>NC_056036.1:6628791-7249148 GCF_004379255.2 Salvia splendens | reverse complement strand
TTTTCTCTCTTTGAATATAACTACTTATTCACTTCTAACCGAACAAATATAGAGGACAAAATTTGGTTTCAAAAGTCCCCCTATGAAAAATATATCCGATTTTTACAGTTTTGTTGGAAAATGTTGTTGAGCCTATTTCTAAACCTAATTAACTTGGTATGAATTTGATCAATTTATACCAGACTTTGCTACATCTAATAAATGATATGAACTTAGTAATGTTGGTATTATATCACTTAATTCATGTCAGGGGCTTACCAAATATGTGGACCTAGTATTCTTGGTTTGATTCCATACAATCATATCTTACTTAGACATGCACACTTCAAGTTTGATATACAAGGTATGAAATGATATCATATCATGCATATTAATAGTGCATTTTTTTTACGCATGGTACAAACTTATAGCATTAAAATTTATAATCATGATATAAATTCAGTCAATTCATATCAAACTTGTAGACCATTGGACGTCCATCATAGGATCTACACGTGAATATTTGGCAAAAATCTATACGAATTTGTCGAATCCGAACTACGATTACTAAACAAAAGCTACAGAAGGATCAATGTACTAAAAGTCAAATACAACAAATCTAGTTAAAATATGTATGGAGATAGAGAGGCCTCTTTCAATGACTTGGTAATAAAGAGATTTTCCTTTTAAGAGCATCAGCAGTGGTGCGGAATTCCCGGTGGAATTCCCAAAAACACCTTCTGCCACTTCATACGGACTTCTCACTGCACTGCCACGTCATACGGAATTTCCACTGCACAGTGGCGGAATTCCCCGCAGAATTCCCGAAGGAATTCCCACAATAAAAAAAATTCAAGTGATGCGAATGAAATGAAGTTCAACGGGATGTATATATAGGAACCGAAAAATAACATTTAATGCATTAAACGGGAATTCAGCGCGGAATTCCGCGGGCGTCAACGCAATGGCGGACGTCCACACGGAATTCCGCGGAACGCCGCAAAACTGCGAATTCCTTTGCAGAATTCCGTATCCGTGGAAGGGACGCACAATGGCGGACGTCCGCCACAGAATTCCCACACGCCGGTGGAAATTCCGCATGGACGTCCACCATTACTGATGCTCTAAGCAATTAATAGTATTTCCTTCGTCATGTGTTTATACTCATTTTTCACGGTTAGGACTTAGGACATAAATTCATAAAATTGTAAAGACATTTTTTTATACTCCCTAGTTTTAATTTCAGGAGTAACTTATTTATGGTGTTTCCAGGCGTGCTAAATGCATTAGCTCAAAATATTTGTCTTTTTATATTTTCAGATACTAGTAGACAAAGAAATTAGCATGCTACGTGGGGGAATTTTCTGTCATTTAACATCATAGTTTATACTAGTATTACTACAGGCATGGTTCTAGGAAATAGGAATTGGGCGTAAGATACATAGAATTTACTAAATTTGTATTTTATCTAACTGTGAAAAATCGTCGCCGTTGACCGGGGCAAAAGTAGCAGCGTGGGCTAGAAGCAGGAAGCTGTCAGCCGTTGATCAAATCGGTTTCTTGGATCTTCTCGGATGGGCCCACATATTGGAATTTGTTCTCCTTTTGAATAAAGGATTCCGACCACGCTGCATGTAATAAGGAAATAGGCTTGGGAATGAAAAAAATACACATATTCTCACATCTAGATGTTATAGTATTAATTTAATACTTAATTAATAATTATAATTAAATAATAGTTATTAAATATTCAAATCAATGGCCTAGATCATCAGCTCTGAAATATCAATACGATAAAAAAACGTTAATAAAGGTATTAAAGTCAATTTACAACAAATTAGTTGTAACTAACTTTTGAAAAATATCCTACTTTAAAATGCATATAACTTTCTCGATTTAAATTATTTTTTCGCATAACATATATCAAATTAAAGATAATTTCATAAGGATTCTAACGAGATCTCACTTGCATATGTTCCAATGTCAAAATTTTTAAAAAATTGAAAATTTTCATAAATTTCGTTAACAACTTTATATCAATACACGACACATAATATGTCAATACAATGCTTGTACAATGTCAATATGAAATTGTATTGACATAACCACGTTTTTGTATTGATGTATTTCATACACTGCATTGACATTGTGTTTCTAAACCCTAAATTTGATAGTTGTTATTATCTTTTTAATATTAAAAAATAAAAAACGAAATTACGCATGATAAATTGTAGACAACAAGATTTCTAAAATCCGATGATCTTAAATTAATTATAGTTAGTAATTAAATAATGAGTTTGTAATTGATTATTCCCTTATTCACATATGTAATGTAATGTAGTGGAGCATATGAATTTTTATTCTTAATAATTTTGGTACGGTGAACGGTGAACGATTTTAGGATAACCTATTACCTATGATGCTAAAAATATGTTACAATTGCTTTACTACTAGATAATGGAAATTAAGTGGTACTGGTATTGATAACGTATATTCGTAAAGAGACTCAAATTTTGTCACATTCTCAATTAATAATTTTTTTATCATTTTTTCTATCTCGTTACAAAAATTTCTATTTTTGAAATACGTGGTAACAAAGATAGAATGGCCATCTAGTTCCCAAACAGCTCGAGTTCGATCAGCTCCTGACTCTTGTATAGCAATTTATAAGAAACATGAGTTTATTCAATGCGGGTATAAAATGACGATGGTTAATTTATATGGAAAATGAGAAAAAAAATGATTACTTGTATATAAATAAACTATCCACACCTATCATTTTAAAATATACCTGCTGTATTTAATTGCTTGAAATTTGGCATGAGTTGAAAGTTGAAAGTTGACAGTTGAAAGTGAAAACTTTATTGGCCAATAATTCGATTTTCCAGAGCTCGATGGAAAACTGTCAACGGCACCTCCAATTGTGGGAGGAGGATCCCCTGCTGTGGGAATAAACACAGCACCAAATGCTGTGGCATTAAACGACGTAGTATTCCCATAAATCACATCAATTTTTTTCACTAATTATCTCAGCAACTTAGTTAATTCGATAGTGTATTTTATTAATCTTTTTTCCTCCCCTTTCTTGCTCCGTACATATTTGCTTGTCACTGCCAACTCAAAACTTAATTCCACCAAATTTACTTTCATAAACACAAAATAATTTTAAAAATTGAAGTTAAAAAATAATTACACCCAATTAATAGCTGACATCACATATAAAATTATATAGTGATACAATAATTAAATGAATGCATAAATAAAAACACAATTGAAGTCACATGAGGTGTCAAGATTTTTTTTAATAAAAAATGCATTCTAATTTCGATAATACAAATTTTAGGTATACCGTAATTTTCGATACAATATAATACATTACCGAAATATTTTGGTAAGGTAACGATATAAATTTTCATATGCCACGGTATACCGCAACATACCGTAAAATTTAAACATATTTATATATAAAATATATTTTATATATTATAAATTCATTATGAAACATAAATATAATAATAATAATAATAAAATATGTTCAATACTATATTTTATGTATTATAAAATATAAATAATATTTTAAAATTCAATTATTCTATTTCCATTGATGTTGAAAGTTTGGGATACCTCAAAGTACGGTATATACCGAAAATGAGGTACAATATCGGTATTGAAATTCGTTATACCGAAAATAAGGTATACCAAAGTTCGGTATACCAAAATTTTTGGTAAGGTATAGGTATGTTTTTTCCTTATACTTAATTTTCGATAAGGTATATGATATGGTGGTTTCGGTAAGGTATATCATATCTACCCACACCTAATTAAACACGTTTCCATGAAATATGTTACATCACTACAGTATAAGATTTAATTACTTAAATAAATATATATAACAATTAATCCCAATTAATTAAATTAATTTTAATAAGATTTGCTAGACTAGTTTCTATATAAGAAAGTAAATATGGTGGAGAAATTCTAAAGTCAATATTAAGCAGTAAAAAAGGCTAAAAAGGGATGTTACATTGTATAATATGCACAAGAAATTGAGTTTCTATTTAAGAAACTAAGAAAGTAAATATGGTGGAAGAAATTCTAAAGTCAATATTAAGCAGTAGAAAAGGCTTAAAAGAAGATGCTACATTGTACTATAATATGCACAAGAAACTGAGGAAGGAAAGGAAACGAGAGGAAAGGGATTAATAATAGTAATAAAATCGCATTGATTACAACATTGTTGCTGTGATTATAAGCTACAGAAATTGATGTGATTTATTGGAAAACTACGTCGTTTAATTCCACAGCATTTGGTGCTGTGTTTTTCCCACAGCAGGGGATCCTCCACCAATTGTGTGTGATGGAGTACAAAAATGTAAATTTTGACAGAAGTAAAAGAAAGAATGTACTACAATGTATTAGGAGAATTAGCAAATTCGAGGTCATTTTACTATATGGAGTGAACTAAATAAGACAATTTAGAGTACTAGTTTGTTTACCGGTGATGAAAAAAAATAACTTGTTGCATTTTATATTTTGTCATTAACTCAATGCATCCACAATATTCACTATCGTAATTTTACCACCACATATTTTTACATCATCACTAAGAGTCCACACACAAAACCTTACATAAACATTCCTTCCTTTGCATTATTCATGGGTCTTATATACTTATATCTGAATAAGTTAAATATGATTAAAAATACAAATTTGCTTAAAAAATCACATTAACTACTCTATCAATAGACAAATTCACACACACATCAATGCACCAACTTCTATTACTTCACACACATATCAATACACCAACTTCTATTACTTTAGTGAGTAGATATTTCATTTGAGGTTGGCACGAGTTTAATGTGTAATTGATAAAGTAAGAGAGAAGAAAAAAATGTGAAATACTAGTATTATTTGATGATGAAACCCATAATAATAAAGTATGAGAGGATGAGCAAATATTTGTATAAATAGATATTTACTATTTCTATGGGCGAATGAAAAACGAAATACTAAGACTTATTTTTATGGGACAGAGAAAATATAAATCAATACAATTAGGTGGCGTTCGGTTGTCATGACTAATATCATGAGACTATCCATATAGGATTAAGTTGTGAGATTATTTTAGTTGAAGGGGGAGGCTATGACTAATTATCATGAGACTATCCATCTAGGATTAAGTTGAATGGTTCAATCTTATGAACCAAACATGATATATATTTAATCATGAGATTTAATTTTGCCAACCGAACACCCCCTTAGAGGGATACGATCAGTTGATAACTGTCTTAAAAATTGATAACTGACAACTATGACAACAACATACGTTACAGAAGTCAACAGAAGAAGACATACATATGTCAACTAGCAGCAATGAGCTTAGACATCTTTGACAGAGGTCTCGAGTTTTCCACTAGGTTTAGAAGAGGGGAGTCTTGACTCGCTCAATCAATTCACAGTTTTTGAGTGTGAGTTGGTCAAGCGATAGAGAGGTTAATGTCTGAGACCAGTGGCGGACCTACAACTCGTAACTATTACTCCCTCCATCCCGGACTACTTGCACTTATTTCTTTTCTGGGCGTCCCAAGTTATTTGCACTCTTTCCATTTTTTGTAAAAATTATCACATACAGCCGCAATTATTGACTTTGCTATACACTCATTCCTTAATCTCCGTGCCGAAAAGGAAATGTGCGAGTAGTCCGGGACGGAGAGAGTACTATATATATACTAATAGTTTCATGAATATAATTCTCCATCAGCGCAAGTGGCTGACTTCTTGGACTTTGTTAGGAGAGGTCCAGGCGAAACCTCCTCAGACCGTATATATGCTTAGTTTGTCCTTTCGTTTTCACATGCCCAAAGTGGTGTTTTAGTCTCTGAAATTTATTTTTTACTAATACATCTCATCTTTACCAATACACAAGGTTTTAGATTTAACTTCTTGCAATAAAAATCTTCTTATTTATCTTCTCATTAAAATAAAAACAACATCATCTCTATTTTTTCCCTCTCTCTTAATTTATCATTTTTTTATTTAACTTAGAAAATGTCACTTATATAAAATATTGTGGGGAATACTTCTCATTTTATCAAACATACACAAGCTTTTAGTTTTAACTTACACTCACTTTATTTTTTTATTTCGCACATAATTTGCAACAAAAAAATCTCATTATTTATTACTCTCCATAAAATTGAAATACAATCATCTCTATATTTTTTCTCTCTTTATCATTTTTTTACTTAACTAAAAAAATAAAACACTATACAAAATCTCGTGCAGAAAAACAAGTGTTTCATATTTAGTGGAACAGAGGGAGTTATTGTCACCAACCTTTTATTATTCGTACTCATTATTCATCTATATATCTCGTAACTTTCTGCTACCCGTATACAACTACTTATGGTGAGGGCAGTGGCGGATCCAGGGGGCAGGAGGGGGTGGTCGCCCCCTCCATGCGACTAATTTCCCCTTATCTCGGATATATATTTTCCATATCCGCCCCTCCGTTGTCTCCGACGTCGCCCCGTTGACCGAAAAAAATAACCATTATCTCCCAAGGTTAATTTGAAATTTAATATCTTATTCATTTACTAAATTATATTCATCTTGATAATCTTTCTTGTGTGTCAATTAGGTCGTCGACTTACTTACACAAGAGATGGAAAATCGTTTCTCTGAGGCATCCACAGACTTGCTAAGTTGTATGGCATGCCTCGATCCAAAAAATGATTTCGCTGCTTTTAATGTTCATAAGCTTGTTCATCTTGCTACTCTTTACCCAAAGGACTTCACATCGACTCAACATACTGAATTGTTTAAACAATTGAAATGCACGACTGAGTGGTATTGAAGATTTGGCTAGCCTATCTCAGAAGATTGTTGAAACCAAGAAAGATAAAGTTTTTCCGTTGGTTTATCGTCTGATTGAGTTGGTATTGATCTAGCGACTGCATCTGTTGAAAGAGTATTTTCAGCAATGAAATTTGTCAAGACTGACTTGCGGAATAGGATGGGAGATGAGTGGTTGAATGACAGTTTGGTAGTATACAATGAAAGATCCATCTTTGCTAGTGTTTCTAATGAAAGAATCTTGAAACGTTTTCAAGATATGGATTCCCGTAGAAATCAGTTGTCTCGGTTAACAGATGCTAGAGCTACTTGAATTGTAATAGACTTTCATTTTGCTAAAAAAAACATATTGAAGTATAATA
The DNA here is from genome assembly GCF_004379255.2 of Salvia splendens. Taxonomy (NCBI): domain Eukaryota; kingdom Viridiplantae; phylum Streptophyta; class Magnoliopsida; order Lamiales; family Lamiaceae; genus Salvia; species Salvia splendens. The sequence continues at coordinate 7,241,949 of NC_056036.1, read as the reverse complement.
TTTAATATTTTATTATTTATTATTTTTATTATTTTATTCCGCCTCCTCCGTTTTTAATCCTGGATCCGCCACTGGGTGAGGATAAATATCGAAAAATACTCTATTACTGTTAATAGTAAATTGGACCCTCCATAGTTGAAATCCTGCGTCCGCCACTGCCTGAGACCAAAGTTTCTGCGTGTGTGAGTTGACCAAGAAGTAAAGAGGTTAATGTCTGAGACCAAAGGTTTCAGGTTCGAGTCCTCCGTAGCGCGACCTTTCAAATTTTAAAATTCATTTACCCATAAAAAAACAAATGTCTTTGTAATACGCACTTTGTCCCACTTTAGGCGTCTCATTTGAGTTCGCACGGGTTTATTTACCCATGAAAAAACAAATGTCTTCGTAATACTCCATTCGTCCCACTTTAGGAGTCTCATTTGAGTTCGGCACGAGTTCATTTACCCATAAAAAAACAAATGTCTTCGTAATACTCCTTTGGTCCCACTTTAGGAGTCTCATTTTAGTTCGGCACAAGTTTTAAGAAATATAAAGGAATGTTGGTGAAAAAGATAGTGGAATGTGAGTTCTACTTTTATAATAAAATGTGAATGAAAAAAAGTTAGTGGAATGTGAAACCTACTTTTATATATTTTTCTGTTTTATAATAAAATGTGAGTGACAAAAAGTTAGTGAAATGTGTGGCATATTACCATTTATTATAAAATATTCAAACGGAGACTCTTAAAGTGAAATACCCATAAATAGCAAACCGAACCTCCTAAAGTGGGACGGAGGGAGTAGCCGTAGGTGTTAATTTAACAGGATCCTAGCAATAAATTCAAAAAAGAAATATAGTACTCCCTCCGTCCCGCACTACTCGCACTTATTTCCTTTTTGGGCGTCTCAAGTTACTTGCACTCTTTCCATTTTTAGTAAAAAAATTCACCTACAGCCGTCATTTTTGACTTTCCTATACACTCATTCCTTAATCTCCGAGCCGAAAAGGAAATGAGCGAGTAGCCCGGGACGGAGGGAGTACTGGTAGCAAGAACTATAGACCAGTCACATCCTTTGTGTGTAATTTATGAAGGTCGCCATGAAAAGAAAATCACCTTCTTTTCTGTGTATTTTATAAGTACTGTCTGTGCATAGAATTATCCAATTATCCATCTCCACGGCGGATATGATTATAAAATTGAAATATCTTCGTCCCCACCACCACTCCCACTCAAAATCGACGCGATTCACTCTTCCTATCTCCTAATCCCCTCTCTCTTCACAATTTATTCGATCTAGGATCACCCGAGGAATGGAGGATTGCTCGACGACTTTCACTGTGCCGGCGGCGGATCACACTCGAGATCCAGCTCCGGAGGCGGAGGATAAGGAGTTGTCGTGCCCAATTTGTATGCAGATTATGAAGGACGTCTTCCTAACCTCGTGCGGCCATAGCTTCTGCTACATGTGCATCGTCACTCATCTCCACAACAAGAGCGATTGCCCCTGCTGCGCTCAGTTTCTCACTCCCTCTCAGCTCTTCCCCAATTTTCTCCTCAACAAGGTTTCCTCGCTGCCTCTGCTGTGCGTGTTTGTGTGATTTCTTATCTTACATTTTCCTCATGTGGATTTTATTTCGTAATGTGTTATAGATCCCTCAGTTTCATCCTCAACAAGGTTTCCTCGCTGCCTGTGTGTGATTTTTTATGTCGCATTTACCGATGTGTAGATTTTACTTTCGTAATGTATTATAGATTTCCATTTGTATGTGGTTTTTTATCTTCTGTTGGATTATTTTTTCCTTCTCTTTTTTGAAAAAGTTTACTGGCGTGTGGTTTGTTTAGTGTGACACTGAAGTTGCTAGTGTTTAGAGCATCCACAATGGGACGCCCGATGGCACGCCCGATGCGTGCCATCGTTCGCGGGCGCCATCGCCCGCCCCCATTGTGGGTGCCCGCCATCGTCCGCGCCCTACGCCCACACACGATGTATCGTCCGCGCCATTGTGGGCTCGGCGGACGATGGGCTATCGTCCGCGCCATCGGGTGCCCCATTGCGGGATCGCCGGACGATGGTCGTGGACGATGCCACGCGTTTTTTAATTTTTGTATAAATACCCCTACCCCACATTCATTTGTAACGTTTAATTTTCACGATTTCACTCTCGAAACTCACATTTTTATTATTTCGACGAAATGGATGCAAGTCCCAACAGTCCGATGTTGGCGTCGAACGGCCTATATTCGTCGGGTACTGTACCCAGCCAACGGCCTATATTTCGTTGGCTGGGTACAGTACCCGACGAATATAGGCCGTTCGACGCCAACACACAATACGATCCCGAATTCAGTACGGAATCGTACGGTTTGGATGACATGGAGCCGTCTCCAAACCGACCCGTCGCCCCCTCCCGCCGCCGCCGCCGACGCCACCCCATCGGCCGCCGCCGCGGCTTCCGCCCCGCAAAAAAGAAGCGGAACCGGCAACGCGCGTACAAGTTGCCACCTCCGGGAACTTGTGAATAGTACACCCCTCGTATTAGCGAAGTGTTGGGTGGATATATCGGAGGACCCGATATTCACGAACAACCAGAGGCAGCAGCCGTACTGGGAGCGCATTGTCGAGCGCTACAATGCGGCGAAGCCGCCGAGCGCGTATAAGTGCCAACGAGAGCAGCTCCGCAAGCACTGGGACCAGGTGAAGAGGCAAATCAACCTGTTCTCATCGGAGTACGAGAAGTGCGCGAGGGCGCAGGGGAGCGGCGAGAGCTTGTGCGCGCTAAAGCGCTGTTGTCGTACCAGTCCCTGTACGGAGAATTCAAGCACGAAGACCACCGAAGGCGGGATTCTGCACACCGAGGCGACAAAGAGGCCGAAGACCACCGAAGCTGGTGGTTACACGAGCAGCGAAAGCGGAACTCGTCCGGTGGACCTCAACTGGACGTACGAGGACATTGAGAGTTCTGCACACCGATGTCCTCCCTGCGTCCCATAGACGTCAAGGCTGCGAAGGCCAAGGGGAAGTCGGCGACGACATCATCCTCGACCGCCGCCGCGCCATCGCCGATCCCGGCCCCAAGCGCGACGGCCGCCGCGTATGAGTCGTTGGCAGCAGCCTTAATGGCGAAGACGTTGTTGCAGACGCACAAGGCCCTCAAGAATTGTACGGACCCTGCCGAAGCCGAAATTCTCCGGGGGTTGATCGATGAGTTGCGCCGGAAGTTGGGAATTGCGTAGATTAGCCAACTTGAATCGTGTAACTTTTGTGTAATTATTAATGCAATATTCGCCGGTTTTTGGTTACTCGTTGTGTTTTTAAATTAATTAATTGAACAATATTAAAACATATAGGGCGCGCCTTAGGGCGCCTCATTGCAGGTGGGAGGGTAGGAGGATAAAACTGCTGACGTGGCGCGCCATCGGGCGCGCCTTAGAGCACCGCATCTCGCAAGTCCCGACCCGTCCCAAGCGTTGGAGGAGGACGGTCCCGCGTCCCGGCCTTGGCCGGCGTTGGAGCTTCCGGGGCGAGGGGGTTCGGGCCGCAATTTCTGAATTTTTACATTTTGGAAGAGGAAGAAGAGGGAGGGGGAGAGGAAGAAGGAGGAGGAAGAAGAAGGAGGAAGAGAGGGAGAGGGGCGACGTGGGCAGATTTGCATTTTTTATTTTTTTTTTTTGCATTTTTTTAATATTCTAATTTTTTTATATTTTTTAGGTTATAATTTATTGTATTTGTATTAAAAATGAAATTCTCGCGTTATAAATGAAATTTTTCGTGTTATAAATTTTCGGCGTTTTTTATTTTACGTGTAAAATAGGTTGTGAATAGTGTCATTTATTAGTTGCGGCCCGGGTTGTGGCCTGCAGTGTTAGAGCAGTTGGGGCCTGAGCCACAACTGTAGAAGAATGATGACGTGGAGGGGACTTGGGGTCGGAAATGGGGACGAGGTTATTCATGCCCTTAGGGCGCCCCATTGTGGATGCTCACTATAGGGGCGGACAGCCCCCTCTCACCGCCGCCCCCCGAATCGAACCGCCGCGTCAGCCGCGGCTATAGCCCCACTCCTTCTCTCTCCAGCCACCCTCAGCCGCGTCCTCGCCCCGGAGTTAGCGATCGCGCGTCCGCCGCCCCTCCCCCCACCCGCCGCGTCCACCCCCGCGGCGGACACCCTTCCCACTATAAGCCGCCCCGCTTCCGCCCCAAACGCGGCTATAGCCGCGTCCAAATTATAGTGGACGCTCTTAGTGATTAGCTCGGAAGAAGATAATATTAGGAGAAGAAATAAATAGGAGAGGCATTGGCTTTTTATAAATTCGCACCCCTCTTTAAGATAAAGGAGACTCACAATGTTGAACATCTAAATAGCCAACAAAAAAGGAAATAAAAAACATATCGTGCACAGTTTCGTGCACCATTTGGCAAGCTGTTCAACTCGATTTAATTATATTGTTGTTGGGATGCTGAAGATGAAGCGATTGATACTACCATCGCACACTAACAAGTGCCTTTGATCCACTAGATTTTCTATAATATTGTGGAGTGTATATATCTAATGTAGCGGAGATGTGTGGCTTTGGGAGGGACAAAGAGGAGGTGGTGGTTGTTATTGGAGATGACATGAGATAGTCACAGGAGTGACAGGAGAGGCTGGATATGTCAGTTTGGAAAAAGAATAAAAACTGATTGTGTTCATACTTGGTTAATGTGGGTGCTGTAAATGGCCATAGGAGCTGTCGTATGTGTTGTTGCCTTTTCTCCTTGATTTTACAGCTTTTCTTGGTTACTTTATTGTATTTTTATGATTCGTTTCCTACCTAGTTTGCATCTTGAAATAGTTCAATTGACAATGCAGCTTATTGTGATAAGGTTTCTATGTACCACATTTGTAGCTATTGAAGAAGGCATCTACCCATCAACTATCAAAATTAGCATCTCCTGTAGAACAATTTCGTCATTCACTGGAACAGGTAATTATGATTTAGGTATTGCGTACGTGATTTTGATGTTACGAGACAATAGGTTTTTAGTAAATGAATCTTTATCAATGTGCTTTTTTTTCTTTGACATATCTGGATGCTATTAATCCCTCTTTAGCCTTTTTTGACTCAGTCATTTCTTGCAGGTAGATTCTATGCACCTATATTAGATCCTGCACTGATTCATAATCAATTGCCTGAACCTATCTCGTAATGTTGCAAACTATCAGATTCTTTAATAATATAATTATTTCAATTTGTAAATTGGTGTGACCCTTAATTACTAATTTACCAACCACATATCGTGGTGAAGATCTTTTCCTGTAAATATTCTCCTGATATTAGGTTTGGACTTTTCTTATCTTGCTGAGACTGCTTTAATGTTAAAACCATACATGGTGATATTGGCTGTGTTACCACTTGCCTCACTATAATTAGTATAATATCTCATCATTAATCTGATTCCCATATATTCTACTTTAGTAATTTTACTCCGCTCATGCACCAGAGTATAGCCGCCAATGCCAATTGCCAAGCATATTCTCTATCTGCTTTTCTTACAGAGGATTGATATGTTCTATTCGTAGACAGGGCTGTCAAGTTTCAGTGAAGGAGTTAGACTCTCTAGTGTCTCTGGTTACAGAGAAAAAGAGAAAATTGGAACAAGAAGAAGCAGAGAGAAACATGCAGATTCTGCTGGACTTCTTACACTGCTTAAGGAAGCAAAAAGTTAATGAACTCAGCGAGGTTTGTCTAGTATAGCATTAAATGAGAGAGAAACGATTTACATCATTTATGTCAGAATGTTTGATTATAAAATAGTTATTTGTCATTTATACTTGACCATTCATTATGTGTTACTCTGTTATTAACTTACTTTACCATAGAAGGGCATATTACCGATGATGTTTCTTCTTATTCTTCATATCTGGATTTGTAAGGTGCAAATGCGAAAGTGATCTGCAATACATCAAGGGCATATTACCTATGATGTTTCTTCTTATTCTTCATATTTGTAAGGTGCAAAGTGATCTGCAATACATCAAGGAAGACTTAAATTCTGTGGAAAGACATAGGATAGAGCTGTACCAAGCAAGAGAAAGGTGTTCAGTTAAACTGAAGATTCTCTCTAGTGATCCTCTTGGAATTAGATCCCGCACTTCCTCTAGGCCAATGGATAGAAACATGTCAGGCCCTGTGTCCAACTCTTACAACATAAGAGGAATTACTTCTATGAACTTCCAGTACACTAAAGACGAAGCGAAGGCTCAAGTTAATAATATCCCTCGAACCCAGAGCAAGGAAGCTGCTCCGAGCGAACCAACATCACAACATAAGAGCCAATCCGGTTTGGCAGTTATGCGGAAAAAGCGAGTCCATGCACAGGTTAGTGATCAGGCATGCTTGACATGCTTTTATCTTGGAAAAATCTTCACGTAATTGCAGTGCCTGGATTTTTTTGGAAAAACTAGATTAGCAAAAGTTTTAGCCTCTCCTTATTTTTAAATAGTCCTCCTTGTTTGATGATTTGATTACATCTGACCTTGAAATCCTAGTAACAGGAATGCAGTTCTTTTTTTTTTGGTGAAATCAGTTTTGGAAATTTTCACATATTTTAGAAGTAATTAAGAATAAATAAGGTTTACTTTTAGTAGTACTTGATTTTGAGAATCAATGGTTTTTGGAGTAATACCAAATATGAAATGCCATGCATGTTACATCTAAAGCTATATAGTACTCCATCATTTAAAAGATAAAAAAGTGTCATAAAAACTTTGCTTGAGTTTCAAAAAAGATTAACAAATCCATTTCTTAAACACTCTCACTGAAATTTATGTCATCCTGCAGTTTAACGAACTTCAGGAATTTTACTTACAAAAGAGACGTCAATTGGTCAACCAAATAGAGAAGCAAGGAAATAAAGATAACACCATCATTAGAAGAGAAGGTTATAGTTCTGGTTTAGCAGATTTCCAGTCAGTTCTAAGTACGTTTACTCGGTTCAGGTAGGTTCATATGCATCAGTTACACTCTGGTTTACTCGCATTTACACATGTCTAATCACATATTTTCATGAGCATTTGCAACCTTGTTTTGGAACAGTCGATTACGAGTAATTGCTGAACTTAGACACGGTGACCTATTCCACTCACCCAATATCGTTTCAAGGTAAGTGGAAGTCCAGAGGATAAGTTGCAATTTCATTTAGTAATCTCACAATGTCAAAATTGAAAATGGGAACTATCACAACCTACATTGCTAGAAGTCTGAATTAGAAATTGAGAACATAGGAAGGAAGGCCTGAAGTTCTTACAATTCATCCACTTGATTAAAATCCGTTCAAAAAGAGAGATTGATGAGGGAGAAAACAGGGTATGGGTGCTTACTCATTGTGAGAGTAATACTTTGGAAACATATATCCAGATGACTATCACATATAAAGTGAAGAGTGATAATGAGGATAGATGATCAACAATAAGATTATGTTCTAAGATTATATACTTTGGATAAGTAACTAGCTTTCCTCTCATGTCCCCACAAAATATTTAGCGACAGAATTCTTCTGAAATTATTTGTTTGATGCAATCATGATACTATGTGGAAGCATTTTATAATGTTATATATTTCCCCCACAGTTATATTTTGTTAGTATTTTGATGTTAAGCATAGACATTTTTTATTTTTTCCTGTGCAGTATAGAGTTTGATCGGGATGATGAGCTGTTTGCTACTGCTGGAGTTTCACGGCGGATAAAAGTTTTTGATTTCTCATCAGTAGGCTTCTTTTCCCTCAGCTACTTCCTTTCCTAACTTTTGTAAAGCCAAACTCTTTTTTTCACGCCTTGCATCTGACAACATTATGTTTACAGGTTGTGAACGAACCTACAGATGTGCATTGCCCTGTTGTTGAGATGACTACTCGATCTAAGCTTAGCTGCTTGAGCTGGAACAAGTTCACGAAAAATCACATAGCTAGTAGTGATTATGAGGGCATAGTAACTGTCTGGGATGCTGGTACTCAACAAGTAGGATCTAGACTGCATCAAATGTCTCCTTATTTCCTATCTTCCTTTCTTTTAGTGTGCACACACTAAAAATGGTTGCTTCTATTTTTGGACTCGGGCAGAGTATCATGGAATATGAGGAGCACGAGAAACGGGCATGGAGTGTTGATTTCTCCCCAACAGAGCCTTCAATGCTTGTTTCTGGTAGTGATGACTGCAAGGTGAACCTTTTAGTCCATCCCAAGTCCTTCAAGCCCGATATATTAAACTCGGCCTGCAGTATATGTTCGGTTCTTAGCTACAGGCGCTTATTGAAGTTTGTCTTTCATCAATGAAATTGCCTTTGTTCGACTACATGTCTAAGCTCCATAATGACGACCCATCTAACTTTCAGGTCAAAATTTGGTGCACAAAGCAAGAAGGTAGCGTTCTCAACATCGATATGAAGACTAATATATGCTGTGTGAAGTACAATCCCGAGTCCAGCAAATATGTTGCGGTACATAATCTCTGCTATCCCTATTTCACGTATTCTTTTGAACTTGTTGCATTCGGTATGAAATACTGGAAGAATCACATTACTTCTTCTAGATGAAGTATATCCTAGTCTACTACTGATTTCTGGATATAATAACGACTTTATCAAAATACCTTTCAGGAACAAAAAACAGTACACATAGCAGACTCAAGGAGTGTGCATTATCGACTTAAACATTCAGCATGATATTTCGTTGATATTTACAGTTCTTCACCTTTGTGTATTTGAAGTGCAATGTATTCTACAGGTTGGCTCTGCTGATCACCATATTCACTACTATGACTTGAGAAACCCCTGCCATCCAGTCTCTGTGTTCAGTGGTCATAATAAGGCGGTTTCATATGTGAAATTCCTCTCCAGCAACGAGCTTGCTTCTGCTTCAACAGATAGCACTCTCCGGCTATGGGACGTGAAGGACAATCTGCTCGTAAGTGACACAAATGCTTGTTAACATTCGCCTAACCAATAAACGCGACATGTTACATATATGTAGTTGTATTTTCAGGTCCGTACATTTAGAGGGCACACCAACGAGAAGAATTTCGTAGGCCTAACTGTCAACAATGATTTCCTAGCTTGTGGCAGCGAAACAAATGAAGTTTCTGTCTATCACAAGGTCAGTAGATATACAGTAGGCCTTAACTGCTTTAGAATTTAAAGCTGTTTCTTTTTCATCTGGTTTATCTTTTTAAGCCCGCCTCTTTCATCTCACCACGAGACGAATGAAACTCAGGCTATCACGAAACCCGTGACATGGCATAAATTTGGATCCCCAGATGTCGAGGACGTCGAGGAAGATGCAGGATCTTACTTCATAAGCGCAGTATGCTGGAAAGTTGGAAGTCCCACCATATTAGCTGCCAACAGTAGAGGAACAATCAAGGTGTTGGCCCTCACTGCTTGAGCTATGGAAGCAAGCGGTAACTCCGGAGTTTGGACTACGATTGTTTCAAGTCGGATTCTCTATTGCAACATTGTGCAACATCGAAATTCTTAATTATTTCACCATATCTCCGTCGATTTCCACAAGAATTTTGAAAATAGAAACAAGAGATGTTGCACAATAATGTAATAGACGATTCGGCTTCTGATTACTCCCTCTATCCCACTATAAGTGAGGCATTTCTTTTTTGCCGTTGTTTTATGAAGATGATACTAGATAGTTAAAGTGAAGAAAAAATAAAGTAAGAGAGATAATAATATAGAAGAGAGATATATATATAATAATAATATGTACATTATTATCTTACTTTATTTTATCTCTACTTTAATTAATTATTATCATTTTTGCAAAACAACGTCCGATTTGGAGCGCCTCACTTGTAGCGGGACGGAAGGAGTATTTCGCAGTGGGTTGCATTACTGCGTATTCATCGTGTATCCATAAAATCGCAACAGAAACAGTGTGATTTTGTTTGAATTTGTTCGTTGCAGATTACTATAATAAAAACTAAAAACCAATTCTTGGCATTGTAATTTTGTTTAGATACAGACAGCCATACAGCCTTACATTAAATTAAAGCATGTAAATTAAGATCTTTAAATTACAACGTTAGCATAGATTCTTAAAATACAGTAGATGCAACGATCACTATGGACAAGCTCTCACATGTACACGATGATATTAGTATATTACACATTGAATGTTGCTGTATATGGTACGGGTCAACATCATCTAACCATTCCGGGGCATGAACTGGTGATGGGACTCTTCCCAACTCTTGGCTGCAACAAGTTAAAGAATTACTGAGTGAATCCATACTATGGCAAACTTGCATCCAAGCTACTATGTGAATGAAACTGATAAACGAACTCGAATCTCAATAGTGAATTCAAGTAAGAAATGAGAATTTCACGACCACCATATTTTGTGTAGGTATATGGACCTGATCAGCTACAAAATGCTGGAGATATACTTACAGATAAACGTGTTGCAGAAGTATGCGTATCTTGATCGACTTTTTGAGCACTCGCTCTCCTGGGTTTATGAGACGATCTGTGGTATAACTCCTTCATATGATTATACGTGCTGCAGGAAAAACACGTGCGATCATCAATCTGAATATGAGAACAGTGCTTTCATGTGTTTTTTTATTAACTTAAAATGTTTAAAGAAATTGTCAAATTACCAACTAATATATGCTCATTAGAATAAACCTCTTTTTCCTTTTTGGAGGAGTGTATGTACTGAAGAATTTATAGAACATGTGATTCTCATTACAGAGTATTTCATAACATTTTCCCCATTTAAACTAAGTTTCACATTAACTATGCGCAATGTATCTTATTGAGATGACAACATGGCCAAAATGTACGGAAAATACCTCAGCCGGTGTCTATTGCATGCCATGAAGAAAGCCACAAGACCGTTGAGGATACTTCGGAGAGCACGGAAAATCTGAAAAATAAAGGCCGGAGATGAGCTAAGAAAATGTAAACAAGGGTAGAATGATATAACCAAAGTACCTGAGAGAAAAGGTCGTTCCACAGAGAGCGCCAGATTGAAACCTCATACGAGCTCACTGTTGATTCGACATCCCTGGTAAAACTAACTAGGCTGCCAGCGAACAGCAATAAATCTCCAACCATTTCATACACAAGTGTGCATGAGTACGCCACGAGGCTACAGAATCCTAGGACGAGTCGAATTGGAGCATAAAGGAACTCAAACAGTATCCAGAATATGCCATGGGACATATAACCGATATTGCTGCAATAAAACACAATATACATACAAATTATTTAAGTCAAAACAGCTTAGAAATCCAAAGAAAAAAAAACAAGAGAAATATGTAAACTCACCAATATTCCATACAAGAGACAAGATAAACCACAATGGCAGCACTAAAATCTCTATTAGGTCTCCTACCATTGCGAAACAAGTCTCGGTCACCATCCACACGACTGAAAACAGCCGAACACACTCCAAAGAGGAAGTAAGAATTCCAGAAACTCAGCAAATGGTCCAGCCATTGGCTCTATAACTACTGTAAAAAATGAACGAATGGTTCTAGTTGCAGAAAGAAACCACTTAATCGCCTTTTGAAAATTATGAAGGAATAACATGGTCCCTAAATACTTGATTCTTGAAATCATTTCCAACGATTCTATCCAGTCGAACAGGGGCCCGAACAACCTAGATGCTGTGAGTGGTACGTTTTTATACAAATCGTAAAACCCAATGAGGACCGTGATGATCGATATAAGCACGTAGCAAGCCCTGGCCAACGGACACATCCAGGGACGATAGAGATGGAAGAATACTGGATAAGACTGAAGGAAAATAACCCATGATGGAAGCCCAGCTTCAAGTAGAGTGAGTAACCGCAGATCAGACATAATTATGTACCTTAATTTGTAAGGAAGGTCGCGATCATCAAACCGGAACAAAATCAGAACATCACGGTACATGGAAGGCTGGAGTGTGTCTTCACAGTCACTTGTATCTGGTGTGTGACACAATATCGAAAAAATCAAAGTCGAAAAAAACCAAAACGAAGACACATTTTACGCGGCATGACAACATCGTATTATACGAAATTAAATAATGTCGTTAGTTGAATTGTGAATTATATCAAGCATATTAGTGTCAAGATTTTAATTGGTTGCAAAATCAGAACAAATCAGTAATTCAATAATTTATAGGCGGATTTTAAAGTTGGTATGTAAAATCAGAATTTAAGCAAGTTTAGGAATTTAGACGCAAATATCCCTAATAAAAAAATGTCATAAATAGTGATGTGATAATTGTTAGTATCCGGAAAAGCCAAAACTAAATTACATACTAAAACAAATCTATTTACTACTATTGTCCTCATTAATTTGAATTGAAGCAGCCTCAACGGTAAATAAAAGAAGAGTGAAATGCAAAACAAATTCACAGATTCGGCATAAATTCAAAAGGCAGAGCCTTTCGTCCCATGATATGAGGAAACCGAAACACACACACATTGATACTATTTAGCTTCGCCTCCTCCGAGTGTGTGTGTGTGTGTGTAAAATCTTTGTTATATTCCCATTCTCCACTTTTCTACTGTTTGTGAGTGGCAGCATATTTGTTCTCTCCTTTTATATATTCTTCCCGGCTGCGCTTTTTCCTACTTTTCTATCTCTTGTATCTGCCGCTTTACTTTTCTCCTTCCTTATTCCTTACTCTCTCTCTCTCTCTCTCTCTCTCTCTCTCTCTCTCTCTCAAGCTTAGAAACACGCAGTAATGGGTGACATTCTACACCCTCCCATGGAGCAGCTCCAAGACCTCGAATACTGCATTGATTCCAATCCTCCATGGCGTATGTTTCCACTCTCCTTTCCTCTCTTTTTTTCACACACAACACACACTTACTTATTGTGGTTACTGATGTCTATTTGTTTTCTATATGTTTTTTTTCTTGTATTTAAAGTTAGCATATTCCGCATATCTGTGAAGTGAGGGGTGGGGTGTAGGGGGCTTTCAATTTCAATCAAGAAACGATTTTTATATCACGTCACATATTCAGATCAATGTAATTATAAATCCTTTTCTGTGCATTATTTGGCTGACTATAAAATGACATTTCTTGAAATTCTTGTTATAAGTGTGTCTCATAATTTAATCAAGACACGATTTTTATATCACACCAGATCCTCTGCTCCTCTTAATAATTACAAATGTGTAGAAATATTGGAGTTTTTGTGGGGCTTAGCCACATTTAAGGTGGGAAGCTATGTTGTTGGGATTAATGAGTTTTTGGTACATGACTATTTGGTTGGTTTTCAGAACTGTAAATAGGTTTGTTGCGAGTCATGAATCAATGGTTATGGTCCCCCCTACAATTCAAATTTTATGGGAATTTTTTCTTTTTCATTAAAAAATTGTGTAACAAAAATGTTCATTACTAATTGTTTGTGCTGGAATCATGATTGCATTGTGCTTGAAGTAATCAAAGTTCAAATTTTGAAGAGTGAATCAGATTTTCTGGATTTTTGTGCCTTTTCCCCCTTCCTTTTATATATGATCTCTGTGTGGTCTTTATTGTTTAATGTAGTACTACTTGGTTTGGTGAGAATTGAATTTTTCTTACAAATTTGGAAGCTGAAAAATCTGCTTTTTTATGCTCATTTAGTGATGAAGCAGTGTTGTGTAAGGTGATAACATGCTCTATTTAATGTTCAAAACAGTGCAAACATAAAAAAACTAAAAATTATCAGTAATTATAGGATAATGAAGGCCATGATTTTCATCCATGTTTGATCTTAATTCCAATTTTGCTACTATAGTGACGTAGACTTTCCTTTTAAAGTTAAAAAGCACATTATCCGGTAAGAGGCGAAGGGTTCAACGGGGAAATCCTGTTGATACATGATGTGCGGGCATGAAAGCAGCAGAATTTGATTTTTCTTACTATTTTGTGTCTTAATTCTCTGATGTTTATTCTTCTATCTGCAGCTGAAACCGTTTTGTTAGCATTTCAGAATTACATCTTAGTACTTGGTACAAGTGTGATGATCCCGACAATGCTTGTTCCTATGATGGGAGGAAGCGATGTAAGACGCTGCTCTTTCTTGTTTATCTGCATTGTCTAATTATCAAGCTGCAAACCATAGGACTTATTTCGCTTGCATATCACAAGAAATTTGAGCAGCTGCTTCAAACACAGTATCATGAAGTAGTACTACTTGTTTTTCCTCATTGAAATTTCAGACAAACCATCAATTCTAGCATTTTTTCAAGGCATTTGAGATGCATCTATCTATGTATAATGTGGATACGACCTGAACCTTCAGTTTGTTTTCTTGTTTATCCTCATTTCCTAATTATAAAGCTGCAAATCTTGATTCATACATCTGCTGTGTTTTTCAAGATTTTTTTGTTCTTTATTCATGTTTTGCCTTTCATAGTAAACCAATTCATTTCAAGCCGAACCTTAGGAATCCGCTTCCAAATCCCCCTTCTTGCCATCAACGAGGACTTATTTCGCTTGCTTATCATAAGAAATGCAAGCAGTCATTTGCATTGTCTAATTTTGAAGCTGCAGATCGTCATGCATATTCTTCAATCACATTTGTCTTTTATGGTAAACCAATTCTTTCCAAGTCGAAGCATAGGAGTCCACCTCGAAACCCCCTTTCTTGTCATTAGCAAGGACTTATTCCACTTGCTTATCAAAAGAAATTCGTGTGTTTCAACACTGTAATTTCACACACACCATGAATTCTAGCATTCTGTAAGGCTTGTGACAATCCATCTATGTATAATGTGAACATATATGAATTCAGTTTTCAGTTTTTTCTTGTTTTCTGATCAACGCAGGGAGATAAGGCGAAAGTTATTCAGACATTGTTATTCGTTGCTGGCCTCAACACGCTCTTTCAGACACTCTTCGGAACCAGGTTACCTGCTGTGGTCGGGGGCTCATTCGCGTATGTTGTTCCCATAGCATACATCATCAATGACTCATCGCTGCTACGAATTCAGGATCCTCACGTGGTGAGTACCCATTGATCTAAATAAACATGGTGAGAGATGAAAAGAGGGGAGCTTACACCTTTTTCTCTTTCTGTTTTGCAGAGATTTACGCACTCTATGAGAGCTATCCAAGGAGCCCTAATTGTTGCTGCTAGTATACAGATAATTCTAGGCTACAGCCAAGTTTGGGGCCTTTTTTCGCGGTATAGTTTTGTTTCTACTCTCGATTTCACCAATTAGGCCAACAGAACTTCCATTTTTGACATGTTCTTGAATCATTTTCTGTTTCTTGACAGCTTCTTTAGCCCCCTTGGAATGGCACCTGTCGTTGGATTAGTTGGTTTAGGGCTGTTTCAACGAGGATTCCCCTCCGTAAGTGCATACACTTGCTAGTTTCTTGCAATGATCTCGTACACTCTTTGACTATATGTTCACTAATCTGTCAGATGCTGTGCAGCTAGGAAACTGTGTAGAGATTGGTTGGCCGATGCTTATTTTGGTCATCGGCTTGTCTCAAGTGAGTAAATCATGCAAGAAAGCGCATTCTTGATCATGAAATTCTTGCAAGTAACACCCTGTTTGTTCCCTTCCCCAACTGCAGTATCTTAAGCACATCAAACCAATGAGGGACTTCCCCATCTTCGAACGGTTCCCTGTGTTGATCTCTGTCGCCATTATCTGGATATACTCCATTGTGCTGACGGCTAGTGGTGCTTACCGGGGCAGATCAAACACCACTCAGATCAACTGTCGGACGGACAGAGCCAATCTCATATCTACAGCACCGTGGTTCGTGTTGCCTACATCACTCCTCACACAAAAAAGTCACAAATTTTAGGGTAATTGATGTGTTTTTTTTTCTGATGTCAAGGTTCATGTTCCCTTATCCTCTCCAGTGGGGCCCGCCCACGTTTGCTGCTGGCCACTGCTTCGCGATGATGTCAGCTGTGCTCGTCTCAATGGTTGAGGTACATGCAACACGAACGCTCTCTTTAGTAACTTGATGACGCTACAATGGAGTTTGTTTGTGTGTTTGTTTTCAAGTGTCTGATCAAGGGCTTCATTGGTTGATTGCTGCAGTCGACCGGAGCATACAAGGCAGCGTCTCGTCTGGCTATAGCCACTCCGCCTCCAGCATATGTGCTCAGCCGGGGCATTGGTTGGCAGGTGGAGCCACGGATTCTGTTAGCATTATCACTACGTGATGTGGTTCGTTTTCCTATTTTTCATCGCGTAATGTGACTCGTTTTTCTCTTTTCACGTGCAGGGAATAGGTGTCCTACTAGACGGCCTCTTTGGCACGGGGACTGGCTCCACTGTATCCGTGTATGTATCAACTACAAATTGTTTGCTTAGTAGGCTGACTGCTAAAATAAAATTTTGACATTTCTGAACATGGTGGCGCGTTTCTAGGGAGAACGTCGGGCTGCTTGGGCTTACTCGGGTGGGAAGCAGGAGAGTGGTCCAGATCTCGGCTGGTTTCATGATATTCTTTTCCATCTTAGGTCAATCTCATTCTCAGCTCTATGTAGTCGAAGCACATATCCTTGTTTGCGTTTCAACTGAAATTTTGAAAATGATGAGGGTGCAGGGAAATTCGGAGCTGTTTTTGCTTCAATCCCGTTTCCGATATACGCTGCATTGTACTGTGTCGTATTCGGCCTCGTAGGTACAATAGTTGGACACCAAATAGTTAAAACAAATTTCATCCTCGTTTGTAACCATATTTCCCTCCAAATTTTGCAGGTTCAGTTGGCTTATCATTTCTGCAGTTCACTAATATGAATTCCATGAGGAGTCTTTTTATAACTGGCATCTCACTCTTCCTTGGGATCTCCATACCCCAATTCTTCGACGGATACTGGACCCCGCATCGTCGTGGCCTAGTCCAGACAAATGCAGGATGGGTAAGCCCGGCCTTTATTTATGAAATAAAATACGAGATTGAACACGGTGTTCATGAATTTTCCATCTCTTTCAGTTCAACGCGTTCTTGAACACGGTGTTCATGTCCCCGCCCATGGTGGGGCTGATCATCGCGGTCTTCCTCGACAACACGATCGAGGTGGATAAGTCTAAGAAGGACCGGGGGATGCCGTGGTGGGCCAAGTTCCGGACCTTTCGAGGCGATAGTCGCAACGAAGAGTTCTATACGCTGCCGTTTAATCTCAATAGATTCTTCCCTCCTACATAGTAGTTGAAGAGTTGTAGTATTATTGGTTAGATTGAGATTGAGACACTTAGTGAAGGCTAATCTTGTTTCTCTATGATTCAATTTTTTTTGGGGCCAAAGGGTTGCTAAGGGCATCAAAGTCTAGCGATGAATAAGAAATTAGATGCGCATTCTGCTTGTATTATTACATTTATTTAAGCTTGTATTAGTAGTACATTTAATTTAATTTAATTTGACTTGTAATAATGTATTACAAGTAGTAGTTTAATCTCAACACATTCTTCCGACCTGTAATTGTAACATTTCTAACACGAATTATCTTTGGCCGTCGATTTATTCAATTTGTCACTATTTTGACGGCCAGAATACTAATATTAGACCATCTCAAGGATAAAACTAAATAGCACTCCGATTGTCTGAATTACACACTAACTCTATGACACTTTGTTAAAATCTTAAACTAAAATAAACAATTCTTGATATTGAAATTTATGTACGTGTAGTATTATGAATAATGTTAATATCAATGTACATTTAGTATTAATTTAACTAATCAATTATGTATGTGTAGTATTAACTTAACTAATACGTAAAACAATTGTTTTCCACATATTTATAGTGCTTCATTCGTCCCATATTAGAAGTTCTACTTGGTTTCAACATGGGTTTTAAAAAATGTAAATAAACGTGGGTTGAATTAGTTATTATAATGTAGGTCCCACTTATATAGTACTCCGTATACTATTAATTTTATAATAAAAAGTGAGTAAAATAAGTTAGAGGAATGTGAGATATACTTAACATATATGATAAAGGTAAAATATGACTATTATTATGAGGTGGATAAAAATGACAAAACATGACTTTTATTGTGGGACAAAAAAGAGAGTATTAATCATCAAAGCAAAACTAAATTATCTATTTGGGAACAAAACAAAACAGAGTTACCGTCTCTTTGTTTAATTTAAATAATAGATTATCTTTATCCAATTATGTTGAATAATATTAATTTATACTAATATGGGCCAATCCACTAATTAATAACTAACAAATAATATAATTAAATTATGTTATTATTTCAGATCTTCTTCTTTTTCACGCCCATGACTTCTTCCTGTAAGTTTTTCTGTCTATGTATTTTAATTTCTCTTCCTCCCCTTTCCTTATTTTGACAAATATAAATTGATTTGGACTTGAATGCAATAAACCAAAATCTAAAAAATGTCTTTGGTATAGTTTTAGTGCGAACCTAGAGATATGTATTTTTTTCTTCAAAAACCTATAGTAGGATTGGTTTTACAATACTATTGAAAGTATTATTCTACTGCATTTTAAGTTTTACGGTACTAATGGATATGGTCGAAATATAAAGTGTAATTAAAAAAATATCATTCTTTCCTCTAAAATTAAGTTATTTGTATATCTTTACAGGATGTTCCAAGTTAAATTAGTTATTTTATTATTTTGAAAAAATTATTATTTTTAATCTATCTTATTTTATTCTTTTTTTTCTATTTTATTATATTTTCACATATATTTTATTTTAATTTTATTTAACTTAATAAAAAATAGTATCACCTTTTTTAATTCACTTGCCAATAAAAAAACACTCCGATTAAATTTAGGATAAATGGAAAATACTTAGTAAATGATCAAATAGAATTAAATACTACTCCATATGTTATGAAATATATATTACAACAAAGTAAATGATAAAATATAATTAAATTTAATGGAAGATAAATATAATTAAAATTTATTCGATGATAAATATAATATAATATTTATATACTATTAAATATTAAATAATTAGTTAAATATATAACTAAACATGGATTATTGTCTAGTAGTACTATAAAAAAAGGTAAATGTTTTATACTATAAAAAAATATTTCAAGTTAATACTATTTCAAATAATTATTATTGTCTAATGTGTTTTATACCTTGTCTGAGCCAAGAGATCATATTTCATTACATACAAACTAAATAATTTTTTGAAAAATATTGTAAAAGTTAGAAAATCGGTCGGCAATTCGCAGTCGAACTGGTTGATTTTTTAGTTCAGTGACTATTTTTTTTATTGATTTGAATGAGTGAATCAAACCAGACTTAAACACTGATTCACGACGGAATCGACTTTCGGGCCCTACTTTAAAACAGTGCACTTGACCCTAATATGTCAAGGTCATATTTTATCACAATATTTGACCTAATTTGTCAATAGTGATAATCTGTCATTTTTAATTTCAATTTCACCCTTGCGATATCACTAGTTTCAAATTGCGAACTACGAAAAATATTGGTAACATGCCGGAGCAAGTTCAGTACCGTAATTAGACCATCCGCAATGACGGATTTTCCGACGGACGTCCGACCGGCGTGCCAGATGTCCGCACGGGACGTCCGCCATTAGGCGTTGGAGGGACGGATGCGGACGTCCGCTGCGGACACCTCACATCCGCGATTTTCCGGCGACGTCCGCCATTGCAATGCCACGACGGACGTCCCGAAATTTGATTTTTTTTAAATAAAAAAAACTCTATATATATGGCTTGTTGAACATCATTTCATTCGCACCACTTGTTTTAACGAGTCTCTCTCTCTACTTTCATTTGTTTTGAAGATAAATGGAGCACGATAGTGATTCTCCCGCCATGAGCGAGTCACAAACGCCGACGTTTCCCGTTAGAGGTGGGGGGAACTCTGGCGGAACTGCAGGGATGTCCGGGATGATGCCTGGAATGGCGCCGATGATGCCCCAACCCCAAATGGAGGGGATGATGCCCGGGTACTACAATATGTACCCTTGGTGTGCAGGGATGGGTGGGATGATGCCCTAAATGCCCGGGGTGAGTGGAGGGATGACGGGGATGGCGCCAAGGATGATGGGGGGAATGATACCCGGAATGACATCGGGGGTGGGGGGGAATGATGCCCGGTATGATGCAGGGCACGCCTGTCGCTGCGGGGGGTAGCAGGCTGGGCCCCTCCCAATCACCTGGGGACAATGTCCATCGCCCCTACATGAATTTATTGTCTAGCGATTCCCCCCAGAGTACTCCTCTGGAGACTCAGTTCACCGGCATTGAGACTTTCTCTTTTGAAGAGTTAGGGCTATCTCCGGCCAGGGAGTCTCCCACCGAGATGCAAACGGCGGGAGGGAGGTCGAAGAAGAAGGGCAAGGGCACTACCTCGTCCTCGCGTGCGGGGGACGAGGGTGGGGCAGGGGTCGGGGGGAGGAGGCCGACGAGGAAAAGAGGACCATCTGGAGCGTGCCGGAGTGCGTCGCGCTGGCTTAGTCATGGGTCGGTGTAGTCGAGGATCCCTACATCGGGGCTAACCAGCATATCGACAGAATGTGGCGGCGCATTAGCCAAAGCTACCTCCAATTCAAACCGCCAGGTGGGAAGCCTCACGATGGAGAGCAATGCCGGAAACAGTGGGAGCGGCTGAGGAGGCAGCTCAGCCGATTTGCCGGCATCTACCAAAACAACCTCCGCACGGCAACCAGCGGCATGTCCGCCGAGGATGTGAAGAATATGTCCATGCAGCAGTACCCCGACAGGTCTTTGAAGTTCGACGAGTTCAAATATTGGGAGGTCTATCTTGTGGTGCAGACTTCCGCTAAGTTTAGTGCAGGTGTTGAAGCTGGCTGGCCGAAGCGGACGAAGATCAACGCCTCCGGTGAGTACAACAGCAGTGCCGGTTCCCACGACCTCTCCGACGCCGAGGCAGAGTTCTCGACCCCTCAATCGTCTTCCCGCCGCCGTCGCTCGGTTGGGAAAAAGACCACGATGCGGATGGCTAGGGGAAGCGCCAGCGGGTCCCATGAGGTCCAATCGGAAGCTCCTTCCCAGCTCAATCTCGGGTTCTCCCATCTCGTCCGCATGCAGCAAACGCAGAGCATGCTAGACACCATGGACAAGTGGCATGCATCGACTGATCCCTTATACAAGATGATGTTGAAGGATACCATCGACAGTTTGAGGAGCGATTTGGGGATGCCATCCCTGCCCGGGAGTGATGCCGGGACTGGCACCGGGGACAACGAGGAGTGAGACGGGGGCCGCGTTTGTCGAAGCTTTGCGGTGTAATTTTTTTTAACTATGTGTTTTTTAAAAATAATTATGTATGTTTTTTACTATTTAAATAAAATCATTGCATTTTCCCGTATTAGTGTCGAAATTTTAATTCCGTAAATTGTTTAATTTGGTGAATTTGTGATTTTTTTTTATTGTGGATGTTCGTCGGGATGTCCTTGAGGATGTCCGCCATTGTGCAGTGAGATGTCCTTATGATGTAGCAGTGCAGTGGGAGGTCCTTATAACGTGACAGAAGGTGTTTTTGGGAAGTCCGCCGGGCCATCCACACCATTGCGGATGCTCTTAGAGTCAGCTGGCATTATTTTCAAACGCATTGATTTTAAATATGACGTCAAAAGAAAACAAACATTAGAAGAACATATGGTAATTCCCTATTGTAGTACTTATCTAGATGCAAGACTTTATTTGGATGTGTACCAAATTAGATATAACTCTCTTTATCGATGTAGGGCATCCAAAGAGTGCGTTTCTCAATCTTATTGATTAAGTTGAGTAATTTACAAGTCAACGAACATGAATGAAGTATATTCATATATAATGCGTGTGTGTCTATATAGTACTATATCACAATTCACATGAACATTATTAGCCATAATTTTAAATACAGTCTCGTCTCGTGCATGCAAATGTTAACAATTTATAATGATATTCATATATAATTGGTCGAAAGTAAATCACATAGCATAATCCAACTCTAGGAGTGAGATTGTATAAGACTAGCTAGAGAGTGATATAATTAATAAAATATTTATCGTAATGTTACTAATTTAATTTATTAAGTAATTAGGAACTTTATGATCAGTCATAGCATGTTCAAATAGAATTGTACTAGTATTAAATTAAAGTGGAAAAAATTCTTTTAGTTCTTAATTACTCCCTCAGTTCCACGATAAGAGCCACACTTTATCATTTTGGTCTGTCCCACATTAAGAGTCACACCTCATTTTTACAATAATTGATAAGTAGATCACATATTATACTAACTCAATTTACTCACATTTTATTATAAAACAAATATAAAATTGCATCTCATATTCCATTAACTTTCCAATTCACTATTTTTTACATTTCTTAAAACTCGTGCTCACAATGAGAGTGACTCCTATTGTGGGACGAATGGAGTACATTATAAATAATACTAATGTGATTCAGTGTCTAAAGAAAGTGGGCAAAGCCCGAATGTAAAGCAATCAAACGGAAATAAAAACATTTGCTCCGTATTATGCAAAAATCCAACTACTAAGGCCCTTCTTGGTATGGTGGAATGGAATGACATTCCTAGCTCTATTTCATTCCTTTGCTTGGTTAATATTTTTATTAGAAATCACCATTCCTTTTGGAATGGCCATTCCATTCCACATGAGAATACCCATTCCATCCATTTAGCTAAGGAATGACCATTCCATTTTCCTTTCTTCTTATTTTAAATTTTAACAAAATTATATAAATATTATTTTATATTATATTTAAATTTAATATCATCACAATTTTATAATAAAATTAAAATTTAAAATTTTTTAATAATTGAAAATTTCACACGCACATACTACACATTTCACACACTACACGCACTAATAACATTTCAAACACTATACACTACACAAATTCAAAAATAGGATGCTTGAAATGTGTGAAATGTGAGTAGTGTTTGTAATGTGTGAATTGTGTGTAGTATGTGAAATGTGTGTAGTGCTTTTTTTGGTAGAATCAACATATTAATTATTCATATTTCATTCCATTCCATTTCTATATTAATTTGTAGTTACCAAACATATGAACGGAATCAATCAAGGAATAACAATTCCATTCCCTTTGCATTCTTTGTGCAAAGAATGAAATGAAATTCCCTCCTCATTTCATTCCATTATACAAAAAAGCTCCTAAGACTTATTGAAGGCGTTTGTAAACATGAATATCTTTTTGGTATGCAAAAATCGACCGATTTTCTAACTTATACAATATTTTTCAAAAGAAGTTTTAGTATCAAACGGAAATAAAAATCTCCTTGATATATTAATATTAGTTAACTTCATAAAGTTATTGATACTGTATGTTTTATAATATCAACGATGTTAATGTATTTGACAAATAATATTATAATTTTATGCCAAATAAAAAGTACTCCACATAGTTGAAATTCAAGATGAATCTGATATTCCCAAATCTATAGACCTCATATTCTTTAGGCGAATAAATTAAACTTTAATTATTACTCCGTATATCAAAAATTTGTAAAACTGATAATATTAGTAGTACTTATTATTTTAAAAATACTACTCCATATACAGTAATATAGTACTCCCTCCGTCCCGCACTACTTGCACTTATTTCCTTTCTGGGCGTCCCAAGTTATTTGCACTCTTTCCATTTTTAGTAACAATTTATACCTACAGCCGTAATTGTTGACTTTGTCTATCACTTATTCCTTAATCTCCGTGCACAAAAGGAAATGTGCGAGTAGTACGGGACGGAGGGAGTAGTATAAACCTTGATCGATTCTGAGGAATGACGTTGGGCCGTTGGCAATAAATATGAATCCAACTAAATGTGACTCGTACTTTAAAAAGTTAGTAAGAAACATTCATATTACAATTTTCGTTAAATATACAGACTATGTTTACAAGAAGTGGGGCCCAACTAATTGCACAAATAGATTTTGACAGCTTGGCATCAGACAGAGAAATACTCCCCCTCTTCTTCCCTCCTTTTTTTTACCAGTCTTCACCATTTCCCAATCCCATTATCTCCTTTTCACAATTCCCTCCGCCACAAAAGCAAAACACAGATGCCCTCCTCCGCCGCCGAAACCCTCCTCTCCATCTCCCTCCTCCTCGACCGCCTCCTCCCCGCCGCCCTCTCCGTCTCCTCCTTCTCCTCCCGCTGGCAAATCATCCGCTCCAAACTCGCCTCCGCCAAATCCCTCCTCTCCGAAATCTCCGACTCCCCCCACTGGTCCGACAACCCCCTCCTCCTCACCCTCCTCCCCTCCCTCCTCTCCACCCTCCGCCGCACCGAAACCCTCTCCCACCACTGCTCCCTGCCCTCCTTCTCCGGCGGCAAGCTCCTCATGCAGTCCGACCTCGACATGGCCGCTGCCTGGCTCTCCCGCCACACCAACGACCTCGACCTCCTCCTCCGCTCCGGCGTCCTCCACCAGTCCACCGCCATCGTCCTCTCCCGCCCCGACCCCTCATCCCCCAACGACGACCTCGCCTTCTTCGTCAGAGACCTCTTCACCAGGCTCCAGATCGGCGGCCTCCAGTTTAAACTCAAGGCTCTCGATTCGCTCATTCACCTCCTCTCCGACGACGACAAGTCCGCCGCCGCCGTCGTCGCTAAAGAGGGGAACATCTCCTGCTTGATTTCTCTCCTCGATTTGAACGCTCATTTCTCGATTCGAGAGCTCGCCGTCCTCGCCGTCTCCCTCATCGTTTCCGCCGGCGATTTGCCGAGGAAGTGCGTGTTCGAGGAAGGGGCTTTAGGTCCTCTCCTGAGGATAATCGAATGCGGCACAATGCCGATGAAGGAAAGCGCTGCTATGGCGGTCGAATTCATCACCGACGACCCTGACAACGCGTGGGCGGTTTCCGCCTACGGCGGTGTCGCGATTCTCGTTGAATTGTTGAAATCCGGCTCGATTATAGCTCAATCACACGCCGCGGGTGCAATTCGGAACATTTCCGGCGTTGAGGATATCCGAATTGCTTTAGCTGAAGAAGGCGCAATCCCTATTTTAATGCAATTGCTCATTTCCGGTAGCCAATCGACGCAGGGGAAAGTTGCTAATTGCATTTCAATCCTCGCCTCTACCGATGAGAAATTCCGAGGGCTTTTGTTGGAGGAGAAAGGGTTGCATCGATTACTGCAATTGTTCTGCGATTGCTCCAACTCTGAAACAATGGAGCACGTTTTACGCTCGATTTACTCCCTCTCCGTCTCCGATTCCGGCTACAGAATGCTCTCCGGTTCGACGGCGTTCATCATACAGATCGCGGAGCTCGTGAAGCAAGGCAATGTGATGCTGCAGCACATCTCAGCCTCGTTGCTCGCGAATTTGGCGATCAGCGACGGCAACAAGAGGGCAATCGCCGGAAGCATGGGATCACTCGTGAAATTGATGGAGTCGGTGAAGCCGGACGGGATGCAAGAGGTCGGGGCGAAGGCGCTGCTCTCGTTGCTGACGGTGAATTCGAATAAGAAGGAGTTCGTGAGGGATGAGACGAGCTTGATGAGGCTGGTGCAGATGTTGGATCCAAGAAATGAGGTTGTGTCGAAGAAGTTTCCTGTCGCAGTGGTGGCGGCCCTTGTGGCTGGTGGGAGCCAGGGGTGCCGGAGGAGGCTTGTGGCTGCAGGGGCTCATGGGCTTGTGCAGAGGCTCGCGGAGATGGACGTTCCCG
Source organism: Salvia splendens (assembly GCF_004379255.2). NCBI lineage: Eukaryota > Viridiplantae > Streptophyta > Magnoliopsida > Lamiales > Lamiaceae > Salvia > Salvia splendens. The sequence goes on along the minus strand of NC_056036.1, from coordinate 7,216,337 downwards.
GGGCAAAGAAGGCACTGCAGAGGCTCTCTGCGAATAGGCTAACCAGTATCTTTACTAGGGCTTGGCGGGACTGAATGGATCGATCGAGAAATCTAACCGATTTTAAGCCATTGAAAGGTATACTAATAATTCTTCATGAATTTTGTTTTTGTTTGAGTAATTTTTGTTTTTTTGTTTTATGTTACGTTCTTGCTGTAGTTTATGTTTGAGTTGTGAATTTGATTTGATTGGTTTAGAGGTGTTCATTGTTTGTTTGTACTAAATTTGGGGATAGTTTGGTAGATTGGAAATTTGGAATGATATAAGAATTGAGATCCGACGTGAATAAAGAATTGGGAAAGAATTGATTGAAGCAAAAACTAGATCATGAGCTTATTCTTGTGATAAAATACTCTGACAACTGTAATATAGGATTCCCACATTATCCATTTCATGGACATTTTCATTTCAAGAATTTTTTTTTCTTGTGCTACATTAATTTACATCCTAGAACAGAACTTGGATGATTGTTTCATTAAAACAGGCAAGAAAGTAGTTGGTGGTCATAACCATTGAATACATAGGAGATAAAAAACAAGTAAGTTCACATGATACTTGTAAGTTGGGGGCCAGCCAAAAATGTGATATCAATGCCATAGTGAGGGCCCCTTTGATCATCCCAATCCCCAACTGTTTGTAGTGATTTTGCTCGATTTCTAGAAGACGAACATGATTGAGACGTTGTTGTAGTGGTGGTGGTGGTGGTCGACGGATCGTGGCTGTGGGTGTTTCTCATATCTAGACACACTACATTAAAAGTGTGACACATTTGATTTTCCTCATCATATACAAATGCTATGATTATAAGCTCTCATTTTCCCCAACACTCTCATCACTGCTGTTTCGGTTATGTTTCATCATTTCTACAGATTGCTGATGGAGTAAGATTTACCTAACAGTCGGAGACGAAGAAAGTCTCCGTAGGCAACAAACGTAATCGGAGTACGTCTGAAAGCTTAACTGATGGTAGTTACATACTGTAATATATGGAAGAAATTGAACATTTGGACAAAAAAAACAAAAAATGAAGAAGGGTTGTTTCTAATTTTTTTTACTTTGGCATGGATGCGGTTATTAGGGAGTATCCTTGTTTTAATTTCTTTTTACTTTCTAAATTATCATTTTATTAATTTGGTATGTGTATTTGAGTGAAGCAGAGTGTCCTGTTTTCAATGGTTTTCACCTCTGTAATTCCTTTGTTACTCTGTTTGTTATTGTACATTTCTTCTTCACGCCTGTAACTTTAATCTTTTGTTATATTTTATTTTGGTGATGACTCCAATTTTGCAATAATTTTAGGTATTATTTTTAAATTAAAATACGAGATTTGAGCCGGATTTTTTTCTTCCCTTTTATTGAGACTTGGAGAAAGGGAAATAGGTTCATCACGAGGGAGGAAGCAGCGGCGTGATGTAGGGGAAAAGTAGACTTGATATTTTTCTTATTTCTTCTTATAATCTGTTATCGATGGAATATATGAATCTTTATTGAGATTATATTCTTTTGATATTCTCCAGTTCTTTATCGATAAAGTGGTTGAACAATTGACTATTTTTTTTTCAATTATTATTTATTATTTATTAGAATTTGGATAATGTATAGTAACAAACAAAATTGGGGTTTACCGTTTAGAGTAGTAATCAATTGCTAATTAATTTACAATTTAAATTAAGACCAACACCTAATCATTAGATGAGGAGATTTGGTTGAAATAATGTCAAATTATACTCACTCCGTCCACAAAGAATATGCATTTTGGATTTGACTATTAAAGTATTGTTAGTGGAGAATGAGTCTAACCTTATTAGAGCATTAGCAATGGGGCGCCCTAAGGCGCGCCACGTCAGCAGTTTTATCCTCCTACCTCCCCACCTGCAGTGGGGCGCCCTAAGGCGCGCCACATCATCATTTTATTGTTTTGTTTAATTAATTTAACTGTTTTCAAATAACAAGTAACGAATAAATAAAAAATGGTCTAAATAACAAACAGCGAAGTTTTAATAAAAAAAAGTTACATCATTGAACTAAAAAAAAAAAAAACTAAGTCGGATCAATTCCCAACTTCCGACACAGCTCATCGAGTAACGCCCGGAGATATTCGGCTTCGTCGGGGTCGGTACACTTCTTGAGGGCCCTGTGCGTCTGCAACATCGTCCTTGCCATCGACGCTGTTGCTAACGACTCAAACGCGGTGGCCGTCTGGGTCGGGAGCTCTACCGGGACCGGAGCTTGGGTTACAGCGGTCGACGATGAGGTCGCGGTCGCCTTCCCCTGTGACCGAGTGAACTTCTCGAACTCCGCCGCGTACAAGTTCACTTGCTTCTTGACTTGATCCCAGTGCTTGCGGAGTTGCTCACGCTTGCGCTTGTACGCGGTCGGCGGCTTGACCGAATTGTAGAGGTCCGCGATGCGTTCCCAGTACGCGATCTGTCGCTGGTTGTTCGCGAATATCGGATCTTCCGCGGTATTTATAAAAAAACAGTATTTATAAAAAAATGAAACCGCGTGCCATCGTTCGCGGTTGATCATCCGCGACCTCCACAATGGGGCGGATGATGGCGCGGACGATGGCCATCGTCCGCGACAGCCGCAATGGGGCGGACGATGGCCATCGTCCACGCTATCCTCCGCGACCGAAGTATAGGGCGCGACTATCGTCCGCGCCCTATGGCGCGCACCCGCAATGGGTGCGGACGATGGATGGCGCGGACGATGCGCGCCATCGGGCGTGCCATCGTCCGCCCATTGCGGATGCCCTTAGAGAGAAAATACTTTCTAAAATTAGAAATTACATTTTCTTATGAGACGGATTAAAAAAGGAAAGAGTACATATTCTTGTGGGGTTTACTATTTAGTACTCATATTGCTAAGTAAGTTGTGTATATATCTGGGCACTCCAACGCCAGGCCCAATTTATTTTAATCAATGGAGCAAATATATTTTCGATCTAGTTATGGTTGGACTAATAATTTTGGTCTTGCCAATCATTCTAGTTATGGTTGCGCTAATAATTTTGGTCATACAAAGTAACAATCATGATACTGTGCCTTCTTTAAACAACCATCTCTTGTATTATTGTTTCTGACTTCATATATATAACATACTCAAAAAAACTTATGGGATATTCATAGGGGTGAATACGATTTGGATAAAATCGAACCAAATCCTATTGTCGTTGTTTAATCTTTGAAGCAATTACAATAGTTAGACATTGGATTGATTTAATTATCTAGCCAATTAGAATCTTTAAGAAAGATTACTCCCTACGCAAGTCGACTACACTCGGGCACAATTTATGTGTACATAGCACTATATATTAAGATAGAATATAAAAATTATTGGATTAGTATTCAGTTAATAACCATTACTTACACAACAAAATTATTTTATGAAATTTGATAATTTTGTATCATGTTCATATAGTATTTTTTTTTAAAACATGTCATAATAGTTTTCGTATATCATTATATTGATATAATGACATAACCAATTTAACTTTAATATACCGTACTATTTTTTAATAAAAGAAATTAGAAATTAAAATACTCCGTGATTAAGAGTTCTAATTAGTCATTTGATTCGTTCGCGATTAGGAGTCCACTTGTGACCAGCGGGGGTACTATTTATCTAGAATTTTATTTTGAAAAGAAAATATAAGGACAAATAATTGCAATTCTCTTTTGACTATTCTCAAAAAACACAATATACACACACTTATAAGTAAAATGACGTCACATTTGACTTCGAAATTTAGGTTAAATGTATTTTCTCCAATTTTACCCCAGGAGTTAAAAAAGTTAAAATTCCAACTCGCAGCTACTGACAGTTACAGTCCATATAAATCCGAACCAAAAATTCCTCAACAAGAAAAGAATCAAGCAAAAAAAGAGCGCTCCAACAATGGCGAATCAGTCGCCGGAATTCGCCGGAGATGCAACTCTCGACGGCCACCCTCATATTTCCCTAATCAACACCTTCTGCGAGATCACCGCCTGCCCTTCCAAATCCGAAGCCCTATTTTTCCTCGAATCGCACAATTTCGATACGGACGCCGCGGTCTCCACCTACCTAGACGACGCCAACCCCATCGAGCCTTACGCAGCCGGTCCGGCTTCCCCGGCTGCGCAGTCGAATTCTCATTATTCACCTTCGGAGTCGCTGTCACCGTCTCCTTCCCGGTCGCGATCCCCATCTCCGCCGCCTGCTTCCCGACCGTACAGTCTCCGCTCCGCCGCTAAAAGTGGCGCTGGAGTTAGTGGTTCCGCTGCTGGAGGCGCGAGGCGTGGAGGCGGTGGCGCTGGCGGCCGAATTAGGACTCTCGCTGATCTCAATAAGAATCCTACAAATGAGGAGTCTGATAGTGATCCTGATTTTGATCCTCAGGAATACTACACTGGCGGAGAAAAGAGGTAAAATATTACTCCTTGCGATGAGTTTAGCTTAATTTTCATATGGTATTTGTCATGTCGTAGTTTACAATTTAAATGATCAACCAGTTTCATTTTGCAGTAAAGAAATTTTGTTATGCATGATAAGCTCTATTACTATCATGATCATACCCTAGCCATGTGATTATTTGCTATCTAGTTTACAATTTTACTGATCAAATACTAGATCATTATGTAGTGAATAAATTGTGTCTATAAATTCGATTACGATCAAACCCAAGCTTGTTATGTAATGAAGAAAAAAAATACTACTCTGTTCGATTTAGCTAATGCTATTGTTTGCAATTAGTGGAATGCTTGTTCGTGGTCCACCTAAGCCGAATGATGTGGATGCCATATTCAATCAAGCAAGACAGTCAGGAGGTGTAGAAGCAGCAGCTGAACATATCTTGCCTTCTTCGAGCTCAAGAAGCTTTGCTGGGACGGGAAGACTACTCTCCGGGGAGGTTTCGTCTGCTACCCCTGAGCCTAGCCTGCCTCAAAGTGTTGTTACTCACAACATCACTTTTTGGAGAAATGGATTCACAATTGATGATGGGCCTCTGAGAAGGTTTGATGACCCTGCAAACGCCTCATTCTTAGAGGTATATTGTTGCACTTTTTGTTCATTTGATCCAAAAAATTTGTTTGTAGAAACTGTTGTCATGCTCATCGTAACCTTCTTGTGATGGCTAGTAATGCCAAGGCTGTATGGATCATTGGATGAGATGAGTGGTTTTATCGTGTTTTGTTATTAGCTCCGAACTAGATCGATTAATCTTGATGTGGTCACGTCACACTCTGTTTCTAGCTTCCAAAGAAACTTAATTTCTTTTAATTCTCTAGTAGCTAATATGCTTTTAAATCCATCTCAAAAGTTTGGTATTCGTATTTTCTTCATTGAGATACCATATCGTGGCATTGCTCCAAGTTAATTAATCTTGATATGATTCACAATCTGTTTATAGCTTCAAAAGAAACTTGATTTCTGTTTTTTTCTAGTAGCTATTATGCCTTAAAATCCAGGTCAAAACTTTGGCATTTTTCTTGATTAAGATGCCATATTTATCATCAGCCTCTGCTTGAAGATTGTTTCTACTTTCTTTTGATGATCAGTTGATCACCAGAAATATTCAGTTGTATTATATTCTCGTATATGTTAGGCTTAGGATTCCTTGTGTCGTTTTAGCACTAGTTCATTGACACTTTTCTTTGTTAGCTTCCTAACGAAACCATGGTGGTATTTGTAAATATATATCGTGATGCAGAGCGTTGCAAAGTCCGAGTGCCCAAGGGAGCTTGCACCGGCAGATAAGAGGAATGCTGTTCATGCTAATCTTACAAGGAGGGAGGAAGACTACAAGGTTTATGCTCACTTCTAACGATCTAATACCAGTGTCATTTTACCTGCAACTACTTCAATATTGCAGACTTTCGTTTTCTTAGAGTTGCTCATGCTTTTGAAATGCAGGAGCCACCAAAAAAGAGTCTTCCCTTCCAAGGAGTTGGAAGAACTCTAGGTGGCACCAGTGACACAGCTGCGCCAATGGAAGCGAGCAGCATTCATACTGTGCTGACTGCTGCTCCCACACCATCCCCCGGTCTGGTTGTTGATCAGGCGCAGCCTTCCACGTCTATCCAGCTGAGGCTAGCAGATGGGACACGCATGGTTTCACGCTTCAACAACCACCACACGATCAGAGATATCCGAGGCTTCATTGATGCATCGCGGCCTGATGGACCAAGGACTTATCAGCTGCAATCCATGGGCTTCCCTCCCAAACAGCTCATTGATCTGGACCAGACTATAGAAGAAACCGGAATTGCAAATTCAGTCGTGATCCAGAAACTATAGCCGGTAATTATTTGGGTATATTATATTGCCATGACTATGGTTTAAGAAACTAATGAAGTCTTATATTTTGTTGAAAACCAATTACTCTACATCTTGATTAGCCCTCTATATTCCCACTGGTTTCAGTTTTATTTGGGACTTCTTCTTTGCATATTTGGATCTTCTACACTTCCCATGTGATGCATAAAATGTTTGCTACACAACTTTGTTAGTATAATATACTACTAGTAGTACATATTTAGACAGTCTGAATTGGATAAAATAGAAGCTACATCTGCATCTGTATTTGGTTGTTGATTGGGAAAAGCAGAGGTTACAAAACCTTTTTGATACTTACTTAATCAACCAATTGAACAGTTGAGCTTGTTTGATCATGGAATTCTTCAAATTTTGAGTCCAATTCATCACTTAAGAGTAAATGCCACGGGTCTCAGAGAACGTATCTTGATCTCGTACATCATACGAGCAGAGATCCCATCCCAAGTCATTGAGCCTTGCTTTACCAGTTGATACGGAGAGGTCGAAATGCCATCCTCCACATTCCACGCTGTGCCAATGTAGCTCCGGCAACCCCTACATAACAGCTTGGTTTGTCGTTGAAATAGCCTCCACGAAGGGAAGTAGGGTAGCCATCGGTGCTTGTTTATCTGCGTGAATCGGCTCTCATCAACGGAGAAGAAGGATATGACCCCTCGTTTCATCGACTTGCCGTACTCTGAATTGATCATTGGTATGTTGCGGTTGCAAGAGCTGAGGTTCAGTTCGTACCCACACGAGCCACAACTGCCACAAGAACAAAAAAAAAAGGGAATTAACAATTAACGAACTAGGATTGAGCATGAGAACTGGATCATCAACATCAATATTAATTAAAATTGCTTTCAAGAAATTAATTTTATATAGTACTATATTCAACGAGAACATATACATATATGACCATTTGAATTCATTTTCATCACAAACTCAACGTTTTTGGTCATATATGACTTTGGTCAACTCTTTCTACATATCAATTGAAAATTATAGCATGGCTTCCCTTCATCTGATAATCTATATAGAGAATTTCATTACATACTCCTCTTACTTGTATTAATTCAAACTAAGTTTACAACTTTAGTTTTTGAAATCAAAGTAAGACAAAATATCACAAATATCTTTAGTCCATGTAGCTAAAACAGCTCTAAAACATACTCCTCTTTACAACTTTTAATTCATGGCCTTCATGTAAAACTACAGAATACATTTATATACTATGTGAATGAGCAGAAAATATGAAAAGGAAAGGAATTGATGAAGACGATGGGTGGGAAAGAGAGTAAAACCTGTAAGATACATGAGAGTAGGAATCAGATGATGACAGTTGCAGTGGCGGAACAGCCTCAAGATCGCCGCCGCCGTCGCTGCCGAAGCTCATTACTGTGTTGTGTTTGTGTGTGCAGTGATTGTGAGTGTGTGAGAAGAATAGAATAAGTAATTAACGAGCTGGGAGCGGACAGCATCAAAAACAATGTTTTAAAAACCGGTCCGGTGACTGAACCGGTGAAGCTATTGGTTCACAGTTTAACTAGTCCAACCGATTGAATTACTGGTCGAACCGGTATACTTAAATTAATAAATATTAATATTTATTATAGGTATATATATATATATATAATATGCATAATAATTAGGAATAAATGATAAGGTAGTCAAGTGATTTTGTGGAAGTTGAATGGTTTATTTATTTTATAGAATATTTTATGTTTAGATTTAATAATGTAGGGAGTCGTGAGATTCATTTTATTTGGCAGTCTAGTGACTCTACTCCACTCTTTCTCTCTTAACCCTAATTCTAAAATCTAAACAACGCCGCCGCCTCCTCCTCCATTTCTCTGTTCTTGAATGTCAGGCTCTAATTCTTAACACAATTCCGCCGCATTCACTAGTTCTCCTCAATCTTCCTCCTTAAACCTATTTCTAAACAATTCCTCATTTTCAGAAACATCTCCAGCCATCTTCAGCCCTGGAGATTAGATTAGGAAAATGTGTTCTAAACTTCGAGTTGGATTGTTGTGTGCAAGAGAGCAGTGAGGGCAAGGGTCTACGAAAGAGAAATAGCCATTTTCAAACCAAAAATTCTCCTAAAATGGTTCAACCGGCCGGTTTTTCCGGCTCAAAACGGTCTAACTAGACAACGGTTTTTATCACTGAATCGGACCGGATACAGCACCGATCCGCAGCCGAACTGGTCAAACCGACCAGTCCGGTCCGATTTTTAAAACACTTTCCTACGCTGGTGTAGCTGCACCACGAAATTGGGGATTTATTTTTTAAGAATAGACCGTTATTTATTTTTAAATTATTTTTAGCAAATCAGACATCAATATGTTCAAATAATCACCTGTGAGGTCTAAGTATAAATCGAAAAATAATCTTAAGTACAACACCAAAAAAATGTTAGAAGAGTTATTATAGCCTAAAATTAAATTAAAGTTTATTTGCTTTATAGTTTCAATATTTGTTTTAGCAAAATACAAATACTACTTTCGTCCACCAAAAATAGTTTTGATGTTGGTATGAAAAAAGAGTTTAATAGGTGAAAAAAATCTATATAATTGCACTATGAACATTTAACCTTGAATATGCTGTATATTTTGAAGATTTACTCTTGATAAATAACAATAATATGTTAAATTTTTTAGAAAAATACTCATGTCATTGATTTATTAAATTTTTTTAGTAAAATGAGCCTAATATAGAAAAAGAACATTTATCATTTGAAGTGGTAGAGTTAAATTGAAAGATCCATTGATCAGTTTAGGCAAAGCTGCCCGCGGGCAGGACTGAACCCTTGTCGTCCGACAAAATTTCACCCGACCCACTGAATTTCTCTCTTCAACCCTGCAATTAGGGTTTCTGTTTCTCACTTCCCAGCTCAAAATTGGACCCAGTATCTACTGCACTTCCTTCGATCGCGATGGCGAAGACGAAGCCGGGGAAAAAAGACGTTGATTCCTACACTATAAAAGGCACCAACAAAGTTGTTAGACGTATTCCCATTTCCATCCACTTTGCTCTATTTTTGATTCGTTTTTATTTCTCTTGTGTTTTAAATCGTCGTGTTGGTGGTTAATTAACATGATTTTGTACTTTTTGTATGTTGAGGTATCAAATGTGGGGGTTTGAGCCGTGTTTTTGCGGCTGTTTGTTTTAATGTTTGTGGCTCATGTTTTGTGTTAATATAAATGGTTTTTTTTTTCTATTCCTGAAGCCAGGGAATGTTTGTTTGAGGTTGATTAGAATTTGGATTTTGTTTATGATTTCGTTAACTAGCTTTGGTTAAACAACTCTGTTTTAAGCTTCGTTATCAGGTTTCTGGTTGGTTATTTGCAAGTTTCAAATGCCTAAGTGCTGTCGTTTTTTAACTTGTTTTGAAGCCCGTTGATTTGTACACGTGTCACCGGGCAGCTGTTTGCTGTCGTTTTATGCTTCTTTATCCGATTTCTGCTTGGTTACTTGCAAGTTTGAAATGCCTAAATGCTGTCATTTTAACTTGGTTTGGAGCCCGTTGTTTGTACACGTGTAACCTGGCAGCTGAATGATCCCAATTCGAACGGAAACAAGGTTTTGGTGCTGTTTCTAACTTGTTTTATTGTCCTAGGATATGTGCTGCTTGAACTGTTTTAGTTTTAAATATGCGTGTTTTCATCCACCTCGGCCACTTTAAGTCTAGTTTTGAAATTTTGAACTTGATGGCTTATATATGCTGTGCCTTGATACATTCATTTAGTATAGTTTAGTTGATGTGAACTGAAATAAACTGGTGTTTGTCAGCTGGAGATTGTGTGTTGATGAGACCTCCTGATTCGGACAGGCCACCATATGTGGCACGAGTCGAAAAGATTGAGGCTGACCACAGGAGTAACATGAAAGTGCGGGTGAGGTGGTACTACCGCCCCGAGGAATCAATTGGAGGTCGGAGGCAGTTCCACAGTTCCAAGGAGCTATTCTTGTCGGACCACTATGATGTACAAAGTGCTCACACCATTGAAGGAAAGTGCATTGTGCATACGTTTAAGAACTACACCAAACTAGAGAATGTGGGAACGGACGATTACTTTTGCAGATTTGAGTATAAGGCTGCTACTGGAAGCTTCACTCCCGACCGTGTTGCTGTGTGAGTCTTAGCTATTAAAGCTTTGATGATCAGTTATTTTTTATTCTATTTGTTTATTTGTTTATTTATTTGTGGACTTTGTTTCTCAAGATATTGCAAGTGTGAGATGCCTTATAATCCAGACGATCTCATGGTGCAATGTGAAGGATGTAAAGACTGGTATGATATATATCCTACAGTTATTTTTCTTATAATATAATATTCGTCTGTGTATATGAGGGTCTCTGAGAATAATTTGTCTTCTTCACAAATTCGGAATTTTCAACTCTTCCCCCTCCCTCGCAAATTCATAACTATCCATTTATGCAGCCAAGTCGAGGTTCATCATGTTTGCCACTTTGACTAGTCCAACTAGCTGTATTTCACTAATTTTACATTTATAAAGAGAGAATCGAAAAAAAAGGGTGTTTTTCCATAAAAGATCATCCAGATGACCTCCTTAGTCCATGAATCCTCTGTGTCTAAACCATTAATGGGCTTCTTCCCTGGGTATATTGTTATGTCTTTTCCCCTATTCAAGAAATATTTTGAGTTTACAACAGAGAGGAACATGCCTGTACTCGGGGAAAGGCAGTCCAGTTTGGAAAATTTTGGTATATTTTCTACCATCAGAGGCAAAGATCTCATGCTAGAAAAAATCAGAAATATTTACTGAGATATCACTACAGATGTGTGGTTTGAGCGATTTTATTTTTAATAATGCTAATTCTGGTTAGTTAGTAGTAGGTATATTGTAGACTAAAGAGAGCCAAATTGGTGAGTACTTTCTGATTCTCATGACACACGTTTTTCATACTATTTGATGTTTTCTCTTTCTTCAGCCAACTTAGAACTTGTGTGGTGTTGGACTGAAGATTATTTTCATGTGGACGTCATTTCCTTACATCCCTTTGGAGGATATGTTTCTGATGCTTCTTTCTGATTGAAGGTTTCATCCTTCTTGTATGGGCATGACTATTGAAGAGGCAAAGAAGCTGGATCAGTTCATGTGCTTGGATTGTTCATCCGACGATGATACCAAAAGGTCTTTGAACTCATTTCCTGTATTGCCAGCTGCTGAGACAAAGGTGAAGACGTTTTCTTCTCTTTGAGTTCATTTTTCTTCTTACCTGTAGCAGTAGATGTCTCTACCCAGAAATTTTGGTCCATGGCTGTTAAAAATGATGGCTTCTCTTGAGAAGATGGTAATAGGAGAAACAAAAATCGTGTTTATCAAACTTTTGTGTTCAGGTGAATCACACTATACTCGTGTATTAGATATACACACATCACACACACACACACACACACACACACACACACTCTTAGTGGGATTAAGATAAAGTTTGGAACTCTTTTTACTTCGTTTCCTCTGTGCAGTAGCTGCGAGGACGAGGGATGATTTTGTTTCTATTTTGTGACACAAAATACTTGTTCAAATAAGTATGTTTAACCCCTTGATGATAATGAATTGTTAGGTGGAGGCGAAGCGAAGAAAGAGGTGAATGAGTAGTGCATGAGTATGTACGAGTTTTCTTGCATAGTAGTGCGCTATTTGTTGTAGTACCGTGGAATTGTACAGGGCAAAGAGAGGGAAAAGTATAAGACAAGGCCTGAGGCTTTTTCCTAATTTATGCTAACCTAGTTTTCATTATCTATTTATTGTGCAGATTAGTAAATTAGTACTACTACTACTACTACTCATTATTGTTGTTATGTGCGTGTCCAATTTCCCTTAAAAACATTGAAATTGTTGATTGAAACCTGTCGCTAAACCTAGTTTTCCAAAAAATGTAAAATATTTTGGAATTGTGACGTATAATTTGTTGTGTTTTCTGATGTGTATCTAGTGTTTCTAATTTTCAATCTCCATGTGTTCCTGCAGAGGGGCATGTAAGGGTGGATTGCTTGTTTTATCTTGTCTGGTTGAACATTGACAAGCTCAAGCTCTGACTCAGTATTTTGTGTTTTTTGTTTTTTAGTAAGGCTCGAGCTCTATTCATGCTTATAGACTTGGGCTTCAACTCGAATCAATTAATACCCCTAACACGAAAGAAACTTGTGAAACTGATTTAGGGTTTAGGTGATCGTTGTCCCTACAACTTCCTGCCACATCTCCTTCGCAGTCGTGAATGTGCGGCCATTGTCAAAGACGGAAATTGGAAGCGAAGGCGACTGGGTTTGTGAAAGGGGTAGTTTCAGGAATATTACCATTAAACTTGATCACTGTTTGAACCAGATAAGGTAATCACAACATGGAGGAGGTCAGCTTCGAACCACTTCGGGTAACGAACGAGGTCACCCGCAACGAAGCTTGTGTAGCTTTTGCTCCCTTCTGGCACCAATCTCACTTTTCCTTCCTCGATATAAAGAGCTGGTCGACCTGCCAGTCCCATGCAAGCTGGCACTTTCCCTTCCTCCATGCAGACCATCTCAAGACACCGATCCATGTCTTGCGCTCCTCGACCCCTTCATGTAGTAGAGCTCCTCCAATGGTGTCTCCACCTTCATTACTCGTGCACTTGCCCGTCTTCCATGCAGACCATCTTGAGACACAGATCCTTGTCAGGCGCTCCTCTGACACCTTCATGTAGTAGAGCTCCTCCAATGAAGTCTCCACCTTCATTGCTCGTGCGGGCTGGTATTGCCTCGGGCTAGGAGCCAACCCTTTGTGCTTTTTGGCAAAAGACGAGGGTGTTAGCATTGGAGCGATGATACTACTAGCCATATTTGATGATCGTATAACCACTCGCTAATTCAGTGACGTGCAGAAACTGCACGAAAACACGAGGATTGAGGTTATTTTGTTCTTTCAAAGCATACACCGGGGTTAAACAAGGGATGCACTACGAACTATCACCAATATCATACATGTATGGAAATAGAATATAGTTCATGTAATTATGCAATCTTGCATTGGAAACCATTCTATTGTGCATATATCATAGACCAAATTAATGTGTTGATTGGATATCACATTTTAGGAGTAATTCAAAAGCAACTTTGATACGAGAGATCATTTCCCAGATTGTTTTTATTAACACGAAACTATAAACGCTAAAAAAAACTTCATTTTACAGAAAAATTATGCAGTTTATCCACAAAGAGGTGAGAAATCTATTATTTGAGCTTCGAGTTGCAGAAAATTCCTCTAGTTTTCTCTCATATGCAGATCACTTCAATCTTGACCATAAATGCTAAAAATGGGCTCCTCAATTATAGGAATATAGGATTACAATGACATACTCCATTTATTTAGTCAGACTAATTTACTGTAAATATACAAAACAGAGATTATATTTTTTTTATTCTGTGAAACACAAAATAATATACTCCTACTATTTTTTCTTTTTAATCAGTTAAATAATCTCGGTCAAAAAATAATTTACTTTATAGTATACTTAAGTTTTTTGTATTCAGCTCAAGTCCATTTTTTTTGCTACTAAACCAATCTTGAATACAGTTTTCACATGAGCCTATTTCAAGAATTTTGGAGGTAGATTTCACGTTGTAAGAGCACCCGCAACGCGTGCCGCCGGCGTTCCGCGTGCCTTTCCGCCGGAACGGTTTCGCCGCGGAACGCGTTGCGGCGCACCATTCCGTTCCCATTCCGTGCCGGGTGCCGACGGCACGTAACGCGGCACGGCTTGTGCCGCCACGCGCTGGGGCGACGTGGCGCTCCCCGCTTCGTGCGTGCTTCCCACTCGCCGGCCCGCGAGTGGGACACGTCAGCAGATGACGCAATAATTAATTTTTTTAAAAAAATTGATTTTTGTTTTAAATTTTTTTTTAACTGTAATATTACCGTTTTTTAAACTTTTTTTAAATTTTTTTTATTTTTATTTTTATTTTCTTATTCTATAAATACACCTAATTTATTACATTTCACACACAACTACACATCTACTCTTCCTAAATCAACATCAATTCCTCTCCAATTTTCTATTTCAATCTCCTTCACAAAATGTCCGGCGACGGGAATTACGGCAGTGGCGGCGACGGATATCCGGTTTAATTGTGTGTTTTTTATTTTGTGTTTTTTTTATTTTTTTAGGATTTTAATTGTGTGCTTTTTTTATTTTTTTTAAGTTTAAGTTGATTTTTTTTTTTAATGTTGTGTGTTTTTTAATAAAGTGTGTTTGTTTTTTATTAAAGTGTGTTTATTTAAATTGAATTGGGTTGGAAATAAAAAAAATGAAATTGAATGAATAGTAATTTAAGGAACGGTTAAGGAACGGAGGGTTGCAGGTTCCGTTCCTTAGTTAAGGAATGGAGTAAAAAAGTACCTTAGTTAAGGAATGAAGTAAAAAGTACAGTGGGGCCCTCAAATAGTGGTTTAAGGAACGGTATAGGAACAACGTTGTGGATGGTCTAAGAGTATAAAATTGAATTCATTACTGCATGTAAATAAACTATATCGTCATCATCAATTTCCTACCATAGACTATACCAGAGGTCGAGATCACTCCACAAGGAGAAGGGGAGATTTGGGCACGTTTTCTTATAGTAAATGTGATAAGCTCCAAATTTCCATTAATGGCTTTGCTGCAAATAAGATACTAGAATCTTTGTAGCTGAAAACCGAGATTTCAAACTGGGAAAATGATGGTGGTGCAGGTGAAAAATGGAGGCTGGCCTTTTTCAGCTCCTTCTCCGCTCCCAAAACCTGGGAGATTTCAGCTACTAGCCCAAGCTTCTATTCCTTCAAGAACCCAAGTATTTTCATCTTTTTTTTATTATGTACTTCAAATTTGTTCCCTTCTCATTTCTCATTATTCAATACACAAAGCCAATTGTAGTAGTAATTGGGGATTCTGGGAATTGCATTTACACCTTAAACCAGGCTAATTTTGATTCTTTTTGTGTTTCTGAAGAGTGCCCTAATCTGAATTTGGGTTTATTTTTGTTAATTTTAGAGGATAATGGAGAAATTGCCAATGAGTGGGGAAGTTGGTGGTGCTGGTGGTGCATATTCATACAATGCTTTAAAAAGATTGGATAATTTGTGGACTAGCATTTGCTCTGCTTCATCAGGTTTACTTGAGTTATATCTCAACTTCTATAGTTCCTGTGTTTCCTTGATTTCAGTTTAGGGTTTTAAATTGAAGAGAGAGGATAAATGTCCCAAAATTTGAATTTCAGTTGTGCAAGAACCTCAGCAAGTAGTTTCCAATGTTCCTGGTCTGTTTCGAGAATCGGAGATGCCTGAGAAGTGTGGTGATGTGTTTGATGTGGTAGTTTGTGGTGGTACATTGGGGGTTTTCATTGCTGCTGCTTTGAGCTCTAGAAGCCTTCGTGTTGGGATTGTCGAGAAGGGTGTACTCAAAGGGGTATTGTGGTTTCTGCTGGCTTTGTCGTTGGATCTTTGGAGGGACGAACGAGCTTCAAAAATGGTAGCTAACTCTTGACCATTTCCCTTTTGTGATGGCCAGAGAGAGCAAGAATGGAATATATCCAGAAAAGAGCTTTTGGAACTTGCTGAAGTCGGTGTTCTAACAGAAGACGACATTGATTGTGTTGTTGCAGCTAGTTTCAATCCCGTATGTTGCTTCATCTCATTTGTTAGTTTGTATCTATGACTTTCCTTAGAATGAGCATGAGAAATCTAAGAATAAAGTTGGATTCATCTCGCTGGGAAGAGGTTTCTTGTTTTAATATGACGTGATTGATGCCTATCGTTTCTATGACTTTGGCAGAACAGGTGTGGATTCGAAGGGAAAGGCGAGATTTGGGTTGATGACATTCTCAATCTTGGTATTTCGTAAGTTTAGTATGAGTTACATTAACTGCGTTTAACTCTTTATACATAAGTGAACATAGGCATCTCTTATGCAAAGAACATAGAAGTCCTTATGTATTGAAACCGTCCAGTTCTATTAAGCCGTATATTTGTATAGTTTATATTTTTTCATATAATTTGTAGGCCTTCCAAGCTCATAGAAATCGCAAGAAAACGGTTTGAATTCCTTGGTGGTGTCGTATTGGAGGGTTGCAGTGTATCTAACATATCAATCTACGAGGATGCAGCTGTGAGCATATACATATACCTACAATTTGAAGCCTTGAAATTGAAAAAAATCTGACTAATTTCTCTGTTTTTTCACAGGTGTTACAACTATCGGATGGAAGGATTTTATCTTCACGTCTCATTATCGATGCAATGGGAAATTTTTCTCCTGTTGTTAGACAAGTTGAGCATACTATATATACATAGGGGAAGGTTCAAATGAGAATATGAGAACCAGTTGCACCGAACGTGTAAAATAACTCAACTGAACGTATAGAGTATCTGAACTGTGATAATCCTAAAAGTTATTTTAGTGTTCTCACGGTGCAGATACATTAAAAATTCAGTGAAGTGTTCTCACATTCTCGCAATACAGAGTATATAATAACATTATTCATTCATCCGAAATGAAATTCATAAAGCTATAAGTTCATTTGTTGATAAAATTGTGTAAAGCTTCATTCTGATGCATTTGAGTTTTACAGATTAGACGAGGAAGGAAACCGGATGGCGTCTGCCTAGTGGTCGGCTCTTGTTGCCGTGGTATCAAAGAGAACACCACGAGTGATGTCATATTCAGCAGTGCTTCAGCGAAGAATGTTGGAAAGTCAGTAGCACAGTATTTCTGGGAGGTGAAATGAGCTTCCTACATGAACATTTTTTTTCTAGCTGACTGTTTTGTGTAATATTTAGTCGTTTCTAGGCGTTTCCTGCTGGCTCGGGGCCTCTTGATCGAACCACGTATATGTTCACCTACCTCAACCCAGAACCCGGATCTCCCCTACTGGAAGAACTGCTCGAAGATTACTGGGAACTGATGCCAAAGTATCAAGTAATGCTCCTCATATTCTCAATTAGATGCCTGACTTTTATGTCTTAATAGCTCGACTCTCTTAATTCGTTTGTTTGAACTTTGCAGAATGTATCTCTTGATGATCTAGAGGTCTTGAGGGTGATATATGGCATTTTTCCTACTTATCGTGACAGGTAACTGTCTGCAGCTGATTATAAACTATCAAAATACAAGCCTTAGTACACAACTATGTGAATCTGACTAATTTTGTTGCTGTTTTCTGCCTAATTATTTTTTACTGAACCAACAGCCCGTTGCCAGCTGCTTTTGATCGCGTTCTACAGGTCTTT
Source organism: Salvia splendens (assembly GCF_004379255.2). Lineage (NCBI taxonomy): Eukaryota > Viridiplantae > Streptophyta > Magnoliopsida > Lamiales > Lamiaceae > Salvia > Salvia splendens. Next base: position 7,198,731 of record NC_056036.1, on the reverse strand, counting down.
TACCCGCCATTTTTGTTTAAAAGTCAGTAAATTATGCTTGTTGTTCGTTGATTGCCCCCGGGGTTCATTGCCGCAAAAATCACTAGTGTTTTCACATAATTCCTAATCCGACATGACTTTTAAACCTCACAAATTTTACACCACCTTCTGGTTTTGGCGCCTACATTTTAATTCTCCTGTCGAATTTGCAATTGATTTTTGGTGCAACTAATCCTTGCGACTGAGTGTGATCTCTACAGTTCGGGGATGCAAGCGGCATACAGTCCCCCGTTTCGTTTGGAGGCTTCGGGAGCTTGACAAGGCACCTCGGAAGATTATCAGCAGGTTGTTCGCTACTGAATTTATCGGCATTTTTCTTATGTACACAATGGTTTTAGACAGCTTCGGATAAAACAAATGATCAGCATTTTCACCGTATTTTAGAAAAATGTAGTTTAAGATGCCTGTTTATCAACTAGTTTTTATGTGTTTTTTTTTATTGAGGTTTAAGGTATACATGAAGCAATCAACAATGATCTTCTTGATTCCAAGAGCTTATCGTTGCTAAATCCATACATGGTTAGTTAACTTCTTCTCTCCCTAGAAAACCTAAAACGGCTCGTGTTGATAAAATCTTTTGTTCCTGCAGCCAAACTTGAGCTCGTCGTGGCTGTTTCAAAGAGCCATGTCCGCGAAAAGACACTCCAATGTTTCGCCTACTTTCATAAACGAGCTTCTATATGCCAATTTCGCGAGCATGGAGGTGCTAACACTAATCTGATTTTTGTTTCTTGATAAATAGTGTTCTTCATCGTCTCACATTATTGATCTTCGTGTTTCTCCACCAGAAGCTAGGAGATCCGGTGCTTAGACCGTTTCTTCAGGTCAGTAAGTATATATGTCTGTCTCGTTATACTCTACAATCTGGTTCGAGCCCAAAATACTACTACTAAAATTGGACTTCACAATTTTGCAGGATGTCATACAATTTGGCCCTCTTGTTAAGACATTAGGCCTAGTGATGCTATCTCGACCTCAAATCTTGCCATCGATTTTTGAGCAGGTATATCTCATTTTTCTTGAGAGAGAGAGAGAGATTTGGGTTGACAGAGTGCTTATGATTCTTGCAATGTAGGTTGGAATACCAGTGCTTCTTGACTGGTTGGGACACTTTGTGATGCTTGGATCCTACACATTCCTCTCTTGTTACGTCGACCCTTTGATTAGGTAATGAAAAACATGTGGCTTTTTAACCCTCCCGATTTCCATGAAACGTAGCTAGAGTCTGCTCTCTTTCTGCCGAGACGTGCTGGCATGTATAGGCCGGGGGCAGATTTAGGGGGCTTCAGCACCCGTAACCAGATTTTAAATTTTTTGTTGTTGTATATTTATATATTTTTTAAAAAAACCTTATATTTGTTGTTTATTGCAAGAGATTTTCGATTTTAGCTCCCCCAAACTATTTTCTTGAAGTTGTTTCTTCGTTCTGGTAGTATATGTTTTGAGAATTCATTTTGAGGTTTTTTGCAGGCCATTGTTGAAGAGATTTCCAGCAAGAATGGGATATGAATGGAATCAGAAGCTTGAGGCTTGGAAGTATGGATCTGGTCTAGATTATGAAAATTAACAAAAAAATGATCACATTTTAAGCATATTTTTAGTAGATTATATATAGTGTAATTTGGAGCTAATGTCAAGAAATGGTGTTTTTTCGATTTGGAAATTATATTGCATTCTCATCTTACTGTTTCCACTAAATCATTAAATTCATATACCATTAAAAACTAATTATAAATATGGAATCTAACTTTTTTCACGTTTTTCTTTTACTACAAAACTAAACAATTTTTAAAAACTTGCATTACTGAGCCAAAAAATATCTTGATGGATGGATGGATATGTTAGTGTAAATTTTTGTAAGTGAGAAGTGTGGGAGATTTATAAAATAAAATACTAGTATGATTTTGTTATAATGAGGTACGTAGTATTTTTTTTATATTATCTCTAATTTTATAGAACTACAAAGGGAGGTGAGGCCAATCCATAATCAACTTTGAAAATATCTATGCAATGTAGTTCTTTTAAATAATACAAATACAAATTAAGTGGTTGATAAAGTATGGTTTTTAGTCAATCATGTAATTATTTTTTTTGTCCAAAATGTCAATACAATTCAGTAAACCAAAAAAAAAGGCAAATTAGTCTAATCGTTACATTTCAAATCTTCCATATATTCTCTAATCTCATCAAGTATACTTTATTCTTTTATTTACATGTATATAAACATACATGATCATTGATCAAGTTAAGTTTTTGCCAATTAGGCTCATTTACTTAGATCTTATCTATATATTCGTATTGTTGATGAACACCTGGGAAAAAGGGTGACATTTGAATCTCCATTATTCGATTAGTCAAATAAGAGCATCGTTAACGCGCTGGGCAGGGCCGCAAATCGCGAGTCCCGGCCCGTCCCAAGCATTGGAGGAGGTGGAGTCACGGCCCAGGCCTGTCCCGGGGCCGCATTTGCGGCTCGGTGACGGTCCCGCGGCCCGGCCTGGCAGGCGATGGAGCTTCCTGTTTGAACAGGCCGGACTGCTACTGTTCACGGATTTGCAGATTTCTGGAAGAGGAAGAAGAGGGAGGGGGAGAGGAAGAAGATGGAGAGGGAGAGGGGCGAGATCCTATGTGTATTTTTTAAAATTTTTAAAATTTTTTTTGCACTTTTTTTAATTTTCTAATTTTTTATAATTTTTAGTTTATAATTTATTATTTTTGTATTAAAAATGAATTTCTCGTGTTATAATTGCTCAACGTATTCTATTTTACGAGTAAAATAAGTTAGAGTTGTGAATAATGTCATTTATTAGTTGCGGCCCGGGTTGGGGCTTGTCGTGTTAGAGCAGTTGTGGGCCGGGACTCAAATTTAGGGGAATGATGACATGGAGGGGACTTGAGGCCTGAATCCGGGACGGGGTTAATGATGCCCTAATAAGTCATGATTGAAAGAAAAATACTAAAAAAGAAACCTTTTTTTCTTGGAAAAGGGAAGTACTATCATTTTTCTAAAGATGGCTCTTTAGACAATTAGACTAATGATGTCTATATTAGACTATGTAGACCAATAATAGCATATAGTGTGATCAATGGTATATGGGTTATTTGCAAAAGCTTTAAAAAAGTGATATTGTTGACTATTGAGTGAATTTCTAGTATATTTGCAAATGCATACATGCTTTAGCATTTTCGCAGCTAGTGTGACATCAAATAGATCTTGTATGTGTGCTAGAGTAATTATGAATTTGGTAGATGGTTGTATAAAATAATGTCTATTTTAAATATGGGTCCCATACAATGAGATGTGCTAATTATTACATTCACGATCTGTTCGAGTCTTCGAAATGTATGATTGGACAAAGTATAAATGCATAAATGAATTCCTGCCTCATATAATACTGATAATTAATTATAATAACTTCTTTGAAAGGTATAAATGTGAAATATTGTCATACTGTATTTGCATTTGTTTAAAAGATGGATTTTTACCCCAGGGTAGGAAACTGGAAATCCCAAGACACAAATACACATACATATTCTTAATTAAATTCTGCAAAATTTATATCAACAAATAATTCAAATGTTAGAGAATAGATACTACTCCATACTCGTCTATGAAAACTAATTCAAATTTTCATTCTAATACGTCTACCAAATTAACAGACATTTTCTCATGGCAGGAGGAAATAAGTACAGTTTGTTAACTAAACCTTCCATTTCAATACATTTATTCTATTTATTTTAAAGGAAGAAGTATATATCTTTACGTGAATCTGAAAATTGTTGCAATTAAGCTCTCGCTCAATTTGAATATTTGATCTGTAGCTAAAATATTCTTTATAACATCAAAATATATACAAGGAAAAGGAAATGTATAACATATATCTATACACAACCTCACTATCTACATTGAAGAAAAAGAAAAAAGAAATCCATACACTAAGAGCATCCACTATAGGGGGAAAGGGGGCGGACGGAAAAAGGGGGCGACGACGGGGCGGTCTATAGTGGGGGGACGTCCGCCCCGGGGCGGACAGAAAAAAGGAGGCGAGGGTGGGGCGGTAGAGGGGTCGGCGACAAGGGGGCGAGGACGGGGCGATGGTGGAGGGGGCGGGGCGAGTCCGGGGTGATTGCAGGCGACGTATAGTGGGGCGACGGGCGATGGACGTCCGCCCCATTTGCTTTATTTATTTATTTTTTTCGAAAATTACACCTATAAATACCACTCCTCCATCTCTCATTATTTTCACATCATTCCACCTCTTCACATATATATTTTCTCTCACTGGAATTTGTAAATTGAAATGAACGATTTGTGGAACGACGCGTGGAATTATCTGATCCAAGAGGTGCAGTACGAGGTCGAGGAGGAGAAAGCGGCGCGAGCGCGGAAAGCACAACGGAAGTGGCAGATGGCCCGATCCCTCGTGCGATTAATTTTAATTTCTTCACTTATAGCCGGTTTTTTATAATTACGTATAGTCCGGTAAATTTTAGTACTTATAATTGAATTAAAATTAAAATTAAATTTGGTTATTAAAATTTCGGGGTTATTGGAAGTGTCCGCCTATAGTGGGGCAGTGGAGGAAAACATAATCTCGTACTACGCACAAACATGAAAAACTTATTACTATGTTTTATCATGTTTGTGTGTGTAGTAGGAGATATAGTAAGAGAAGTTATAGGTGATCCTTAAGGGTATTCATGCCGTTGCTCATATTTCATCTCTATTTGTTACTCTATGTTGTTGGATTGTCGCCACAACCCACTAATATTGATTAAAGTTGATGAAATTTTTGCTAATACTCCATTCGTTCCATAGTAGTGGAGTCATTTTACCATTTTAGTACGTTTCATAGCAGTGGAGTCATTTTATTTTTTAGTAAAAATCAACTCATTTCTTTTACTTATTTTACTCTCTCTTTTCTCTTCATCTCTTAACCTTTTTCATTTTCTACTTTATTCTTCATTTACCTTACTAACTTAACATATTTTTTTTAAAATTGCGTGCCGAAAAGAAACGGCTTTACCGCTATGGAACAGAGGTGTAATATAGATAAGTAATTTTGTAAAATATAGAGTAAATGAAACGATTAGCGCTGAACTGCTCAAACGGTGTCGTATACTGATACACTACTCATGAGCTGCCGTTCATCTACCTTGTCGCCATCGGCGGCATTGCGCGGTGCTGAAGGCCGCATATAGTTTCGAACTTTTGAATTCCAGTGGGATTGAGACTGCATTTGGCCGAAATCGGGATTGAGAATGGCGGAGTATCAGCAGGAATTGGTCGTTTAAGCTGAAATGACTTCGTTGTGGGAATCTCTATTTCTTCCTGCCAAGCGCCTCCGTATATACGGTATGTTCCCTGCTTTCTCTCTGTGTCTTTTTGGGGATTTCCCCCACTCTCTTTAAATTCATTCGAAATAACTGCTGGGTTATCATTTGCTGATTTGTGATGTACTCTAGTTCGTAAACCTAATTGAAATTTCTGAATTATTTTAATGGTAAATTTTGTGAAATTTCTGATGCTGATGCTATTAGTGTTTTTAGTATCTAAATGTAGCATGATTGCTTCTTCTCTGCCAGGAAATATTTTATGTAATTATCTGAAGAGCATCAATGGCAGGAAATTAGATCTATCACTGGTTCAAGTTGAAGCAGAAAATAAGTCACTACAGAATCTTAAAGAAGTTGAGAGAATAATAGGATATAGATTTAATAACCGTAGCTTACTATACGAAGCGTTTACACATCAATCCTACCAGCAGGGTTGCGTTTCATATGAAAGGCTCGAGTATATTGGTGACTCGGTGCTTAATTTTTTGATAACAAAGGAACAGTTTTCCAAGTACCCGGATCTAGCACCGGGGTTGTTGTCCCCACTTCGAGCTGCCAATGTTGATACGGAGAAGCTTGCACGGGTGGCTGTCCAGCGTAACTTTCACAGATACATCCGTTTTGGCGCTAAAATCTACACCAAAAGGGTATGTTGATTAGCTTCAGATTGTAGTATTAGTGACTTGATCATATGCTTTAATTCTGTCTTGTGGATTGAATGAGCAATTTTTACGTTAGTGATTAGCCATTTTACTGAATCTATGTAAGTCTGACATGATTCTACACAGGCAGGATCAAGTTGTTCATAGTTGGAGTTATACTGAGATACACTAGTTGGTGTGGACTAAGGAATGATTTCGTAGTTGTTCTGATACCGTGTGAGGAGAACTGATGCACCATCTTTGAACATACATACTGATGTACCATCTTTAAATGTACATAGTTTAACTATATGCATAGTTAGAATCACTGAGTCTTAGAGCAATGACAGGGGAAATTTCATTTCCAATCAACAATCTCAGCTTGTTACATTGCTAACATAGTTTAACTGTAGTAGTATATTTGTTGGGAATGATGAGGAAACTGTGAATTTGGTGATTACAAACCGGGATTTCAAGATAGGTCATTTTCTGCTAACTTTTTCTTCTGGCTTCTTTCTTGCCAACCATGTTGCTCTAAAATTTGTTTTCTTAGATTTTCAAACTCAATTATTTTAGATCTTTTGCAGATTCAGACATTTATCAATGCTCTTCCTAAATATCCATTACATTCACATGGCTTGATTCATACCCCGAAAGTGCTTGCTGATGTTGTTGAATCAACTATTGGAGCTGTTTACGTTGACAGCAGTTATTCAATTGATACTACATGGGAGGTAAGGTGATTTTTAACCAACTCATTTAGCTGCTCGTAAAACTGTGTAACGGCGGTTTTGGTTTCGTGCAGGTAGCCAGCGATCTAATACAACCCATAATAACCCCGAGAATGCTTGAAAAACACCCCGTGAAGAAGCTCTACGAGATATGCCAACAACACAAGCTTGAAGTGAAACTAGTGGATCTATGGTCGAGAGATGGAACTTACAAAGTTTATGTCGACGGTAAACTTAGAGGGACAGGTACGTCCCACGCAAAGAAGGAAGTAGCGCTGAGCAGAGCAGCAAATGCTGCTTATAAAGAAGTTTTACTCAATCTGAGCCCAAAAACTTAAATGAAGCCTGCTAATGACTTGTTTTTCAACAATGCGTATCAGTTTTTGTATTAAGCTATGGATTCCATTCTTGGATTTTCACGGCCCAAGGGGACGACTTCATCGAGTTGTTTCTGAGACGCTTCACAATTTATTGGCGCACCAGACTTGCTCTCACCTGTCACGTGTCTTGCTTAGCCCTCGACCACAGGTTTTGTGTGACCTGGTCCCAGAGGAGGTTTTATTGAATCCATCATCACTCGTCAGAACAAAGAACATTTGACATGGCCCATGGAGGGTTGTTTCTAGCTAGTTCAAGTCGATGAATAATGCTCAGTTTTCTAATAGCAGTCGATAGGGTATATAACTTATCTATCTTGGAGTTATATGACCAAAATTGACTTAAAATGTTTGTTGTTATCATGTACTTGTTTATGAGATAAATCGTTGTACTATCTATGTTTATGTAAAATGCTAGTATATGGCTTAGTTATCTTTTTGTTGAAGCTGTATAGTGTGTTAGAGTTACAACTCACACACACACACACACACTTACTGACTTGAAGTCCCGATCTGTTGGTTGGAAGGAAAGTGTTGTACCAATGGAACTGTGCTTTGTCGTTTGTTGAAGCTGTATATTTAATGCCTTCGTTTGGTTCACCAACTTGCACCTGATTTTAGTTTTACATGGCTTGTAAAATGTTTCAATAATGGCATGGCCATACTATTTATCGACGACTGCCATGATTCACGATTTTTTCCCTTCCAAGAAATCCGAAGGCAACGATCAGTTGGATCTTGAAAAAAATCATGGCACCACAATTTTGTAGTCATCTTTAAGTTGTTTATTTTGCTTTAATTTAAAGGGTGGAGGATACAGTTGTCCAACCCTGCTTTGGATACAATCTATATACGTAGCAGATATTTCCTTTTCCCACTCGACTGATGTGAGTGTGCAACACCAGTCCTCGAATTGCCGATTGCGCCTCATTACATGCCGGTTTTGTGGAGACATGGTTCAAGCTGGGAGGTCAGCTGCTGATGCCCGAGACCGTATTAGAGGATTATCAGAACATGAGAGTATTTGTGGATCAAGAACTGCACCGTGCGATTCATGTGGCCGATCCGTCATGCTCAAGGACATGGATATCCACCAAATCGCACTCCATCCGAAGAACTAGTAGGCGTCTCCCCTTTCGGTCCTCGGATAATTGGTATATATTCAACCTCTTTAGTTAGGATGATTGGGATATAGTTCTAAGTTGTATTTGATATCATTATTGATGACTTATTTGTTGTTTTGTAAATTTGTCCAATGAATATCTTATGATTTAATGATAAAATCGGTTTACACAAAATTATATTTTGTATAAATCATTTGGATTATTTTGTTTATTATAACATATATTGATCTATTTCGTTGTTATTTAAATTCTAAAATGTCCTAATTCAATAATGTTGAATTAGTTTTGAGAATGTCACCTTCAAATATGGAAAGCAAATAATCGTTCGTTTGATTCTACAAGAAATCCAATGCATTTTGATAGAATAAAATCTCTAATACATTTCTCGAGATGATCATATCATACACAGTAAATTTGTTAAATCTTAGCCTCGACTCTATTTTCTTGCCCATGTGCAGACACAAATGGGATGTGCGTAGTACTCGACATTAGCCTTCGGCTCGCGATGGCTGGTGGTGGCGATTGCTTTGGAATGCCGCTTTTTCCAATACCAATCTCCACCCCCACCTCAGCTGATGATGAGAGAAAAGCGCTAAGAGCATCCACAATATGGCGGATATCCCGGCGGACTAGCACTAAGACTAGCCAAAAATACCTCTTGCCACACTGCACTGCCATCCCACTGTACAATAGTGGACAAGCACTAGGACATCCCAACAAACAAAATCACAAATTGACAAATATGAAATTAAAATTTCGACACGAATAAGGAAAAATGCAACCATTTTATATAACTTAAAAAAAAACATACATAATTAAAAAAAAATTCATTAATAAAAAAATACATAGTTCATCGAAAAAAAAACATCCTACAGCTTCGACACCCGCGGCCCCCCCCCTCACCCCTCGTCGTCCCCTTGGCCAGACCCGACGGCATCGAAGTCCCAGAGGCTCCCCCTGTGCCGAGGGGTGGGAGCCCCAAATCGCGTCGCATACTGTCGATGACCCCCTTGAGCATCTTCTTGTGTAAGGGGTCAGTCGTCATACTCCACTTTTGTATGACGTCTATCATGCTCTGCTGCTGCTGCATGCGCGAGGTGGGCAAACTCGGGACTCTGCTGGACACTAGGACCTGCCAATTGGATCTCCTGAGGCCCGCCGACGCCTCCCCTAGACATCCGTTGTGCCGTCTTTTGCCCAACCGGGTGACGGCGGCGGGAAAACGAGGGAGGGGTCGGAGCCTCTTCGGCATCGTCGGGGAGGTCGTGGGAATTGGCGATGCTGCTGTACTCGCCGGCGATGTTGACCATCTGTCGCTTCGGCCAGCCAGCGTCAACACCCGCATGAATTTTGGCGGAATCCATCAGCACCAAATAGGCGTCCCAGTATTTAAACTTGGCGTACTTCCCTTTCTCTGGGAACTGCTACATCGATAACGTCTTCACATCCTCCATGGTCTGGCCGCTGGTCATCATGCGGCTGTTGTTTTTGTAGATGCCGGCAAATCGGGAGACCGCGGCCCTGATTCGGTCCCATTGCTTCCGACACTCCTCAGACGTGTCTGTCTTCCCATCCAGAAAAAACACCGTGTAGTCTTTGGCGATGCGAGACCACATGTTATTGATTTTCTGATTGTTCGACACAAGGGAATCATCACAAACACTAACCCAAGCCTTGGACAGCGTGACGCAATGCTCTCCACTCCAAACGATCCTCGGTTCCTCCTCCTCATCGTCCCCCGCCACCGTCTGCGAAGACTCGTCTGCTACCCCTTTACCCTTGCCGCGGCCCTTGCCCTTCTTCTTCGAAGGGCTCTGACGTCCTCCCGTCGTTGGACTCTGAGTGAGAGGCACCCCAATGGGAGATATACTCAACTCCTCCAATGAGAAAGTCTCATCAGAAGTGAACTAAGACTCCAATGGAGTACAGGTCTGGGAAGCACCTGTCAAAAAGTTAAGAGTGGGCCGATAGACATTGTCCTCGGGGAATTCGGGGACCCCCAACCTACTACCACCCGCAGCGGCAGGCTGCCCCTGCATCATCCCCGTCATCCCGCTCACCCCCATCATTCCCATCATCCTGCTCTTCCCCGCCATCTGGGGCATCATCCCGCTCACCCCCGCCATCCCCGCACTCATGCCCGCCATTTGAGGCAACATCCCTGCCATCCCTGCCCAAGGGTACATATTGTAGTACCCGGGCATCATTCCTGCCATTTGGGGCATCAGTCCCACCATCCCGGGGCGTTCCCGTCCATCCCACCTCCAACGGAAACATCGATGTTTGCGATTCGCTCGTGGCTGGAGAGTCGTTGGCGTGCTCCATTTATCTTGAACAGAAATGAGAGTAGAGAGAGAAACTTGTTAATACAAGTGGTGCAAATGAAAATGAAGTGCAACGAGCCACATATATACAGTTTTGAAAAAAATAGAAAAAACCGCTAGTCCGTCCGCTCGTCCGTCGGGAGCCCACAATAGCGGACGGACTAGCGCCTTTCTTATCCGACGGACAAAAGGTTGTCCGTCGCTCTCGTCCGTCACCCGCCAGCCGGTCGCAGTAGTTGTGGTTTGGGTGTGGTGGTAAATTAATACAATGTTCTGGTTTGGGTGTTGCATATATGATCCACATTGGTTTGGTAAAAGGATTTAAATAAACAAAAATAGCAAAATGTTGGTGTAAATCTCAGATATGGATAGAGTTATGACGGTGCACTTGCATGCGGATGATGTTCGATGAGGCTTTTAACTCAAGTTTGATTGAATGGTAAATATGTTGAATTTCCACCAATAAAATAAAATGTTCAGATTTTAATTAAATTGTAATAAATAAATTATAATATTAACATAAAATAAATCTAAAAAGATAAAAAAAAAAAAATGAGACCCATGAGTATTTAGGAAAGATATGGTGGGTGATGAGTTTTTATTTCTTAAATAAGTATTGAAGTAACATTACATATTTAAAAAAACTCAATCAATAAGGTCGACAATCTTGTCCTTCGTAATTAAATTACAGCTCCCTGCAGTGGCCCCACGGCGGCATTTTTGACGTCCATCGGCAGTTGGGGGCCGCCACGGCAGTGCTCGATGGCGGAGCAACCGCGGCTGTAGTTGTTGGCAGGGTCATGCTTCGGGTGACGTCTATAATAATTGTTTCGTTCAAGAGGACCGTAGTCGATACCTTTATGATTTCCCGATCCATATGCCAGCGACGACGGAAGAATAGCCCCGACAATCAACAGCGCCGCCATGATTAAAACAAGCGTCTTAGCCATGGTTGCAGCTGTTTTTTTTAATTATTTATTAAGGGTAATTTTTGCTACTTTCTGAAATCGCTATTATATATTTTTGGCTACCTATTTAAAGAAATATCTATTTTTACGTAGAGATGCATGTAAAAGTTACTTAAAATAGCAGAGAGGAATACCGATACGGAAAATCGCTAAGCTTAGTGGACACCCCAAAATATAAGTTATTTCCAAAAAAATGAAAAGAAAAATTATACTCCATCGATAGATACTGATATGCATTGATTAAAAATGGGAAAAATGGTGGTGGTGCACTTGAATACTTGATGCTGCTGCTTGTGGTTAGGCTGCAACTGCAACTGCAACCATGAGAAATCTACAACTACTAATAAATTTTCGATTAATAGGAAAAATTATCAACGATGCTAGTTTGACCTCAAATTATTGACTATATATCATCATTATTGAAATTGAATGAAAAACTATGATCATAGTTGATTGAAAATTTCACGTCACTTGCAAAGAGAATCTATACTATACACTATCTTAATAAACATCAACCATGATGGCTAATTAAAATGATGAAATATACAAATCTAAGAAAATGTACTACTACACTACATATTTAGAAAAACTCAATCAAAAAGGTTGACAACCGTGTCCTTAATATTGGCAGCTCCCTGCTCCGCTGCCTCGACGGCATCCTCCTCCTCATCCGTCATCAGGCGCCGCCTCCCATGGCAGTGCTCGGCAGCGGTGCAACCAAGCTCGTATGAGTTGGCAGGGTTATGCCCCGGGTGTCCATAATAATTGTCTCCTTGAAGAGTGCCGTAGTCGATAGTTTTCTGACCCGATCCCTGTGCCTGCGACGACGGAAGAATCGTCCCGACGAACAGCAGCGTGGCCATGATTAAAACATGCGTCTTCGCCATGGTTGTTGCTTTGATTTTTTTATTTTTATTTTTTATTTTTTCTATTTTCTCAAATTGCTTGTATATTCTTTTTGGCTGCATATTTAAAGCTGAATTTCTAATAATTATATAGAGATGCATAAAGTTACTGAAAATAGTAGCTAAGCTTAGTGAACAGCCAAAATTTTAGGTTATAGAAAATCATGGAGTTCTTTTACTCCAACAAAAAAAACGAAAGAAAATAATTTTATATACTCCATCGTAGATAACACTACAACTGCTAATACACGTTCAATTAATTAATATAAAAAACTTATTGAAGGGGTTGCAAAAATGGTGGTCTGACCCCTAATTATTGACAATGAGAATTCTGCAACTGCTAATTAGTTTTAAAATTATTAAATAGACTGAAAGATGAAGTAGGTCTCTTTTTTAATAATAATAATAATAATGAGTATGGAGTATATTATTAGGTGAAAAATGCAGAAGTATTACTCTTGATGCACAAATTTTTTTACAGCTAAAAGGTGAAATATATACACCATAATAAAAAGAACGGCTAAAAATATTTTATAATGCTATTAAGGATGCTAATTTGTGTGTCTAATTATGTCACCAAAGCTTCATAAAATGTCCTTATTGTTGATGTCTCAACTAAAAATATGTGACACAAATAGAAACGTCCCAAAAAAGTAAAAGATTAAAGTAACTTACCATGAATTTAGGAACGCTCTTTTTTGCATTCTAAATTATGATTATTTTAAAATTTTCCAAAGCCAATAATTGTGTCTCAATTTTTTCCTTAAAAGATAGTAAAGTCAGTTTTTTTCGCCATAGTATAGTAATTATGACCTCGAAGGTTAGAGGTTCAAAGTTTCAATAGTGAAATGTGACTAAAGATTGGGACGGATCTTGAAATGAATGATCTATATTAACAAAATATTCTCAATCTAAGATTTATTTTTTAGTTTTTTTATATAACTTTATTAATTACTCAAGTATAGTACTTCTTTCGTTCCATAATAGATGTTACACTTTTCTTTTTAGTTTGTTGTTTTATCTCATAAAAGATGTCAGATTTCCTTTTATGGAAAAAAAAAACTCTCACACATTAATAAGAGGAGTATAAATATACACAAAATAACATCTAAATCTCGTGTCATTCTCCAAGTATGACATCTATTATGGGACGGATGGAGCAGTACATATGACTTAAGATTGTGATAAATCTTGAATTGAATTCTACTATCTTTCTTATATACGGAAGATCTCTTTTAAGTGAGAAAATAAGAAACTCTAGTAAAATTAGTCAGTAACTCAAATATGAGTGAATTGAAAAGAATGATCTATATTAATGAATCGTAGCCCAGAGGCCATAAAAAAAGTTGATTTAATTTGAGGGATACTCCATTAATTAACATACACGGGTTTACTTACAATTGAGAATGGCCACCTCAATACTCAGCAACACTTGGCTGATACATATGGGCTTGTTCCCACGCCATTCAATAAGGACACCCATCACCGGTTTTCACATAAAGCTTCCCCACATTGATGGCGCCACTCAGCCCACGCCACCACCAGCCAAGGCTCCTACACCACCCGCCACAACCACCAAGTCGGACTTGGTCTCCATGTTAGGATCTAGTTTGATATTTTCCGCTTTGGGTCACTCCTAAAAGGAATTATATACACCTTCCAACTTCCCTCATACATCCGATATGGGATGAGTTTGCACTCAACAAACCTCTCCCTCAGACCATATCACATCGGAAACAAACAGACGTAATCGACACATCGAGACATTACAGGCGCAACCACGAGTTCGCGCTGCTTGCGGCGTACTTGAACTTGAGACCCGATTCTATTTATTTCAACGAAGATGGTGCTAGTTATATATATTGCTGAAGATGGAAGAAATAACGATATTAACACCTATTAGTAGAAGTATTTAATTTGTTTCTTAGGTTTTATTGTGTTTTGCTTTATCATCTTATTCAGTAATGTGATCCAAACTATACATGTTCCAATTATTCACCATCTTATCATCTTAGGTTTTATCATCTTATTCAGTAATGTGATCCAAACTATACATGTTCCAATTATTCACCATTTTTCACAAGTTTGTTTCTTATTGAGATAATTAATTATAACAGTAAAATCCAAACTCATATATAGTTAATTTAGGACTATATTGTTTATGTGTACTACAATTGAAATGACAAGAAAATTCCATTTCCTTTATTAATGCATAACCGATCCCTTTGTGCAATAATGTTACACGAGATAATCAATTACAAACAACGAATATTTTTTTATCAAATAAAAGAAAACAAACAACATTAATACTCCAATGCCTACGAAAATGAATCACTGGAAAAGGCCCATAAACTTTGTTTTGAGACTCTCAGCTCCCTTCTCAACCTCCTGCATAGTGGTTGCCGGCGCCTCAGCATCACTTAAAAGCTTCCTGTTGCCGCCTCCGCCCACGCTGCCGCTGCCGCCTTCTCCGCCGCACACTTCCACGGAGTTGCACACCTTGAACACTTTTCCTGATGAGGCCTCCGCTGCCGGATCAGCTTCGCTTTGCACTGGGAGAGCGGTAGAGTCGACCTCAGAGGCCGCCCATGACGACGAAAGAAGAGCGCTCATCACAAACAGAGCTACCAACATAATTGCTGTTGTCTTCGCCATGCTGCAAACTTTTTTTTTTTTTTTTTGGAAATACTATCGAGGTGGAAATGTGGAATGATTTTTATTTTTCTGTTCTAATGTGGGGATGTTTTCTTGGTTTTATAGCCTCTATAATCTCATAACTGTATATTGGAAAAAATTATGTTTGACGGTTGACATAATTGTAAGTTGTTACTCTTTTGAGGAGGATCGTACATTGTAATTAGGGTTCTTCCGAAATCAAAGGGGGAAATGGTTAACACTGATATTTCGGTAATAAATCAGAGATGTTTGATTTTTTTTCAAAATCTTAAATTGGTAAATTTTGAGTCAATAAGCTGGCTATGTCGTTCAGGTTATTGTGTCCCACCGTGTTTTCACCTATTTATTACTCTCTCCATGTTCCCTTTTAGTAATTTGTTACCATTTGACCGAAACGGATTCAAAGAAATGTAATAGAAAACGTGTGTTGAAAAAGTTATTGGCAGAGTGTGAATGAGTTGATGGAATGTGGATCCACTATAAAAAATGGTAAATGTGAAACGTGACAATTTTTAGAGACAAATAAAAATAAAAATAAGTAACAAATTTTCAGGACGGAGGGAGTACAAAAGTAAAATACTATAGTGGAGTATAGTATAATATTATAATGAGCCATATTTATTTTTTATCACAAAAAATGAATTTTGTTAAATCGCTTATAGCCTACCTCTGGATTAATTAACTTTATCATATCGATTATTTTGCATATTTATTTTTCAGTTTAAAAATTAATAGGAGTAGTGATTCAGATGAAAAAGTTAATTAATTCAGAGTTAGGGTTAACAAAATTCAGTTTTTTTTGTTATAATATTAATTATGGCTCCTTATTGTATATTTTACTATGGTATTGAATAGTAAAGTTATCACGACTAATATACCTATGTAAAAATCTAAATATGCAACAAAACAATACCCACATATCCACAAATTTCAGTGTAGATATGACATAAATAATTATAGCTTCTTAGAGCTTCAAAATTCGACCGATCTTTTTTATCTTCTCCTTAATTTGCTTTCTTAATCACATTCTATGTCTTTACTTTTTCGTTAAGATATTTCATTGTATGAATAAATAGAGTACTTTCTAGTATTATTATTTTGATGGTTTTCTACTATCTAAAATGAAAGTTCTTAGATTTATATATTATAAATAATGTCCTTAAACTTTTTTAGGCGTGTGTTATTTTTATTGTCATTTGACTTATTTAAGAAAAGTTTTTATTGTTATAAAAAATGGAAAAGATATGCATTGGCCATTAGAATAGAAAAACTAAACATATTAAATATATGCAGTAGAAGAGAATTACAATCACTTACAATGATTTAAGTACAAGATAAACGAAAAATGATAGTATAAAAAAATAGGAATTTGGAGTGAACAAAAAAATAATTACCTTTACAAGAGAAATATAATCCATAGAAAAGTTTGAATGTACGTATTAGAAATAGAAAATATTAAAATAAATTAAATGCGTATTAAAAAAAGCAGAATATTGGAAAATGACAGTATTGTTGACTGTCGAGCTTCGAACCCACACATGATGAGAAGAGTGCATTCTACCGCTTGTCCAGTAACGTTACGTTGCTTTAGAGGAATCTTGTATTATAATTTATAACACTGTTTCAAGGTATAACCGTACCTCTTGTTCTAAGGTGCCACTCGATTGTTATAACTCATTATTATATGATTATCCATTTATGATAAGCTGTGAGATTATTTTGATTGGATGAGACTAACTATGACGCATTATCATATGATTATCCATTTAGGTATAAGTTATGAGATTATTTTAGTTAGAGGGGAGTGATTATGACTCATTTTCGTATGATTATCTATCTAGGATTAAGATGTGAATCAATATCATGAACCAAATATAATACATATTCAATCATGAGATAAACCGAATGGCCCTAAACATACTTTTGAATTGATTCAACGATTTAAATTTGATCTTTGATTCTGCATTAGACATTAATTATTTTTTAAACAACTCTATATATATCACCGCATGCAATTGTATTTAGGAATGTATATTAATCAGTAGCTACCTGTGTGTTACATGATCCTGAAAGATAATTTAACGAAGCTTTACAGTTGATCGATCGAGTAGAGCTTGAACTTGACATTATATAATAATACAAGAATTGATGAAAATCAAGTAAAAGTGTTTTCTCATTTTAGAATAAGTAATTTATGAAATTCAATTCTTTGATAAATAGAGTTGGAATTCTACTCAATACCAATGAGTCAAGCATAAGCTTAACCATACTGCGTAGAGTTCAAATTGTACGATTATCTGCATATATTGCACAACTCAAATAATGAAAGGAAATTTCATCTTATTTATTCATAAATGAACGATCAATTACAAGAAACAATGAAACATTTATTTAATCAAATAAAAGAAGAACAACCATAATATGGTTAATACACAATTTCAAGGGGCAAATTAATAATGAAGAAAACAAATTCTTCAATGGAAAAGGCTCAAAAATTTAAATTTAAGATTCTCAGCTTCCTTCTCAGTTGCCTGCGCAACCACGGAGATGGACTTCTCAGATTCATCACTCAAAAGCTTGCGGTTGCTGCGGCATCCATGTAATGCTTGGCAAGCCCTCTTGAAGCCGTTTGTTGGCAAATGATTGATCCAGAAATATTGATAGAGTTGTTGCTCTGGTTATACATCACAACGCAACTTCATGTGTATCATATTCATCGACTTTCGACAAGAAAATTGAATTATATTCTCATTCATCCAATAAAACATGGAGTGTTCATAAACTCCAATATTGTCAGTTTGTGTCATTTTTTATGAATATTAAAAGAATTGAGACACAGCTTTAAACTGAATAGCATGAAAATGTATCAATTTTATTGATTATATTTTACGCAAAAGGAGTCATAAATCCTCAACTCAACTTGCTTCATGCACAACATTTTTCAGTGTCGTTAAGAGCTTCCTGGCGGTGGGAGTTGGAGTGTCGCCGCCGCGGTACAGCCTCTGTGGTAGGGGATTGAATCCTCAACTCAACTTGCCACACATATCACTAACCCTAGAAATCATACTATACATAAGTTCAACGCATGTGTCTGGCTTTAGCCCACTCCTTGGTCACGTTTGTTCAACTGTGGTATTATCACTGGATAAGAATGCAGTAAAAGCACATAAGTGTATTGATAGAATATCTATAATGATACCTTTTATACAATGTCATAAACAAAGGCAATTTTTCAACTTGGCCATTGTGGAACATTTATGCACCTGCCCCAGTAATTTTTGTTCTAATTATTGATGAGAAAAATAAACTCAATAGCTAGTATTCAAATTTAATACACCATGCACCCTAATTAGAGACTTTAACTAGAATAACATGAAAATTACTTTCCTCAATGTTATGAAAATTTTGTCATAGTACATATAATTGGTTTAAATGAAATAAAACGAAGCACAACACGAGTACTAGCTAGCTCATTGTTTTAACAGATTAAAGAAAAGGAGTAATAAAAAGTGGATTGAATCCTCAACATCGATCCTTCTAAGCTCCATGCTCAACATTTTTCAGTATCGCCAAGAGCTTCCTGCTGCTTGGAGGGCCGCCTCGGCATTGCGTTGCCGCACTACAGCCTCTCTGGTAAGGGCTTCCAGGCTTCGCTGGTGGTGTGTATGGAAGTGGGTTGTCTACGCCGATCACAGGGTAGCCGATAATTTTTCCAGACGACGGCTCAACCAAAGCGCTAAAAGCAATCAGCGTCACCACGACCACAGCTAGCATCTTCGACATTCTTGCTACCTTACCCTTTTTAATTTCTATGATACTTATTATTGTAGAAATGTTGCACGCTTTTTGCTTGGTTTTATTTTCTATGAAATTTATGAATTTTTATAGGGACAAAAAGAAGTTACGTACAGATGTAGCATTGTGCTCTAATTAATTCCTTGTTAATTACTTGATACTAAAATGGTGTTTTTTTCGAAAATTAATTTCGTGTGATTACTGTGTTGCTAAAATTGCTCAGATTTTCAGTCCTCGAGTACTATTTGAGATCCTGAGATGAGATTCTTTATATCAATACAGTATTAAATGTTTTATTACATTCTTTGAATCATAGTATAATCTAGCAAAACTATATAATTTGGTATTATTACATTCATATGTTCGAAATAACGAATAAATGCTAGAGAAAGCTTCAAACGCTTTTGTACTCCATAAAATGGAGACAAAGAATTAAAGAGAGAAGGCCGAGATTGGATGTTTTGAAAAATGATAGATATTCTTGCCTAATTCATAATGATAAGCCCTAACATATTTGAAGTACAAAACAAAGGGAAATCCAACAACTATCTTCAAACATAAGGGAATATATCAAAACCCAATTTTCTATGATCTTTAAAATCTTATTGATTTGGACACATATCAATATGGACGTCAATCGGGTCAACTGAGTGGGTTTCGGGTCAACCCTACTCAGATTGTGAGTTAATTGGGTGTGGGTTAATTGGATTGTGATTTTTATCGGATTATAAATATTCAACTCTAATCCTAAGTGATCGAGTTTTGGGCTAGTCGAACGGGCTAATCGGATTGCTACCGATAAAATTAAAATGTGACATGTCAAATGCATAGTGATTAAGGATGCGCCCTAGTGCTCCTCGTATGTATATTTAAATATAAAAGTGAAGGTTATTTTGTTGTTTAGTTATTTATATTATGAAAATCATTAAATGAATTGTTGAATTATGTGTCATACAAACATAGCAATAGATTATAGTTGCACCTAGGTCTAACCCATCATACTAGATCTAGGCATGCACAAGGGTCGAAAACCGCCGGTTCAGGGTCATGAACCGGCGGTTCAGGGGTCGGGGAATGTATGAACCTGAACCGGCCCGCCTAGCTCCCGGCGGTTCCGGTTCCGGTTCAAAAAACCGGCGGGTTACGGGGCGGTTCAAAACCGCCGGTTTTCGGCTTGAACCGCCGGTTCCGGGTCGGTTCGACGGTTCGACGAATTATTTTTTTTTTTTTTTGCATTTTTCAACTTTTCAATTTTAATCAACTTACATTACACTTTTCAAGTTTGTTTTTTGTATGAAATGTGAGTAAATAAAATTGAAAAAAATACGGATAAAGTTGCAATTTTATTGAAATTGCATGTTTACAAATTACACGTTACAAGTTACAACAATTACAAATTGAAAACATATGGCGGTCTTGAAGTCTTAAACAAAATTTAAATACAAATGAGACTACTAGTGAAGAACTAATTACAAATGACAAGAAACGATGTTGAAGTTCTTAAACGTATAAGTGTATTATATATATACTCTTAACCGGCGAAGAAGATCTTTCTACATAACTAAATTAAGGACACCTTTAGCAATTCAACTTTAAATGTTGAGTTTCGTCTAACAATCAACAAATATAGTAGAATTGTCAAAAGTTTCCCTCATTTAGCCGTATAGAGAAATATACTTCATCGACTAGAGTATATACAAATACAATTATGTAATTGTTTTTGCATATACAAAAACATATGGCGGTTCAACCCTAAACCGGCGGGTTGTCCACGGTTTCCGTCAGAAAACTGCCGGTTTCTAACCGAAAACCGGCGGTTTCTGACCGGTTTTGCAGGCCTACACACTGACCCTACGGCCTAGCCTCTGAAAAGTTGCCGGAACCGTCAGAAACCGGCTCCCAAACCGGCGGTTTACCCCGACAAACCGGCGGTTTACCCCGCGAACCGCCGGTTCCAACGGCTATACTAAACCCCTACGCGAACCCTACGAACCCCTAACCTACGAAACACTATTTAACCCTTTGAACCGGCGGTTCGAACCGCCGAACCGCCGGGCCGGGTCGGTTTGTGCATGCCTAATACTAGATCATCAAGTTTTGGGTCAGTTCTATTCAGGTTGCGGCTAATCAGGTTTTAATTTATCAGGCTAAAACTTTCCAACTCTAGCCTCTAACTTTAGCAGGCTACATGTTGAAGGCTACATTAACATCTCTACAAATCAGTATATCACTAACCTTAAAATCATACTACTAAACATAGCTAACATAAGTTCAATGCATGTGTCTGGCCCACTCCTTGGTCACGTTGTGACCCAATTTCTTGTTGTTTTGAAACTAAAATGAAATTCTATTGTTATGATGTCTGCACAAAATGTGTTTCTTCCATACACCAGTCCTCATTTTTCCCTTAGGGAAAACATTCTTGCCAACCATTGATTATCTTTCAAGTCATATTTCTCTAACATTTGGTTCCATGCATCAAGAAATTCTTATTCTTCTTCGAAGTCGTACACTAGAAAATGTGTTCTTGAAGCTCAAAAAACACTAGAAAGATGAATGGCTGCATTCTGAAAAATATGCCAAACACATAAGCGATGGTAAGTTGATGGCCACTTGGAAGCTAAAGCAGCACTCATTGCTTGATCTTGATCCGTTAAGATGGTTTTTGGTCTCTTTCCCATCATGGCATCTTCAAATGCACCAAACAACCACTCAAAGGTTTCAATTGTTTCATCGTACAATAAAGCTGCACCAAATACAGTTGTTTGTTTATGATGATTTACGCCGACAAACTAGGCAATTGGTCTACCATCTCGATATTTTCTGTACACCAAAATGACCAAAATCTTGTATCATTCTACCATCGGTCCAAAATATATATGTAATCAGATCTTCCACATCCAACTGTATTGTATAGTAAAAGTGTGGATCTTCACTTATCATCCTTTGTAAATATTGTAAAACACCCCTACTATCACTTTGTTTAATCTCCAAAGTCCTCTTTGTTCTCAAATAATTCTTCAAATCAATATGAGTGAAACCAAGATGTTGAATTCCGCCAACTTCTTTTGCCATTACATCGATAATTTTCTTTGGAAGCAACTCACAACTTTGAGCCACATCAACTTGAGTTTGTTGAACATCTGACATTTGTCTAAAACATCTAAACATGTAAGATTTTTCCGGATCACACAATTCATGATTGTGCTCTTCAACAAACTTCACAATACGAAATTTTCCTCCATATCTACAATTAATTTTCCTCATAGCCTTACACCCGCATCTTATTTCAGGATGCGGATTTTTTAATGTAACACCTCTATTATTTGTTGCTCTAAAACCTTCTCTACAGCAACAGAAACTAATGTCAAGGATGTTACCTATAATTGGATCTTTATGAACAGTCTTTTTTCGTGTTCCGAAACCTGTTGCCTTAGCATATTTCATATAAACATCATTGATAAGGCTCGTTTCATGCATTGGTTTTGGGTGATATTATATGCTTTTGGAAGAGATAATGCACAAATTGTGAGCTTAAGTGTGCAGGTATCTGCTGGATCAAGTAGATAGTACAAACTAACCAAACAGATTCAGATTAAGCAGAAATAGAGCAAAAGTGCATAAAAAGTCGTCAAACTGATCAAGGAGACAGAATGGTGTGCTGACATGACAAGCTGTATGAGGAAAGATCAAATCAGAAAAGTGAGTTTTTAGTGTGTAGATTGTCAAGTTGACCAAGCAGTAGGTGCGCCTTGATCAAGTGAATGCAGAAGGGAAAAATAGCCAAAAAGCGGAGAAAACTAATGAAGTGAGTCATGATGAAGTGACCATGCCAGGCAGCCATGCTGATTGATCAAGCTGGATCAAGTAGATGGTGCAAGCTGGTCAAGAGGGCCTAGTTGGGATGACAATGCCAAGCAGCCATGCTAATTGATCAAGCTGGATCAAGTAGATGGTGCAAGCTGATCAAGAGGATCTCACCACCAGAAGACATGAGTGATTGAGTTGATCAGGAGGAGCTAACCATGATCAAGAGGACCTCACCACATGAAGGCGTATCTGCTGGATCATCCTAAATTTCTGCAATGGTAAAATGGTCAAATCGGACGAGAAGTTGCCTTAGGGTTAAAGTTGAAGCTGCTCTATAAATAGAAGCTTTCCATAATGAAGAAGCAGCATTTAACGCTACCATAGTTTAGTTAGGAAGCTCTAATAAGCGCTTAACGCCACCTTCTCTTAGCTTAGTTTAGTTTAGTTTAGTTTACTACTTTCTTAGCTTAGTTCTGTGGTGTCGACAGAGGAATTGACAACTCCGATGTCAGGATTACGTTTTATTTCATATTTTCAAAACTCCGACAGTGTGTTGGTCGTTTCAACGGTGGAATTGACGCCCCCATCTTAAAAGCTCCTTCACCGTCTCGCTTTCTAGTTAGATTTAATGGTTTCAACACAGGAATTGACGACTCCGATGTTGATCCTTGCTTTCTTGACCGCTTTTGAGACGCTATAGTTAGATCTCGAGTTTCATTTGAGGAATTGACGACTCCGCCATTGGATCTCGGTTTATTTCCAGTTTTATGAAGCTTTGGTTTATTTTCATGTTGATGATGTTATTTACTCATGTTTCTTGGATTTTCGCAATTGGTGGTTTAGATGTTTAGATCCAGGTAGCTTAGCTCTGTAGTTTCGACGGAGGAATTGACAACTCCGACGTCGGGATTACATTTCAATTCATGTTTTCAAGACTTTAGTGTAGATTTAGTGTGTTGGCCGTTTCAACGGTGGAATTGACGCCTCCATCTTAGAAGCCCCTTCACACTTGCTTTCTAGTTAGATTAAATGGTTTCAACGGAAGAATTGACAACTCCGCCGTTGGATCTCGGTTTATTTCCAGTTTTAAAAAGCTTTGGTTTATTTTCATGTTGATGATGCTTTTTACTCTTGTTTCTGAAATGATTTCAAGCAGATGTTTGTTTCAAGTTGTTCTTAGTTTAGAAATTTCCATACCAAGTCTCTATCTCATTCTCCTTATTTTCTCTTGAAGCTTTCAAAATCATCTTCCATGCTCCCTTAGTTAGATTAGCTTAAGCTCTCAAATCCAGTTTTCATGTTTAAAGTTCAAGTTTTCAACTCTAGTGTTTAAGTCCATGCTCAAGTGCTTAAGGCGTGGTGCCTAACACCAAACCCGTGTCGTAGAAACAATCTCGAGTAGGTCCATGGTCTCTGTGGTTCGACCCCGCTCTTACCGCTTATACTTAGTAATATTTGTTGCAAAAGTGGGAAACTATAAATCTTATTGAAAGTCGGGACACGTGCACACGACACACGTGCAAAACTCCTCTCTTCAAATATGCTTCAACTTCTATTTCGAACTCCATTCCTATCTTAGGAATAATGCCTTCTGATATGGTCTCATCCATACCTACAAATGATGTGAGCAAGTAAGATTCTTATTTTTTTTAAATATAGATATCAAATTGCAGCAGTAAAAATATCTCTTCTACCACTCATTTAATTTATATTATTGAGTATATAATCTCCTTTTGTGCATCTGCTTTCAATATATAATCTTCTTTCGTGCATTTAAATAAATCTAAATCTAAATATTATATGCATGGAACTAATAAGATCGTTTAATTAAAACGAATTCAAAAGCTTCATGTGTTCATTAAAAATTGAAGAATAATAATATAATATTAGGTGCATGGAACTAATAAAGATCATTTAATTAAAACAAATTCAAAACTTCATATTACAAATTAGATAATATAATATTCATACATTGAAATAACTTCAACTCTAATTAACTTACCTATGCACTTAACGTGATGTCCTTGGAAATCCTTGGAGTTAGATGATAGAAATCCATGTGTTCCATCCTAAAACCAATTGGTGATAGGAGGAAGGGCCCATGAGACTTATATACTAGTTTCAGTTTTATTTTGACACCGATGTGGGACAGTTATATGTTATATTTTTAGTTTCAATTGCCAACACCCTTCCTCAAACCCTTCAAGGTGAACTTGGAGGGGTTGGACTTTTTTCTGATCGATTGGACAATTGGCCCAATTTTTTTTCCGATCGGTTGGACCACTGGCCCAAATTTTAAGCCCAAATATACTGTTGGGTCAGTCATTTTTTCAGTTTTAGCCCAGATATACTGTTGGGTCAGTTAAATTTGACCCACAGTCGGCGACCCGCTCTGATACCATGATATAAATCCATGGGTTCCATCCTAAAATCAATTTTAGTTTCAATTGCCAACATTAGAGAATCAAATTGAAGCAATTTTGATGTTTAGAGAGCCGTAAAGTTTAAAGGTTGTAGGCGATTGATTTTTAGATGTGAATGATAAATAAATGACTTTAGGGTTTAATATTTAAGGTATTGATTTTATTTTCCTTTTATTTCTATTCTCTATACATGGAAATATGGTATTGGTACAGTAGAAGATATATCAGTATTTAATGGAAATTTTAATCCTTAATTTTATATTTTAAAGAATACACACATGGCACTATTATATTGGTGGGGTAGCAAATAATGAAGGAGATTTTTCATTTTAAAGAATAAACACATGTCATTATTCTATTGGTGGGGTAGCAAATGGGGTATAAGGTGGGGGAGGTGATCCTCTGCGCTTTTCGACCACCAGATTTCTAAAATCTGATAGTCTTAAATTAATTGTAGTTAGTAACTAGAGAGTGAGTTAGCAATTGATAACTCCCCCAAAACTCATTATTAAATCATCTAGCAAATCGAATGCAACCTAGTGGATTAAAAACTTTGATGAGAATATCATGTTGAACAAAATGATACAAGAGTTTATCATTTTATTGATGCCATAAGTGCTACTAAATAAAATAAAACACTAGCTACTAGGTGATAAAAAGTGCATTGAACCCTCAATAAGCTCCATTTTTAACTACATTCAAGAGCTTCCTGGCGCCTGGAGTGCCGCCTCGGCATTGCGTTGCCTTACTACAGCCTCTGTGGTAAGGGTGTCCAGAGATCGGTAGTGGTGCGTTTCCCGGGTTAGGTAATTTCCATGCTTGTGCGGACGGCGGCTCAACCGAAGCGCTAAAAGCAAGCAGCGTCACCACGATCACAGCTACCATCTTTGACATTCTTGCTACCTTACCTTTTTTTCAAAAAAAAAAAATTTGTTGTAGAAATGTTGTAGACCTTTTCCTTGTTTTTTTTCTATGAAACTCATGAATTTATATAGGAAAAAGAAAACAAGTTCTAATTCGTTTTAATTTTGGGATATATTGGAAAATATTCTATTGCATAATGCAATATCGTAACCATATTTATGATGATATACAGGTAAAAAAAATCTTATTATTGCAAACCCTATCAATTTCATATATTCTCTTTCTTTGTAGCAAATCTTTCTTTGATAATGATTGATCATCCTTTGAAAATTGTTGACAAAGTTTGTATCATTATTATCTTTATATTGATTTTTTTTATTTTCTTATGAATATTAATAATTAATATTGAGACGCACAAAATATTAGAACTATCGACTTTAAATAGAATAGAACGAAAATTACGTTCCTCATTAATGTTATGAAGTTTTAATCATATATAATGCTTTAAATAAAATAAAACCAAGCACAACAAGGCTAGTTGATCATTTTATTAGCTTAAGAAAAGGAGTAATAAAAAGTTTGTTGAATCCTCAACTCCCTTCTAAGCTCCATTATGCTCAACATTTTTCACAATGGTCAAGAGCTTCCTCGCGGCTGGAATGCCGCCTCGGCATCGGTCTTTTATACGACATTCTCTGCGGAAAGGGGGTACTCCAGGGCGCTGTCGTGGTGGTCCCGGCTTAGGTAATTTCCATGCTTGTGCAGACGACGGCTCAACCAAAGCGCTAAAAGCAAGCAGCGTCACCATTACCACCACAGCTATCATCTTCGCCATTCTTGCTACCTTAGCCCTTTTTTTCAATTTCTTGATATTACTGTTATACAAATATTGCAAACTTAATTTTTCCTTGGCTTTTGTTCTATGAAACTCATGAATTTATAGGGATAAAAGTAAGTTGCTTACATATGCAGCATTGTGTTGTAATTAATTCGTTTTTCATTTCTTGATAATGAAATGGTATTCTTTTAGAAAATTAATTTCGGTATATGTTGCTATAATTGCTAAGATTTTCAGTCCTCGAGTACTAGTATTTATATAATCGATCCTGATTCCTGACATAAGAATATTCTTATATATAGTGCATTATAAACATTAATTTAATCTTGATTTTATAGAGAATCAACATTTAGTGAATGAATCAGTTTCCCCACAAATTATATTATCTTCTTACCATAATTATATTGTCGATATTAATACTATATTCAACACAAAAATACCTTCCTTATCCAGGGCGAATTCTGCCTTTCAGATAATGGGTGCTTGATGCAACGCGTTTTTTCCCATAACCTTTTATCCAACAACTCTACAATTTTTCGTTTGGGAATTATAGTTAATGCAATGGATTATGTAATCAATTTCAATGAATGCAGAAAAATTACATAAAATCTCCATAAATATATATTTTCCAATAAACGAAAAAGATGTAGTTTGAGATTAAAATGGAGGTGGGATAGTTTCATCGTGATATTGAATAAGTTGATGATTGATCTCATGCCTAAAATTTTGGATTTTCCAAGAATAAGTTGACCGACTAGATGTGAATCGCCACTTTTTCCCCTATGATGCGAAAATCTGACTTTCCTTAATCTTAGACCTAGCAAATTAAAGTTCATTTAGTATATAGTTAATAGGATTACTTGAATAATTAAAAATCATGTTAAAATATTTATTTTTAGATGGCTAAATTATCATTAGTTAGTACTCCCATTTGGTATATTAGATTAAATATACAAATGCCATGTTTGGTTGGCAGGAAAGTAAAGTTGGCAAGGAAAATGATTCCTGGGAAAATGAATCCCGGGAATATGATTCCTAATAACTTTACTTTCCCGTGTTTGGAAAATATCAAGATTTTAAAGTTTATATTTGATTTAAACACTAAACTAAAAATATACTTATCATTTTTTATTTATAAAAAATAATAATACATATTATTTAATAAATTTTTAATTACAAATGATAATAATTATATTATTATATTTATTATTACGATGGATAGTTTAAATATGGATTATACATCATAATATATAATAATATAATAATAAATAAGATTATTATTATATTTACTAAATTTTTAATTGAATAAATTTTTTAATTTAAAATTTTACTACAATTTTATTGTTAATTACTAATTTATAAAGTAATAATTATTATATAATTATAATTATTTTTAATTATTTAATAAATTATTATTATTATGATTATAAAAATTAAATATAAATATTAATAATATAGTTATAATTATGATAATTTGAATTATAGTTATTTATTATCCTGAAATTAGGCATGATTTATACTTTTAAATTATTTTTAAATTATTGTAATAAATAATAATAATAATAATAATAATAATAATAATAATAATAATAATAATAATAATAATAAAACTATACTATATTGCATTAAATATGTAAGAATCCTAAAACTGGGAAAAAGAATACCTAAGAAAAGTTAGGATTCAGAATCCTGGAAAGTTGTACTAACTTTCCTTGTTTCAGGATTTGATTACTTTCTCAGTTTGATTAAAAACCGAAACAAAAAAAGGAATTTAAAATTTAAGGAATCAGATTACTTTCTCAGACAGAATCCTGGCAACCAAACATGGTCAAAGTGTAATTAGTAACCAATTCATTGCAGGGTAATTAGGTAATCAAACTAAATTATCTTCTTTTAATTTTTAGTGCAGATAAATAAATTCATCTTCATGGGTGGTTTAATTACCATAACAATATACACCATAGAAAAGAATGCGGGCCTCTCTGGCCCGAAGAAATAACACGAGGTTATACTCCTAATTAATTTATTTTGTAAACCAAACAAGTAGAATCTTGATATATGTCATATACTAAGGAGTGGAGGGACACTATTCACCCCTACGTACATTAATGTATGTATATATAGATAGATTTATAATCATCAAATTATCGTTAATTTCTGGTTTTTGATGTGAGTGAAAAAAGGATGGCCATGAAATTAGCTACTACCATTGAACAACAAGTAAATAGTACTAATAATCAATCTTAGATCTCAAAGGTTAGTTCATGATGTAATAATAATTATACTAAGTAGATAATAATATATAGTTTGTTACATAGTATTTGTGTAGTTGACCCTTGAAGATAAATTGTGTGTTTACATTTGATATTATTATAGAGTTAATTGCCTCAGATAGTATACACGTATAAGTATCATGATTTGTAGTTAGTACAAATTTCAACTTTTGGCAATTACTACAACCACAATCAAAATTCAAAAACAATAGGAGTAGAAGTTAGTACCACTAAGACGACGTAGATTTAGTAACCGTACGTAGATTAAGAAATTTTATAGCCTCTTCAAGCTTCAACTACATATGTAGAGAATAATAAAATTCTGTATTTCTCATAATATTTACAGCACATATAGATTATATTAATATATTACAAACTATATTCAAATAATAGGACATTATACAAATCTATCGCCAAATATATTTTTCAGAAGAGTGAACTATAAAAAAGTCTCTGAATAATGGATTTGGTATTTGAGGTAACACTACTTAAATCGAACCAGATCGAGATGGTTTGCACCAATTTAATCAATATTGATATATTATCACATAATAGAAATATGATTGAAATTTTTTTACACAATTTAATTAATGGATTTGTAATGCCTTAATTAGTGGCAATTCTTATCGTGTGCCACGACCACCAAGCCTTTGTCAAGTCATATCTCTTCTACAGCACGTGAAGCGTTTTGTGTCGTTAGATCAGGTTGTCATGTTATGTCGGTTCATATCATTATTGTGTTGTTATCATGTCATGTCATGTTGATATAAATAATCTATGTGATCACCACATATTCAAATTGTTTGCAAGTCGTGTTTGAATTTGAATATATTAAGTCGGGTCCGTGTTCGGGTTAAGGATTTCTTTAACAGTTTGTGATCGAACTTGGTATTAGATCGGGTAGTTAAAAGGTCAACATAATAGCGGTTCAACATATACGATTTTCATCCTTAGAGTCCACAATATATAGTCCGTCGAAGTTTCAGTAATTATTCATTTTAAAGCAAAGAAAAAGTCAGAACCTTCCCCAAATTTGATTGAAAATTAAAGCCAAAAATTCTGGCACAAAGCCTAAAAATGGAAGAAAATAAACAGTCTTACAATTGAAAACAAGCTAATATATGTATAAAAAGTTTGGAACACATGTAACATTTCATTGTTCAAAATTTTAATTTGGCCAATTCATAATTCATAAATGTTCTACTACATGGAAATATAATATTGTGAATCACACCATGCCAATGTAATTAAAACTGCTACCCTATATTCGGTAATAAATATTCTCCTTAATTAGAATTTTCAATTGATCAGTTTTTTTTTCAATATAAAATCAAGAAACAATTGTAGAAAAAACGTCCACTATATGTATCTACATTAAATATTAAAAAAAATCTAAATAGCACGAATGGCGAAAATGATGGCTATCTTGGTGACACTGTTTCTTATGTTAAAAGTGATTATTGCATATTAATATGAACAGTTTTAAGTAGAATCAAAATATCATTATTTGAATTCAAGATTCGTAACTACCCACCTTTTATATTTTGACGATAAAAACAATAGTTAGTGCCACTAAAACTACGTACGTAGATAGTAGTTTATTGCATTCCAAAATTATAAAAATTCTTCAAAATCAATAAAAGTGCTAAAACGATCAAATAGCCATCAATTTCATCAAGTCATTCATTCATTAATTTCTCATGTTTTATGTGAGGGAAACAAGGATGTCCATGAAATTCGTTTCCATAGAACAACTAGCTAGTAATAATCCCCACAAAAAACGAAACATCCAAATTTAGAAGCATATGCAGTATATAAACAGCATTTAACCTACAAACCTAGGGCTAAGAAATCAAATAAAGGTATTATTTTTACTATTTCCAAAAAAAAAAAGTAGTTAGTCATGGCAAAGATGATGGTGGTGAGCTTGGCATTTGCCCTTGTGGTGTGCGGCCTCTTGTGGTCGACGGCGGAGGCGCAGGGTAAACCAATGGTGCAAGATACTTACAAGGAGAGGGCGTTGGACGAGAAACCGATCCCGGCTAACCCTAACACGAAGGGTTGCAATGCCGACCACCAATGCCGTGGTGGAAGCCGAAGGCTAAGTAACTTACAAGTTTCTTCTCATGGGGTGCAACAACCCATTCGTGGAAATTAGTTTGCTAGCTACAATTTTGAACCACTATTAATTGAAACGGTCATGTTCATATCTTGCTAAAATATGGTAGATAGTTTGAGTTGAGGATGGATCATGTTCTCTCCTCAATATGTATATTTTGTATAGGTGGGGAAGCAAGGAGTTGTATTTGTAAGATATGATCGCTATTTATTTGTGTAGATATTCATCTTGATATTCAACTTCTTTTTATTCTCTGTGTTGTTTTGCTTAGAGGAATAGGTTGCTTTCTTAGCATTCATTTTCCTCTCCATGACAACATATATCTCAACAATAACCACTCTCGCCCGTATGACTACTTTCAACCTAGACAAATTCTATCGTTGCTTCTCACTATTATCTTG
Source organism: Salvia splendens (assembly GCF_004379255.2). Classification (NCBI taxonomy): domain Eukaryota; kingdom Viridiplantae; phylum Streptophyta; class Magnoliopsida; order Lamiales; family Lamiaceae; genus Salvia; species Salvia splendens. The sequence goes on along the minus strand of NC_056036.1, from coordinate 7,167,086 downwards.
TCTCATGATTTTACTCTGATCAGCCGTAACTGTGACAACTGACAAGGCCATTTTATGAGTTTATACAGCAACTTTTTTTCTTAACTAAAACAAAAAGAAACTAATCAAATTCAACACCAAGAAATTCTCATCTTTATATATTTTCACAAGAGACAAGTGTGGTAACATTCAATCAATTCATCAAAGGCTATAGATGCTGAGCATCATCACTTAGCATCCCGAAAAACCCTACTTCTCACTAGCAGCATATGATTGGAACCCCACCAATCAAGAACCATCCATGGAAAAGTCGTTGACAGCAGGGATATTGGCGCTGATGTTGAGACCGGAGTTATGCGGAGTCGGGCCAGCCCCGAAGGTGAATTCTTGAGGGGGCACGTCGAGTGAGAGACGGTTGAAGATAGAAGCACTGCTACTAGTGTTGGTGAAAACTGGCGCCGCTGCTAGAGCTAGTGGTGTGTCATTTGGCCTTGAGAAGCCAAAGCTTAGAAAAGACAGATTAGGCATGCCCACACCACTATTTTCTATCGAACCGAATATTATCTGCTCGAATTCCTGTAATTGTTGGTGGACCGCTGATATTGATAGGAACAGGGACGTGTTAGATGAGATATAGTTGCATAAGCCAAGATCATATATATATTATAAATGTAAGATCCCAGATTTCTTGAAGAAATGTGACGCTACTTATCCATTTCTTCTATGTTAATCTTTGACTTTGATAAACTTTTTGATATATTAGAGATGATTGAAGCTAATACAAGCTCATCAAGGCAGAGTGTAACCGTACCTGGATTTAGTTCAACTGAAGGCCGGTGTTCTTTCACCCATTGATAGCTCTGTACGAGTTTCCAGCCCTTGCTTTTCATCAAGAAAGCCATTACTATGGCGGGAGACCTGTAGAATATATTACTATATGTCGCATTGATAGGAATCTAAACTATGATCTGGCACTCAGAATAGTATTCAATGCCAAAGCAGTCGATATATGCAAGAGGACATTAAAGTGAAATAACCTTGATACAGAAATTATAAGTTCACCTGCTTTTACCAGACATGCAGTGCACGAGAACCCGGGCCCTCTGTTTTTCGCATTGCTCTGCATAAACATGTCGGAGTGATAGCTCAATCAAATTACAGAGTGTATGCAAATGCTACGAAGCATTGGCAGATATTTGAAGGTAGAAATGAATTTTGAAAAGTTTATAGCTTCAAGAGTTTAAATCATATGGATCAAACAAGAAGTGAAGAACGATGGCAATGCGAAGGACAAGAAACCGAAAGACATATTTTGCTTCAGGAACAAACAAGATTGTAGAACATGAAAATTCGTAATAAGACTCAATATAATTTATGTCAGTATAATCTGGGATCTCATCAAACTTCAGCTTATATTACATACGAGTCGAACTCCCCATATGCATTATCTACCTCTTGATATAAGCCATAATTAGCATCCTAAGATTGATATAGTCCGACTTCGTATGTTCCCCTTTAAGAAGAACCATTACTTTCATCCATATAAGTAGTAAAGTCAGTAAACATACCCAGAAACTGAATCGCATCATCAAATGGAAGTTTCTGATCATACTGTAGACGGTGATAAGTAAAAGAATTCTTGTACAAATTCTGACAAGAAGGGACAGCCTGCACCACAGAAAATAAAATCTTCAAAAAGAATGAAAAGATCCTTTTCAACGAATGATTGAACATCACACAGAACATGTCCACCAGAAGTTGAGCATATTGAAACTACTAGTTCAATTGAAATTATCGAATTCAAGCAACTAGAAAGAAAGAGACAGAGCTCCCTTCGATGGCTGTAAATGGAAAAGTAATGAAAAACTACATAATGGTTACCTGTCACAGTGGTACCATATTGGTAAAAAAAATAACCCTCACTTTTATAGAAAAGAACAGGCATAATCATCATGCCAACTCCACTCCATTTGGTATTATAAACCAATCCAAAATAAGAAGGGAAAGTAGTTTATAGAGTAATTACGCATCCTAGACTGCCACATTTCAAAATTCGACTTTAGAAGCTCATAGGCAGTTATATGCTTTGTCTAAACATATCTGACCATTTGGAGGTAGTATATTCCACTTGTCAATCAATATGACAATATCACAAGTATACAAGTTATGGATCACAATGTACAATAACCTCAGAGCCAAACTTCCACTCTACTCTAGTGAGTAAAACCCTCAATCCCAACTTCATTATAAGCATCACACATATATACCATTTGTACACAAGTAAACAACAACAAAAACACTTGCTCAAGATTCCAACCACGAAAATTCGAAATCAAAACCACATCACTGATTTTCAGCACACAGTCAACAAGATCAAAACAAAATCACTAAGTTCAAAAATTCCTAATTCAACCAAAACAATTAGCTTTATACATACATACATCCAATTGAATTGGTGAACTACTAACAAGTAACAACAATAGGATCAAATCAAGTATGGATAAAGATGAAATTGAAAGAATGAAAAGTGATGATCGAGTAAAAATGATCTCACATTAAGAATACAGGAGATGCCCTGTGACTTGAGAAGCTCGCAGCGGGCAGCATTGTCGAAGCTACCTAAATATAGGAAGTCCGGCAGGATCTGGGAGGCGAAGGCGCTGACGTGGACAACGGATTTCTCGACGGTGGCGGGGATGCGGTGGCCGCAGATGCCGCAGACCTCGCCCTCCTCGTACTTGTGGTAGTGCCCGCAAATCCCGCAGGGATTCTCTCTCTCTCTCTTCCTCATACTTGGTAGTCAACCAACTGCTCGATTGAATTCCTGATTGTGGGATTCCTTGGATCCTTGATTATGGGATTTTTATTTTGAAAATTCAGGGTTTTGGGAAAAGGGAATTGAGCAGTCGATTGAGCAAGCGCTGAATTTTCTATCGCCGGTGATCATTTTCACATTTCATTCGCGCACGCCATTATATAGTAACGGACTTTGGATTTTTCTCAGGCTTTAATTGTACTTGTGAATTCATAGTCATCCAAAAATATAAACTTAATCATCAAACATTAACTTATGTTTCACCTTTTTTTTAGCCACAAATGTCACACTTTCATTTTAGTGGATTAATAAATAAATATCTTTAACAAATACACGGTGATAAATTGTGTAGGTTGGATCGTTATCGAGTCAACATGATAACGACTCAACTCAGTAAAATCTAATCTGCACTTGACCTATTAAGGAAACTCTCAACGAAAACACGAACCCGACCTACTAACTTCAAACCTGGACCTGTGGTACACGGCACGAATCCGTTAACGGTACAATGTAATATGGGTTGAGACGACGTTCTAAAAACCCCAACATGATTTATGTGATTAAAATATACTAATAATTTTACGATAAAAACATGATTTGCATGATTAGAACCGAATATTACATGATAAAAATATGATTCACGCTATTTAAACCTGATTTACACAAACCTATAGAATAAAAAAAATATTAGTCTTTGTTTAACATATTCCTAACATATCAACTCAATAAGAATACGAACTAGTAAAGGTTGACCCAAAGTCCATTAATTTCACGTGTATCCTTGTCGAAAATTGTTAGTCTATCTATATATACTCTAATTATCTTAATCTCTCATCATTAATCCATTCAATTACATTTTATTTCTTTATTAAAATATACTCCAATGTCTCCTAAAATATCATATCATTCAACAAGTGTGACTTTTTAATGGGTGCAGAGTGAGTAATTTTTTAAAGAAAGTATTAGTATGACATTGTAATACCCGCCCCTTTTATTATCTTTTTTTTCGTTATCTTTAATGTCGAACTAGAGATTTATCGCTTTCTTGTTTCGTTGAGTTAAATGGAACTCATTGCCCCTTTGTTGATACTTAATGTTGTTAGTTCGCGAAAAAAAATGAAAATTAAAATTAAAATTAAAATTAAAGTGAGAGTCGAACGAACTAAACCAATCTAATAATGAACATTGAGGAAGAAAATGAAGATATCATTCCCGAACTAAAGTGTTCGCATACATCTCAAATAATACATTAACTTACATGATCATCGTACGCGTGGGTTATGAATTGAAGAAAAAGAATATTGGATGCTATTACAAAACATTCATGAATGGGCCAAAAAGCTTAAGAAATTAAACCTTGTAATGCTTGCACTCCGGGCCTCTTTTCCCTAAGCCCGGGCCTCTTTTCCCCAAGCCCAAATCGCACTCCTCCACGACCCGTGTCCGGCCAGCCCGTCGAGCAGAGGGCGACGAACCCAGGTCTCGGACAGCAATGTGGCAGCCAAGTCACCTTCCCCACCTGCAAGATACAAACGAGTTTCAATGACAAGGAACATCCTTTTGGAGCAATGTTTAAGGCAAACAAGGCTTTATTAAAGAGGAAATTAGAGGCTGACCAAGATGGCAAAGTCAGCTCTGTAGTGTCCTCCTCTCAAGCTGCAAAACAAGGACAAAAACAAATAAATTACCTAAGTACATAGCAGCTACCTAAGTGGAGGAATGAGAGCAACAAAGCTTTACAAGGTAGGATCAAAGCACCATGCCAAAAAGGGCAAGTCAGCCCTGCATCTCTTCCCTCTCTCCCAACCGCTCCAGCTCCTCACCTGTATCTACCTGCAAAACTAAACAAGACACATAAATGTTAGCACTTGGGCTCAGGCAAAACACCAAGTTCCTTAAATTAGAGTGCTGCAAGGTGGATCAAATAAAGGGATATGCTGCAAAATGAAGACAAACTGCAGTATCAGCCATTTATTTCACCCAAGTACACCACACTCTCGCCTATAAAACCCCCCTCAACACCACCGATGGATATCCTCCCACACACTTTGAAATTTACAGCCACAATAGCAAGTTTGAGAGTTAGTGAGTGAGTAAAGTTTCTGCAGAGAGTTCTTGCACCAAGGGAAGTTCCTACTCTCCATAAGTAACACCAAGGAATTTCGAGGGAGAGGCAACGGCAGGGAGCAAGAGAGGATCAGCCAACAAGTCACACGAAACACCAAGTGAGGTAAACCATAGCACCCCTCTCTTGCATCATATAGAACAGCCACATGAACAATTCCAGAACTTAGAATCATAGGCAGCATGCTCACGTAGGAAAATCATAGCGATGGGATCAACGATTAATCAGTTACCATAGCTACTGCCCAAATATCGGTATAAACATGTCAAGTAATTCCCTACCAAGAGCTAATTCCAGTGAGCTAAATTTTTCCCCAATATCAAAACTTTAGAACATCATGATCAAATTGCCCAACATAGCTACTACCGAATTAAACCACAAATTAAGCTAAGTTGGAGAAGAAGGGAAACTTAGCTCTTCACGGGGCGGCTGTTCAGCAACGGCGTGGAGATAGGGGCTCCGCCGATTCCTTACGATCTAGAGGTTCCTAATCTTGAAAGTGAGAGAGAGAGATCGACGGAAGTGGAACCCGATATGCGGAAGAGGCGGATCCGGCGACGCAGATGAGCGGCGATTTCGCCGAGGGGAGGAGAGATAGGAGTAGGCAGAAGAGAAACTGCCGTGTTCCTCCATAAATTAGGGATTCGATTTTTGGGAAACAGCGATGTGAAGTGGGGAAGAGGTCTCGGTGGAGGAGAGGAGCACAAATGGGTCATTAATTTGGGCTACTCCAATATTTAATTAATATGTTGGGGCCTTTTGTTTAATTAAAGGAATTGGGCCTAAATAATAAAAGTGGGTGCTCTCATTTCATTAAGAGGGCCGATTAATTCTGGTAGGGACTCACTAAATATATGTTGAGATGTTGAGACAAGAAATTAATTAGTTTGGGATCCAGAATTTTTTTGTTGGGATTTGAAATTCTTTTGGCCTAGTTGGAAATTATTTAACGTTTTAGCTTGGAGCTTAGTTAAGTCCCGAATAATTTATTAAATTTCCAAGGATGAAGAATAGTAAGTTTGGGGACGCGAAAGCCGACCGGCGTCGCCTCGCGACGCCATGGGCACTCTTAAGAAAATTTGAAGAAAAGAATTAGAAGGGATTTTTTTTCAAGAATCCATATTTTATTAAATGAGAGCACAAGTAATTGTGTTAGAGAAAATAGAATTTCTCCGGATTCAGTAAAGAGAAAAATTAAATTCTGCAGAGCAGTGAAGCTCGAGGTAAGATTAAGAAAAATTCTATAAACCGAGACTAAGATATAGGTGCTATCCAATAGGCTGCATGCATTATTTTCTCAAGAGAAATAGTTAAAGTACTAATTAGCGTGTTACGCTATTTTCAAAGGATAAATTACTCAATGGCAAGTGAGGCCAACACGAGAGTTGTTATAAGGAAAAAAGCTCGGAGGTGGGCATTCTTTTCGAAACGTGATTTTAGTATGAATATGTGAATCTTTTCTAAACATGTTTGTGATGTCATGTTTTGCTTTTACGATTACCTATCTGCTTGGCTATGCCAATCATGTTAAATCGAATTCGGGTCCCAATAGGGCTGCAAACCCTACTCGGACTAGTGTACACATATGGAGATCGTGTGCTAGCTTTCGAGTTGGCCGGTCCAGTGACCGTCTTGGAATGTGGCCACATTCCCGGTTCACATACGTTCAGATATGGTATCTATGTTATGTGATTGCGCAATCAATTTTATGAATTGAAAGGAATTTAGTAACTCGGGTCTTTTAAAATGAAAACCTCGTGTTCACTCAACTGTGATTGACAAATTTAAATGAACTTATTTTTGGCACTATGTCCACTGAGTATATCAAGTACTCAGCCCTGCATGTTTCTTTTCTAACGTGCAGGTTGAACGTGAACGAAGAGACGAAGGTGTTGGGAAATGACTATTAATAAGTAATTAGGTATCCCAAAGTAGTATGTCTTCATACATACTATTTTGTCTTGGACTCTTCTGCTGCAGTAGAACTATGTTCTAGGAATTTATGAATTTAGTCTCGATACTCTGATTTTCTTTTGACTATGTACCCGTTCGCCTTCGAAACCATTATCTTGAGTTGAATTGTTCACTTATGTTAAATCCATGGTTTATGAGATTATTTTTAGTCACGGAATAGCTACGCTCACTAGTACTAGGGAGTTGTGGTCGTGGCAGACATATACATATAGATTATTAGCACATAATATCACGTGCTCGCTCCATCTCTCAAAAATAGGAATTTTTGAAACGTCGCGAGTTTTAATGCAAAATTGATAAAGTAAGATATAGATAGAAAAAAAGTTTGTTAGTGGAAAATGAGTCTCATCTCATTAGGGTTAAAAAAAATTTATAGATAGAAAGTTTCTATTTTTAGGACACTGAAAAAAAAAAAGAGAAAATTTTAATTTTTAGGAGACGGGGTATTATTTTTCTCTTAAAACTCTGAAGTTAACAATAACGAACTTAGATTTGGGTGCCAATTTCACAATCAGGGTTTATTTGGAAGAGTTACAGTTGCCACTTGCCACTACTCTAGAAATTCTGAAAATCACTATTTGGATCGGTCAATTTGTATATAAACATTGAAAGCATGTTAACAATGCAATTAATTAATATGAATTGAAAATATACCTTAATAGGACTATAGGAGTGCATGAATTTTATAAATTGAATAACTTACAATTTTTATTCTCTAAATAATCGACGTGACTATCGACTTCTCCATGTGTTCTACTATTACTTCCTTGCAATATTCATTCATTTACCTCACACAATGACGAGATTTTCATTCATCTTTAGAATGTAAGCCGATTTCTACTAAGTGTTTTCTAGATCTAGAATGTGTTTCATACCGTTCATTCATTTCACATAATGACGATATTTTCACTCATTTTTAACAATGTAAGCCTAATTAAGCCAAATGTGTTCTCTAGATCTAGAATGTTTTTTCATGCACGATCTAAACTAGTTGAGTTCACCCATGCATACCAAGTTTGTGAAACTAGTGTCGAGGACCCGAGGTCAAGTTTTAGTTTTGTTCATTAATTATTAATTCAAGTATTTATAGTATAACATAGCTCAAATTAAGCCTCTATAATTAATGCTCCTATAAAATTTCATGCAATGGAGGATTATTTAATGTGTTATATTGAAAAAGAACAACGTAGAGCATACTAATAAAATAGAAAAAAAAAATTTATTTTTGAAATGTACATACGAGTCATAAAAAAGGAAACTATGTTAGTTTGAGTCTTTGAAAGTAAGAGACATATTGAGTAAAAACTAAAAAATGACCCAATATATGTTTAATTCTGGGCATAACTGATTGTAAACCGTAGTACATGTAACAAAAAAAGGAAAATTCACTAGACTCCAACAATTAACGAAAATACCCAACTCCTAATTCAATTCTTTTCTTCCACGAATCATCGCTCTTCACCGCGTCAACAAACGACGTCGTTCGAGCATCGGCGCCGCCATTTTCGGCTGGCTTTTAAATTTCTTGTTTGCATAATTGATTGCTTGTTTCAGCCCCTGCTTATCGCGATTGCATTGTTGTTCGCCGTCATTGATTTGCACTGGGTGAGTTGATTTTTAGCACTTTGTTGAATTCATCTGTTCATTGCTATTGTTTTCGATCAAACTTAGTGCTCGAATTTGATTTCCCCCAAATTTGATCATAGCCTTGATGGATGCTGTGTATAGCTTAATCCTCTGTTTGCGATTGATTTGAGACTGTGAATTTGATTGGAATGCTCCAATTTAGTTTAATTATGATTAATGTTATGTATGTGATCAGGGTTCTGAACTAGTACTTGATATTCTCAGCAATTAATTTAGTTATTGCTTGATTATGGTCAAGCAATTGATAGTAATCCTGTTAAATCTTTTTGTTATGCTTAAGACTGTTTCCAGCATGTATTTATCAGTGGAAGATTGAATTTTTATCGCATTGGGTTATCCGAGTTAGGGGCTTGTGCCACCACCTAGATGGATCACATTCTCTGAAAAAGGCTTCACCGCCAAAATATGCGGGAAAAGCCACTGCTCCTATGCGATGTTTATATAACTTCATGTAGTCTAATGCCCATCGTAACTTTTATTTGAAGTGAAATTTTCCTAATTGATGACTTGATGTTATAAATAGTGTGGCCCTTGAAGTTAGTTATGTGAATTGGACGTTGCATAGCAACTTAAGGAGTTAAAGATTAAGTTTGTGATGTTGCTATAAACTCTAAAGAAACCGGACATAACTCCCTGGAAGAGATGGGACTGCAATTGCATCATGTGTGCATGCTAAACTTTGTTTTATTTTCTTGAATTCTCGGTTGTTTGTCTATAGTTTGATGCCCTTTCTTTTCATTTTACAGGAACTCTGATCAGATTTGGACCATTTGGTTATGTTGTCCCTATTTGCATTGGTGGAAGTTTCACTTTATATAGCTGTAATTGTCCAACTAGTTTTTAGTTGTTTCTACATGGAACTCTGACTACATATTTGTTGAGCCAAATAAAGTATGAATTTGCAAACGCACCATTCTGGGCAGTTCGCGGGGCAGGTACCAAACCAAGCTGGTACCATGCTGACTGGGATACCACAGCAAAATGGAAATCCTATGCCTAACCAGATGCAAAATCCAAGTATGCATAGGAGTATGCAGAATATGGGTCCTGAATATGTGAAAACACGCAGATATATGCAAGAAAAGATGTAAGAATTTTCATTACTTATACCCATCCATCAGTGGAATACTTCACTGTTATGACTGCTATAGTGAACTAGTTTATGGTTTTTCCAAGTCAGATGTTATGATTTTTGATTCGTTAGAAATTGAAATATACAAAGCAACTTTCTTGGGAATGTGTTATTAAGAATGCAGTATTTGATTCCAGTAGTATTTTTTACAGTGGTGGTTGCTCTTTTCAAATTTACTTGAATTTATGATTTCTTGTTGCAGTAGAACACCTTCTCTTGATAATTGACAATAAATGAGCAATCGGATACATGTCTGGCTTAGCCTTACTCAAAACAAGGCATTGTAGGAAAGATTAGCCTGATTAACTTGTGCACTGTGCTAACTTGTCATGGAAGACAAGGTTGTTGGAAAGCTTCGATTTTTATGAATTAAGCGCTAGATATCACTCCATATACATGCTGCTTTAAATTGACGGAGGTGCTAAAGTTGATGCTTTTATCTGTTGCAGATGGGAATTTCTTATGCAGCGACGTCAACAGTCTCATGAGGTGTCACAGAAGAAAATGATTGATTTAGTTAAACGTTTAGAAGAGGCTTTATTCAAGAGTGCCACAACAACGGTGTGTTGCATGTTATTCTTCTCTAACGACATCTGCTTATACTGCATCATTTCTTCTGAGTTCTGACAATATATTTCTTCTTGTAATTTGAAAAAAAAATGCTTTTTTATGGATAACATTTTTTTCCTTTTGATAAAACATGTGTGAAAGTGTTTTCAGGTGTATCTAAGCCTTATTTACTAGAATTAAGATTCATTTTCCTGTGGGTTGTGTCAGGAAGAGTACTTGAACCTAGCAACTTTGGAAAGCCGTCTCCATGTTCTGATCAAGCGACTGCCTATGAGTAATCACAACCAACAATTCTCTCATTCTAATTCGTCTCCTTCTATTGGTACAATGATTCCAACTCCAGGATTGCAACAAAGTGGAAGTTCTAACATAAATGGGACCCAATCTGTAGATAGCTCACTTATGGTTAACAATAGCTCCAACACAATTGGACCCAACGGTGCCAATTCTGGGAACTACATGATGCATGGAAATGGGTCTTCCAGCCATGTCCATGGTGGTGCTTTTGGTTCATCTGATGGTACTTTTGTATTCTGATCCATAGCATTAATTTTGACTTGCTCATGCACTCTTATCTTATCTCACACATTATTTGTTTTAGGAGCTCTATCTGGTGGATATCAACAGTCATCTTCTGTTTTCTCTGTCAATTCTGGGGGAAATAGCATGGTGACATCCATGGGTTCTCAGAGGATGGCCAGCCAAATGATGCCTACTCCTGGATTTAATAATTCCAACAGTAGTGAAGTGAATAACAATGCTAATAACCAGTCGTTCATGAATATGGAGTCATCCAATAACGTTGGTGCATTTCAAGCTGGTGAATCATCTATGCTATCACAGTCTATGCAGCAAAAGCAGCGTGCTATTGGCCAAAACAGTCGTATCCTTCATAATATTGGAGGCCACATGGGTGGTGAAATCAGATCTACGCTACAGCAGAAGTCTTATGGATTATCAAATGGTCCTTTAAATAAGGGGCTGGGCATGATGGGTAACAATATGTCCACGATGAATGGTCCTGGAATATCAGGAACAATGTATGGAAACTCCAATAAGCCCATGCATCAAAATTTTGACCAACAGCAGCGACCAGTAATGCAGGGTATGGTGCTCTTTCTTTTAGATACACTTTTCCTTTTGTATGCGCCTGTGATATGTTGTGAAAAACATAACAAAATAGTGTTTACTAAGAAACTTTATCTCTGTTGAGCTCTTAAGTTTTGTTCTCACTGCAAGGTATTCTGTGTGATAGGTGATGGATATGGAATTAGTGCTTCTGAGGCCTCAGGGTCGGGAAACTTGTTTTCATCAGTTGGATCAATGATGAATAACCAGAGCTTGAATGCTGTATCCATGCAGTCGGTGCCAAAAAACTCTCCTATAATGGTTAATAGTCAGTCTCATGTACGCTTGCAACAAGCGACTACAACAGTGAAATCTCAACCAATTGATCAATCGGAGAAATCGAATAATCAGCCACAGTATTCAGTTAGAGAAAATCTTGCACAACCTACTCAACAATTACAACAGCAGTCTCATCAATTTCAGCGCCATCAAGTTGTCCAGAATCAGGTCCAACGAAGGCAAACTCAAAACCAGTTTGCCGTAAAGAATGAACCTTTTAGTCAATCTCACCTATCGATAAATATGGTTTCTGAGACAAAGCCAGGGCATGGGTCGGAGAATCGTGGTGAAGGTATGCAATCACAAGGCTCTGATCCCTTTCATTTCTCTGATACACACAGTCAGTCCCAACATAACTCTATGGAAGACCGATCTAGAGGGCAGATGCTGTCCCATCATTCTGGTACACCGGATGTGACCTCATCACTCGGTCAATCTTCTGATCAGATGCAACAGTTTTTTCATCCACAACAATTTTCCAACTCAGGAAGTGATTTTGGTGGAATTCAACCAGATGCGTCCTTGCATGGTCAATGGCATTCCAATTCTCAAGATGTGTCTCATGTATCAGGAAGACTCTCACAGGATCAAAATGTGCAAGACGAATTCCAGCATAGATTAGTAGGCCAAGATGTAGCTCAATTAAATAATTTATCATCTGAAGAATCAATAATTGGTCAATCTGATGCTTCTAGATCAGCAGAACCTCCCAGCGAGAGCAATGGTGCGTGCCGATCTAATTACCTTAATCGCGAACGACAGTTCAAGAACCAACAGCGGTGGCTCTTGTTTATGCGACATGCTCGGCGATGTCCTGCTCCAGAAGGCAAATGCCAAGAGTCTAACTGCTTGACAGTTCAAAAGCTATTGAAACATATGGAACATTGCAATGTATTTCAGTGTCCGTATCCACGTTGTTGTGCTACCAGAGTTTTACTCAATCATCATAGACGCTGTCGTGATGCAAGCTGTCCTGTCTGTGTTCCTGTGAAGAGTTATGTGCAACAGGCGCAAATGAAGGTATTTGCTCGTGAGCCTGACTCCATCAATGGTTCCAGTAAATCATTTGATACTGCTGAAACTGCTGGAAGGTCAATGCCTAAGATAAGCCCTGTGATGCCTGAAACTCCTGATGATCTAAAACCTTCCATTAAACGCATGAAAACTGAACAAGTCCCACAGCCTGTAGTCCCTGAAACAGAAACTCCCGTTGCACCGCCTTTTGCTGTAAATGAATCTCCCATTCAGGATGCACAGCATCCTGAACAGTATGATGTATCTCATATTCCTATGAAGCATGAAAGTAGTCAAGTGAAAGTGGAAATTCCTGGAAGTCTTGGACAGTTGAATTCCAAGAACATCGAAATGAAAAGGGATAACTTGGATGATAAGTACACCCGAAAGCCCCCAAAACCTGAAGGAGATACCATTTCATCGAAAAATCCTGTTGGATATGGTACACACGAGGTTGTTAAGAATGAAAAGGAAATGGGACTAGCTAAGATGGAAAATCCACCACTACCTTCTGAGAGTACATCCAAGTCTGGGAAGCCAAAAATTAAGGGAGTGTCGATGACAGAGTTATTCACCCCTGAACAAGTCCGGCAGCATATTGCAGGTCTTAGACGTTGGGTTGGGCAGGTCAGTAAAGTACTCTTCTGTCATGTCTACTTTACCAAACTTGTGATTGCATCTTTTCTGATCAATAAGATTGCCGCAGACATGCTACATGGATGCACTCCTTTATAAAGCCCCGAATATCATTTACATGTGGAAGTATCATTTTCGTTAATTTGTGTGGTTGTTCGACAACTGATTCTTCTTTTGTTTCTGTTTGTATTCAGCCTATTATTTGAATTTCCAATATTTTGGCATTGAAAAATAGATTCTACAAAATATGTGGATGTCTTTAGCTGAACTCAGTACCTTTTGCCATTAATTCTTATGACACTTGATGTATATTCATCACTATCTTGAACTACGACGCACCTTTTGTTACACAGAGCAAAGCAAAAGCAGAGAAGAACCAGGCAATGGAGCATTCAATGAGTGAAAACTCTTGCCAGTTGTGTGCAGTTGAGAAGCTTTCCTTTGAACCGCCCCCTATCTATTGTACACCCTGTGGTGCCCGCATTAAAAGGAATCATATGTATTATACCATTGGAGCTGGTGAAACTCGGCATTTCTTTTGCATCCCATGTTATAATGAGGCCCGTGGGGACACAATTGTGGTTGATGGAAGTACTATTCCGAAGGCAAAGATGGAGAAAAAGAAAAATGATGAGGAAACTGAAGAATGGGTATGTCATATCTGTTCAACCTCATGTTCTGTTTTGGCCATGAGAAATTTCTCCTAGTGTTACTAAAAATGTACTCTATGCAGTGGGTTCAATGTGACAAGTGCGAAGCTTGGCAGCATCAGATCTGTGCGTTATTCAATGGTAGAAGAAATGATGGCGGACAAGCTGAATATACTTGTCCAAATTGTTATATGGAAGAAGTCGAAAGAGGAGAACGCATGCCATTACCACAGAGCGCTGTTTTAGGTGCAAAAGATTTGCCTAGAACAATTTTGAGTGACCACATGGAGCAGCGGTTATTTACAAAGCTGAAACAAGAAAGGCAGGATAGAGCAAAGGCTCAAGGAAAAAGTTATGATGAGGTGACCCTAAACCTCCTTTTTCTCTCTTTGAAAACACTACCAATCAGAAGATTTTAATAGTAGGCCTTACTGATTAACAATTTCCTACAGTGGAAAATTAACTATATGACAAATTGAATCTAAATATCATACTTATTCCAGATTTTTCGTGTGCTTGCTCTTATTACTGTGCCAGGTCCCAGGAGCGGAATCACTTGTTGTTAGAGTGGTGTCATCAGTGGACAAGAAGTTGGAAGTTAAACCAAGATTTCTTGAAATTTTCCAGGACGAGAATTATCCAACGGAATTCCCATATAAGTCTAAGGTGTGATATATACACAAATCTATTAGGAAAAGACACACAAAACACTGTCATTTTTAATTGAGAGACAAATAAGATATACATAAACTAAGCAGGTTGATAGTATCGCTTAATATATCTTGCGGTGGCATATGGTATAGTTAGTAACCGGAGTATAATAGAATCCTTATATATGCACGTAGATTAGTTTAGTATCTACATGTAGCAAAAAAGGATAATCTATCTGGTATTAGATTCATGTGTCATTATAATTATTAACACTTTCATTTCTATGTACCAGGTTGTATTATTATTTCAAAAAATTGAAGGTGTTGAAGTATGCCTGTTTGGCATGTATGTTCAAGAATTTGGATCAGAGTGTCAACAACCCAATCACCGCCGGGTCTACCTTTCTTACTTGGACTCTGTTAAGTATTTCAGGCCAGATGTCAGGGCAGTGAGTGGAGAGGCTCTTCGGACATATGTGTACCATGAAATTCTGGCAAGTTTCTGGATATTGTCATTTTTCAACCAGAATTGGCTGCAAAATTGTGGTTTGCATTCAGTTAACAATAATATATTCTTCTTTGTTCAGATTGGATACTTGGATTATTGTAAGAAGCGTGGTTTCACTAGCTGCTATATTTGGGCTTGCCCTCCGTTAAAGGGAGAAGACTACATTTTGTATTGCCATCCAGAAATTCAGAAGACACCAAAATCTGATAAACTTCGGGAATGGTAAGCTCAATACGTTTTACGGTTATGGGGAGACCTGTAGTCTTGGGTTGTCTGCTGCTAATAGCCTAATACACACCCTTGAATCGTATTTTTGGTTAAAGGTATCTGGCAATGTTGCGGAAAGCTGCAAAGGAAAACATTGTGGTCGAACTTACTAATATGTACGATCATTTCTTTGTCACCACTGCTGAATGTAGAGCAAAGGTAACTGCTGCTAGGTTGCCATACTTCGATGGGGATTATTGGCCTGGTGCTGCAGAGGACATAATCTTCCAATTTCAACAAGATGAGGATGGGAGAAAACAGCATAAGAAGGGACCTTTAAAGAAAACCATTACCAAAAGAGCTCTCAAAGCATCTGGCCAAACAGATCTATCTGGCAATGCATCGAAGGATCTGATGTTGATGCATAAAGTAAATTCCTCTGTTTCATCATTCTTGATCTGCATATGCTATTGCCAAATTTTATTATCTATATATTTTATGGATAGTTATTTTTGTAGTGTTATCTATTGAAGTAAAAGTCTTGCTTGCTGCTTCTATTTCTTCTTTATTTACTTACATCGTTTCCATAGCTGGGCGAGTCAATACTTCCGATGAAGGAAGACTTTATCATGGTTCACTTGCAACATGCATGCTCACATTGCTGCATTCTGATGTTCTCGGGTAAAAGTTGGTCTTGCAGACAGTGCAAGAATTTTCAGCTTTGTGACAGGTGAGAGCTTTACACCTCCATCTCACTTTTCCCAAGGAGAAATTAATGATTTCTTGCTGATAATTTAGGGGATACTAATCCTGCTGCTTATTCATCGAACATATCCTTTTCACTTCAGGTGCTATGATGCTGAGAGAAAACGTGAAGACAGGGAGAGGCATCCTATCAATCTGAAGGACAAGCATTCATTATATCCGGCAAGTTCATATCCTTAAACTGGAGGGTGTTTCCTCTTCTGCAGTTGCTCTATTTATTTTGCCTTAGTATATAGCGTTTTGAGTAAGAAATTCATGAATTGGCAGGTTGAGATCAATGGTGTGCCCGATGATACCAAAGACAAAGATGAGATTCTGGAGAGTGAATTTTTTGACACCAGACAGGCTTTCCTTAGCCTTTGTCAAGGAAACCATTATCAGTATGATACCCTTCGTCGAGCTAAGCATTCCTCGATGATGGTCCTCTATCACCTCCACAATCCTACTGCTCCAGCTTTCGTGACAACATGTAATGTATGTCACCTTGATATTGAAACCGGGCAAGGTTGGCGCTGCGAGACATGCCCCGACTATGATGTATGCGATGGGTGTTACTCGAAGGATGGGGGAATCGATCATCCTCACGTATTAACAAATCATCCATCTAATGACCGTGATGCACAGAACAAAGAGGCTCGGCAGTTGAGAGTGACACAGGTACGCATGCTAACAATGACAACGTCGTAAGTGAGATACACTACTAGAATTCAAAAGTGCTTGAACAATCACAAAAATCCAAGTGAATATACTTCTCTTTTACACGGTGGTTTATGCGTATCATGGTTTACGAGAGGTAACTCTTAATGTTTGTACTTGCAGTTGAGGAAAATGCTTGATCTATTGGTGCATGCCTCTCAATGCCGATCGCCACACTGCCAATATCCAAACTGTCGCAAGGTGAAGGGACTTTTCCGACACGGTATGATCTGCAAGGTACGTGCTTCAGGAGGCTGTGTTTTATGCAAGAAAATGTGGTATCTCCTTCAGCTTCACGCTCGGGCATGTAAAGAATCTGAATGCAGTGTGCCACGATGCAAGTAAGCTCTCGCCTGAGCTAATCTCTCATTCACATACATTATCATAAAAGCCACATTCTCACACTCGCCTACTGATGCAGGGACTTGAAGGAGCATATGAGAAGGTTGCAACAGCAGTCCGATTCTCGACGAAGGGCTGCTGTGATGGAAATGATGAGGCAACGGGCCGCAGAGGTGGCCGGCAGTTCTTGATGTCCAACAATGTACATAGAGTAGAGACAGCATATCAAGAAAAAAAAGCTCTCACATAGGTAATTTAATGTGGATATAACTGTTTTGTTTATGGAAGAAGAAGGGATCTGTGTTTCTGACGGTACGACCAGCCTCCATTCCCCGATGATGACGAAGCTTATTTTTGTTCCATAACTTGTCCTGGTGAAGGTTGGTTGTCAGGGAAGTTTATAAGTTAGGAGTGTTGATAAGTTATTCTTTGATTTTATTGTATTTTCATCCCTTTTGATGGCAGTGTACTATAGCTGTTTTGATCTGTATAAGATTGAAAGAAACAAGAGAAATCCTCTCACTTTTTCTCCAATAGTTTATTATATGAGTGACATTCCACGCTAATTTTGGCAATTACTTGTGTCTAATGACCTACAACTTATTGACAAAGGATAAGATTTGTTTTGTATTATTGTGAAACAATGACACCAACATCTTGGTTAATACTTATTTCCCCCATCAAGTAAAGTGGAGTCGAGTCCGTTTTGTTGCAAGTTCACATACTTTCGGAGGTTGAGATAATTTTATTGGGCCATAAATAGGTAAATTTATGCATACATATATATACACACACATTTGAATTTGAGCAATCACGGGATGCACAAAATGTTAAGAAGTTGGAGGTGCAAAGCTTGAAATTCGGAGCCACTTGTGCTTATTATTATTGTCTAGTTGTTTGTGACTATTCAATCATGTCCAATATAGAGTTCCGTTATACTACTAGTATTCTCTAGAGTCTACACCCTTTTCTACAATTTTGATCAAGAGCCTCTAGCTAGACCTCACAAACTCGTTATACTACTCATGTAGTGTGAGGACGTAAAGAAGTAAAGAAAACACAGATTTACGTGGTTCGACGTAAGTCTACATCCACGGACGAAGTTGAGCCGGTTGTGTTATTGATCAAGATCGAAACAGGGTTACAAACTCAAGCTAGAAACTCGACTAGCTATACAACTCTCAAGACTAAGAATGAAGCTATGAATTCAAGTGAAAACTACACAAGACTCAATATCTTTTATCTTTCTTGATTTCTTGCTCTCTCTGTTTCTGAATGTGTTGTTTCTCTAATGCATGCATGAGTGCTCTCCACGGCTTAAGTATGAGTAGACTGACTCGTAGCTCCTCTCCCCATTCTCAACCGACGCGGTTATAACCGCTACGTGAGCTGGTCGCTCATTAACCGCATACAACAGAATCTCCAACCACATCTATTCTTCAACCACACGTAACATGTAGCGTCTAGGCTTTGATAAACCAAAACGGTCTACTAGCACGGGGGGGGGGGGGGGGGGGGGGAAACTGCACAAATTCAGACGGATAACAGAGAAAATGCCTCAAGGAAGACCAGCTCCCTAAATGTGTAGTCTTATGCGGCTTCGGATTGCGTGAGATCACATTCCTTGGCTTCCTCTCATATCAGCATCAATACAGCACTCGCAACGCATCTCCCGGGTGTCTCTTATCTCGTCCCTCCGAGACGAGACGGATGCGGGACGCGTTGCAGCATCCCGTCTCGTCACCATCCCGCCGAGACGCCCGTCCCACAGAGACGGATGGTGAGTTGACGCTCATTCGCCGGCCCGCGAGTGGGCTTCGTCACGCTGACGCAATAAATCATTTTTTAAAAAAAATTCGAATTTAATAAAAAAATTAAAAAATTAAATTATGTATTTTTTATTTTTTTAGGATTTTTAATTATGTTTTTTTTTTTATTTTTAAAGAATTTTAAGTTGTAATTTTATTTTATTTTAATGAAGTGTGTTTTTATTAATTGAATTTGTTGGAAATAAAAATAAAAATGAAATTGAATGAATAGTTAAGAGATGAGATGGTTAAGAGACGGATAAGAGATGGAGGATAGCAGGTTCTGTCTCTTAGTTAATAGATGGAGTGAAAAGTACAATGAGGCCCGTGAATAATTAAGAGACGGATAAGAGACAGCGTCGCGAATGGCCTTAACCACACGCATTCATTTCATATTCCCCATTGTAGTATTCTTTGAAATCACGTGCGAGGAGCACGTGATTCTTGAGTAGTGCGTGCAAACTTGGATTCAAAATAACGCTTTGGCTTCTCAAGATTCTTTCCTCCATTCTCTCACCACTTCCATGTAATTGTCGTCGCTTGAAAAATGATTAATCGAAATATCTATTCAATTCGATTTAGGCTAATCGACCAAACAAACATATAAATGCGAAACTCATTAATGATTTTAATTTACGTGACGAGTGCCAAAAAATGGAATTGGGCTTAGGTACAATACTATACATAAATCTTGTATACGAACACCAGTAAAATTATGAACAAAATTAACTTAAATGTGTTGACTAGAATTTCAAAAGTTTAAATTACTAGTATTATACCTTCGCAACAGACCTGAGCTATCTTGTCCAATGAATTCTATTTAAAAAGTGTTGAGTGTATAAAATCATAAGTATTTTTTTCAACGATATCAAAATACTCATCTGGTCCGAAATAAATATATTTGTAGTCATTTGTTTGGATACGAAAGAAGTTGAATACTTGAATATGAAAGAGTAAATGCCAAAATTTGGTCCTGAACATATGTCTATTTTACCATTTTGGTCATAAACTTTATCTTTTGAATTGTTGCATCCTGGACATTTCAAATTGGATCACAATTGGTCCTAGACTAACTGCTCCATTAGTTTTTAACTGTCAACGGGTCTAATCCTGATTTTGATCAAATTAGACAGTCAATTATGATTTTTTACTCTCTAATTATTTCCTTAATTATTTAATAAATACTCATTTATTAAAATGTGGGCTACACAGTCAATTAAAATACATATTAGTCAAATTACACGCAAAAATTGTTTTCTCTGCAATATGCACACAAGTTAGACAGCTCTCTCCAATTCCTCAAGCAAACTAGAAAACGAGATGTGAAAGTTTGGGATTATGTGATTAATTAATGTCTAAATTGGAGGGAGGATTGGATCTATTTAGTAAAATTAATTTATTTGGTTGAAGAAAAAGTGCAAAAGATTTGAATGGGTGGTAACAATAGTTTGGTAGTGAAAACAAGATGTGATTGCGACCCCTTGATGGTAAAAATCCAGTTAGCTGTTGCTGCTAACTCCCAAGTGCCGTGTCAGATAAATTCCACTCTGTAAATCTCTTACACGCTTCAAACCAATTTATTTAATACTAAAATACTACACGCACTCTCTCTCCTGAAATTGGCCCAGAATTGTATACTTTCCTCTCTTTCACCCCTACCTAACATGCAAAGCTCTGAGATACTAATATTTGTCATTTGACATATATCTTGGCATTGTCGAATAGTCTACCAACAACGGTACAAAATAATCTCCAATTAATTAAATTCAGTAACACTGGATGCCGAAATTAACAATGCCACGTCAGATCCAAAGCCACCCTCACTATCACCAAATGCAATCACACTCCTCAGTCCTCACTGTCATTTTAAAGCATATTAAAGCCCCCCTCCCTCTCCATTCAATCTCTAGAATTTCAACAATATGGCCAAAAACTGGGTGGTGCTTCCAATCCTCCTCCTCCTCCTCTTCACTCAGTGCCACGAAGGCAGCACCCAAATCCACCCCACCGACCTCGCCGCCCTCCGCCAAATCAAGAACTCCCTCACCGACATCCCTTCCGCCGCCCCATTCTTCTCCACCTGGGACTTCTCCTCCTCCGATCCCTGCTCCTCCTTCGCCGGCCTCACCTGCTCCGACTCCCGCGTCACCATCCTCACCCTCGGCACCGGCCTCTCCGACTCCCCCGGCCTCTCTGGCTCCCTCTCCCCCGCCATCTCCCGCCTCTCCCACCTCACCCAGCTCATCCTCTTCGCCAGCATTGTCACCGGCCCCATCCCGCCAGACCTTGCCTCCCTCCGCCGCCTCAGGGTCATCTCCCTCACCAACAACCACCTCACCGGCCCCATCCCGCCGGAGCTCCTCCGCCTCCCGGACCTCCACACCCTCGACCTCAGCCGGAACCGCCTCTCCGGCGCCGTTCCTGCGCCAATCCCGGAGGCGCCCCACCTCAAGATCCTCGTCCTCGCCGGAAATCGCCTCTCCGGGGAATTTCCCGGCGTCCTTCCGTCGGATCTCATCCACCTCGACCTCAGCGGAAACTTACTCTCCGGCAAACTTCCGGCGACTTTGCCCCTGGCGCTCCGATACCTGTCGGCGGCGAGCAATCGCCTGTGGGGGCCACTCAGTGGGTCTCTGGACCCGCTGAGCGACCTCGCCTACGTGGACTTGAGCATGAACCAATTCAGTGGGCCCGTCCCGGGCTCGCTGCTCCGCCCTGGCGTGGCGACGCTCCTCCTCCAACGGAACAATCTCTCCGGCGGCATTCCGGCGTCGCCGCCTTGGCCGGCGGTGGAGGGGTCGACGGTGGACCTGAGCCACAACTTTTTGTCCGGGGAGGTGGGGGCGGCGCTGGCCGGGGTGGAGACGCTTTTCTTGAACAACAACCGGCTGAGCGGCGGCGTGGCGACGGAGTACGTGGAGAGCGTGGTGGTGGGGACCATGAAGACGCTCTACTTGCAGCATAACTACCTGACGGGATTCCCGTTGGAGGAGGGGTCGTCGCTGCCGGACGCGGCGGCGGTGTGCGTGTCGTATAATTGCATGGTAGCGCCGCCGTTGGGGCTGGCAGCGTGCCCCGTCAGCGCCGGAGACCAGCTATCGAGGCCGGCCTATCAGTGCGCCGGATTTCATAATTCTTTGGATTGATATTTTTGATATAGCTCTTCTTTTTTTTTTGAATTATATCGGTTGATATTATTAACCGGCTATTCTATGCAACACAAGATATAATAATTATAGATTTGATGAAATTAGAGGTATTGCAAAAGGATGGTATACAGAAGAAAAAAAAAGTTATTAAATCATGTGTTGTATAGAATTTCCATAATTCGCAGTATTGTATTGTAGTACTACAGTATAGGAAGGAGTGGCAATATAGGTTAGTGTCTTTCTCTTTTTACTTTTATACTTTTATATTTTGTTGGTGTTTGTTGGTAATTGTTTATTACTTTCAAATATATTTTGTCTTTGATACGAGAATATCTCTACGAATATTCTCATATCTCTATTATTTAGTTTAGTATTGATTTAGCATATATTTCTCATATATTATTAGGATCTTTATTTTTTTTTCTCTAAATCAGAGTAGTCTTATAAATAGCAGGCATTGTATTCTTCCCATTGAATCAGAAATACAATTATCCTATTTTATTTTTACGGTTTCATTTCAATTCGGTATTGTTCTTGGTTTGATCGACGGGCGAAACTCCCGCGGCTACCTAGACTACCTTTTATTCCTCCGCCGATCGCAATCGCGACGCCGGAATCTTGTTAAGGGAAATTATCCCTTAACGATTGGTGCTTTCATCTCCGTACTCATGGCTCGTTACACCAACGAGGATATCATTTCCTTGTGTGACCGGATCACGACTTTCTGCATCAGATTAAACAAGAGGTTGGATGCGGCTCACCCATGGCAGCAGGAGCGTGCTTCCTTCTACCAGCGTACCAGCTTCCACCGGATCCAGACCCGCCTTATGCCCTTCCGGCATACACCAACCACGCCGTTGATAATCCGTTCTACATGGCCTTTGATGCAGTTGCGTCGCCGCTGCAAGAGCTTGACCAAAGGATGGGGGTGTTTGCCGAGATGGAGTCTCATCTCTCTGTCACCGATCATCGCATGGACAACCTCCGTCCGCCTGATTTGCCTGATTCGGAACCACTTAATGCTCACCCGGATTGTGATAGGGCCATCGATCTTGTGAATCTCGTCTAGCAAATCTCGTCGAAGATCATCTACAATATTTTAGGGTATCTTTTATTTTAATTACTTATCTTTATTTATTTCCATATCTTTTGTAATCTTTTATTTTAATTATCTTGCTTGATTAGCAAGATAGGTTTAGAGTTTAGAATTCTATAAATTATAGAATTCTCTAGTATTTTGAAACATTGAGAAATAAAGTTAAAACTTGTTCTCATTCTGGTTCTGGCGGAAATCGCTCCCTAGCACCTCAACTAGGGTTTATCTTGTTCTTCGTAATCGTTCTTGTTCTTCGTTTTACTACAAGACCCTTGATCTATCGGACTTGAGCAGCAACGATTTATAGGGAAACGAAGAACAAGATAAACCCTAGTTGAGGTGCTAGGGGGCGATTTCCGCCAGAACCGGAATGAGAACAAGTTTTAACTTTATTTCTCAATGTTTCAAAATGCTAGAGAATTCTATAATTTATAGAATTCTAAACCCTAAACATATCTTGCTAATCAAGAAAGACAATTAAAATAAAAGATTACAAAAGATATGGAATATAACTAACTAAAATAAAAGATACTAAATCAAATAAAATAAAAGATACTGGAGATGATTTTTTGCGAGATTCACTAAATCGAGGACCCTATCAACTCTCCCTAGCACCTCAGGACCGTTGTCGGGGTTCAACCTACCGTCGCAAGCCCAACCGCTTTACCCTCCGGTTGTTCAACCGTCCCTTTTTGGAAGTCAGCCACAACCCTATTTCCACAACACTGACCCCTACAGGCAGCCGACGTCCCAGACCTACACCGATCCATGGCAGCAGGAGCAGATAGACTGTCGCCGCCACCACTGCAGCACTACTTCCACAATCAGCTGCCGCCATCACACGACGACCACCAGCCGCCCTACACCGAGCAGCCCACTACCCGCTGGTGTCCACTGTCGGGTGACAACCGCACAGCAGCGCCACTATCGACTGTTGTTATCCAGCCATATAGAGACTGCCCAATGGAGGCCGTCGTCGTACACTATGAAGCCATTGTGGTGGAGGAAGTTCAAGTTAAGAGCTGCAATGAAGTCATGTTCCTCAACCACAAGTCATGTGACGGAGATGAGATGCTAATGGTTATCCCTTCAGGAGTTGGAAAGGTTGAGAAGACGGAGAAGTCCAGTCAGAATTCAGTATGCAAAGAGAAACAGGTTCCCAGTCGCAAAGAAATTGAGTACTCATTGCAATGGAATGCTTCTCGAATCAAGATTCTCCAAGTCCATATTGGTTTGGGTAATTCCATGAAAGACAACGCGTCGCTGAAATTGTTGAATGATTCATCTCTTGTCAGGGATGTTGCAAAAATGAATCATCGATCAACATTGCTCGACGCCGATGCACGATTGATCCCTCCGCGCCACGACACACCATCCACCCAGCTATATGTTTCTCCTTCTTGCTTCGATATGTCCGTGGTTAAGGCAAGAGGGAGAACCTTCAATGTAGTTGTGCGTGAAAACACCAATCTTGTGGGTGCTGCGAGGGGAGATGTAATTTTGTTCAGAAGGGGTCAGCAGATGCGGATTGATAAGCATCAGGAGTTTCATGATGTGTTTCTGGATGGCCGGATTTCTGAGCCAGGATGTCTCTTTGCTCTTTGGTGCCAGGATCTATTGCTTATCGATGCCACTCCATTTTCCCTTAGTTTGGAATCCGTTGGAGGTGCCATGACTATTTATGAAGGCGAGAGAACGAGGGCCCGTGACAACAACCTGCTCGAAATATTTGAGCTCTCAGGCATCCCTCATGCTCTACCGTGCAGCCCTGATATCAGGGATGTGGACCAATGGCTGGCAAGTTACCTGCGTCTGTTGAACATGAGGCAGGAGTTTTCTATTAGAAGGCTTTTGCGGAGGAATCAAAGGTTAGCGTTATCTATTAGAAGGATTTTACAGTGGAATCCTCACAAAGTGGAGTAGGGGACAATCTCGGCAGACATGTTATCGATCCATCTAAAAGGAGAAATTGGGAAGACAATCCTTGTGTGGAATACAGGCCGCCCAAATTTTGATACGTCAACTTTTGAATTTTGGGGTGATATAATTTTTATCTTGAGTATTGCTTTTGTGAACTCTTGTAATCACCAGGTAATGGAGAAATGCTGGTAAGGGCAGTCGTGTCGGCAACTGTCTCAGGTTATAAATCGATTTTATATAATCGTAATTTTTTGGGGCATCACCCTCCTTCGCTGGTGAGCTTTTCTGAAGATGGTGAAAGGAGACGTCCAACTCCTGTTTGGTGCACAAAGGCGATCTTGCACATTTGATCTAGGAGGTTATGTTTCTCTTACGAAATTCTTTCTAGTTCTTGGCATTCTAGTGGTGCAAAGGGTAATTATAAAAAGAAGAGAAACCATAGGTCTCAGGATTACTAATTTCACCTCAAAATTCTCAAAATTGGGTTTACATGGCAAGGATAGGATGGAATCGAAAGATGATTATGTAAGTATGTTCATATGGCTGACTATACAAGGACTTTTCTGCTTTCTACCACCGTGAGCACAGAAATTCAGAGTTTTGCAAGAAGTGCACTTTTAGGACTTGTCATGAACAATACAAGAGTGGGCGACATTCATGAAGATTTTCTTTTAAAGGGAGCTATAGTACTAATGGGGCTGATTTAGAGTCATGAAAGTATAGCTATAGCAGATAACAATAAAATCACGGAAGAATTGAAATCGCTTGGAGAAAATTCGATGCGTAGATGTTGTTCTGATTTCTATGCCCACCTTGAGGACAAGGTGGATTTTAACTGAGTGGGAGTTGATACGAGAATATCTCTACGAATATCCACATATCTCTATTATTTAGTTTAGTATTGATTTAGCATATATTTCTCATATATTATTAGGATCTTTATTTTCTTGTTCTCTAAGTCAGAGTAGTCTTATAAATAGGAGGCATTGTATTCTTCCCATTGAATCAGAAATACAATTATCCTATTTTATTTTTACGCTTTTATTTCAATTCAGTATTGTTCTTGGTTTGATCGACGGGCAAAGCTCCCGCGACTACCTTTTATTCCTCCGCTGATCGCAATCACGACGCCGGAAAGTCTTTCATCTCCTTATATTCATCAATTAAATTAAATTTAATGAGTGTGTGTTGTTTTCAAATAAATCTGCACAAGCTATTTGTACAGTCCAAATCATGTATTGATTGAAATTAATTAAATCGTCAAGAACATATGGCGGGACGTTCAAGTGTAGGTGAGATGTAGCATTTTAAAATAATAACCTTAGCATCACAATTACTATATGATTTGAATTAGGACATAGGAATCTAGGTCATGCAAATTGCATTTCTTAATAATTGGTGGGACGCCTATGCTCTACATGTGTTATGTGTAGATACACCTAATATAATCCAAATAAAGTACATGCCTATCTATTTATATATCTATATAAATATGTTCACAAGGAATAAAGTACATGCCTATCTATTTATATATCTATATAAACATGTTCACAAGGTTTCTAATTATTAGAAAAGGAAATATTGTGATTAGAATCAATTATTCCAATTAGTTGATTGACAGAATATTTTGTAATTAAGGATCTTACCATGTATATTGCTTCCTACACCCTATTTAAAGGGTCATCTATACAATGGAATAATCATCATATTCTACACAAAACAGTTTCTTCCTTTCTTCCTTTCCACAATGTTTTCTGCACCATTTAGCATGGTACCAGAGCATGACTCAGAAAAATTTCATCATTGTCCCTAACATTTCTTGACCTTAAGCCAAATCTGCAGAAAACCATTCAAACCAGTTGATGATACCATCAACACCCAAACCAGAGACCACAAAAAATCCACCAGAAAAACCCGTTGTGTACAAAATCGATACACAACCTCTCCACATAAGAGGAAGCAAATTGAATGGAGAAAATTACTCCGAATGGGTCGTTCTGATGAAGACGACTATAAACGGTAGGGGAATGGTTTCTCACGTAACCGGAGTGCCACCTCCCCCGCCACGAACCGATCCAGCCTTCCCGCAATGGCAACAAGCTAATCACTGCGTGTTTACATGGCTCACACAGAATATCGAACCTCGGTTGGTCAGCCGAGTGTTGAAACAACCGACTGCCAAACACATATGGGATGCATTGGTTGTCACGTACGGGAGCGGATGAGATAAACTCCAAATCTACGATCTGCATATCAAAGCCAGCATGGTAAAACAAGGAAGCCAATTGTTAGAGGAGACATGGAGTACCCTACTAGATTTATGGATGTCAATTGATCAGAAATGGACAAATCCTATGAAATACCTGGAGGATATGGAAATACATGATAATTGGATCCAAGAACAGAGACTTTATACGTTTCTGACTGCCATTGACGGCAAATATGAAACAACCAAAAATGAGATAGTTAAAATGGACCCACTTCCCTCGATTGACCTTGCCTACAATCTGATCAAACAAGAGGAGACACGGTCTCAAGTGTTACAATTAGGAGACGGAGCCACTACAGAAGGCATCGGAGCAGGACTTGTCGTCCGAGGAGGGTCGAACCAGCACGGCAGCGGCTCAAGCGGCGACGGCAATCGCGGTGGAGGAGGCGGCTGGAACCAGCGAAACAATGATAAAGTCAAATCGAAGCTTGTCTGTTCCTATTGCAAGAAGAAGAAGCACACAAAAGAATCGTGCTTCGAATTGATCGGATTTCCCGATTGGTGGGAGGAGAAACACGGTAGGAACTCATCCGCACCACCGCCATCCGCGCCACCACGCGCGCCCTGGAACCGCGGCAGCCACAGCGGCCACGCTGCTGCAGCTATCGAAGGGCAACCGGGAGACGGAGGAAGCTACCCTATCGCCACCGCCGAGGCAACAGGGAAGCCGCTCAGACTCGGGGCGGCGACAGGGGAGCAATCGGTGCTACTCAGCCGGCGGGTCAGATGGGAACCGCCAACTTCGCCGGAGGAACGGTGGTATCGAATTGGTCATAGGAGGAGTTTGGGAGAGATGGAGAAACAACGGCGGCAGTAGGTAATGTAGGGTTTGTGGGTTCTTTGGTTAAAGAACACCATTTCCACCCAGCAATACAATAAATTACTTAGTGTACCACATTTATTGCCAAATGACCCCTATTCTCTTGTGTTGTGCGAATCTAACCCCGAATTAAGTAATTTCCCTATTAATACCCTGATTATGTGTAAAAATAGATTTCAACCCCTAGAAAATATTGGAATGGCATGTCAGGTGTGTAGTGGATATGAGAAAAATGATAGATGGATATTTGATTATGGGGCGACTGATACGATAACTTATGATGCTTCAGATCTTACATGGATTCAAAAACCTCAGAAATCTCATATTCAGACAATTAATGGGGAGTTTACAAAAGTTGAGGAGGGGGGAACAGTGAAAATATCACCTACCCTTCAATTATCTAACTGCCTTTACATTCCTTCGATGTCTCATAAATTGTTGTCTATTAGCCATGTCACGAAGGAATTAAATTGCACCTTATTGATGCAACCTCATTTCTGTCTGCTGCAGGATATCCGAACCAGGGAAATAATTGGACTTGGCACTGAACGTGATGGATTGTACTATGTAGATGAGATAGCTCAAAAACGGACCGCCATGCTAACTCACGGGTCTGCCGATAGGAAAGCTTGGCTTTGGCATCGGCGCTTGGGACATCCTTCTATCGGTTACTTAAAATTATTGTTTCCTGACTTTGTTTCTAAACATGATGAGTATTGTGAAACCTGTTTTTTGGCCAAAAGCCACCTAACCTCTTATCCTTTGAACAATACTCGTGTTGATTTCCATTTTTCCTTAATTCACTCTGATGTTTGGGGGCCCGCACCTTTTATTGGGAGGCAGGGTCTTATATACTACTTAGTTTTTGTAGATGACTGCGCTCGCATGACTTGGGCATATTTCATGAAACAAAAATCTAAGGTTTATACACATTTTTCACATTTCTTTAACCTTATCAAAACCCAGTATCAACACTCTATAAAAATCCTGAGATCAGATAATGGGAGAGAATTCGTTAATTCGGCCATGAAATAATTTTTTCAAGAAAATGGTCTGATTCATCAAACCAGTTGTGCCTATACTCCCGAACAGAATGGTGTAGCCGAAAGAAAAAATCATTCCCTCCTTGAAATGACCCGCTCTATGCTCATTGAATCAAAAGCCCCAAAACACTTCTGGCCAGAAGCTATTGCCACCTCAGCCTACCTCTTGAACAGATTACCCACAAGTATCCTCAAACACCAAACACCACTCCAAGCCCTATCATCATTCACTAAAATTCCACCACCTTTAACTCTTGAACCGCGAGTCTTTGGGTGCTCCGTTTTTGTTCATACCCCAAAATATGAACGAACCAAACTTTCTCCTTGTGCAATTAAGTGTGTCTTCGTGGGGTATGGGGTAAACCAAAAGGGGTATAGTTGCTTTGATCCTAAAACCAATTGAATGTTTGTCACGATGAATTGCAATTTCCTTGAAACTGAATACTTCTATACCCACCTTAGTGGTCAGGGGGAGAATAGTAGTAAGGACCCGCTAAGTTGGATATCAGCGCCAAAGCCAACGCCAAGTAATCCCGAAGTGGGCCTAATAGAGGCGGCAGTAAGTGATCCCGCTGAGCAAGTCTCTGAAGTAGGACAGTCTGTTCCTAAAGGTGACACTCATCTAACTACTTCCCCGTTGAGGCTATCCAATGTAAGAATTGATAACCCTGCTCCTCCAATTTTCTTTACTACTGATGATGTAAGTGTAGAGAAAGAAGCAGGCCCCGATGTGGAGAACACATATGAAGAAACTAGTGGGGTAGAAGTTGAAGGAATTGACCCCGACACAGGGGGTACATTCTTCCACACCGGGCGAACAGAGAAGTTCCGCCAAAAAGATATACACCTGAGAGGATTAACAAGAAGGCCCGATACTCTGTTGCTTGCCTAGTTACGAGTCATCTATCATAAATGGCTCAAGCATTTGAGAAGGCACTGTATGAGGAGGAAGAGATCCCACAGTCATGGGAAGAGGCTATGCGGCATAAGCACTGGAGAGAGGCAATGCAAAAAGAAATAGATGCACTGATCCGGAACAACACTTGGGAAACATGAATTTTACCCAAAGGGGAGACCAGGTGGCTCAGTTGAGAGGTACAAAGCACGGCTAGTCGCGAAGGGCTATACTCAGACATATGTGGTAGATTATTCAGAAACTTTCTCCCCAGTGGCCAAGATGAACACTATTCGAGTCTTATTGTTTGTGGCGGCAAATAAAGATTGGCCACTGCATCAATTCGATGTGACGAATGTCTTTCTTCATGGTGAGCTAAAAAATGAAGAAGAGGTGTATATGGAGGCCCCTCCAGGATTTGCAGTTGACTTCAAGATAGGAGAAGGATGTAGGCTGAGGAAAACTTTATATGGGTTGTAGCAGTCCCCAAGAGTATGGTTTGGGAAGTTCGTCGGGGCAATGATTAGTTATGGATATAAACAGAGCAACTCTGATCATACTCCGTTTCTGAAAAAAAGAGGAGATAAAATCACTTGCTTAATCATATACGTCGATGACATGATTATCACAGGTGACGACTTGGAAGAGATTGAGAACTTGAAGAGGAATCTGTTTCTGGAGTTTGAGATGAAGGACTTAGGTGATCTCAAGTTTTTTCTTGGGATCGAGGTGTTAAGATCACAGAGAGGGATCTTTTTTAGACAGAGAAAATACATTCTGGACATCCTTACAGACACGGGTCTCCTAGAGTGTAAACCGGCAGATACGCCTATAGCAGTTAATCATGGATTGCAGATTAATGATAAAGCCGAGTTGACCGATCGAAGTCGATATCAGCAACTAGTTAGAAAGCTCATCTACCTATCGCATACTAGGCCAAACATTGCCTACGCCGTAGAGATCGTGAGTCAGTTCATGCATAAACCACAGACGGATCATATGGAGACAGCGCTCAGAATTTGTCAATATCTTAAGAGGACAACAGGACATGGAGTGTTATTCTCTAAAAGTGGGAACCTTGAGATTCATGGATATACGGATGCTGATTGGGCGGGGAATCTGAATGATAGGAGGTCCACCGCGGGGTACTTTACCTTTGTTGGAGGTAACTTGGAGAAGTGGTGGCTCTCTAGAGTGTTGAGGCAGAGTTTCGTGGTATCAAAAGCGGACTAACTGAGATAATGTGGCTAAGAAGATTGATGAAGGAACTTGGTCTCTCTCCAAGTAAGAAGTGTGTACTATACTGTGATAACAAGGCCGCCATAAGCATCTCAGAAAACCCGGTTCAACACGATCGAACCAAACATGTCGAGGTGGATAGACACTTTATCAAAGAAAACATTGAAAGGGGAATTGTTGAGCTACCATTTGCTCGCTCAGAAGATCAACTTGCCGACATATTGACGAAGGCAGTCAGTACGAGAGTCTTTGAATGTGCTCTTTGCAAATTGAGTATTGGAGACCCCACCACTCAATTTGAGGGGGGGTGTTAGAAAAGGAAATATTGTGATTAGAATCAATTACTCTAATTAGATGATTGACAGAATATTTTGTAATTAAGGATCTTAGCATGTACATTGCTTCCTATACCCTATTTAAAGGGTCCTCTATACAATGGAATAATCATCCTATTCTACACAAAACAGTTTCTTCCTTTCCATAATGTTTTCTACGCCATTTAACACTAATACATGTACATCTGTGTGAATACATGTACATATGTGTGCATGCAAATATATGAAACATAAATTGTAGTAGTTACAAATATTATTTCATTGTTCCTCTATTCCTCTCAAGAATCCCCAAAAATATAATTGGTGAGATTCTGACTACTTTCAAAGATCCAACATAAAAGTGCAAAATGAGTAATCTTTTAGTGGAGTATAATTTACTGAAAAGCACTAATTTAAGAAGAAAAAAGTTTTGGTGATGGAGTATATATTTACTTATTAAGGGAAGGAGTATATATTTTATAAAGAGATGGTAGAGGAAGGCGTTACAAAATTACAATCATTTATGGGCGCACGCAGAGCAGCGGGTGTTGCACATGCTTCCCGGCGTCGGTGTTTGTGGGTCCCATTTGGGGATCTTTTCTCTCTCTCTAGCCTTATTTACTCTCTCCAGTCCCCTTCTATTTTCTCTCACTTTCAAGTGAAGATTTGTGTGTTTGCTTGTGCTGTAAAAATACAGGTTAAATGATCGCAGCGAAAGAGCTAGAAGCTAAATGAAAGTAACTTTCAATACTATAAAATATTGTTTGGAATATAGGTTATTTTATTTGTTTCGAAATGGAGAGAGAGAGAGAAGGTTATCTTTATTGTTTGAATATGGCGTAATTGATTTTGGATCCAAAATCAATGTATCAATATTTCAAGACTTCCAAGTGTACATTTTAAATTCATTACTCTCCTTTTTTTCACCTAAGTTACATTGAATAAACTTCAATGCTGGGGCTATATGGCCAGACATTACTCAAGATTAATGTATTTTCTATTATTTCCTCTCCATTTGTTTATGTTTTATTTTAAGCATACCATTATTTCTGTAAAATCAAAGTTGAAATACTGTTTGCTCAATACTTGTTCATGTGGCATTCAAAATGATTGACTATTGACAACTCAAATGCAGTAATGAGACACAAAAGGACCATCAAATATAGGGCCACACCATCAAAATTGTTCCTAAAACATAAGGTCCAAGTAGGGTACACCAGATTATTGCAGATCCAATCTTGGTCCGAGTCAAAAGCACACACTTCTTTTCAAGCAAACTTACCAATACTATCTCTTTGTTACTTTTCATCATTTCTTAACTAAATCCAGAAGGGTTAGGAGATATCCCAACCACTGATATATGATAACAAACCTGATGCTACAAACAATGCTGCCAATGTCTCAGCAGAGTAGACCATTTTTGAGGGGGATAGTTAGTTCACCTGTCAGCAACTTGATCTTGAAACGAGGCACATAGCATGAGAAGCACCAACAGAAACAGAAAGCACTTTGTGATCTCCTAATCCATCATCATCGGAGAGAAATTTGACCTCGATAGGCGACGATTGTAATTCTGGAAGTCCAGGAACGCCAAGTTGACTACCTGCAGCGTTCCCCCACATGTATAAGCTCCCTTTATCTGGTCAAGCAAAGAGCTTTTTTCTCAGTAATCCCTTTATAATTTGTTCAATTACTAACGAATTTCATAAGCAAAAGAAACAGAAAGAGAATATGAAATAGGAGAAACTGTATCAGTCTTGTTGATATCCATATGCCAAATATCAAAATTTTGTAATTCTGAGAATTTTTTTGCATTAAGTATAAAAATATTTGTGCAGATATAAGTAGTTTTTGTTACCAGTTACAGCAGCTGATGATGAACCTCCACAAGCAATATAAGTGACCTTCTCATTAGCTAAGGCCTCAACAGGTTCAGGAACTTTTCGACTATGAAGGGAAGAATGACCTAGTTGACCATGTCCTCCATGCCCCCATGAAAGAACTTCTCCCTTATCTGATTATGTATCCACGACAAGGCAATGTCAGATACATAAAAGTTTTAAGACTTATAAGATTCGCATATATCCATACCAGTCAAAGCAAGAGAATGATATCCACCACTAGCTATTTGCACTAAGCGAACATCTTTGAGACTAGGAACAGGCTGGGGTTTCCAGCCACCAATTTTGTCACCTCTACCAAGCTCATAATTGGAGTTTGCTACAAAGGAAACATATAAAACTTCAACTATGCTGGAAAGTATAAATGGTTCTGGAAAACTGTTATCTTTGGTAATTGTTACTACTTATTTTTGCAATTTCTTCAATCACATCAAAAACTGGGAAATGGAATACTTACCGCCCCAGTTCCAAAGCTGACCCCCTTCAGTTAATGCCATAGTGAAAAAGCCGCCACATGAAACAGCAGCCACTGGCTCAGGCATTGCTTTTACTTGAGTAGGCGTGCCGAGGCCACCAGCAAAATCTGGGCCACGACCAGGACCAAGACCCAATCTACCATCCCCTTCATCTCGCCCCCAAATATAGAGTTTCCCTTTATCACAATATCATAGTAGGAGATTTAGATACAATAAACTACAGTATTTGAAAAATACAGTAGTATAAAACTTCAGTACTTCAGACTTGTAGTACCAGAATATAGACGTGACAAATCCGAGTAATGCAAGGTCGCAGTATAAAAGTAACTCTCCCTCTATCCTCATGCCATACTTCTGATGCATATAATTCTATTCGAGCTAATGGGATGAGATCACTACCATTGAGGCGAATAAACATACCCTCAAATGTGCAATGCTAACAGAATTATATGATGGTCGAATGAGTTAAAAATAGCTACTACAACTCAACATATTATACAATAGTTTTAAGCTTTCAAGAATCCACAAAAGTTTAATCATCCAAAGATCTAGAAAGGAAAGACTTGTCCATTTAACAAAAAAAACTTCAAGAGAACAAGTGTCTAACCAGATTTGGTGATGGCAGCTGTATGTGTTCCACTGGTTGCAATATGGCACATTTCTTCATCCCAAGATCCTTCGACAATTTTAGGCAACAGCTCTCTGTGATAGACCGAATGCCCAAGTGCACCAAATCCGCCATAGCCCCTGAAAACTTCATTTCGTAAAAAGAGGTATCAAGATTTGCAAACAGTATAGCCTGATTCAAATCGATGGAGGCCAGAACATGCAATGAAATCATAGTTTTGAGTTTTGTCTGACAACGAAATTTGACTACTGTTAAGATGCAGAAGCGTTGTGATTACAAAAACAATTCTTCAAAATGCCTATTACTATTAATCTCCACAATAAACAACTCAGTGAACAGAACTAAGCCAAAAGTTGTCCTCTGATCATTAGCTACAAATCAATCAAAATTAAAACGAAACAGAGTACTAAATCATGCACTGACCAAGTAAATACGCGGCCAAGGACATCGAGCGCGACGGAATGGAGGCCGCCGAGAGCAATGCTTCTCACATCAGATTCCAAATTAGGGTTCCGTGCAGGAACAAAAACCGAGGTTTCATGGCCGAATCCAAGCCTGCCGCCGTCACCTTTCCCCCAAATCCACAGCTTTCCGTCCACCAGCAGACCCGAATGGAATAACCCGCAAGAAATCCCCACCTCCAATGGCGGCTCGCCATCACTGAGCTGGGGGAGACGGCCGGGTACTGAGCGAGTTAGGGAGAAATTAGGTGGGGCAATGATGGTGCATACCGGTGCCGGATATATCCTGGTTTCTTCTATTCCACCACCGAGCTGGCCAGAGGCACCGCGACCCCATGAGAGGAGCTGGAGGGTGACAGATTGATCGGCGGCGGCGGTGGTTGAGGGATTTTTGGAGTAATCGTATATAAGAGGAGGCGAATTGGTGGCGGAAGAGGATATGCAGCGCGACCAATTGCAACTGAAGGTGGAAGATGAGATGGACGTAATAATACGGCGGCGGACGGCCATAGCTGGCGGCGGCAGAATTTTGGGGTTGGGGTGGAGAGTTTTAAGCGGTAAACCCCAGATATAATAAAATCATCAAGTTATTTAATTAATTAAATACATATAAACTACTACCTCCGCCACCAAATATTATTCATATGACCATTTTTAACTACGTGTAGGCGCTTATGCAGGTTTTAAAAAATAAAATGAGAAAAAAAAGTTTAAAAAAATAATAGAATATGATATTCATGTATTATTATGTATTTCCTCTCTTTGCGAAACTGCAAATAAGAGTCCTATTTTTTTCAGCAATAATTTTAACAAATGTTAGGAGAAATGAATGAACATAAGTTAGAGATATATCAGTCTTACTTGTATATAAAACATATGAACCAAAACTCTACTAGTGGAGGAAATAAAAAATAAAAACAATCACCATTCTAATTATATGCAATTTGAAAGATAGTAAAATTCACAACTATCTCAATTTACATTATCTCCTAAATTTTGTTAATTTTGCAATATACAGAAGTATTAGACATAGTTTAAGATAATTAATACTACCTCCGTATTTTAAAAATAGAAACTATTTCCATTTAAAGCCATCTTTTAAAAATAGAAACTTTTGAATCTTTCTATTTTTAGACGTGGACCCCACAATCTACTAACACTACTTTCACTACTTTTTCTCTTCCTCTCTCTTACTTTATTCATATTTTTCATTCTCTTTCTTACTTTATCAATTTTTCTCTCTTACTTTACCAGTTGTGTATTAAAATCAATGTCGTTTCAAATGTTTCTATTTTTCAAATACGGAGGTAGTAAAAAATTTAATTTTCTAACATAATAAAAAATTATTGTAATTTAGAAAATGATAAAAAAAAAATATTATATCAATTATTAAATACTTTTATTTTCATTAAAATTATTTTTCAAAAAAAAAGTCATAGTTCATGTATTTAAATTAGGAAAAATAAAAATTTAGAAGAAAAATTAAAAAAATATTGAAATTTCATGTACTTGCAAGCTAATAACATGTCATACCTAATGTGTTACCTTTTGTCACGTGGATGGTTATATGCCAAATGTACTCCACGTCAACTTTAATCTAAACTGGAATTGTTTGTCGGGGAAAAAAAGAAAAAAATTCGTGTATTTATATTCAAAAATAAAAGTTATGGTGAAAATCAGAAACCATTAAAAATTCATACAAGGCAAATAACTTTGGTCCAATTAGTGACAAAGCTAAAATTTCAATGCTGAGTAAATTGGATGGTAGAAGAAGTTGAAAGTGTTAATAAAACTTCCAAAGAACCGGCAATGTCAGAAAATGACAATGGTGATGTTATAATCATTATTAATAACACTCTTCTTTCACGACTAAATATCGTAATATAAAATAAATTTACCCAATATAATATTACTCCTATAACTAATACTCCTTCCATCCGTCATTAAGAGTCCCGGTTCATATTTACTATAAATAGTAGGTGTACTCCATTATCCACTAACCCATTCCACTCACATTATATTACTATAACTAATAAGGAGTATAAAAAATGTCTACTATCTTTTCTCACCCACTTTCTTTTATAGTACTCCTTCCGTCCGCGAATAGGAATCTCGTTTTATCATTTTAGTCTATCCGCAAATAGGAACCACAGCTCACTTTTACCATAAATGGTAATAGGATCTCACATTCCACTAACTTATTCCACTCCGAACCCATACCACTAACCTTTTTCCATCCACTTTTAACATTTCTTAAAACCCGTGCTGCCAAGAAATGAGACTCCTAATGGCGGACGGAGGGAGTATACATTAATATAGAAGATAAAAACATGTATAAATTTATAGATTTTTTGAAATTAAGAGTAGAATTTTCAAATAAAATTTATAGATATTGAGTATGATATATTTACATATTTTATTTAGTACTATTATTAAAGTTCATAAACTTGGTGTATTATAATACCTATATGATTTTTTTTAAATACGATATTACAAAGTGAAAATAAATTAATTAGGGATGTGGGTGTTATACTAAATTTTTATGAATAGATAAAAGAAAAATGATTAAATGAGAATGAGTAGAAAGTAAAAAAAAATTGGACATTGGTTGCTCGGTCCATCCAAACTCTATAAATAACGGCTAGTCTTTTCCCAATTCCATTGCTCTGCTCTTTCTCCAGAAGTTAAAATCGCCTGATCACAAATTTACAATCAAAACGAGATCACGGGTTCAAACTCCACCATCCGCTGGGAGACTTTTGGCCTTATTCCGTAAGCCCGGTCGAACAGGATTAATCCGATTCCGCCGAGGTGGATTCGGAACACCTGTGGTCAAACCCAAAAAAACCGCCTGATCACAAATTTTCATCTCCTCCACCGCAAAATCACCAAACTTTCGATGCCTGTGATCACCTGCGGCGGCGCTCCGCTGCCACTGTTTACGGTGGTGGAGTATCTCGGA
Source organism: Salvia splendens (assembly GCF_004379255.2). Lineage (NCBI taxonomy): Eukaryota > Viridiplantae > Streptophyta > Magnoliopsida > Lamiales > Lamiaceae > Salvia > Salvia splendens. The sequence continues at coordinate 7,128,988 of NC_056036.1, read as the reverse complement.
CCTTCCAAGTCGAATGACCTCCTCCGCAAGTTCCCCGACAACTCCGCCTTGGAAAATTTCAACTACGCCCAGAGCTCCATCTGGTCCCCTCTGCTCCCCCCGCCGCCGCCTCCCTTCGCACCAGGCGGCGTTTCAAGAAAGCTCACTTTTGACGAAGAAGAACAAGTAGGCTTGCTTAGAAACACCAAGAAAATTGCTGGAAAAATCAAGAGGAAATTCACCGATTCTGTGCTTCACAAAGTGGGTAGAGCCACCAAGATGAAGAGGCGGGGGCGGAGCTCTCTCAGGGTTTCTCCGGCTAAAGTGATGGAGATGAAAAAATCGAATTTGGGTTTCGACTGTTCATAATTTCTGGACGGATTCTTGAATCTTGATCTAACTCGGATCAATTTTTCTGTCGGTTGTATGATGTAAATGTTTGATCGTGTGAATTCGATTAGGGTTATTTGTCACAAATTTTCTCCATTTTCTGGTCTCTCATAAAATTAGTTGTACATTAAAATAAAAAATTAGTGAGTACTTACTTATTTTAAATTTGGAGGGTGTATTTTTCATTGTAATCAATCGATTCGATTGGTACTTGAGCACCCAAATTAAAGCTGTATAGTAATTTTAGTGGAGGGGAGTAATTTTTTGTCGGAGTCAATTTTTATGTTAAGGCCTTCGTTTGGTAACAAAATTAGGATCAATAATGTTGTTATAAATCAGAATAATTTATTTAGTTTTTGTGAATATAACATGAGTGTGTATTTGATGTTTAAGATAGTAATGAAAACAATTAATTAAACTGTTTGTTTGATCCAATGATTTATATTTAAAATACATTATAAATGGATAAAGCTCACTAAAATATACTCACTAAAACGGATGGCGGATGGAGTATTAAATGATAAATATATTCTCTAATTAAATACAATTAACTATAAAAAAATAAGATAACTTATTTTCGAGATAATCATTTTATTACAAAAGTGATAATCATAATTAATTAATGTTTTTTCATAATCAATTAATAATAATTAAGAATGAAAATATTAAAGAAAACAATCATAATCAATTAATAATAATTAAGAATGAAAATATTAAAGAAAACAAGAAGAGAATGGCATCGCGTTTCTTCGTTTCCTAATTCAAATTTGAAGTAGAAACGACACAATGTAATTCAAATTTGAAGTGTAACGAACCCTAAACCCCGGAGATGTAGATCTGATTAAACACTAGAATCAAGTAACCCAAAAAGTATAACTTTCTGTTTGAGTAAACGCTATCATTAGATGACGACATGAATCCTAACAAGTGGATTATGTACCATTTTAGAATACTACATTACGATTCCTAAGTGTTGGTTAGGTTTCGTCGCCAAATCTATGGTTTTTGAGGCTACGTATCGTTTCTTTTTAGTAAAATTACGTCCATGAATATTAGACCATACTAAACTGAGCCTCCAAACCTTTTCTTTAAACATCGTGCTTTTCTTTGTCTATGTATTTTCATAGTTATACAGCTATTTTCTGTGTATTTGTAGTTTAGTTCTTAGGTTTCTAATTTAATTTTATCTTAAATTAATTTTCTTATTACATCTAACCTATAATACAAATCAAATTAGTAATGAAACAAAGTCACCAAACCATAGAAATTAATCACCATACACGAACTATTCAAAAATAAAGAAAATAGTAAGAAGTGGATCCAAATCACGAGACAATGCCATAATTTTGGGATCAACCATTAATATTCTCACAGAAAAACATTTGGTGTGGAAATATTTAATACGAATGTAATATACGTATTCTGCCACAATAGTCCAAAACCTCTAACGGCTACTTCAACCGATTTACTTTTTAAGACAACATTTCTCTGCTCCTTTTTGACAACTAACAAAGTTCTAACCTCAAAACTCCGATGCCTCTGATCTCCTGCGACGGCGCTCCGCCGCCACTCTTAATGGTGGTGGAATATCTCGAATCTTCCATGTCGAATGACCTCCTCTACAAGTTCCCCGACAACTCCGCCTTCGATTTCAACTACGCCCAGAGCTCCATTTGGTCCCCTCTCCTCCCCCGCGCCGCGCCGCCAGGCAGCGACGGCGGCGTTGTTTCAAGAAAGCTCACTTATGAAGAAGTGGGCTTGCTTGAAAACACCAAGAAAATTGCTGGGAAAATCAAGAGGAAGTTCACCGATGCTGTGCTTAACAATGTGAGCAGATGCATCAAGATGAAGAGGCGGAGGCGGAGGTCTTTCAGGTTTTCTCCGGTGGCCCCGCCGCGGCGCCACCCCTCACCTAGTCCCAAGGTACAACTTCTCGTTTGTTTTTGTAATATGAAAGTTCCAATTTCATTTATTAAATTTGTTTAAGTAACTGGATGGTGATATTTTTGTGTGTGTAGGGATTGGCTAAAGTGATGAAGGGTGCAGCTAATCATTTTAAGAAGAGAATGAAGAAAAGTTCGAATTTGGATTTCGATCATTCATAATTTATTGTGTTATTCTTGAATCTTGATCTTACTCAGATCATTTTTTTTCTCAGTTGTATTTTGGTACTATTACACTATTATTTTAAATTGTGATATGTCATACAAATATTTTATTTAATGTAGTAGTTTCAAATTTAACTATTTGTTTTTGGCCATTTGTTGTAGATGCAATTTGAAAATCGAAAAAACAATAACTGCCATTGCTAAAACTAAATAAATATAATTGAATTATGCTTTAAAAGTTTGTTAATTTTCTTTTATTAAATGAGCAAACTGTTGTTTTTACAAGTTCATTTGAGATTCAATAAGATATTGACTGACACTGTCTGACAGTTTAACGGCATACAAACAAAAAATAATTACTTGAACTCTTTGCCACTAGTATGTAGTAGTAACTCAAAGTGACCGTTGCTATATTTATTAGAAAATTACAGATAATGATTTATAACACACTATTTATGCAATATAATAATAAAAATTATTAGTATGAATTATTTATCAAGGAGTGTATGAATTTGAATTTTCTCGTCCGTGCATGAATTGCCTCCCTTCTGTGAACTACTATGTTTTATACCTCACATAATAATATTTAATTGTTTAACATTTATACCACAACGTGTGCAAAATTACATATTACTAGCATTCACACTATACATAAACATTTTTATAATTCTACGCTATTATTAGACTTCCACAGCACACGAGAAATAAATGAGTCAAAAAATTTTAAAAAAAACGTGGATAAGTGCCAACACTCTGGAAGTGCTGATCAAGACGTAGTTGTCATAAACTTAATGGCATGATAGAAATTGTTAATCTACGTAATTTAATCTATTAGTATTATCTGAAAATAGAGGAGACATTGAAACATTATTTTTCCCAAAAAAGAAAAGAAAATGACAGTGGAGTTGGATATTAGAATGACTGTGTTGAAGGTGAATCTAGTTATGCTTACAAGAGATTGGTTGATGATATGATGATGAGCAAATGCCTCGGCCTTATGAATTAATTCATCAAGTGTTCCAATCATATATCTAAATTAACCAAACTGCAAAAGGCTGACTATTCAAACTTCAAAGGCCCTACTCATGGCTTCTCTCTCTGAAGAGCTACTCCATATTGTTTATCTAGCAGAATTTTCTAACAACTTTCTAAGAAAAAACACACTAAAAAGAAATGTAAGATGAAATATTGATCACAAATATCCAACTCACAGTTTTTTTCCCTAATAACTTGCAACAAACATAAGCTGCGTTTGCTTAGGAGGTTACTTGTGGAGATTTTTGAGTTGCTAAATTATCTACATATTGCAACAGCAAGTTCAAAAAGGAGAAACCTCGTCATATATGTAGAGCATTCTCAAGCATGTCTAGCCGTACCAGGCAGCTGTGCTGGTCTAATACTTTGCTCATCCTGAATACGCACGTTGCAAAAATAGAGTTATAAAATGTGAAAGTATTTCGTGAAGTGATTAGTATGTTTTTCAGTATATCGTTGTTGCAAGTTACCTGCATGCCATAAGTGTATGTCGGTTGTCTAAAATCCAAGTGCCCCTGAAAAGAAACAGCACAAGATAATTACTCTTCTAAGTAGCCGTTGTTAAGAGGTTGTAAGACATGGCAATAAAAGCATATTACCATTGCAGGCATACTTTGTTGAGCTCCATAGAAACTGTCATGGCTAGAAGCAAGGGAATGCAATTGTCCCTAAAATCGAATCACAAAATCGTATATGTTACATTGACTCACTCTGGGGGCGTATATGTATAACGAGCAAGACAGTGAACCTACCAGTCCCTGCATAGTCTGTTGACCTACGTAGAATGTATCATTTGGTGGCTCCATCAGATTTAACTGGAGTATAAGAAAGAGTCGTGTTTATAGATAAGACTGACATTCCACAAAAATCGTATATTTAGCACAACACTCCGTCATAGAAACGAAACTTTCCACGTCAATTGCATAGAAGCGTACCAGTCCATGCACATGTTGTTGAGATCCATAGTATCCATTTAAAGGGATACCCTCTGAGCTTAGAGGTTCCTATAATTTAAAACAAGAACATATGGTATCATATAAGATAGTATATAATTACTCTCAAGGCATGTCGAAAATTCAACTATATTTTATCACTTTGATACACTGCAAACTTTATAGCTCACCATTTGCTGCAAACCGTCTTGAGTATCAATCGCAACTGCTTCTGGCTCTGGCTGCGTCTGGGGTAAAAAGTTTCAACAGTGAAAGTCAAAGTCAGGTTTGGTAATAGTTATTCCAGAAAACCTCATACAAGCTTCTGTGCAATGCAAAGAGGCATTAAAAACGAAATGAAATTCAACGGATGTAACAATATTTACCTTTCTTTTCTTGCTTGTGTTATTTTTCCTAATTGTTTTGGCAGGTGGGAGCAGCAGGTCCTCTTCTTCAGTAAAACGAAGTCCACCTGTGTTACTACTGCATTCTACAGGGTTTTCGTTGTTTATATTTACGCAGGTTTTCAGAGCTTCAACTAGAGCGTGGCAAGCAATGTTGTAATTCTCCTCACTCGAGGAACCTTCTTCTCCCAATCCAATAGCACGCTTGCATAGATCGTTATACCTCTGTATCCTATTTCGGATTCTTTCAGTTCCTTCAACCAACATTTGCTTGTTTTTTGCGTCTTTCGTCCACCTCTTTAGGATATATTGAGACGGGATACTGGAAAGACCACATATTTGGAGGACAATCATTGCATGCCGACAAAGAAAACCTTTGTATTCAAACATTAGGCACGAGCAAGAAACCTCTACCTTTGCTTGATTCCATGTAACTACAAAATTCTCATTTTTCTCGCAATCATCAACTCTAAAAGTGGTGTTGCCTCCGTATTCCTTTTCCTTCTTAGGATGGCATCCTACAACACCCAAGACCTCTATCTGGAATCTCCGAAATATTGCATGGGTATAGATTGCCGACATCTGTTTTTCCCAAGGTGAAGGCGACTTCAGTGCGGGCTGTTTGTGCCAGGTATCGAAGTCTGCCATGTCTTCATCTTCGTACTGGTTCTGAATTATTGCCCCGTATTGTCTCACAAACTCTTTCAAATTGATCTTCTTATGAATGTATTTGTCAAAAAAGGAATTCACACTATCCGATCGCTGATGTGGGGACATCCCAGCCAGAAATGTATCCCTCATGAACGAAGGAACCCACTTTTTATGGTCCACATAGATTGAATGAATCCATTCATTTTCTTGTAGCTCAAATCGACTGACCATCTTCCACCACCTCATGTCAAACTCTTCATCTGTCAATGACTTGAAAATGCACTTGTTGAACTTTTTCATGAAATTCTCATGTTTTTTTAGCACGTGGGCAAGGGTTTCGGGGACCCTTTCCAAAATATGCCATAAAGCAAAGCAATGGTGTGAATATGGCATAACTTCTTCAATTGCTGATTTCAATTGTTTATCTTGATCGCTGATTATAACTTTCGGAGATTGGCCGCCCATCGCTCTGAGCCATGTCTTCATTAACCAAACAAATGTCGGTTTGGTTTCATCAGCTAGCAATGCACATCCAAGCATCATAGGCTGGAAATGATGGTTCACCCCAAGGAACAGAGCAATAGGCATCTTCTCGCTGCTTTTTGTGTAACTAGTATCGAAGAACACAACATCATTGAAGGTGGCATAGTCTTTCCTGCTTTTTGCATCGACCCAGAACAAGTTCCTCACTCGCTGATCTTCGTTCAAGTCGATTGCATAAAAGAAACAAGGATTCTCCTTCTGGATTTGCACGAAATATTCTAAGACAATTTGAGCATCCCCCTCTTCTAGGGCCAGGAACCTACCTCTGTCAAACTGGTGATCAAACTCATTCTTGGTGAGGCAACAATTTTGACTCACTATAGCTTGTCTCGACATCTCAACATACATCTTCCTCGTCCTCTCACTAACCGCATACAGAATGTCTATGTTACTCTTCTCAGCTAACTTCACATTCCTATGGATACGAAAATGATATGCTAAGGCAGGCAAAAGCTCATGATTGTGTTCCTTTACAAACTCATGAATATACCACTTACCATCTCGTTTCTTCTTCACATGCATACTGGCTTTACAATCCGTCTTCTTAACACTCGGCCTTCTGCTGACACCACTCTCTGATTCTGGTGTGACTCCATATCTTGAACATGCAAATTTAGCATCAATGAATTCTTTTGTTTTCTTTGAGCGGCGGCTGTTTTTGATCGAGGTGGTGAAACCCATAGACTTTGCATATTCCTGATAAAACGAATAGGCAGCCTCATGGGAGTCGAACTCAATGCCATCATGTGGTTCAAAGGTGTCTCCTTCAATCCCCACAGCATCTCTTCTAGACGAACTGCTTACCTGGCCCTCCCGACTCTTTGCAGCATCTACAATGTCGACTACATTTGACGCAATACTTTGTTCGCCACTTCCCACATTGTCCTCAAAATCCACCATAGCATCCACAGTTTCTCCAAACTACTGCTTCTAGCATTGATTAAACTGTGAACACGAGAAACTCAATTACAAACTGCAAAATACAGAATATGAAAAACTCAAAGAAAGCAAAACACCGGATCTTCCTCACTACTCACGGAAAAATTACACAAAAAAATATGGCCTCTAAATTTCTTATTGCTACCGACAAAAATCATCAAAGATTACCCTCATGGATTCCAGTCTATCAATCAGCACAGCCCTAAAGATTCTCATTTTTCGAGTACTCGAAGATAAATGAGGCAAAAATAAAAACAACATATGTGAAAAATTCCAGAAAATCAGCAAAAATTACAAACAGAAATGAAGTGAATTAATAATTAATTCACAAACATTGTCTTACCGATATACTTCGAGAATTCACAATCGTCTCTAGCAGCGCCTTGGATCCGTCGTCGTAGTTGATCAGGGTTTTTCAGCTAGCTAATTGGATTCAGACAGAAAAGGGGTTCTACGATAATTGTATACTGAAATTTGGGAAATTTACTTTTATTTTCCCCATCTACAGTAGCCCCCTTCCTCATATAATAATAATAATACGCCCTATATCAACGAAAAATAGTCCAATTGTATCATTTCAAATGGACACAAAGGAGTTCAAGTACAAATTGCAGTGCTTAGAGCATCCACAACTGTGCTCTTGCCAGCGGCACGGTTGTGGGCCCGGGCGGTACTATTCATGCCTGCTCTCTGGCAAGAGCACAACACCCACAACTGTGCTCTTCCGCAAGGACGAGCACAATTAATATAAAATTCAATTACACAAAAACATTTCCATAATATTAAAATTCATTTAAAACCCACAATAAATATTACAAATGACAAATAAAATTAAACATTGCATAATTAAAATCCTAAAAATTAAAAATTACATAATTAAAATCCTAAAAATTAAAAATTACATAATTAAAATCCTAAAAATTAAAAATGACACTACTCGTTGCCGAATTTCGCCCACATGTGATTGATTAGGTCTTCTTGTAGTTGATTGTGGATTCGAGTATCGCGCATTGTGTGTCTTGTCTCGATCCTCTGGCCAACCGTCGTATGCTCGCCTCGGCGTAGGGGAGACCTCGCTGTTGAGCTTCGTGGGCTCCCTCCCGGTCACGATGGATGTACCGTCGATTTGATCTGGTTCGTTGAGGAGGAGGAGCAGGGGTATTCGCCGCGACATATGCTTCGTAAGCGGCACGATGTTGTTCGTAGTATTCTTGTTCTTCGCGTTCCGCTTCCGCCATAATATGGGTGAAATCCATTTGAGATTTTGAGTGGGTGATGAATGTGTTGATAGTTTGTATGAGAATTATGAATGAGAGATGAATGAGAGATGATTTGATGTGATAAATGGATGATGAATGTGTGTATTTATAGATGATTTTGGGGGAAAAAAAATCAAAAAAAAATCAAAAAAATTCAGAAAAAACGGGAAAAAAACGGCCATATTTTTGGGATTTGGAAAATATTTTTTTTTTATTTTTTAGCATTATTTATAATTAAATACCGATTTTTAAAAAAAAATAAAAAAAAGTTTAAACACAACGGCTATGCCGTTGACGAATGGGAGCGCGCCACGTGTGCGTCCGCTGGCACGGACGTGCTCGATACATCGAGCAGCGCCGTGCCAGCGGCGCGGCTGCAGCGGCGGCGGTCCTGCGCCTTGCCAACGGCGCGGACGGCGGTGGCGTCTTTCGCCACCGCTGCGGATGCTCTTAGAGCAACTCCAATGGCGGACGTCCGGTCGGACATCCGGTCGGACGTCCGCCATTATGGCGTTTAGGGTCGGATACGGACGTCCCGTGAGGACGTCGGGTGTCCTCGGACGTCGGCGCGACGGGCGGGCGGACGTCCGCCATTGTGGCGTCCAGTCGGACGTCCAGTCGGACGTCCCGTTTTTAAATTTTTTTTTTTTAAACTCTATATATACGGCTCGTTGAATTTTATTTCATTCGCACCACTCGGAGGGGTTGACGTGATAATGTATGAAGTTTTTTTTATTAGTATGTAAAATTTTTTTTCGAATAATGTATGTTTTTTCCGATGAAGTTGTTAATTTTTCCCGTTCGTATTCTCGGTCAAATTTTATTTCCGTAAATGTAAATTGTTTTATTTGTAAATGTATGATTTTTTTTATTGCGGGATGTCCTAGTGGGAAGGGCGGATTGTGCAGGGGATGTCCTAGTGACGTGGCAGTGGGATGGGAAGTCCTAGTGACGTGGCAGGAGGTGTTTGTGGGATGTCCTAATGGATGTCCTAGTGGGATGTCCGCCCACTGGAGATGCTCTTATACAGAAAAGAAATTGTCCATATGGAATGGATCAGAGAAGGCAGGGTTCCCCTACAAACCATTCGAGCGAAAATAGATTATTGTTATTATACACTTAGTGTTGCCCACGGTTCATGAATCGACGGTTCCGATTTTAGAAAATGTGAAACCGCAACCGAACCGTGAGGCTATTTCAAGGTTACGGTTACGGTTACGGTTTCGGTTAAAAAACCGGCGGTTCCGGTTCCGGTTCCGAACTGTCGGTTTTCAGACGGTTCTCGCAGTTTCAGTTCGGTTTTGGCGGTTTTTCATATATTTTTTTTCTATGTAATTTGAACTTATATAATAAATTGGAACAAGACAATGGATAATTTAAATTGAAATAAGACGAGTAAGTTGAAAATCATATCAATTTTGTTGAATTTGAGTTGTAAACGATACATTATAATTTACAATACATATACAAAATGTGATATAATTTACAAGTGTCGTCGGAACATAAATAAAAAACACGAAATGAGGGAAAAAGGAAAAAATTGAAAAGGGCTGGAGCTCAACTTAACTTTCAAAGTTAAACTTTTCAAATTTAAGTTGAGTTGCCTACGTATCCACAATTTTACTAGGAATCAAAGCCCACGTAGTTCTCTTACCTTGCTTACCTTTTTGGTCGGCCGTGCTCGCCGCTCACCCCCCTGGTCATTGATATTATTGAGCGCCCTCGCTTCCGACCTCGTCATCGATAGAAAAGTCTTCACCATCACTCTCTACACGGAAGTCGAAATCCGACTCTTGTGCTCTCATGTCCGCCTTTGCCCAATCATCAAGTAACATAGTGGCTTCCATGTTTTCAGCGGAGAGATTGCTCCTTTTGTCGTATAGAACACAACCGCCGACACTAAAAGCTTGCTCAACGGCGAAGGTGGAAGCGGGAATGGCGAAAATCTCCTTAGCCATTACCGAGAGTATCGGAAACTCTTTGTCATCTGTTCCCCACCAATCGAGGACGTCAATTTGTTGAGTAGGAGGACCTGCATCATGAAAAATAGAGCGCGATTCCAAATATATATCTAACTCACTAGTAGCTCTAGTCCTATTAGTTGTAGCACCGTATAGATCTTGCAATTGTGATACTACATCTGGATCAATCATAACGTTGCTATAGTTTCCCCCACCAAAATCAAATATAGAAGGACTAGGAGGAACACGTACCTGGTGAATGGTGTTATACTGCATTTCATATTCCGTGTAGAGAGCATGAAGTGCACTATCTAACCTTAGTTTAATTTCTTCAACATTCGGAAGACTTAGTTCAAAGCCTTCTTCTCTTGTCAAACCCATTTCGCGAAGTTGAGAAAAAATCCAAATCGTGCAAACAACCATAGTACATGTCTAAAATTTTATGAACACTGTGCAACTTCCACTTTGGATCCAATCATTTTGCAATCAAAAACACATTTAGAATACGCGCAAAATATTTCAACCATTTTTCAACCATATAAAACAAAATAGCCTTCAACTCTATGAATTGAGTATTTTTCACACATGTCTTAAAACCAATTGCCACATACATGCAATGCTCTAAAACGCGCACAGAAGTAGGATAATAAACACCGGATAACTCAACAGTGGCATTTTTGAAAGCTTGGAATAATCGAAACAAATTCATGTTGTGGTCCCAACAAAAGGGTATCAAAAGAAAATCAGAAGGAACATGCGGGCAACTTCTAAAAAAATCACATAAATATTCAATGTGGTTCAAGGTCGACTCCAACATCACGTACGTCGAGTTCTAACGAGTTGAAACATCCAAACGAAAATTGGTGTACCTGCACTGCTTGCTATGACAATATTTCTTCCAAGCTCTACCAGTAGGAGCTTTGTTATGAATCAGCTTAACAACAGTTCTAATAGGATCAACATACTTTTGCCACAAATCAATCGCATCTTGAACACACAAATTCAAAATATGAGCAATACATCGCACATGAAAATATTTGTCATTGATAACTGGAGAGCATGGCACTGATGAGTTCATCTATACTACCAGTGTTAGCACTTGCATCATCAAAACCAACAGAAAAATTATACTGATCAATTGAAATTCATTCAAAACTTGAATGATCAATTGAGCAATTGCTTGTGCAGTGTGTGGTGCGGGAAATTCCCGAAATGCAATCAAACGTTTGTTCAAAGTCCAACTATGATCAACGAAATGCATAGTGATGCCTATATATGAATTTTTGCAAAAACAATCAGTCCACACATCCGAGCAAATCAAAACTTTATGACCCAAGTTAACAATAAACGTACCTAATTGCGCCTTCTTTTCTAAGCATTGTCGAACAACAGCTCAAGTCATAGAAGTTCGACTCAATTTTCTTGCAGCAGCATTATAAACTTGTCGCATACTCAACTCAAACGCATCGTTATCAAAAGCATTGAATGGAAAATGTTTCATCACATCAAATCTAGACATCACATTTAGAGCATTTTTGTGACCCTATTTTAAAAGAGTAGTGCTACACATACCTGATGTTTGGGATGAACCCGTCCCACTCCCGGTCCCGGCTCCATGTTGAAAGTTGAGTTGAGTTTGGGTTGGAGTGATACCAAACTCGACCGGATGTGCTTTCTCCATGTGACGGGTAAATGTACCATATCGTCCACCCTTTGTTAATGTGTATACGTTTTCGCAATAGTTGCAATACACTTTAAAATGTTCGGATCGGTACTATCTCGTTCCATCTTGAAATGTTTGACCATGATGTTTGAGGTTAAAGACCTTTCAATTGGTTTAGGAGGTTAAGAAGGGTTTCCACGACCACGACCACGGCGACTCCTTGGTGGTGGTGGGGGTAGCATTTCTTGTTGTTGTTACTCTTCCGCCTCTTCTTCCTCCTCCTCCTCCTCCTCCTCCTCCTCCTCCTCCTTGTCATCATCATCGTCGTCGTCAAGATTCACCGAGGTTGGAATTTGTTGAGAATAGGCACCGGGAGCACCACTACCACTACCAACATAAGCATCGCCACCACCATATCCACGTCCGCCTTGGGATTGAGAGCGGGAGAGAGCAATAGCATTGGCCATATCTTGATCTTCTCGATTCTACAAAATAATATTTGTAGTGTAAATATCAAATAGAATTATGAACAATAATGTAATGTAATTCATAATTAATAATATCAGTAGATAATAAATATTAACCTGCCACATATCCATGTTCCTTTGAGAAATCTCATCAATGACGGATTTTCGACTTGGCCTCTTGGACTTTTCTTTTCCCTTATCAACACGACCTTCTCGGGATGAAGACATCTTGATAGTTTGTGGAATTATAGTAGAAATATGGAATTATAGTTTTTTTGTTTTAGCAATTGAGAAAGACAATTTATAGAACTATAGAACAAGTATAACAATGCGTAATACTCCCTCCGTCCCGTGCTACTCGCACGTTTGCTTTTCGGCTCGTCACAAAGTCCTTACACTATTTATAATTTAAGTTAGAATTAATGCATTTAATTAATATGTTAGTTTAAGTTAAGAGCTCTTTTATTAAGTGATGTCTCATTACACCTAAATTTTTTTTTAATTACACAAAAAAATCAATCCCAAATTTACGGCCTAAAATGAAAAGTGCGAGTAGCATGGGACGGAGGGAGTATAAGAGTAGCACTTGAATAATTAAAATGTTAGCACAAATAGCACAAATGAGAAATGTGAGACAAAAGAGAGAGAATTGGGAGATTGAAGAGAGAAACTCTTAGAGCATCTCCAATAGCAATAGCCCAACCATAGCTCAGCCACAAACTCCTCCTGCCACATAATCAGCACTAGAACTCCTCCTGCCACATCATCAGGACAAGCAACTGGACAAACAATAGCCCAGCCATAATAAACAAAATTATAAAAATAACAATCACACAAAATACGGAATTCAACTTACGACACATATACGGGAAAATGCAATAATTTCATTTAAATTAAAAAAAGGTACATTAAAAAAATTACAAAATTATAAAATTACAAAAAAAAAAACTAACACCGTGCAGTCCTCCGCGCCTACAACTCTTCAATTAAATCCTTTTGGAGTCGAATATGAGCATCCACTTGGCGCATGTCGGCATGTGCTTGGAGGCGGCCGACTTCATCGTGAGGTACCCCACTTCGTACGCTGAGGGTGGCCACGCCGTGGCTTGGACCGACTTCATTATCGTCGTTGGCCCAACTAGTCAGTTGTACACCTTCATCTTTGACAATCATGTTGTGCATGATAATTCATGCGTACATTATATCAGCAATGCAGTCGACATGCCACAAACGCGTTGGACCCCTAATTGCCGCCCATCGAGACTGGAGCACACCAAATGCGTGCTCCACGTCCTTGCGAACCGACTCCTGCCGTTCCGCAAAGTAGGCCTTCCTCTCATCTGATGCGCATCTGATCGTCTTCACAAAGAAGGGCCACCTAGGATATATCTCATCCGCCAAGTAGTAGCTCATATCATGCTGGTTCCCGTTGGCGACAAAACTGATGGCCGGACCGACGCCCTGACACTGCTCGTTGAAAAGGGGCGACGAGTTGAGGACGTTGAGGTCATTGTAAAACCCGACTACCCCAAAATATGCTTGCCAAATCCACAACCGGTAATCAACTATGGCCTCGAGGATCATCGTGGGATTCTTTCCCTTGTAGCCGTCGTGTAGAACCCTTTCCAGGCAGCGGGGCAGTTCTTCCACTCCCAATGCATACAATCTATGCTGCCTAACATACCCGGGAACCCATGCTTCGCCCATGCATCTGCATCAGCTCCTAGCAATCTTCGGGGGTAGGGCTTTGAAGGTACTGATCACCGAATATTTCAACCACGCCCTGACAGAAATACTTCATACATTCAAGGGCAGTCGACTCACCGATGTGGAGGTACTCGTCCCACATGTCTGTCGCGCCTGCGTAGGCCAACTGCCAGATTGTCGCAGTGCACTTTTGAATAGGTGTGTGGCCGGGTCTGCTAGCCGCATCGTGCCTGAAGCGGAAACACAGATATCGACGCTCCAAAGCGTCAACAATACGCATAAACAGGGCCCTGCTCATCATAAAATGCCGCCTGAAAATGTTGGCGTTAAACCGCGGCTCCGGTGCGAAGTAGTCGTCAAATAGCCGCTGATGTGCAGCTACGTGATCCCGATCAATCACTGCTCGGCGGTGGACAACGGGTCGAGGTCGAGGTACCGCCGACTGCAAGGCATGTTGTATCAGCCGGTCGATCTCTCGGGACGTATAGGCCTCCAACTGTTCGTTCAAACGCCGTTCGAACTCCTCAGCATCCCCACCACTACCACCACCCGCGTTACTCATTTCGCGTTGTTGATCTTGTACAGAAATTAAGATAGAGAGAAAACTCGTTAAAACAAGTGGTGCAAATGAAAATGACGTGCAAATCGCGTATATATAGTGTTTTGAAAATTAAATAATAAAAAAATCTCGTTCGCCGATCGCTCGCCGATCTGGAGCTTGCAATGGCGGCCAGGAGATCGGCGAGCGCATTGCCGAGCGCTCGGGAATCGGCATGCGCTCGCCGTTTTTCTCGCCGGCTGCAATGGTTAGGCGAGCGGACCGGCGAGCGCCAAGAATTGGCTAGCCGGTGCGCTCGCCGCTATTGGAGATGCTCTTAATAACACAAGAGTGGGGTAAATGTAAGTGATGATAGAGGGGGGTATTTATAGATAAAAATTGGGGTGGGGGATGGATCAATTTGAATTCAAGATTCGAATTAATTTTTTTTTAAATGGTCAAAAAATCGCCGGTTTTGGTCACAAACCGCATGACCACCTGCATGAACCATCCAATCGACGCTGCAACGTGTCAGCCTTGTGTTCCGCACCAAAACCGTGAAAACCGCCGATTTTCACGGTTAACCACCGGGTTCGGTCAAAAACAACCTAAAAAGGCTGACCCATGGCTGCCAAAAGCTGAATGCCTCGAACACCTTGCCGGAACCGTGAAATCGCCGGTTAACCGGCGGTTCGGTGGCGGTTTCGGTTCGTAAAATCTGGAACCGGAACCAGCCCACTGTTCAAAATATGGCAGTTCCGGTTCAAGCAAAATGTCACGGTTATGCGGTTAACCGCCGGAACCGAAAACCTTGGGCATCTCTATATACAGTTCGGACTATCTATGGAGTCTTGGGCATCAAAATTTGGATTTTTATAGACAAGGAAGAGGAATAAGAAAACTTTCATCGTTTTTTCCTTCTATCAAGCACAAAAAATAGTCTCTCAGTTCTAAATAAGAAATTTTTCTTTTATATTTTACCAATTTTTTTCTCAATCTATCTTACTTTATCTACTTTTTCTCCTTTTCTCTTACTTACCAAATTCTTATTGAAATCTGTACCGTCCACATATGATGAGACTATTTTCTATGGTCGGATGGAATATTATACTCCTTCTGTCTGAAAAGTACGAACTAAGTATTTTCTTATTAGTTCGTCCCTGAAAAATATGAACTTTCTAATTTTAGAATAGTTAACCAACACAATACCCAAACGCGTAGGTATTTTATTTACAACTTGCACAATTACACTATTGTAATAATGATGCGGAGCTCACTCTCCACAAACACTACTTACACTCTCATTTTGTCATTTCGTGACGTCCGTAATTTAAACCCATTTGTTTTTTTCCGGTTTTAGGTAAATGGACTCGCCATTCAATTAAATCATTACACTCACATTATATTATAAAATTGTTGTATAAAAGTGGAGCTCACATTCCATTAACTCATTTTCACATTACTTCATAAAATAAAACAATTTCTTAAGAC
The DNA here is from genome assembly GCF_004379255.2 of Salvia splendens. Lineage (NCBI taxonomy): Eukaryota > Viridiplantae > Streptophyta > Magnoliopsida > Lamiales > Lamiaceae > Salvia > Salvia splendens. The sequence continues at coordinate 7,112,921 of NC_056036.1, read as the reverse complement.
TCGTGTCAAGTCAAAATGAGACTATAAATGATGGACAAGAGGAATAGAATTTAAGTGCATGCACCTAGGGATGAAATTCCATTTTTTCATAAAACTTTATACCTAGATGAGTTATCAATCCAGTATATTTGCCTTCGTAAAATTTCATTCCTAAGTTATCAATCCTACCAAAGTGTTAAAATTTCATTCCTAAGTTATCAATCCTACCAAAGTGTATTTGCCTATTGAAGTTACCGGTAGAATCTAAAAAAAAGTATATTTGCCTATTGAAATGATATTTTTTTCATAAAATTTCATTCCTAAGTTATCAATCCTACCAAAGTGCCTATTGAAGTTACCGGTAGAATCTAAAATAATTTGTTAGTACTCCATATCAATGCAGGCATTTAAAATCAATTTGATTTTTTTCTCATACATTTATAATTTTGATTAAGAGAGATTCGACCAAATTTGCATGCAAATGCGGTTGCTAAAATCATACTACTAAAAAACTGACGAATTCGTTAAATGTCAATTTTTCACAGTTTTAGATATTTTAGTTTCTAAGCGAAACATAAAGTGACTAATTAATCATATTCAAGGCGGGTTTGCTAAATTTATAAAGGTGGGTTTACTAAATTTATAAGCATGCATTTCATCACCCTCTTATAGTACACTACTAATGTCTATTACGAACTCTTAATTAATTTTCATACATGATTTCTATAATTTTAATTATATAGTCCGATTTTGTATCTGAAGAGTAGATTTATATGTTGTATAATTTCAATTTTCATATGCTGATTAATTTGACACGTAGAAAGTTAACCGATCACCATATCCCTCATTAGAGCATCTCCAGTAAGACTGGACGTCAAATAGCCCTTACATAGCCTTCACACTGCCACATCATCAGCACTACAATTCTCCTGCCACATCAGCTTGCCACATCAACTGGACATCAAATAGCCCTCACATAGCCTTCACACTATCTATCCACATCACTAATAACAATTATATAATTTAATTTACACTCGTATCAACATACGGAATTTAATTTACGAGACAAATACGGAAAATTAGAATAATAATATTAAAACTTAAAAAGTACATTAATTTTAAAAAAAGTACAATAATTTAAAAAAAGTACAAAAATTAAAAAGTACATTAATTTAAAAAAGTAAAACAAAATCACTCCTCGACGCCGTCCTCGTCTCCGTCATCGCCCAGCGCTTCTTCACCGTCGTCGCCGCCGCCTCCGTCGCCACCTACGCCGCGGCTATTCCCGCCAGTGTCCCTCCTCATCGCCTCCAATTCTTCACGCTGGCTCTGGAGCAATACACGAAGAAAATCCTTCACCTCAGGGTCCACCACCGCTTGGAAGTCGGCTAAGGTCTTCACCATTTGAGCGCGCGTTTGTTGGCGCGCGAAGAATTTGAGCTCCTCGGTAGACCTGCCGAGGGGGGATGTCGAATGGACCCCCCTGGGAACTCGGGGTGCCCCCCTCGCAACCTGTTGCGCCCGCCTTTGGCCAACCGGGCGAGGTCGGCGACCGAACGAACGAGGAGTCGGGACCTTCTGTGCCGTCTCGGGGAGGTCTGTCGAACCACCGCTGCAGCCGCTATAATCTCCGGTATAGTTCAGTTTCTGCCTCTTCGGCCAGCCAGCGTCGACGCCTGCCTGGAATTTCTCCGACTCGTTGAGCACAACGTAGCAGTTCCAGTAGGTGAACTCATAGTACTTCTTCTGCGGATCGGGGTAGGCTCTCTCCGCAATCCTCCTGTAGTCTTCCTCTGTTTGGCCACTGGTCTGCATGCGGAGGGCGTTGGCGTACAAACCCGAAAATCGAGAGATGCCAGACCTGATTCGGTCCCAGCACTTCCGGACCTCCTCCCCGGTGCACGGTCTCCCTTCAGGGCAAAATGCCCTGTAGGCTGCGGCTATCTTGGCCCACAAGTTGACGATCCTCTGGTTGTTCGAAACGAGAGGATCGTCGCAGACACTCACCACGCCTTGGCAACCGCAACGTTCTCCTCGTCCGTCCACTTCGGCCTCCGGCTGCGACGACTCGCCGACCTTCTTGGCCTTGCCCTTCTTCTTACCCCGCCCTACTCCCTGGGTTTGAATGAGAGTTTCCGGAACCTCGTTCATATCAAAACCCAAGTCCGCTAAGGAGAAGGTCTCCGTATACTGTGCATCCGTTGGGGTCGATGTGTGTGAAGAACCGGTGGAAAAATCAAAAGTCGGCCGATAGGCGTTGTCCCCCCCCCGTGCGTCCCCTGCGCCGGGGGAATCATCTGCTGCGCCGGTGGAATCATCTGCTGCGCCGGTGGCTGCATCCCGGGTGCCCACCCCGGCATCATCTGCTGCCACGGGTATATGTTGTAGTACCCGGTCATCAGAGGCCAACCACCTCCCCCAGGAGCCGGGGAAGTATGGGACCCTACCCCGGGAGTCGGGGGCGTCTGAGACCCTACACCGGGAGGCGGGGGAGTCTGAGACCATCCCCCGGGAGTCACTGGAGTACCTTCGTAGTTGTTCTCCATTGCTCGTTATTGATCTTGAACAGAAAGTAAGGTAGAGAGAGTACTCGTTAAAACAAGTGGTGCGAATGAAAATGACGTTTAAAGTGCGTATATATAGTGTTTTCAAAAGAAAAAAAATAAAAAATAAAATCTGACGCCGGTTTGACGCCGATCCGGGACCCACAATGGTGCCGTGAGGATCGGCGTCGGAACCGGCGTCATCGCGCGAATCGGCATGGCCACGCCGATTTCGCCGACGCCGGTTCTAATGATTCGGCGTCAGAACCGGCGTCGGCGAAAAATCGGCGTCGCGATTTTGACGCCGGCATTGGAGATGCTCTTAGGAACACATCTTGTATTCTTGTTTTATTCACTATATAATCATTTACACATTGACATTTATCATAAGATTCCCTATAATAAAAAAGGCATTTATCTAAGATTCATCATTAATTATAGCAACCATTAAGAATTGACGTGACCGGTGAGATTGAGAATAATGCCATTCATAAGTACAGTTATAAGCATAACATATTAGAAAATGAAAATATACACTTAATATTTCCTATGATTTTTTGAGGTAATTCCCATAAAAAATATTAAAAACTCAAAATAATAGGAGCACTACTAATAAATTATGGTGGGGCTAACCAACAAGACAACATTAAAATCTCATTTCCTTTATATCAAGAATGTAAGGAAAATGTTTTTATTGCACTTTACCAACTCCAAAAACACACACACAACACATAGTCACCGGGCCTTCAACTTCTCCCCGCCGGCCCTTTGTCTGTTTCTACTTTAATTTTTCTTGCAGCAACTCACTGGAAGCGGACAAAGCTTTAACCAATTCCGGTGGTTTTGTAACTTTTGTCTTGTACTGTTGTGCAATTCCTGTGTAGAATATTTTGATTGGGAGAAAAGGGGACAAGGGTTTCCCTCTGGGCCTTTTTTTTGCTGCATTTTTTCCTCTTCTCAGATTTGGGTGTTTTAGCTGAACCCATTTGGGTTAAGTTGATTTTCAGGGTGTGGGGAGGGGTAAAGTAGGAATCTTGACGCACAGTTGACCCTGGAGACTGGAGTGCGTGCAATTTGGGGGTCGAAGGAAAAAGGAGAGCAACAGCGGCTTAAGGTGAAATGAGAGGGTAATTTGGGGGTTTTCTTTGGGATTTTTTTTTGTTTTTGCTGCATTTGTTTTACGCTTCTTGAGTTTAGGTGTTTTAGCCGACCCCGTTTGGGTAAAGTTGATTTTCATGGTGTGGGGAGGGGTAAAGTTGGAACCTTGACACACAGTTGACGCTGGAGTGCGTGCAATTTGGGGGTTGAGGTGAAAGGGCGAGAGCAGCTATTGTGGTGAGGTGAGGAAGTGATGGTGAGAAAACATGGATGGCAGTTGCCTGCACACACCTTTCAGGTTTTTTGTTCTAGCTCATTTTCCTGTTTTCACGTTTTTTTTTTTGGTTTTGGATTCTTTAATCTTATGTGCTTATGCTGGGATGCTGATTTGTATGGTGTTGGCCAATTTTACAACTAATTTAATGGTGGTGTTATGAACTGGAATTTTTTGGGGTTGGGGTTTGTTATGATCTATGTACTTACATTTCTTGAATTGGTTTAAGCTGTATAATAAATTGGCAAGTTTGTGTACATCATTTTAGTTTGTAAGAGAGCAAGATCACTAGCTTCAAAGTTTAGTGGCCCGTGCAATCACATTTCGTGGATTTGGTTGTGTTCGATGAGAATGGTGATGCTTTACCATTGGCTTGTATGTTTTGCATGAGAGTAATTTCTAAGTGTGGTTGAAGGAATGATCATTAGTATCTTGCTATATTGTAGCAACAAGTGGTCTGTTTAATTAAATTGTGAGGAATCTGAGCAACATTTGGATGATTCGCTACTTTAAGCCTGCCATCTTATCATTATAGGTTATGCGATTGGATCTCATCATAATAGGATATGTGTTAACTTTCTGTATTAATGTTGCTTTTCAAATATTCTTATAACTTATTCCAGATGTGAGCCCATTGACCGTGCCTTTAATATCTGTCTTTTTGCAGGTTGTTGCTATTACAGTGTTTTGCTTGTTAGTGGTGGCATTTTATGCTTTCTTTGCTCCGTTTCTTGGAGGCCGAATATGGGAGTACGTTCTAATGGGTATCTATTCCCCAGTGGTATGTGCTTTATCTGCAGACACACACATACATATATTTTTACACCAACCTTTACAATCATGGGCACTGATTAGACAGCAGTAATAGTGATCCACACTAACTTAAAAGTTAAAAAGCTCGGCATGGAGTATGTCTCAAATATGGAATTCATGATTTTAAAAGAATGAGCAAAATGAGGTAGCTAATTGTAGGTAGCATATTTTCAATTAGTACAATAGAGATCCCTCCACTTAGTGACTTTAGCCATTAAAAGGGGTTCATTTTTTTAAAGGGAGTGGCAAAAGAATATGAGTGGTGCTATTTGAGCCTCTTCCGATGGAAATATGTAAAAGTGTGTTATTTCAAAGTTGAACTTTAAAGTAGGCTTCGCTTAAATAACAAGGTCAATACAGTGAAGGTTTCTTGTTTAACTGTCATAATGTGAAGGAAACTCTTGGCTTTTGCGTGAGCATCGTTGGGTTGTAGGCAGCCATTATTCATGAAAATAAAATAGAGATTCCGATTTCAAGAAGTTGTATATTCTGAAGTGGAAAAGACAATTTTCAACCTATAATAATAAAGCATTTTTTACTGAAAAAAGACTGATTGTATCAAGGTTTTCTTCATGTGCAGGCAATATTGGTGTTTATTCTTTATGTTCGATCTACTGCAATAAACCCGGCAGACCCCGGCATCATGTATAAATTCGACCCTGAGCTAATGAATGAGGCAAGAGAAAAGCGTGAATCGATTGCACATGGTCTGAGAAGGACATATGATGAAGGTAGTAATGGAACTCATTCATGTGCATCTTCTCCCTCAAGAAGTTCCTTTGCTGGAGCTAACTCTAGCAAGAAAGGTTCGGTTGAGTCTGTGAAATCCAACACTCAAGCGGTACCTCCGAGGAGGAGTTCGTTCTGCCATTTTTTCGGCGGATTTCTCTGTGCAATCTTTGTTCTTGAAGATTGCCGCAAACAGGATGAAACAGCTGAGCTGGAAGGTACAGGCGAAGATGCTTTGTTTTGCACGCTGTGCAACGCTGAGGTAGATTATTTCTTTCTGAGATTTCTATCTGTTATTAGTATTATTTCTCACTGACCGCATACTTCTTTATAGGTTCGGAAATTCAGCAAGCACTGTCGAAGTTGTGACAAGTGTGTGGATGGATTCGATCATCATTGTCGGGTACATCCACTGATTTCGTGCATTGTTCCTTTCCGATTAGGAAGATTCAAATAAATTTTGGGTGTTTAGGAGCTGACATCATTGTGTAATGCTTTGCAGTGGCTCAATAACTGCGTAGGGCGGAAGAACTACGCCACATTTATCTCACTTATGGGCATCAGTTTAGTTTGGGTAAGGCTCGAGGAATTATAGAGTTAGTGACACTAAACGTTCGGGGCGACTGATCTCTTGTCCTGTCTCTTTCCCCAGCTTGTTGTTGAAGCTGGAGTGGGCATTGGCGTTCTAGTTCGTTGCTTCACCAATAAGCATTATATGGAGGCTCAAATAGTTGATCGGCTAGGAAATGGTTTCTCCCGTGCCCCATTTGCAACTGTTGTGGTAACACCTTCATGAATATATTGTTTGAATACCTGAATACGTGATTATAAAGTGGAGTCTTTCTTATCCTTTCGGGTTTTATTCATTTACAGGCTTTATGTTCGGCCGTGTCCTTGCTGGCATGTGTGCCCTTGGGCGAACTTTTCTTTTTCCACATGATCCTAATACGAAAGGTTGACTCTCACCTCTATGCAGTCTCCGTTTTCTTCATATATCTCCTTTGGATACGTCTAGTGATTAATCAGTTTCTTTATTGCGACAGGGCATTACAACTTATGAGTATGTCGTGGCAATGAGGGCCATGAGCGAAGTGCCTCCAGGAGCATCAGTCGACGAGGAGGTCCCGGATATTTTATATTCCCCATCTGGTTCTGCAACGACTGGTTTCAGTGGTGGAAGTTCATTGGGGCTGCAATATAAGGGTGCTTGGTGCACGCCTCCTCGGGTTTTTGTTGACTATCAGGTACACTTCTATGTTAATTGAGTGACTTTCTTGATTATATAAGGGTCGTCCTCGTCTTCTTCTACCCATGCTGTGTTTGAAGACTATTTCTGATTCCGAATTATGCATATCAGGAAGAAGTTGCACCACAGTTAGGACCTGGTATGATCCCGTCTACGGTTGATCCGGATGCTAACGGATCGGGTGAGAAGGGAAATAAGGTGCCGAAAAAGGGAGTTCGGATCAGTGCGTGGAAGCTTGCTAAACTAGACTCAAGCGACGCAATGAAAGCGGCTGCAAAAGCAAGGGCATCGTCGTCTGTATTGCGTCCTCTTGATGGTCGTCGTTTGCCTGATTCCGAGATAAGTTCGAGCGAGAACGGCAGTATCAAAAGTAGCATGAGCACCGACACCGGAGGAAACAAAGATGCGCGGAACGATCTCAGGCTGTCGCCTCGGAGGCACTCGTTTGCCCCGAGTCAAGGCAGCCGGGATGAGTATGAGACCGGGACTCAAAGCATGAGCAGTTTCAGCAGTCCGGGTCATGTTCACGAATCCGTCTCGTTGAGCCCTCTTCCACAACCTCGCGGTCTGAACCCTCTCGTCTCAGATCAGCCGCTGGCCTCTAGAGCAGCGGCTGTTCCGGCTAGAAACAACCCGGTCTTCCCTAACTCCTCAGGTTTCGACGAAAAGATTATGCAGAGGCATAGCGGTCCCGACACCCTCCTGCTCTCAGCTCCAACTGCTCTGACTGCTCCGGCAGTTTCCTTCATTCGAGACGTGAAAAGAACGTCAGTTGTTTGGGATCAGGAAGCTGGGAGGTACGTCTCCGTTCCGTTATCAACAGCTGAAGCCCGAAAAAGGCCATCTTTACCGTCTGCTCTACCAAACACTACTGCAGCGACAAGCAATCAAGATAAGCGCCTGGCTGCCCCCGTTCGAGAGCCTCCACCGCCCCTAGCTAAGCCGGCGGTCCACCAGTCGGATAAGCTGACATACACGGGAGAATCCATCTTCTTTGGCGGCCCTCTTCTCAGTGCTCCGATCAGAGACGGGCTGAGAGGTGGAGGCGGCTCGAGCTCAAAAGACGGACAGGATAAGCTGCCCATCAACTTGCCTCGAGATTCGAGATTCAAGAGGGATGCCGTCTCGAACCAGCTCCCGATTTTCATTCCTGGAGATTTTGAGCTCAACCCTCCATCGGGATCGAGTTTCTAGTATCTCGTTCGACCAAAGAAACCCTACTGCGGCCATTCATTCCCACATATGCCTACGAGCTGCAGACTAGAAGAAACCCCTCAACGGGGGGCCGTTTTCGTGCCCCCATCGGAACCTCTCCCTCACACGAAAGCTACGCTGCGGCTAGGTTCCAGTGATTTCTTCTCACCGCATGCTTTGGTTATTTACCATTTTTGTTGCTTCGTTGTATCAATACACTGGACTGAGACCCGGCTGGCCGGTGCGGTTTGGTCGGTTCGACTGGCTGACCGGCGTAGGTTTGCATTCATTCCTAGCTGTTGATGATGCTTTAGATTTGTGTGTATTGTTTGATTTAATCATCAGATTTCAACCACCGGTGGCATTTAGGATTAAGGGATGAATATTGACACAATGAGTTTATTAATTGAGGTTATTAACGAACCAAAAATAATAATTTTGGACTGCAATTCTCGAAATTTGAAAACGTCAATATAAGGGCTTGAATTTCATGTACTATTAATAAGCCACTATGGTCTATAAGAGTTTTCAGTTCACAATTTTATTATTTTTAAAATGAACCAATTTGGAGTTTAGACTATATTTGAAGTATACTAAATTTTTTGTATACTCGTACTCATCAACCAATTGATATATGTGTAAATAGTTATGAGCTTCCCCCATTATAAAAAGCTACTACTATAAAATTTTAGGTTGTGGGCATATAAAGTTAAATATTTATGGGGTATTTTTACATATATTTTTCCTTATTTTTGCATTCAAAATTAAAATGAATCTTGCTTTAGCTTTTTCGTTTTTTTAAAATAGAGTGAACTACAAAACTAGTACCTAGAAAATGGGGTTTGCACATTTTTAGTACCCAACGTTTAGAAAATCACATTTTCAGTCAAAAAGTTTCATAAATTCCAAATTTAGTCACGATTTTTACTATTATATCCTTCAGCCCTTAAAGGGTGCCTTTGTCATTTTACAGTGATTTGATATCTGCATGTGGCAGCCAACTTTTTCTTGGAATAGACATATGGCGGCAGGCAGGGAAGTTGAAGGGTTTTCATTCTCTCTCTTGGAATTGACATACGTAAAGCTACACCTACACTAAAACATTGCAGTTGAAATTTGAAAGTCTCGCTCACTCTCACGTTTTCTTTATCTCTCATATCTCACATTCTGCATAAAAAAGGGTTTGGAAGAACGCCGTTTGATATTTCTCACAGTCGGAGGGTTTGAAATTCTTCAAAATTTCCAGCTTCGGTGGTTGTAGAAATGTCGCCGAAGAAGAAAAGTGGTGATAAAAGAAAACGAGAGGTTCCGGAGCCGAGCTGCGTGCCACATTCTCAGGGCAGAGCAACGACCGAACCTGAGGTGATCGTTTTGGATGATGAGGAGGAATGGAAGATACGTGGTCCACACATAGATATCTTCCACACCGAATATGAATACGGTTTGTTGATTATGGGTGTCACTCCTTATTAGATTGTGTTGTCTTTATTTTTTATTTGTTCACTCTATTTTTAATGTTTTATATTAATTACTAATGAGAGCAAGAGTTTAGGGATATGGCTTCATGCGAAAATTTTGTATTTATAAATTTAAAATCTTTATAATTTTATTTGCCTTAGTGATGGTTTTTTTAACACAGCTGAAAACCCGAAATTGTTTAGCATTGCCTTGCACCATGGGGGTACTTTCCACAAAGAGGATAACTTGTATGTCAGTGGCGATCTGAATTACGTGGATTATTGCAATGTATATAATTTTAAACTATTAGACCTATCGGGTATGATGGTCGATTTGGGCACGGAATGAAGCTCATTTGCGCCTTTGTGTATTGTGATCCAAAAAATGAGGACCAGTGTAAGGGGACTGAAATGGGACTCCCTCTGCGTCTTATAACCGATGAGATGCATTTGGCAAGGTTCTTGTCCGTGGCAACAACATATACGAAAATGGTACACGTATATGCAATAGAGGTGACTGTTTCTGATGCAATTTTGCGGAAGAAGCTGGATGAACGGCGTGAGTTTGAAAAGTTGTGGAAGGTACCTTCTGGTGTAGTCATTGAAGAGTTAGAAGAGGCCGAGCCTGTGATCCGTAAGCCGAAACCGAAATCTCGAAAGCAAAGTAAACCTAGAAAACCTGAAAGACGGTTGATTGGATGGTATGAAAGGGATATTGAATTTGAAGAGTACATGGTGAAAAGTATTGCAGACTATAAGGAAAAAACCAATAGAGAGGATGTCGAAGCTTCAAAAACTGTTGCGGTTGAGGTACATTCTTTATTTTCCATAACAACTTGTTACATTATTCAAAATTCATAACATTGATGTTATATTTTCAGGTTAATTGTGCATTAAATGTAGATAAAGGGATGGCAAATGCAGAATGTGCGTTGAATGCAGGTGTAAGTAGTGAAGAATGTGTTGGAGGTGTTGGTGGTATTGCAATGGTTGCAGAGGGTGCATGTGTACAAGTTGATGAGGGTATTGCAGTGGACGTGCCTCATGATAAAGAGGTAATCTGTTTTGATATTTCTACATAGTTTGTGTACTTCAATTGAGATATTTGGTGTACTTTGACATATGAGGTGTGATGGATGATTTGTACAGACTATGATGGATGGTGATATTGCACAAGGTGGTGTTGTACAATGTGATATTGTACATGGTGATGCTATACACTGCGACGGAGGTAGCACAGTGGGTATAGAGCATGATAATGAGGTAAGTGGACATATGTAGACATGATAATAATGCTATTTCTACTTAGGATGTTTTCTATAAATATTTTTGTTTTATTAAGCTTTCATTGTCATTGATGACATGTGCAGACTACGGATGCTCGAGCATGTCCAACACCACGTGATAATGGGAAAGGAATAGCTGTTCTACAAAAGGATGTCTATATACCATGTCTGGATGAACTTTTTACAGACTGCCCTTTACGCAATGATGACGTTGATGATGAGGTGGACGAATTTATTTCTTTGTACGAGATGTGCCGTGATGAGCAGCTGTTCTCGTCATACTTTGATGACATTTTTCAGCAAGAAAATCAAATTCCAAGTGGATGTGGTGGATGGGCGTCTGTGAATGAAGCGTGTGAAGGTAATCTAGATGGGGAATCGGTTCTTGAAGTTGTTGAAAATGAAGTTTGTGATGGTGAAGAATTCCATGATCTCCCAGAGAGAGGTGTAGGTAACCAAGAAGAGACATCCGCCACTCAAGTTTGTGAGGGTACAACCCGACAACAGAAACAAAAGAAACAAGGAAGAAGGCCAGCAGAGGCGATGCAAATTGTTGATCCTTATGAGGCAGAACTTCTGCAAGATTATTTGCAATGTCCACTACAGGATAACTCGGCTTCTGATGAGGAAAGAGATGAGAACTTAGCATTATACGCCATATTCACGTTCACTGGAGAATGTCCTACCTGGAATGTAGGGGATGTATTTAAAAGCCGAAACTTCTTCCGCGATGTGCTCCGCCAGTATGCAGTTATTTCGAGGAGACCAGTGGAACTACACAGGAATGACAAGACTAAATTGAGGGCTAGATGCAAGGGAAATGGATGCAAATGGTTTGTTTCTTTGGCTAAGAATAGTGCATACAACACCGAAGACTACATATTGAAGAAGGTACACAAAGAGCATGCTCATACATGCACTGAGGTACAAAAGAATAAGTGGATTAGTGCAAAGTGGTTGGGTGAACAATTCATGGAGAAGATCAAAGCGAATCCACATATTCCAATACAAGCGATACGCCAATGTGTAGATGAGCAGTTCGGTGTTCTGCTAAGTAGGATGACAGCTTATCGGGCTCGAGAAGCAGCACTAGAAGGCATATATGGTAAGACGGGCCGGCAGTACGGTGATATGTGCTAGTAGTATTAGATTCATTTATTAACAATAGTAAGTTTAATAAAATATTTAATGAAAAACATCTTTAAATGACAGTATGAGATGAAGTATTTAGCATAAGAAAAAAATGACAACTATTGCATACATATATATATATATGTCTATGTACTCAGTACTACATTAATAAATTTATAAAATTGACTTAGTTGGCTATAGTAAGAAGACTTTCCATTATAATTAATTATTTTAGTTTAAATATTAATTACTTTATAAAATTGACTAAAGTGGTAACGATGTTTTCTTTATAATTAATTTTATACTTACTAAAGTTGATCATACTGATTTAAAAATGATAGCACTCCATAAGATAATATGTTTAGCGTAAGAAAACATACTAGTACTTACAACATTAAGTTATTTATTAGTACTATAATAATATTCATAATCCCAATCATTCAATCTCACCCACGAATGATATCATGAGTGCTGACAATAAGTCATGATTCTTGTTAACATATAGTATAATACTGCAATACTTTAATCCCAAATCATGATATGAAAAGTGGAAAATAAATAAAATAAACACACATGAATAAATGAAAGCTGAAACGACCATCTTTTTCTCCAAAGCATAATGCTCCTCAGGCTCAGAAACAAGCATCCAACAAACAGCAACAACACAAACCAGCACAACTGCAATCAGGAGAGGAGAGATATTAATTAAAACCAATGTTTTTATTTAAACAATAAATACTCTATAATTGCAAGACAACTAAATGTTGGTTTGTGGGATTACAAAGATAACTACCGGGCGTAATACAACCCAAAAGAAAGGAAAGGAAGAACTGAACTTAAAAATACAACGTATAATCGAAACTACTAAACCAGTGTGATTAGCCGAGTCGAGGAGGCCTCTTCCCGCAAGACGAGATACGCCCCGGTAGTGCTCTTCGGTTTGGCGTGTCGTCCCCAAAGGTAAAACGGCTACGTCTCTATTGATGCAGCACCGCAATCAACAGAGCTCCGGCGAACTGGATGGAGGAGAGGGCAGAGCTTCGACAGAAAAAACTATGCAGGGAGAGGGAGAGAGCTTATGATGCAGAATGCTTTTTTGAATTGTGTAGTGATGCATGGAATGACTGGCCTATTTATAGACTCAGTCCACTGCAGGGGGTCAACAGCCATGATGGCTGTCATCATGGCAATTCGTAACCGACGTCGGTTACAGACGTGTGGCAGGAGTGTGCCATCCGTGTGTGGAGCGTGTGGATTTCTCACGTGGCAACCGTGACTGTGCCTCGCTTGACGACGTGTCAAGCCACTTGGATTGCTGACTCGGCGGTGGTCCAAAAAGAATAGTTTGGGCCAAGCACCAAGCCCAAAGACCACCCAAAGACCAATTGCCAAGATCCAAGTCCAAGTCCAAGTCCAAGATCGAGATCGAGATCGGGATCGGGATCGGGCTCGGGCCCGGGCCCGAGGCCCGAGGCCCGCGGCCCGCGCCCGCGACCACGAGCACGGGCACGGGCTCGGGCTCGGGCGGGCGGGCGGCGGCGGCGCGCGCGTGTGCGCGCGTGTGGGCTCTTTCACCCATCTTGGTCCACTATAATTATTAAGTAACATAAAGTCACTTAATTTATACACATTAAAGATGTGTTAATCCTCCAATGTGGGATAATTAACACTAGTTAATTATTCCCTAAGCTCCATCTCCAAGCTTTAATTAAAAGCTAATTATGCCCAACTTTAATCCACTATTTCTCACTCACCGGAAATCGGATTTGAGAAAGTGAATATACTACATTTACCTACGTAAAATGTAGATCGACGCTATGTCATTTAATTTCACAAAATTAAATGTCTCGTCACATTTATTATTTGGTCAAAATCCATTGACCGGGCATATTTAATCCATGATTTTTTACAATCCCCCACATGAGTGGAAATAGCCGAATGCATATGCATGCAGACACAAGCTCAACCCTCGCGAGGTATATAAGCATAAGGATAGGTAGTTGTTGACTTTGAACCCTCCATAGTCGACACCATCGGATACACAGGCGGCTTAGTAGCGCGATGCTTTGAACTAATCCCCCACGGCGTGCACCGAGACAATGGTGTTAACACTTAAACACCTCAACCTCATCCGTTCTCACGTTTTGTGTCCATTGCGGTCTTGGACACCACTTTGGATTCATAAGTGCGTTTTTTTATGAAGCGACCACACTTCGCACTTACGTAGGTGATTCTTAGTCAAGTACCTTGCCATACTTGGTCTCTTTGAGAATTCCATCTCTTTGAGATCCTTAAGAACCATTAAAAGTCATAGACTTAGCCTTTACCACGAGGCAAGTTCTCCAACACTCTATTGCTCTCTAGGGAATAGATATAGTTTGAGTGTTTTTCCATGAACTCTCATAGCTTAGTTGTCCCTTTGAACCAAGTTCTTGGGATCTCCAGTCATCATGGTTGGGTTACCACTATGACAATTCTTTAGTTTGTGGATTTCAAACCCATTCCCTCTAGCAACTTATTCATTTGATCACGGTTTAACCCTTTGGTTAGCGGATCCGCTAGATTATCTATTGACTTCACATAGTCAATTGTAATCACCCCTGTTGTGATCAAATGTCTCACGGTGTTATGTCGTCGACGTATATGTCGAGACTTACCGTTATAGAAACCATTGTTTGCCCTTCCAATAGCCGCTTGGCTATCGCAGTGAATCAGCACTGGTGGCACTGGCTTAGACCAACATGGAATGTCTTCAAGGAAGTTCTTAAGCCACTCGGCTTCCTCACCAGCCTTATCCAAGGCAATGAACTCCGATTCCATTGTTGATCGGGCTATACAGGTCTGTTTTGTGGATTTCCACGATACAGCACCACCCCCAATAGTAAAGACATATCCACTTGTTGAAAGTGAGTCTCTATTATCGGATATCCAATTGGCATCACAGTACCCTTCAAGCACCGGGGGGTATCTCGAGAAGTGTAGCCCAAGATTTTGAGTGTGTTTTAAATATCTCAAAACCCTCACAAGAGCTCTCCAATGCTCTTTGCTTGGATTGCTCGTGTAACGACTTAACTTGTTCACGGCACAAGCAATGTCAGGTCGAGTGCAATTAGTCAAGTACATAATGCACCCGATGACCCGTGCATACTCTTCTTGTGCAACGGGCTCGCCTTTGTTTTTGCTCAAGTGAACGTCGAGTTCAATTGGAGTCTTAACCGGCGCGCCATCATAGGCTTTGAATTTATTCAATATCTTCTCAACATAATGTGATTGTGTTAAGATGATTCCATCATTCGTTCTTAGAATCTTCATTCCAAGAATTACATCGGCTAGACCCATGTCTTTCATGTCAAAGTTTCTCTTTAACATGGCCTTTGTATCGTTAATTACTTGAGTGTTGCTACCCAAGATTAACATATCATCAACGTAGAGACACACTATAACATGACCGTTATTAGTGCTCTTGATGTAGACACATTTGTCGCACTCGTTGATTTTAAACCCATTTGATAACATCACATTATCAAACTTCAAGTGCCATTGCAATGGCGCTTGTTTCAATCCATATAGGGATTTCACGAGCTTGCATACCTTTTTCTCTTGTCCAGGTACTACAAACCCTTCGGGTTGTTCCATGTAGATTTCGTCTTCTAGTTCACCATTCAGAAACGCGGTCTTCACATCCATTTGATGAATCTCGAGATTGTGCAATGCAGCAATAGCGAGAAGCACCCGGATAGATGTAATCCTTGTTACAGGTGAATAGGTATCGAAGAAGTCATGTCCTTCTTTTTGTTTAAAACCCTTTACTACTAATCGGGCTTTATACTTATCAACTGTTCCATCGGCCTTAAACTTTCTTTTAAGAACCCATTTGCATCCTAAAGGTTTAGCACCTTCGGGCAAATCAACCAACACCCATGTGTGGTTTAGCAAAATTGAATCAATTTCGCTTTGAACAGCTTCTCTCCAATGCAGCCCGTCTGGGCCAGCAAAGGCTACTTTTATCGATGTTGGTTCTTCATCCAACATGAAAGCAATGTAGTCAGGACCAAAAGTTTTTGGTGTTCTGACTCTATTACCACGTCTTAGTACTGTATCTTTTGGATCGGGCCTTGCACGCTTGCGCGATTCAGGTTCCGCATCTGTTGATTTAGAACTAGTGGCTTCTTCTTCCACTTGTTTAGAACTAGTGGCTTCTTCAATTCTTGTCTCAGAATTGGTTGATACTTTTTCCTTATCTTTGCAAGGAAAGGTATTTTCGAGAAATACAGCATTCCTCGACTCAATTGTTGTTCCTACTGTGATAGTCGATATTTCAGACTTGTGAACAACAAATCGATATGCACTACTGTTAAGTGCATATCCAATGAAGATGCAATCAACCGTCTTAGGTCCGATTGTAACTTCTTTGGGCGGAGGAACCATCACCTTTGCCAAACACCCCCACACTTTGAGGTATTTGTAGGATGGCTTCCTTCCCTTCCACAACTCATAAGGAGTAACATCTTTTCCTTTGAGAGGGATTTTATTCAAGATATAGTTTGCTGTCAAAACAGCTTCCCCCCACATGTTATGTGGTAATCCTGAACTGAGTAGCAGAGCATTCATCATCTCTTTTAGAGTTCGATTCTTGCGTTCTGCAACACCATTAGATTGTGGTGAATATGGAGCAGTTGTTTGATGAATTATACCACTTGCGTTGCATAACTCCTCAAACGGGGCTACATATTCGCCTCCTCTATCGCTTCGAATCATTTTGATTTTACAACCAAGTTGATTCTCAACTTCGTTCTTATAATTTTTGAACGCCTCTATTGCTTCATCTTTGCTTCTTAAAAGATAAATGTAGCAATATCTTGTGCAATCATCTATGAAAGTGATAAAGTACTTTTTACCACCTCTAGTTTGCAACATCTTTAAATCACATACATCCGTGTGAATTAATTCAAGGGGTTTTGTGCTTCGTTCAACCGAGTGAAACGGCAACTTAGTCATTTTTGCTTCAAGACAAATTTCACATTTATCTTGGATATCCAATTCATTAGCCTTTAGTAAATCTAAATTTACTAATCTTTTAATGGCTTTTGAATTTACATGTCCCAATCTACAATGCCACAAATTTGAAGACTCAATCAAATAAGAGGAAGTAGATGCTTTATTCTTATTGGCCAATGGCTTCGCAACACTTCGAGTTGCTACACTAAGCTTGAAAAGCCCATCGGTTACATAACCTTTTCCGATGGATTTTCCAAACTTATACAAGACAAACCTATCGGACTCAAATACAAGTTTAAACCCTTTATTAACTAGTATTGATCCTGACACTAGGTTCTTGCGGATGTCCGGGACATGCAGCACATCCTTCAAAGTGATAGTTAGGCCAGACGTCATCATGAGAATCACGTTGCCAACGCCGAGGACTTCTGACGATGCTTGATTCCCCATGTTGATCTTCCTCCCTTCAACAGCAGTGTAGGAGGCAAACTTGCTCCTGTCGGAGCAAACATGAGCAGTAGCGCCGGTGTCGATGTACCAGCCTCCCTTGTTATCAACAAGGTTAACCTCTTCAGTGACCACTGCAATGAGGTCGTTCTCATCCCAGTCCTTGAACTCCTTCTCAACGACGTGGGCTGCCGGCTTCTTCTTCTTGCTGCGGCAGTCTTTGGCAAAGTGGCCCGGTTTGCCACATTTGTAGCAGTCGCCTTCAAACTTCTTTGAAGGCTGCTTTCCCTTCCCTTTGTCGTTTGGACGGTTTGGGCGAGGGCGTTTGTTGGAGGGACCGCCCCGCTCCAACAGGTTGGCTTTGGCTTCATTTGGGGTGAAGCCTTTAGCCTTCTGATCACTTTTGCGCACGTCGGCCTCAATGCGCAACTTCACGATCAAGTCTTCAAGGGTCATCTGCTTTCGCTTGTGCTTGAGATAACTCTTGAAGTCCTTCCAACTTGGAGGGAGCTTGTCAATGATCGTGCACCTTAGGAATTTATCGGGCAAGGTCATCCCTTCAGCCACTAAGGAGTGGATGATCATTTGGAGCTCTTGGACTTGCTCCATGATGGGTCGAGAGTCGACCATTTTGTAGTCCATAAATTTGGATGCTACAACCTGTTCAGTCCCTGCAGCATTGTCTATGCTATATTTCTTCTCTAGGCTTTCCCACATTTGTTTAGATGTGGTTACATTGGAGTATACATTATAGAGGCTATCATCTAATGCACTTAAAATAAAGTTTTTACATAGATAATCCCCTTTTCTCCAAGCTTCATAGTCCGCCATGACTTCGAGCCTAGTCTCTTGGTCGCTTGGCGCGGGCGGCTCGTTCTCCGTGAGGAAGTTGGCGACGCCCAATGTTGTCAAGTAGAACAACATCTTCTGGTACCACCGCTTGAAGTCAGATCCTCCAAACTTTGGTGGCTTCTCGGCAGGTGGCATCATTCTTGGTGCCAAAGGTGCCGCAGTTGGTCCTTGGAAGGAACCAATTCCGTTGCCCCCGAAGGAGCCAACAACTTGGTTGGGCATAGAGCCCCCACCATTCATGTTGGGCATAGAGCCCGCCATGGTCGTACCAGCCCCGAAGGGACTAGCACCCGCATGAGACCCGAAGGCCCCAGCATTCGTGTTGATCCCGAAAGATCCAACACTAGTATTGAGCCCGAAGGCACCAACACTCGATCCATTAAAGGATCCGAAGGAACCACTAAAAGTGGAACCAACCGAACCACCAAAGGTGGAACCAGTGGACGCCCCGAAGGGGTTGTCCCAAACCCAAGGGACGGTGGATGAAGCGGCTGGGAAGCCAGGAGTTGGCATCATCGAGGGAATCGATGAAGTGTTGACCGGTCCAGTGGTCGCCATGGTGGAGGGAATGGCGGCGGCGGTGGTGGCAGCGGCGGTGTTGGAGTCGGTAGACATCTCCAGCAAAGGTGTTTAATATTTCGAAAGTTTTAGTTCAGTTTAGAAGTCCAAATTCCTTCAAAGGCAAGTTATCTCGTCTTGCGATTGTTGGTTTGTGGGATTACAAAGATAACTACCGGGCGTAATACAACCCAAAAGAAAGGAAAGGAAGAACTGAACTTAAAAATACAACGTATAATCGAAACTACTAAACCAGTGTGATTAGCCGAGTCGAGGAGGCCTCTTCCCGCAAGACGAGATACGCCCCGGTAGTGCTCTTCGGTTTGGCGTGTCGTCCCCAAAGGTAAAACGGCTACGTCTCTATTGATGCAGCACCGCAATCAACAGAGCTCCGGCGAACTGGATGGAGGAGAGGGCAGAGCTTCGACAGAAAAAACTATGCAGGGAGAGGGAGAGAGCTTATGATGCAGAATGCTTTTTTGAATTGTGTAGTGATGCATGGAATGGCTGGCCTATTTATAGGCTCAGTCCACTGCAGGGGGTCAACAGCCATGATGGCTGTCATCATGGCAATTCGTAACCGACGTCGGTTACAGACGTGTGGCAGGAGTGTGCGGAGCGTGTGGATTTCTCACGTGGCAACCGTGACTGTGCCTCGCTTGACGACGTGTCAAGCCACTTGGATTGCTGACTCGGCGGTGGTCCAAAAAGAATAGTTTGGGCCAAGCACCAAGCCCAAAGACCAATTGCCAAGATCCAAGTCCAAGATCGAGATCGGGATCGGGATCGGGATCGGGATCGGGCCCGGGCCCGAGGCCCGCGGCCCGCGCCCGCGACCACGAGCACGGGCACGGGCTCGGGCGGGCGGGCGGCGGCGGCGCGCGCGTGTGCGCGCGTGTGGGCTCTTTCACCCATCTTGGTCCACTATAATTATTAAGTAACATAAAGTCACTTAATTTATACACATTAAAGATGTGTTAATCCTCCAATGTGGGATAATTAACACTAGTTAATTATTCCCTAAGCTCCATCTCCAAGCTTTAATTAAAAGCTAATTATGCCCAACTTTAATCCACTATTTCTCACTCACCGGAAATCGGATTTGAGAAAGTGAATATACTACATTTACCTACGTAAAATGTAGATCGACGCTATGTCATTTAATTTCACAAAATTAAATGTCTCGTCACATTTATTATTTGGTCAAAATCCATTGACCGGGCATATTTAATCCATGATTTTTTACACTAAATGCATAAAAATAAGAGTAGAGAACGAAGAGAAGTAACCATCCTCTCCAGAATCCGTCGCCTCTGGACTGAGTGTCTGCGGGTGGATCATTCACCGCAAAACCAGCTTGTGGCGGAGGGGCCATGTAGCCTCCCGGTGGCTCCACCGGGTAGGCTGCTGCCGTGCCCGGTGGTGGATAAGCTGCTGCAATTACAATAAACACGGATCACATCAACATCATATATGTATTTATATTAATTAATATATGTGCACCTTGAGGTTGGTTGTAATTGCTCATGGCGTGTAAGCTAATTGTATGAGAAATGGTTTGATGATTATTGATGAGGATGCATAGCCTGAGAATTAATTTGTAAGAATATATATAGACGCAGAAGCTAGGAACCATTCAAGTTTCACTACTAAATACTCCTATAGTCCTATACTAATTCCTATAGAAATTTAAAATATTTTGTCTTAATATCATAAATAATAGTAGTAGTACTATTGTAAATTCATCACAATTATAAGTAATACTCTTCCTCGATTGTAGTCATGTTTTTCTATTTTATTTACAGCACCTAGTTGCAATTCTTTATAGTAAATTTATCTTTCTAATAAAACTAAACTCATTTTCCAATTATAATATTTTTAAATTGATAGCGATAGAGAGAGTGCAACGTCACCTTAAGACAATAATTAACTTACATTTACAAATTTTCTTCCTTTAATAATATTTCATCTGTTCAAGATTTAAAGCCAACTTTGACTCATTCAAGATTTAAAAATGTGAAGTATATGGATTAGCATTTTTGACGATTAATCAAAAGGGGCAGGTGGGGGTGGAGCAGTTAGCGGAAATTGTTTAAGAAGGTGGCGCCACCACCTTTAAGAGGCTGTGGAACAAGAATCCACCTGCTCTAGGCCAAAAAAATTAATATAAGAAATTAATAAATAAATATACTCCATGTCTCACATCAATATTCACTTTTTGAAATTTTTGTTATGTAGAAAGGTTCTTTTTTCAACACATGCAAATGTCATGCTCTTTTCTAGAGCATTATTTATTAGATGATTCGAATATCTACTGAAATAAAAGATTCATTAGATATATGCATTTAATGGAAAAGTATAATTATGAAATTATATAGCCCATAAAAAATTATTATTCTAATTCTCTAAATAAATTATAGCATATATGAGATTGCATCTACTCCCATTGGACTTTGCATTTATCTCCGATTGGACTTTGCATTTATCTTTGTTCAAATTCAAATATTATTGATAATAGGTTTGGTTGAGGATTTGGTTATTTATGTATTTTTTTCTACATTGTATTATGTCAATTTCTTGACTCATTGTACATTTGTTCTTGTCTTTTCTAATCCCATTTGGAAAGCATACTTTGATTTATTAATCATAACATATTCTAATATACATCCATTTCCACTGAAGTATGGAGTATTTTTTGTTAAAAGATAATTCTTATTGAACTCGAACAGTCAATATATATTACTACTGCCATTTTATCATGCTCTTTTCCTTTCATCTCAATGCGAAATTACGATATTTCGTACACGTTTACATATATGCCATTTATGTTTGCCAATTTGTAAGTTCTTAAGATCTAAATTAATTAAAATTTAAACTTTTTATTTAACTAATGGTCGTGTAAATAATGCAATCAATACTGATACGAAAATATCTACACATATCTCTTTTATTTAATATATTATTGTTTAGCATATCTTTCATATTTCTTATCATTAAGTTAGGTTATTAATTAGTATTATAAATTGGAGTCTTTGTTATCATTGGAGTCATTGAAGAAATATAATTTATCTTTTATCGTCTTTTACTTTTCTCTGCAATTTACTTTATCAAGAACCCTAGTTGAACGATAGTTGGCTGCTCGACGGGAATGTTCCCCGTGAACGAACCAATATCTTCTTTGCGATCTCTCGCAGTTACCTTCCGATACGAGTTACTCGTATCATCTGGTGCTTTCATCCAGTTCTCATCCTCCGTAATTCCTCCATCATGTCATACACCTACACCGCCTACCACCATCACCAATTCGGCCATCCTCATCCGCGCCCCGAAACAGATCCATATCAGTGGCCATCATTGTACGCCGCCCCAACTACTGAATATGGACAACCACAACCACTGCCCTGCTCCGACGGACCAGACCCATCCTACGGGCTGCCATGGTTTGGCTCTCGAGACGAGCAGCCACCATACACTGCAGCGAAGACACCGCACCGCCGTGTTGGAAAGAGGAAGATGACCGCCCAAATTAATCATAGGAGAGTTCCTAGAGCATCGAATAAGTGTAGAGTCCCTAGTGTTGTATGTTTCCAATTATCATTTATTGGTGTAATTTACAAGACACTAATTTCCCTATAAATACTAGGGAAATTAGCAAGATCATACACAAGAAACATTCACAACAAGAAATACAATTTTCTCTACATTCTACCTTAATATGTCTATCCAATCTTTCTATATCTCTCTCGATTACCATCTTTAAGATTGTATCAGAGCAGGAAACCAACAAAGAACCTCCAATGGAGGTCAACCACATACACACTCTAGAACTATTGATCGAGAAAATCTCAAATCTAATTGATTTGTACAAATCCAACACAAACCAAAGCCAAAATTCCTACCAATCGAAGAACCTTGCCATAGAATCCAAGTGCACTCTGGCAGCAATAACTCCGGCGAACAGCCTAAGGAGTAGCGCCTCAAACATAAATCTAGCCCCCACTAAAAAAAAGACGTACTCCAGTGCCCTCGTTGATGGCGGAGAAAGGGTATGCAGTGGTTTAACTAGGGCTGGGAAAAAATATTGAAATGCCGAAATACCGGCCTTATCGTACCGAAAAAATACCAAAAATACCGAATTTTAGGTATACCGTGATTTTCGGTACGGTATGATACCCTACTGAAATATTTCGGTAAGGTAAATGTATGAATTTTTATATACCGCGGTATACCGCGGCATATCGAAATTTGGTATATACCGTAATTTAAGGTATATACCGTAAAATATGAATATAATAATATATAAAGTATTTTATATATTTTTAAATTATAAAATTTATTGTGAAATATAATATAATATGAATAAAATATACTAGTATTTAATACCCCGTATATTATTTAAATTACTATAAAATATAAATAGTATTCTAAAAACTCAAATATTTAATTTTAATTGGTATTGAAAGTAAGGTATACCGCAAAAGTATGGTATACCGAATTTTGGTACGGCATACCGAAAATGAGGTACGATATCGGTATGAAAATTCTCCATACTGAAAATAAGGTATACCGAAGTTCGGTATACCGAAAATTTTGGTAAGATAAAGGTATGATTTTTTCGTATACCGAATTTACGGTAAGGTATACGGTATGGTGGTTTCGGTAAGGTATACCGTACCTACCCACCCCTACCCCCACTAGTTATAGCAGCACCAGTCACCTACGCCGGAGAGAACAAGGATGGACGGATGGCTGTTGTAACAAGCAACCGGTCTGCAGCGCCACCTATCACAGACAGCAACGTCGGCGGCGACGCCGGCGGCGGAAGTAGCAGCGTTGGCAGCAAAGGCTGAAGCACCGTCGACAGCGGAGGTTGTGCAGCGGAGAAGAAAAAAGAAGCGGAAGAGGCGCGAGATTTGGGAAGGCGGGGAGGACCAAACAACCACCACCGGTACCAACGCGGTGATGGACGACGTTGATCCAGCGCCGCCTTCCGGCAGTCACAAATTCGAAGAGGTGATGAGAGAGACGGCGGAAATTATATTTGGGGGAACGGCTGGAGGTGGAGGATCATTTGTGGGGTTTTATAAACCCCCCCCCCCCAACTACTTTGCATAATACCCCCAACTTATACACCCACCTCAAACATTTCTCACAAAATCCCCCGCAACTGATTTTGAAATTGCCAAAGCCACCCCACCGAACTCAGAAATTTCCGAACCCACCCCAGTTGACCGAAAAATTATACAGAAAACCCCCATCTATCCAAAATACCAAAATAACACCCCCAAGTCTCAAAAATTATGAAAATAAGCCCCAAAGTTTTGAATTCCAACCCTCTATTACCTGTGCAAATACTTTTCAAGCCCTCGCATACTCATCTTCCTTAGCCATAGGGCCTAAAGACCACCACTGGATTTTTTATTGTGGGGCAACCGATACCATGTCATTTGATGCATCAGATTTCCTCGATATTTCATGTTCCACAAAACAATTCGTCCAAACCGCCAGTGAGGATTTAGCACAAGTACATAGGGCGGGCACTATTACTATCCCACCACCCCTTTACCTCTCCAACTGTCTTTATGTTCTGTCATTGTCCCACAAACTTTATTCTGTTAGCCATGTCACAAAGGATCTCAACTGCAAATTGCTAATGCAACCTCGTTTTTGTATGTTACAGGATATCAAGACGGGAATGATAGTTGGGCGTGGCACTGAATGTCATGGCTTGTACTATGTGGATGAGATAGCCCAACAGAGTACTGCGATACTAACTCACAGACTGACTGACAGACACATTTGGCTCTTACATAGCCGGTTAGGACACCCTTCTGTAGGATATCTTCGTATACTCTTTCCTGAGTTAGTTTCTTCTAAGCATGTTTTGAATTGCGAAACTTGTGTTTTGTCAAAGAGCCATATACATTCTTTCAAATTAAACAACACTAGAGAAAAATCTCATTTTGCTTTGGTTCACTGTGTGGGGTCCTGCTCCGGTAATTGGAGGACAAGGGATTTCGATATTTTTTGTTGTTTATTGATGACTTTTCTTGTATGACTTGGATTTATTTTTTGAAAACAAAATCAGAAGTTTTTGAGAAATTCATCGAGTTCTATCGTCTTGTTCAAACCTAAAATATAACTCCAAAATTCAAGTCCTTGGATCTGATAACGGGAGGGAATACGTGAATTCTAGGATGACATCTTTCTTCACTAAAAAAGGCCTTGTCCACCAAACTTCGTGTGCACATACACCAGAACAAAATGGGGTAGCTGAGCGGAAAAATCGATATATCTTAAAAATTACCCGTGCCCTCCTCATTAAATCAAACATCCCCAAATCTTTTTGGCCGGAAGCTATCGCAACTGCTGTCTATCTCCTAAACCGTCTACACACAAGGATCCTTAACTTCAAAACCCCTCTTGATATATTCTCTTCCCATAATTCGGTGCCATCCTCCCTTCATCTTGACCCCAAAATTTTCAGATGTACCATGTTTGTCCACATTCCCAAACATGACCGTGATAAATTCTCACTTTGTGCAGTTAAATGTGTCTTCTTGGGTTATGGATAAAACCAAAAAGGTTATCGGTGCTATGATCCTTCGACAGATCGTATGTACACAACTATGAACTACGACTTTGTTGAAAGCGAATACTTCTATAGCCAATCTAGCGGTCAGGGGGAGAGTGGTGAGTTGGTGAACTCAAGTAGTGACACACTAAATTGGCTACCTCTTTGGGGAGAAACCATTCAGGGGGAAGAGAACAACCAAACCCAACAGCCCGACCAAAATCCTGTCACAAATGTCGGTCCAACAACCATTCATGGGGAGGAAGAGAAAAACCAAACCCAACAGATAGACCAAAATCATGTCACAAATGTCGGGCCAACAGAGGAAGTTAGCAATACCACCGGGCAGTCAAATCTCCAAGAACTGAACATGCCGCTTCAGGACACTGCTGAGCTATCCGACCAGTCTTTAAATCATGAGGTAAATACTCTTGATCTCAATATTAGTCCTCTGCCTGAAAACACTAACAGTGACAGGGAAACTAGAAGCAAACCGATGAATCAATGCCAGAACAAGTGACAAGGCACGATAGACTGCCCTATAGAAGCACACGGGACGTTCCTCCCCGAAGATACTCACCAGATTGGAAGGGTCGGAAATCTAAATACTCTATGGCAAATCTTACTCAGGGTCACCTCACCGAAATGGCTAGGGCATTCGAAGCTGCACTTTACGAAGATGAAGAAATTTCGCAATCCTTCGAGGAGGCAATAAAGCACAAACACTGGAGGAAAGCCATGAAGAGAGAAATTGATGCCTTGATAAAAAATAAAACATGGGAGAAGTGTTCTCTACCTTCGGGCAAGAAGCCAGTTGAATGTCATTGGATCTTCACCATAAAACGACGAGCAGATGGTTCAATCGAGAGATACAAGGCAAGATTGGTTGCTAAGGGATATACTCAGGTGTATGGAGTAGACTATGAAGAGACTTTCTCACCTGTGGCCAAACTAAATACAGTAAGAACTCTCTTGTCTGTAGCTGCGTGTAAAGAATTACCATTATATCAGTTCGACGTTACAAATGCCTTCCTTCATGGAGAATTGGAGAAAAATAAAGAAGTCTACATGGAAGTTCCCCCGGGATTCTATGCAGAATTTGGAAAAGGGCAGGTGTGCAGATTGAAAAAAACCCTTTATGGGTTAAAGCAGTCCCCCAGAGTGTGGTTTGGAAGATTCTGTCAGGCAATGTTCAAACATGGCTTCAAACAAAGTCATTCAGATCACACACTATTTCTGAAGAACAGGAACGGCAAAATGACATGTCTGATTATATATGTTGATGATATGATCATAACAGGAGACGATGCAGAAGAGATCCAAAATCTGAAGGAAAACTTGTTCAACGAGTTTGAAATGAAGGACTTGGGAGCATTGACATACTTTCTAGGAATTGAAGTGTTAAGATCCAAACACGGGATATTCCTAAGACAGAGAAAATATATTCTTGACATGTTAGCCGAAACAAGCTTACTGGAATGCAAACCTGCTGAAACTCCAATGGTACCCAATCATGGGTTGAAAATGTAGATGGAGCCAAGCCTACAGATCGTGAAAGATACCAACGGTTAGTAGGGAAACTTATCTACCTTTCTCATACTCGGTCCGACATCGCATATGCAGTTGGAGTTGTCAGTCAATTCATGCATCAACCTCAGGAGGATCATATGAATGTTGTCATGAGAATTGTGAGGTATTTGAAAGGAACAACTAGTTATGGGGTTTTCTTAGAAAAGAAAGAAGATCTGGAAATCGATGGATACACCGATGCCGATTGGGCTAGTAATCCAGTCGATAGAAAATCCACTTGAGGGTATTTTACCTTTGTTGGAGGTAACTTAGTCACTTGGAGGAGCAAGAAGCAGAAAGTCGTGGCACTATCAAGCGCGGAAGCCGAATTTCGGGGGATTAGGAGTTGCCTTATGGAGATACTTTGGCTTAGAAGATTGTTAACAGAAATTGGCTTTCCACCTACACGGAAAAGCAAACTTTTTTTGTGACAACAAAGCGGCAATCAACATTTCAGAGAATCCCGTACAACATGACAGAACGAAACATGTCGAAGTTGATCGTCACTTCATCAAAGAAAAACTCGAAAGTGGCATCATTGAATTTCCATTCGTTCGATCTGAGGAACAACTCGCAGACATATTAACTAAGGCATTGTGTCCGAAAGTCTTCAAAGAATTTCTTAACAAGTTGAGTATCGGCGATACCGTTTCTCAACTTGAGGGGGAGTGTTGGAAAGAGGAAGATGGCCGCCCAAATTAATCATAGGAGAGTTCCTAGAGCATTGAATAAGTGTAGAATCCCCAGTGTTGTATGTTTCCAATTATCATTTATTGGTGTAATTTACAAGACACTAATTTCCCTATAAATACTAGGGAAATTAGCAAGATCATACATAAGAAACATTCACAACAAGAAATACAATTTTCTCTACATTCTACCTCAATATGTCTATCCAATCTTTCTATATCTCTCTCGATTACTATCTTTAAGATGCCGCGATCCACGTTCGCTGGTCAGGATCTGTACCACCATGTACAGTGGTCGCCGCCATGCCAGATCCACCCACAACAAATCGACTACTACCAGCCGCCGCTGTTATATCCGCAACCTCCTGATCAACCGGATTGGCAATGTCTCTCAACGACCAACGATGTCGGCCATATGGAGCCACTCGGCGTGCCACGTGATCCAGTGACACCTGAGTCTGAACCGAACCTAACGGTGGCTGCCTTGGCTTCACAGCTCGAGCGTTTGACTGCTATTGTCAGGGAATTGGAGTCTCAGATGGATTCACGTGAACGTTGTCTGGGCGATCCACACGCCGCGACGCGACCCCAGGTACAACCCCATTGCCTACTACTGATTTCCTGAGCTCAATGACAAAAGCACATCTTCGTGGTAGTGATGACCCATTTCCTTGATGGGATGCAAAGAAGTGAAATAGTGAAAGAATCCTTAGTGATGACATCTAAGAAGATTAATGTGAATTTGGGAGATAGTGTAATTGGAAGAAACGAGTGGGATAACAAGTGGATCTTTGATGAGGGCTTGGATGTTTCTGTTGAGGTTTCGGAAGTTCCCAATGTGGAAGAGTATGGGGGCAAAGACGATTGGCGGGTCATCCACCACCTTTCAGCAGCACCGTTGCCGGATGTTGCTCCACCACCAACAGCGAAAGAATCCCAACATCAAGACACTGACGATGCTGGAGTTATTGTTGGCCTCGATGTGACGCTTGTGAGCAACGAACCTGCTATTGCCGCCATTGCCTACGGTCTTGACAAGAAGGCAACCAGCGTCGGGGAGAAGAATGTGTTGATCTTCGTCCTTGGAGACGGTACTTTTGACGTGTGTCTTCTTACCATCGAGAGGGGTTTCTTTGAGGGGAAGACAACTGCTGGTGACACTCATCTTGGTGGTGAGAACTTCGACAACAAAATCGTGTTCTTCAAAGGGCAGGAGCCTTGCAAGACCATCAAACCCGATGAGGCTGATGCCAGTTTACTCGTATCAAATACGGAAATATACCTACACAGAGAAGGCTCGTGTAGTAAAATGGTAAGTTGGTAGTAACAAATAGTCAAATTAATACTAATTGGGGCCAACTGAATCGAGTGAAATTTACAGATGAAAAGTTCAGTGAGCTTTCATTTATTATTAATTCATATTTAAATAAGTAATATTATTCTAGAATAATTAAATGTTTTTAAATAAGATCGTCAGATCCTCTATTTCATTTTGTACTATTTGATTGTAATTATGTTTTATTTCCACCCATATTTCATTACTATAATAATACTATCATTAATTGATAATATAGCGTACAACAATAAATAATTGCATAGTGGATCATATGAATTGTTCATTAATAAGCATAGATAAAATAAAGTGTAGATGAAAATGCATCCAGCTGTCTCATATTGATATACCTAAGTTATTCGAATAATTTTCGTAATTTATGTAATTAAGCCAAATTGCTGGGACTTAGTTGGCACTATACAGCTCTTTATGCTTAATGTAAGTTTTTGTTGACTTAATTGTTTTTGTTTTTTTTGTTGACTTAATTGTTTTTGTTTTTTTACCACACGTATTCCAAATCCACTTTAGCGGAATTGGATTAATCTTTGACCGAGTTTGCAGATTAAAGCCAACGTCTCCAAGCGGGTGACAAGGTTTAAATCTCGTAACCTCAAGATCACCACGGCTCCGTGCTACCTACTGACTGCGCTACAACTTGTTTCTAGTTTAGTAAATTCTTGGAAAAAGGCCAATTTCCTCACATTAATATTATAAGCTCAAATTATTTTCCTTATTTCACATAATTATATTGCAATATAAATCTATATTAATTAACTTAAGGTGACATGACACATCTAAATTAACATTATAAACCGGAATTCGACATGGAATAAACATCAGATACATTTCATTGTTTGCAAAACTCCAAACACGCCCCACCAAATAATCCATCTCTCCCTGAATATTCATAACAAAGACAAATCTAAGCACGCACACTTTCTCTCTCTAGAATCGAGTCTAACCGCTCACTGTGTGAATATCTCAGTGGTTGAGTCTTTGTCTTGTCTGCTGCTAAACCCTAATTAAGCGAAGGGGAGCTGCCTGTGTGAATCACCCTCTCCACATTCGTGATTGGAGTTGGGTTCGATTAATTGCGGGAATATGGAGAGATCCGACGGCAAGGATTTCAACCACTACACCGACTTCACAACCGGCTCGGCTTCTGGTAGGAATCTTCTCTCTTTTTTTGATTATTTATGTCTTGATTCCATTCGTTTTTCGCTTACGATCCGTGCTCGAGCTTTATGGAATGAGTGTGGATGTGATTTTCAGCTGGAATTTGTACACGCCAGGTTCTGATATTGTATTTGATTATTCGTGCAGGTGGTGCGATGTTTGACGCGTCACAGTATTCGTTTTTCGGTAAGGATAGAATGGATGAAGTGGAATTGGGGGGTTTGGAGGATGATGACGAGGTTGTTCGTTCGATTGGGGGAAGATTTAGTGGAGAAGACGAATTGAACGAGTATCATTTGT
The DNA here is from genome assembly GCF_004379255.2 of Salvia splendens. Taxonomy (NCBI): domain Eukaryota; kingdom Viridiplantae; phylum Streptophyta; class Magnoliopsida; order Lamiales; family Lamiaceae; genus Salvia; species Salvia splendens. The sequence continues at coordinate 7,082,675 of NC_056036.1, read as the reverse complement.
TCCAGAAAGATGAGGTGGATATGTTGAATTATTGTTGTGAAACTGTATTTTTTATGATCTTCCAACGCAGAACCGTAGTCTTAGAACAGTACTTTGAATTTGTTAATAAAATGGTCCTGTCTAAATGTGATCTTTTAATATTATCTGATAAGATAAGCTCCTGGAGTTCTTAAGATGGTCTTATTTGTTAGCTATAGAATTCCTGTTTCCTATGGCAAACTTTGAAAATCTTCTTGTATTAGGGCCTAACTTATTGTATATTCTATTTTGATCTAATGTCTTGAATAATTTTCATTTTCCAGGGCTCAGGAGTAGGATCTTTGTCTGATATAGATGATCTGGCAACTACATTTGCAAAAGTGAGTTGTTCACAAAACATATTACTTCTGTTTCAGAGTCTATTCTTGTGATTTTGCATTCTTAGTATTTTTTTCTATCAATCTATTACCCATGTTATTGTGTATCATGTATGCTTGAATCGCCATTCAGAAATGAAAGCATAGCTACACATGAAATACATCAAATAGTGCATTTGGTAGCAAGAATATGATTGTTAACAGTCATTTCAAAAATTACAATGAGAGATGCAGCTCAATGAGATATGAAAAAAGCAAAATGGAAAATAATCTTGCAAGGTAGTCTAACTTGGATATAATTTGAACTAATATGATTGATCCTAGAGAACAATATTAAGTTGCTTCTAGACATTTATTCTAAAAAAAAGAGACAACAACAATGAACAATAGGATGTACAAACAAAACAATAAATGCTCATCTGTTTGAAGTCTTATTGATCTCCTAGATGTGTAAATTTGACCAATATTTGCTAAGTCTTGATCACTTTATTACATGCTATTTATTGTGCCATTCTGTTATCATGCAGTTGAACAAAGTTGTTTCGGGACCAAGACATCCTGGAGTTATTGGTGATCGAGGGTCTGGATCTTTCTCTAGAGAGAGTGAGTTCTAATTATGTGCCTATTTAAGAGTTATAGTTCAATCTATCTATCTTCCCTTACAGTTTTATGATGATGATAACACGCACCAGTTGACGCTGTATGTGAAAATTAATAGTTGATCTTTTTAAAGAATTTTTGTTCCAAAATGTTAGAATATTTTTTTTTCTATATGAAGATTTGCAGTTAACAATTTTTTGGCAAGTTCTCTCAACGCAAAATTAAGTATCACACCCTTTTCCGAATGCCTTCATTGATGTGAATTATTCAAGAAGTAATAGCAAAAATAAAAAAAATTGACTCTCTCCTTGTTGAAGGAAAAACACTTTGTTTTCACATCAATTGTTGAACTTAGATTAAGACATTTGATGTTTTCAGTTGCTATTTCTTGTTCACATGTTAGGTTCAATTTCTTCTTTTCTTTTTCCAGTTATTTTCTTGCCTTTTGATTTATAAATGTTACAGGCTCATCAGCCACAGAGTGGACGCGAGACACAGATTTTCCTGAATGGTTTGATCACCATATGTCTGACTCAGAATGCTATGAAGAAAATAAGAGATGTTCATCACAGTCCCATCTGTCCTCATTGTTTCTATCAGAATCTAAACCATTATATAGAACATCATCCTACCCTCAGCAACAGCCACAGCTGCTTCACGCTTCAAGTGAACCCATTTTGCCCCCTAAGTCATCTTTCACTTCCTTCCCTCCACCAGGTTCTCAAAAAACTTCTTTCAATTTGTCAACTCTTTCTAGTGGAACTCAGTCACCATTCTCTGCACAGAACAGCTCTTCGCTTTCTAACTCTATCCTCAGTTGGTCTAGTTTACCTCAAGGGTTCCAATATAATGCTAATATGTACCTAATGTCTCCAAATACATCTCATAATAATCAATTGCAGAACCACTGGATTAACCATGCTGGTGTTCTTCACGGAGATCATTCAATTCTCTTAGACAATATCCTGCAGCATCAGTATCATAATGGACTATTACCTCCACATTTATTATCCCCGCAGCATCCAATACGGCACCATTCTTTTCAACCATCTTTGGCCCAGTTGTCAGCCTTTCAATCTCAAATGTTTAATAGCGCTCCTTCTTCATCAGATTGGTGCAAATACAGATTGACTCAGAAGAGCAAGTCAAAGTCTAAATCATCACAGAAAGGTAAACATTCTGTGCGTTTCTCTAATCAAGGGTCTGAGGCTAGTATCCATCGGAGTGATAGTAACTTTCCACAAATAAAATCTAAGCACATGACTGCTGATGAAATAGAGAGCATACTCAAAATGCAGCATGCGCACGGCAATGACCCTTATGTAGATGATTACTACCACCAAGCTCGCCTTGCAAAGAAATCTGCTGAAATGAGGTCAAAGTATCGGTTTTGCCCATCCCTCCCACGAGAACAGTCTTCTCGATCCCATAGTTGTACTGAATCACAACCTCATCTTCAGGTTGATGCTCTTGGGAGGGTTTCTTTTTCTTCAATTCGCAGGCCTTCCCCTCTTCTTGAGCTTGACCCCCCTCCTTCTGCATGTGGAGATAGTGGTTCTGAGCAGAAAATATTCGAAAAGCCTCTGGAGCAGGAACCGATGCTTGCAGCAAGAGTAACAATTGAGGATGGGTTTTCTCTCCTTCTAGAGGTGGATGACATTGATCGTCTTTTACAAGCTACTCAACCTCAGGATGGTGGACACCAGTTAAGGCGAAAGCGCCATACCCTTTTAGAAGGATTAGCTGCCTCTCTGCAGCTAGTCGACCCACTTGGTAAAAGTGCCAATTCAGTCGGCCCATGTCCCAAGGATGATATTGTGTTCTTAAGGATAGTGTCTGTTGGCAAGGGCCGAAAACTCATTTCAAGGTTTCTTCAGCTTCTACTACCTGGTAGTGAACTTGCTCGAATAGTATGCATGGATATCTTCCGCCATCTAAGATTTCTGTTCGGGGGCCTACCAGCCGATGCAAAAGCAGCCGAGACCATCAATAACCTTGCTGAAACAGTCTCCATCTGCATTGGCAGTATGGATCTTAATTCCCTTAGTGCTTGTGTTGCTGCAGTTGTTTGTTCCTCCGAGCAGCCGCCTCTTCGTCTTATCGGTAGTCCTGCTGGAGACGGTGCCTCGGTCCTCCTAAAATCCGTTCTAGAAAGAGCTACTCATTTACTGAGAGATCCTCTGCCAGCCAGCAACTTGAGCACGCCTAACTGTGCCCTTTGGCAGGCCTCGTTCGATGCCTTCTTCGGCCTCCTGATGAAATACTGTGCCAGCAAGTATGATAGTATAGTGCAGTCCCTGATCTCCCAAGACAAGTTGGAGATCGGTTCGGAGACTGTAAGAGCCGTAAGTGGGGAGATGCCGGTAGAGATTCTACGCGCTAGTGTACCTCACACAGACGAGAGACAGAAGAAACTGTTGCTGAATTTGGCACAACAGTCGATGCTTGTCACCGGTGTTAGCTCGCAGGGTGGTGGAAGTGGTGGACAAGTGAATCCTGAAACGGTGAAAGGGTAAGTGAGCTGTGAACTGTAAATGCTTTGCTCTGCTTCCCTTGCCGCTGTTGCTGCTGCTTTTGGGGTTTAGCAGAATTTTAGTGCCAACAAATTTGTTGGAGTGATGCCTGCTCTGAAGTCTTCATTTTGTATTAATAAATTTGTTAAAAACACTGTATAATGTCAAAAGCTCTATTCCTAGTATTTGACAGTCTCTGTGTAAAGTATGAATGTAGCGTTTTCAGGTTGATTGTACAGGGATCATCATTAAGAGAGAAGGGTTGATATTAGAGGTCTCTCTCTATCTCATATGTATGTACATATAATGTGTTCGGGGTTTTGTTTAGACTTAAGCTTTAAGTTTGTATAAATATAACTGGTTCAGTTCAAATTAGGTTCTTGACTTATTTTATTTAGAGAATTAGAGGTCTCTCTCTCATATATGTATGTAGTACTATACATTTTTGAGGTCTTGTTTTGTAAATACTTAAAAGTATAGTCTATAATTGATTCGCACTAATTTTACTTTGTGATTGGAGTCCAAAATTGTAATACTTCCATTGTTTGTGTATATACTTTTTTTTGTGAGTATAAATATTCTCCCATCACATTATTCTTGGTCTATAATTAGAGTAACCAGGTATACAGTAGCTCTAGTTAACACATGTTCTGTGATTGGTTATATTATCTACATATAGTAACTATCCCTTTATTTGTGCTTGTTCACAGACCTCTTTTCAGAATAATAGTGAAATAAATTGATAAATAAAAGAGAGGCTCTTCCCATCGACTACTTATCTTGCATACACCTAAAAATAGAAAAGAAAAGGTAGTACTATATGGTACAAGATTAAGGGGCAATTCCGTATAAATACACAAACTTTGACGCAATCATAAACATTCAATTACATGCTTGCTCATTCAAGCCCCCTAGCTTAAGTGGTTGAGGGCCAAGGATACCGCGCTATCCTAGAGCTCAGGTGTTCGGCCCCTGGGAGGCCCATCTTGGGGATTAATTTCCCTTGGGGGTTCTTGAGTCCTGGCCTGGACTCAGGCGCTGGGGAGATAGGTTAACTAGGTCCCCTTGATTGGGTTGATAGGTTAACTGGTCTGGACCCGTGCTTGAGTAAGGTTGGTTGACTCGTTCCTTCCCATCCCGACAACGAAGCGCAGCTCGGTAGTAAGACGCTTCACCTCCGACCGTTAGGCCGGGGGTCCGAGTCACTTCGGGGGTAGATGGGGAATCATCGTCGATCCTCCTTTTAAAAAAAATAAAAAAGAAGAAAAAAAAAATTACATGCTTGCTCTGTTACATTGTAGTATAAGCTATAAAGACATTTTATGCATATATCTTAGCATGCAGAGCCAACAACCTGAAGTCGTTTTCATTATTTAACAATATGCTGTTATGTAAGAACTTATAATCTCAGTCGTGGGATAGAAATATCGTTAGTATTGTACTAGTTCACCTATATTTCTTTTTAATTTGTTTTCATTACTTGTGAGTTATGCACCTTATTTCAATCAATTAGCCCTAAAAAGATTAGTTTTTGTTTCATTCTTGAATTGCTTTCAAAGCTTGGATCTTGACAAAATCGAATCATGTTACACTTAAAAAACCTGACTAAGAGAAAATGTTTCATTATCTATATATAGAAATTTGATTTAAGGTAAAGCATGAGGATTCTTGCTTCTTTGATATCTTGTTGTTGATGGATTCTGTTTTGGCTTTGGGATGTAGCAGACCTCATATATCTTGGTTTATGATTTACTACTTTGGTGGGGTTTCTTCAAGCACAATTCTGAAAATTTCATGCCCTAATATCTTCTATATAGGTTGAACAAGATTGAACTTGTACTACAGTATAAATAGGACCAAGTCATTGATTTTTTGTTCACGGTCGTGTACTTAAACCAATTAACCCTATAAATAGTAGTTGTACATACCAACATACCTCTCACTAATTTTACTGAATCATCCAATATAATCATGTAGCAACACCCAATTTCCTCTCACAATATATGATTGAAGAAACTCAACGAGTCCACACATAATCAACCTTCAATGCCCAAAGGCTTGATGAAAAATAAACTTTCAACTTTGTCAGAAGAAATACAAACATTGTAGTATAACAAACATAACTGATCATGTCAATTAGCCTCAATAAGCAAACATAACAAAATCGGCATCTAATTTGGCTTATAAGAAACTTACTAAGCCCGATTATAGTGATGCAACTTGTATAATAAGACTTTTCCCGCAGCATTTCCCACAGTCATGAAACCTCCGTGAGGGCTAAAATCCATGCAGCTTGGATAGTGCACTGTCTTATTAGGAGGAGGCCAGTTCGAGAAAACAGTTAGGGACGGGACATGAACCAGCTTCATGCTATTCTTCTTCATGCGAGAACTGATGGCCAGAATTTGTGCATCCGGACTGAATTTCATAAAATCCACCTTAGTAGTCAAGTTCTCGATAACTTTTATAGGTTTTTTCTTCCCACCTATGAACTCATCTCTGTTGTAGATGTTCACAATCCCACTGTCTGAACCTGCTGCAAATAAATTACCAACTGGGGGAACAGACAAAGCTGTACCAGTCAGACAACCTTCATCGACGCCCTTGTGGAAGCACAACCTTGTCCTCAGATCCCAGTGATAAATCTGCCCATCCCCACCAGAACTCAACAATTGATGTCCATCGTTAGTGAATGCTACAGATCTAACACTTCCATTCATCTTCAGCGTACCAATCAATTCTTTTGTCTTTGATGACACTAACAGAATACACCCTTCGTTTCCTAGAAAGGCGATGGTTTTAGAATCAGGGCTAACCTCAAACGATTCCAAGCTCTTCTCATCCCGTCCAGCAAGAGGGCCTATCTTATCTACGCGAGCTTTGATTAAGTCAAAGCTATAAGCAAACTTCCTCCTTCCTGATATGATGGCCTGTGATCCATCAGGCAAGAAAGCAGCCTTTCGAATAGGACAGTCCTCCAGAAAAATGCTCTGTATCATCTCATTTTTCTTCCCGTCTACTTGAAAGAACTTCAATGTTCTATCCAACCCACCAACAAGGAGCAGCTGTGCATTCTTGTGGAACTGTACAGAATTAATTGGACCTTGGGAAGGGTCCTTCATATTGGCGTCAGACAATCTCGAGTATTCAAGAAGCCCCGGTAATAGTTTCACACTCCTGTTCAGAACAAGATCTTCGTTTGACCTGAGGACATCATCAGCATATTCAAGACGCTCATAACCACTGGCTACCACCACTCCGCTTTCTTTGTCAGAATCATCATCTTCAGAACTATACACTGGCTGAGAATTGGGACGTGCCCAATCAGTACCTCGGTTCATCTTCATATGCTGAGCTCTCAATCTTGACTCATACGCTTCACCAGAAATTACACTTTCATCCTCTCCTTTCCTCAGCTTCCGCAGTTTGTTGATCTTGGCTATGTTTATACTAGTCTTTTTCTCTTCATCATCAACCCACACAGGTTTTCTCTCATTGTTATTCAGTTCATCAGCACTCTCATCTCCAGACTCAATGTCCTCTTCGTACACAGACAATGTGCTATCTGCTGACCTATCAGTGAAGAACAATGCAGAGTTGTTGTCCACCTCCTCTCTAGCTTCTTCTTCGTCATCGTCCTTCCCAAACCCAACCGGTGAGTATAAGTTGCTAAACAAAAAGCTTTCGAGCTTCTTTCTCTCCTTCCCCTCCTCAATTTCCAATTGCTCGTCATCCTCCTCCTTTCGCCCTTTCTTTCTCTTCTTATTTCTCGTAGGATCTACGACAGTTTTGTCTCCATCCCCAACCTCTTCTTCGACAAGTTCAATCTTGTCTTTCACCATCTCCCTCGTTTTCTTCTTCCCTACCTCTTTAGGTAGGGCATTTTGAGAAATTAAGCTCATTTTCTCAGCCAACAAACTGCTCAAACCAAATCAAATACTAGTAAAAACTAATCAATGATATAAACACAGAAATAAAATCATAAATGTACACAAAATGATTTCTTCAACAAAGTAATACACCCTCTACTGATCAATAAAGCAATTCGTTGCCATATCCGAAAAAACAATCTATCAATATATATAAAAGACAGGTTTTTGGAAAAATTACATAGAGCAGAAGACTGACTTTTTCAGAATTTTTTTCGAACATTGTATCACAGAGTTTCATCTTGTTAGTCTGTTCAATGCATGGGGAAAACATCATCTATGTAATCTTTCAATTCAATTGAATGTTAGCATACAAAAGGAATAAGATACATCAATAAAAATTCATACCAATTTTTAAATATTTCTTTAATGGAGGCTGGAGGCGATTCTTCTATGGAGGTTGAGAAGTTCGGCGGCGTGAGGAAGGAAGGAGTATACTTAAATGTGAGTAGTGTTTTAGGGCTTTTTCGTTAGGCTCTCTCTTCTCTTTTTCTATTAGGCCCAATAAAAATAATGTATAGTATAGCCCAAAAATCTTGGTGCACAAAAATAATGTACATAGTCCACAACTTATTTTTCATACCTAACTAAAATAAATTTATTTCATAGAGTAGTAGTTCATCCATCCTATAAAAGATGTTACACTTGTGGGATGGCACATGTTTTAGGAGGTTTTATTGTGTGCATGAAGATAAGAAAAAAAATATTATTTATGTATTAACGTGAGAGAAAACTTTTTTCTAAAAATAGAAATGTGATATCTTCAATGAGACAAATTAAAAAGAAAAATATGACATCTTTTATGGGACAAAATGAGTATATTACTTTTTTATCAAGGTGATAATGTAACTTACATTCTGATAAACTCTCTTCCTCTAAACCATGATTTATGTTAATTTGCTGATATTAAGTGTCAAATATATTTATAAAAATATAAATAATTTTATTTTACTAGTGATAAATTAATGTCCCACCTTTATTTTAATAAAATTCACTATTTTTTTATCAAATATGAAATTATATAAGTATACATTTGTTATGCTGTCAAATAAAACTTTAATTCATATTTCTATATTCTCAATTATAAAAGATAGACTATGAGAATAGTGGATGACATCCATTAGAATTTTTTTTATAAAATCTTCTCCAAAGTGTCTTTTATAGTCAAGCATTTCCAAATATTACCGGTATGTAGAAAAAGAAAGAGATGCCAGTCTTCCCACCACCGCTTGAATCAAATCTCCTTCTCATGCACGTCAGTCATATCTCTTTCATGCACTTTCACCAAGTCATCTACCTCTCACACACTTCCACCGCGGTCATCTCTACAATTTCACCTTGTCATTTCCGCCGCTTTTCATATACAAATTACCCCAAGCTTTTCAACTCATCATCTATATCTACCATCATATTTCTCTATTACTCATAAATATACTTATCTATTTTCAAAGAGTTCAACTATCTACCTTTATAATCTATATTCTCAATTAAAGACATTTTATAGTAGAAACATTATTTTTATAGTTGCAATTGTTTAAAACCAATGCTCATGATCTCTAAAAAAATGTTTTTGATCTAATGACCTTTGGCAAAATATCTAGATGATTTTTTCCACAAAGTTCGAAACACATTTTTGATCTTATGGTCATTATTAGCTAGTTAATTTTCCATCAGAATCTTTATACTTTTTTACCAATATTTATGAAAATAATTAACAAGGCTAGCCAAATATCATGCTGTATTTATAATTGGAGTATTGTTTTTTCACTTGCATGGCACGAAAATAGGTTGTTTTGTTCGTCATGTTTCATTTCAATTGGCTATTTCACTACGCATTTGGTGCATGATACAATACATATAGTTCATAAGTTATAAAAAAAATATTTTAATTCAAGATATATTTATATTACGAAAACAATTGGAATTTGATATTCTATATGTTGCCTAACCTACGACAAGTATACAAGTTGAAAATATATTTTATTTTACACCCAAACACTACTCTCTGTCTGTGAGCATATACCCGTGCCAAAATTATTTTGAAGATGGAATCTGTCAAGTCCGATCAAAAGAATCAATCGATGGAACAAAACATACGACACTTACTTCCAATTCCATTTACCAAAAGCAGAAAGAATAGAAGAAATGGCACTAACTGTTAGGAGTTTTGTGATGATAACAAGCACCAAGCTCGGCAAGTTCGTCAAGTTCGGCAAGTTCGTCAAGTTCGGCAAGTTCGGCAAGCTCGGCAGCTCGGCAGCTCGGCAGCTCGGCTGTTATGACAACTCGTTTCCGGCAGCCGTTAGATCTGTTTTGTTAGTCAAGTTTTAATCCTAGCCGTAGGATTGAGGGTGCATCGGAACCGAGCGTGGAGTGTGCGACACGTGATCAAGAAGTTTGAGTTCAAAATTCTGTTATGCAACGGCTATTAGAGAAGAGCAGTTTGAGTTCACTTGCACGGCAGTTTCAACTGCATAGTTGATTCCTATAAGAGCAGTTGCAGCTCCATATCAGAGATTTGAGAAGAACCGAGAGAGAAAACTCAGCTGAGAGATCATAACAACAATCAATAGCTAGAGTGAGAGATACACACTATCTTTGTGAGGAACTAGCTTGTATAGTCTTCGGTGTGATATGAGTTCATATGCGAAGAGGGAGTAGCTTGTTCTTGAGTGTGTGATCTTGTTGTATGATTGTAGTTCTTGATCGTGATTGAAGTAAATCGATTCGTTATTCTCCCGTGGACGTAGGCTTACGCCGAACCACGTATATCCTCGTGTTCTTGTTGTTCCATTTCGTTTTTGCTCCGATCTCGATTTCCAACAAGTGGCGCCGTCTGTGGGAACGAGGAGAATCGTTGGAAGAAGTCAGAGATCAGTTTGAAAATGGATGGGCAGCGGTCTTGGAGAAGGAGATTGCGTTCTTGATCACGTCAGTTGAAGGGGACGAAGGTGTGGTCGGTTTTGGTTCGTGCAGCTTTGAGCGATATTGTTGAGAAGTTTTCTGCATTGGCGATTCATTGTGGAGAGAGCTCGAGGGTTCATCGATCAAGAAAGAGGGAAGTTCTTGGTGATCGTTGGTGTAGCTCGCTCAATGATCGTTGCTCATATTGATGGTCCATAATGGGATCGAGTATGGCGATATGCAACTCATTTCCGAGGCCCATGATGATGTTGATGGATATTGAAGGCCACAAGAGCCTTGATGAGATGATGATCAGAGGCGGAGCATACCTCTTGGATGATGCAATGATGGTGTTCGACGAAATGCCGGAGAGTAATGTGATTACTTGGATGATAGTGATCGCTAGGCACGTCGAAAATGGGCGGTCGAGCTGGCAGAGGGCGTTGAAGGTTTACGAGTGGATGAATCTTCGCTGTTGGTAAGCGCCGAATGCTAGGATGCTGGCCACGATTCTCTCTGTGCTTGGGAAATGGTGGTTGCGCGTAAGGTGTTCGATGAAATTCGGGAGAGAAATGTGTTTTCCAATTTTCGATGATTTGGAGAGTTTGCAGGGGCTGTGATGATGTCGCTCATGAGTTCCAGCAACGACGACCAGGTGGTACCGCCGCTACAATGGGAAAGAGACACCGTCGAAGAAGATAAAATCGCCGGTTGCGAGTGATATTTCTTTTCCCGGAGCTTTCGAATTTGGCACAGTAGTTTCGAATGTGGAAGTTGGTCGAGTTGGCGACGATGAATCAGATGACACTAGGTTTATCAGAAATGTGAGTGATTCTAGAATTGCGATTGAGAATGAAGAATTCTTGTTCCACGTTCTATCCGGATAGGCAAGCAAGAAGGCCTCGTCTTGGTGTTTTTTGGGGACAGCAGCTATGGGTGGTTCGATCCGGCGGAGTTGATTCCATTTGAGGAGAATTTCGCCCAGAAGTCAATGCAAACTACATCCCGGTCAATCATTAAGACGGTGGAGGAAGCTGCGGGCGAGAAGGCCAGTGGAGAAGTGTTTGAGGGATGCGAAGAAGCATAAGAGCAACGTCGACGACGTCGTGATCGTTAGCGATTCGAGGAGGATCCCGAAGGGGCAACAGCCATGTTATTTACTTCAAGATTTTTGTTTGCGTTTGTTGAATTGTCCGTGGGAGAGGTGCAACAGCCGTGTCATCTTAAGCGATGAAAATGGCATAATCTTGACAGAAATTCGGTTATCACTTATGAGAGATGTGTGATATCTCTAGGGATCAGCAACTCCAATTCTGAACAGGGAAGATTCAGATTAGGTGGAGGTTTTATCGTCCGGTGGAGGCGATCGTCCAGTGGGGGCGTTGTGGCTGATCAAGGAAGTGATAAAGGAGGATCTGGGGATGATTCTCGGAGTCAGGATACTGACAAGAAAAGTCAAGATTGGCGCTACTCGGACATGAGATTGACAAAGAACAAGGTGATCGAAAGAAGTGTTGTATCATCTCAAAAGGTGGAGGATTGTTAGGAGTTTTGTGATGATAACAAGCACCAAGCTCGGCAAGTTCGTCAAGTTCGGCAAGTTCGTCAAGTTCGGCAAGTTCGGCAAGCTCGGCAGCTCGGCTGTTATGACAACTCGTTTCCGGCAGCCGTTAGATCTGTTTTGTTAGTCAAGTTTTAATCCTAGCCGTAGGATTGAGGGTGCATCGGAACCGAGCGTGGAGTGTGCGACACGTGATCAAGAAGTTTGAGTTCAAAATTCTGTTATGCAACGGCTATTAGAGAAGAGCAGTTTGAGTTCACTTGCACGGCAGTTTCAACTGCATAGTTGATTCCTATAAGAGCAGTTGCAGCTCCATATCAGAGATTTGAGAAGAACCAAGAGAGAAAACTCAGCTGAGAGATCATAACAACAATCAATAGCTAGAGTGAGAGATACACACTATCTTTGTGAGGAACTAGCTTGTATAGTCTTCGGTGTGATATGAGTTCATATGCGAAGAGGGAGTAGCTTGTTCTTGAGTGTGTGATCTTGTTGTATGATTGTAGTTCTTGATCGTGATTGAAGTAAATCGATTCGTTATTCTCCCGTGGACGTAGGCTTACGCCGAACCACGTATATCCTCGTGTTCTTGTTGTTCCATTTCGTTTTTGCTCCGATCTCGATTTCCAACACTAACTAAACTAAGATAGATAGATAGATAGGTACACATACCAAAGAAAGTTGTCTTAGTAAACAAACAATTCGCAGATGAGTACCTTGTCTTGGAGTTGGAGATGAGAAAGCTAGTTTGCTAAATGCAGTAATCCTGTTAGAGAAGAGAAGCTTTCATTTGACTAGTTGAACTAAGACAACTTAATGGCTAATGCATATAAATAATTCAGATTCTATATATGAAATAGCATGGATAATAGATGCACAGATGATGCGGACGAACGTGGTGACATCGGGCGGATTTTGGCTGGAGGAACAAGGAGGCGCAGAGCTTCTAAAACAGGTCAGAATCCCCAGTATAACAAACAATAGTTATTTTACTTCTTTCTTTTCCAAATTCAATGAGAGTAACTCCAAATCCAATCCCCAATCAAAATATATTTCTTTTTTTTTTTACAGTCATTCCAGCTAACCCCATTTTTTAGCCTAAATATGATTGTTCTTAAATAATTTCGAACTTTGACTGTATTGCGATTTTCAATACTCCTACTATAATGGTACTTATTTCTATTTTTGTCCAATAATCAATTATACATGTCCATGACACGCAACTAGGAAAAACTAACCTAAAATCTTGTAAGTTACCCGAAAATTGTGAATCAGACTATTAAATGAGTAACATAGATAGATACCTTGTGCCATATCTATAGTAGTTTTATATCTTTGGTAATAAATGCTATAGTATAATTAATGTTGAATGACAGAGCCCCAACATTTGTAAAACTACCAAACTAAACCGTAGCATATTCCCCAGCTCTTGCTATTTCTGTTTATATCCAAACAACAAAAGTTGGAAAAGCAAAATTCAATTTTCATATCATAACATTTACAGGAAATCCCATGAGAGAAATAAATACATTTGGATAGACTCTACAACCTCTCATCAAACAATGCGTGTGTGTATGTGTATATATATATATATATTCCATGGCCATGCATGTGTTTGTGCGATTAGATTTACAGATATTCATATCATGAAACAGGCCACTTTGAGATGCATTCTGGTAGAGAAGAAAAACTGCGCTGCGACATCGAATGGGCGCTTCTGCGTCTGGCACTTGGCGTGGCAGAAGCTGAAGACAATGATGATGGCTTTGATTCGGAAGCAGGCGCATACCTACTCAGATGACTAGTCAGCTTCTTCTTCTCCGACTCCTCCGCCTCGTTCTTCTCTCCACCTCTAACATGCCCTACTTTCACCTCAGTCATCCCAACCGGCAGAACACAGTTGCAGAACAAACCTGAATAATCAAACAAACAAAATCAGCCACAAAGAAACAAACTCTCATATATAAAAACATAATCAATCGTACCAAGCCGAGCAAGGCGATTGACCCATCTAGGGATTTGTTTGCTGGTCAAGCGAAGGCACACATCGTTGCAGAAATGGTTGCAATTCTTGGAAATGAGATTGTAGGCATTTCCGGGGTATTCTCGAGCCAGATTTTCCATGAGCGCGCGGACCTCCTTGGGCCCCAAATCTGATCTCGCAATCAAGATTGATTTTCGAAATGTGAAGCCAGGGCAATGCTTTGGTTCTACCTCGAATATCCCAGTTGTTGAATGTTCATGAGCACCGAATGCATACTCAACCCCATGAACTACATGAACAAACCCTAATTTTTGTAATTGCCAAATTTGGGGGAAATCAAAGAGGAAGCAGCAATTGATTACCTTGAACACCAGAATGATAGATGCCGAGGCCGAGCCAGTAAGCGTAGCCGTTGATGGGGGTGAGGTCGTATACGTTCAGGTATACCGGTATAGTGCCCGTCTTCCCCTTCCGCCCCATCATTTTCCGCAGCATCGATCGTTTCTCTTCGTTTTCTTCTTTTCTCAACGCATGCGCTAACTTTTGATCGAATTTCACCCCCCAATTCTCGATCTCTGGCTTTGGATTTAGAATTGGGATTGCAGATTTTTTGATAACGGAAAACCCAATTCGCTTTTGCCTTGTCGATTGTGATTATTACATTCTTTATTTTTTATTTGGGGCAACTTCTTTTTTCTTTTTCATTATTTATTTATCAACCTTGAAAGGCTAAATATATCCACTTTCCCAACCAAAACTATCGCCATTTTTTAAAATTTTTACTACTCCAATTATATAGAAGTAAATATTTATCTTAGTGACAATAGGAGTATTTTATAATTTATTTGTACTCTAATTAAATATTTACTAGTGACAATAGGAGTATTTTTTAATTTATTAGTGATAGGAGAGTGATTAATCGCTAACTCAACCTTTAATTGTTAACTATAATTAATTTAGAACCATAAGATTTGTAGAGATGTAGTGGTCTATAAATCGTCATGTGTAAATTCGTTTTATTATTATTTAAATTTAAGAAAATAAGAAAATTATCAAAATTAGGATTTTGGATCAAAATGTCAATATAGTGTATTAAACATATCAATATTATTCATTGAATATGTCAAAACAATTTAACATTGACATTGTATATGTATTATATTGACATATTATGATAGCTACATTGACATTATGTTGCTTTTGAAAAATACAAAAATTAGACAATTTTTTTAAAAATTTTGACATCAGAATATATGCAAGTGATTTGATATAAGTTGTGTGAAAAAATAATTTAAATTGAGATAGTTATAATCATTTAAAGTTTTTAGATTTTTTTTAAAGTTGGTTATAACTAACTTTCTAATTAATTGACATTAATACCCTTAATTGATATTTTTTTGGATTGTATCGATACTCATGGATGATTAATCTTGCCCCTTAATTTCATGATCCAATATCTCTTATTTAGTTGTAGTTAGCAATTTATGGGTGAGTTAGCAATATAATACACTCCATTAGTGATAATATTATGTTTCAAATATATTTATAGCAAAAGCAAAATGAATTTATCTTCTACCTATAAATAGATGAGATGGCCTTACAAAGTTCCTACTAATATAGACCGATGGCTGCTTTTAGTCATAGTTAATATTACGAACTAATTAATTCATAATATTAACCACTAGAAGCTATCAAACATATGATTAAAATCGTAAAACAATCATATATTTGAGATAAAAAAAAAATAGACTTTAATCTATGATATAATATGTTATGAAATTTTAAAACAAAGTTGATCATCTAAAATTTTTATATAAATCCATAGAATCAAACAAGTAAATTAAAAATATAGTAGTATAATAAAATCACAACAATATTCAGCTAAACGATCATACAGTTCAATCAGCATTCTACCGGTCCCTTTTCTTGTTCTGCTTCTGCCGATGATAAGGTGCACTCCTGTACAACACACCCATCATTAGAAACTACAAAGATGATTTGATTCTTGAATCTCTATAATAATTTTACAAGGCAAAATAAAACAGCACCTTTTATACTGGGGATCAGTTGGGTCCGGAGCATACAGCGGTGAGGTGAACAAGGCTGCAAACCGCGGATCTTGATTATCCACAGTTGGTATCTTGCCCTCGTCAACAACTTCTTTCCCCTTCTTCCCTTTGCGCTTCTTAGGTTTTATGTTGTACCCCTTTAAATTGGTATCGTCAGCAGTTAACAGCTCCAGTTCTGCTATGCTTGCTTCGTTTTCATTCGCCCTCTTCCTTGTCCCACAACTGCCCTTATTTTCCTCAGCTGGAGCATCATCTTCCACAAAAAAGTCATCTGCTTCTTCTGCAGCTTCTTCATCAGCGTCACTACTCTCATCATCTGAAACGTATTTCGACCCTTTCTTTGAAGCATTCTTTTTCTCTTTTCTCTTTCTGAGGTAAGCCTCCCAAACTGTTTCTGCTTTCTTCGTCTTCTTTTCAGAAATGCGTTTGCTGATCTCTTCTAATCCAGAACTAAAAGTCACCTCCATGTCCTGCCGCCCATCATCATCTTCTTCGTCTTCATCTGAGCCGTCCCCTGCCTGGATTAGAGCACGGTACTTATCTCGCTTATTGCACTTCTTTTCAGACTCCCCTTCCACTTCATCTTCGTTCTTGTCCTCATCTGATTCACTCTCATCAGATGCCAAATACTCTTTTAACTCCAACTCAGCTATCTGCAACGGAAGGAAAAGACGCGAAAAGTGAAGTTGTGATTTGAGAAACTATATGCATAACTAGATGTACAAAACCCAACAATGCATTTCAAAAAATATAATAGACCTGTCATCTAACTCCACAGAACAATACACCTCTGCTGATGCTTTGAAAGGAACTAAACCGTTAATACATATTACTAAAAATATCATCAACCAGTAAGCAAATAAAAACACAACTTAGTCATTCATCTGCAATAACTCATTGCAACAGCAGTGAATTTCTTCAAATGTAGATTCCGTTATGAATTGAAAAGATGGGCAACAAAATGAATCAGATACACAGTAATCATCTTTCTGGATAAACAAGAGAATTGACACATGTTTTTAAACATTTGAAAAGTTTATCACAACTAGAAATTACAACATAACACCAACCTGCTCATCATTAAGTTTTCTCTTCAAGGTCTTTGCGCGTTGTGGTTCATCTTCATCCCATGTGAGATGAATGTTGCTATGTTGCAGCGCTCGAGTTTGAAAATCTAAACCTTCATAATCTGCCGGTGCCTGGATAGAGAAGAATCAGAATCATAAGAATAGTCAATTAGTAAGAAAAATATAGTGGATTTCTCAAGATAGCCAGCAAAAGATTAGGAGTTTGGATTCATTCCCTACAATAAAATCAACACATATGGGGAAAAAAAGTTGGCCACATGCTTGGGCATAGACCTGTAGTTCGACCAATAATTAAAAAGAAATATATTGCTAGCTATGTGGTCAAAGTTTCTCCAACAAATGCTAATATAGCTCAGACATGAGCCCATTCCTAATTAACGGAAAAACAGCCAAATTAAATAGCACAAATATGATACTGTCATCCATACTCTTACTATTGCCGTGCCTAGTCCATTCCATGTGTAGTACTTGTATGATTATATTCAAACAAATCATAACAACAGAGTAAATCTTAGTTTAAGATAAATATGGGAAGAAATTTGAGATTTCAAATTGCTATGGAAGAAGAAGCTAATTAAGAGACGGAAATTACCTCAGTGGCAACATCGCGTGCCTTATGCTTAAACTCCATTGAATCTGGGATAAATCTCAAGTCCAACTTATTCGCTGATCTTTCAAACTCTACTCCATCACAAGTTTTATAGAGATAATCTGCTGTTGCAACTGAATCACATTCTACAACAGCATAATAATACCTAACAAGAAGAGGTATGGTCAAACACAACAGAAGTTGATGTCACATATTTTTAGAACAAGGAGGCACAAAAGGTGAAACTAAAACTTGTGCTATTTTATCACATAGTTCGCTTGCTCACAAACATGAACATCATCCTGTATATTGACATATGGACAATCTTAAAACTCAAAAGAACAGGTCTTCACTAAGTGCTTAATTCCATTGAAACAAATATTTCAGCCATTTATTGAGAGTTAACTTTTAAATAGGTGAAAACCAAAGAGTACAAGCATATAATGTGAAAAGCCAAAAACTTTATAAGCTATACCTTAGCCTGCTAATCTCATAAGCGCGTAGCTTACTTTGGTCAATCTCATCATCATCGTCATCATCCATATCATCCATATCATCATGCTTATCCTCATCATCAAATAATCCAACAGGCCCACTGACTGCCTCCTCTTCCATGCGCTTGATTCCAAACTCGGATGGATAGACAGATACAGACAAAATTTGACCCCCTTTAGGGAGAAATGAAGTTAACAAGACATACAAATCAACAGCCTGCAATGAAGGATTCACATTATAAGTATCCAAAATAGGGAAAACAAGAGTGCATACGATTGACCAAAACATGTAAACACTCTGAAATCAAACTAAATAGATATTTCGCATTCAGACTGACACTCGAAAAAAGAAGTTAGACAACCCTCAAGTCCAGAGGTCTTGTTTTTATTGAGGATTATTCAAACCCCAATGCTATGTGATAATTATAGCTTGTGTCACACAATGTGGTTTCAAAGTAAAAGGAATGACTTGAAAGTATGACGAACAGACGAAAAGGTAAAACGGATGAGACATCTCACCCTGACTTGACTCCAGTCGAGATTGACAACAGCTAGCCTTCGTGTTTCTTTGTCGATTTCGGGTACATCCTCCTGCGAATGAGAAAAAAGAAAACATACAAAATTACAAAACTATTACTACAAAACTGTATCAGCTTATTAGTTGAGGCATACGCCATACAGTGAACAAGCCTCAACCTGCGGCATAAGGCTATCTTCTTCATCCTCTTGGTCCACATAATTGTCATCACCTGAGTCAGTAGTACTGGTGGATGAAGACTCGTCCACACTCTGCCCGTCATCACCATCATCGTCATCTTCATCTTCTTCGTCGTCTAATTCATCCTCATCAAGATTCCTCATTTTTTCAATATCAGTTTTAGATTGAGCTGGTTTGGCAATTTGGGCATCTGATTCTGGGACATCTTCTTGGTGGAGGCGGTAGTAATGAGCGAGAGAGGAAGAGGAGGAGGAGTTGTTAGGCTTGGGTTTGCCACGCTTATCTACGGGAGCACGAGAGGAGATGAAGTTGCGGTCGGTAAATATGCGCTGGAAGCGAGAGTCGATTGTGACCTTGGAATGCCTCTTGGGAGCTTCCATGAAGCGAGGGTCTGACTGGGCCGAAGCAAATCGCTCGTCCTTAATCATTGCCGGTTCCTTCTTCTTCGTTTTCTTCTGCTTCTTTCTCTGCTCCAATCCCAAAATCCTTCGTGTGGAGGATGACATTCTCTCCTGACGGTGGTGTGTGTGAGAGACACAGAGAGGGGAGAGAAACGATGAATAATAAACAAGACCTAGGGAGGGATCGTCTGCTGTTCCTGAAACCGCAGCAAACAAAAAATGAAACGCAAGAGAGGAGAAGAAGATGAAGGCGGCTTTTCTTTCCTCACAAATCACAATGGTGTGTGTGAGAGAGAGACAGAGGGGAGGAGAGGGACGTTGAGCAGCTAAAAAACCTAACTTTAATTGGGCTTCCAAATAAAAGTTGAACCCACTTAAATGGGTAGGGTAGGGTAGGGTAGGGATTGCAATTCCTGAAATAGGTAAGGTTTTTTTTTGTGTTCAATATTTATATTTTATATCTTATTTCAGTTTTTGTTTAATACTAGTATTTTATTTTATTTTCTGTAACTCTTTTTAACTTTGAGTGGTTATTAAAGATAAAAATGTTATAGATATTAAATAAAAAAAAGTAAAAATAAATGTAAATGAAAATATTAAATTATCAATTTTCTTCATAAAAAATTGTCAACAGAGATTACAAATACATGAATATCAACTAGCTTCATAAAATTGTTAACCAAGTTGTGTTGACATTATTTATTATCTTTTGATATAAATAAAAAAAAAATATAACTGCTTGAAAATAATATTGTTACCAAAAATTGTAGTTATCATTTGATTATATTTTTATATTCAATATCATAATTATAATTTTTAGTATTTTAATTTATTAATATAATTGAATTTCATAATGTTTTTGTGTGCTTGAAGGAATACTATCATACGAAAAATATACTCCCTCCGTTCCCTCATAGTTGAAACGAAATTTTTTGGCACAAAGTTTAAGAAAGAGAGGTTGAGTGTGTTAAATAAACAGATAAAAAAGTAAGAGATGAGAAAAAATAGAAAGAATAAAGTAGAAAGTGAATAAAGTAAGAAAAATACAAAAGTTATTGTATATAGAAATGACTCAATTATAAGGGAACTTTCTAAAATGAAAAAAATGACTAACTATGAGATAATGGAGGTAATTTTAATAAAAAGTAAAGGAAAAGAGAAGGTAATGTTATGTGTTCTTGAAGGAATACTATCATTAAAAAATAGAGTAATTTTAATAAAAAGTAAAGAAAAAGAGAAGGGCTGCGTTTCGTTATTTGTTTGCTTCATACAAATAGGGGAAATTAGCTGCTGAACACTGGAAATTTCAATGTCGATAGCTCTTAGAACTAAACTTGGTTCCACAGGAGCTCGTCTCCTACGGAGCCTTGCCGCCGCACGGTCTTTCTCCGATCAACCTTACGAACCTATTCCCGACCGCTCCCTCAGAAATCAATCTCGAATTCAATCTCGGCCCAGGAAGGGGGATACCGATGCTGATTTTCTCGAAAAATTCAAGCTTGGACTGGACAGCGATAGTAGCGTCAAAGAAAACCCTAGCAAGAGCGAGGCAGTCGATAGAGGTAGCGACAGCGAGGATGCAAATGAGATATTCAAGAAGATGAAGGAGACGGGGCTGATCCCGAACGCGGTGGCTATGCTGGATGGGCTGTGCAAAGACGGGCTGGTCCAAGACGCGATGAAGCTGTTCGGGTTAATGCGCGAGAAGGGGGCGATTCCGGAGGTGGTGGTGTACACTGCTGTGGTGGAGGGGTTCTGCAAGGCGCAGAAGCTGGATGATGCGGTGAGGATCTTCAAGAAAATGGAGAGCAATGGAATTGTTCCTAACGCCTTCAGTTACCAGGTTTTGATTAAAGGGCTGTGCTTGGGCGATGGGAAGAGAGTGGAGGAGGCCTATGAGTTTAGTATTGCGATGTTGGGGGCTGGTCATTCCCCCAATTTGGCTACTTTTACGGGATTGATTGATGGGTATTGCAGGGAGAAGGGTTTGGAAGAGGCTCAGAATGTTGTGAAGGAAATGAGGCTAAAGGGCTTCTTCGTGGAGGAGAAAGCGGTTAAGGAGTATTTGGGTAAGAAAGGCCCTTTCTTGCCCATGGTGTGGGAGGCAATCTTGGGGAAGAAGGCCTCCAACAAGTTTCCTTTTTGAGGCTTAAGCATTTCTGTTTACTTTCTTCTTCTTTGTTTGATGTCAGCCTTTACTCTGTTTTCTCCCTCTTGTTTATTGGTCTGAACATCAATATATAGGATGTTTATTTTTCTTCTTGTTCTTTATTGGTGTCAGCTTTTGCTCTTCTAGCTTCTGGTTTAGTGGGATGATTGATTGCATGATGAAAGTGGGGATAGCTCAATTGTTTGTTTCAACTCTATTTAGGAACCCAAGTAAACAAGAATGTGCCATGTTCTTGCTCTAGAATGAAAGATATTGTTTCAGTTGCAAACTTTGTTTACAATTGTTTTGGACCAGGGAATTGCTTCAGACCCAGCTATGGTGGTACTGTCAAAACCATAGCTTGTTTAAGCTGATAAAATCATAATTTCTTAGATGCATTACTTCTTCTTAACAAGTGCTTTTTTATTTCAAGGCACTATTCAACTTCTTTCCTTCATGGCACAGTTATCCTACCTGTAGATAAACAACTAGACAGAGCACATGAAGTAATGATCAAATTCCTAAAACATAGTTGTTGGGATTCACACACACAAGGCTTTCACACACTCAAGAAGATCACACACACACTCACTGTTGTATGAGATCACACAATGCAGAAACACACACACTCACACTTTGAGTATTGAAGATGATAATCTTGGAGAGAAACTGGAAAACTCTTTATTGATTAAACTACTACTACATACACGGTTTATGAGCTATTTAAAGCTCTACAATCAAGTAGCAACTGCTACTAACTAACTACAACAAGAATCAAGAAAACAAGAAGAATAACCGCTACATCTCAGCTAATTAACTGCTGCTCCAACGGCTAGTTTCTCTAGGTTGCTTCTTCCTTCTCGGCTCAAGACCGAACTCCCTTCTCGGCTCAAGACCGAACTCCCTTCTCGGCTCAAGACCGAACTCCCTTCTCGGCTTAAAACCGAACTCCCTTCTCGGCTCAAAAACCGAACTCCCTTCTCGGCTAGTTCCAGCTCAAAGCCGAGCTTCCTTCTTCTGCCTTCTTCTTCCAACTGAAATGAGCACTCCATTATTACAATTCTCCACCTGAGGGCTCATCTCAGTTCTTGCACAAACATTGATCAACTTCTTGCAATGATCAAACTTGTCTCTACCTAGAGACTTTGTTAGCATGTCAGCCGGATTGTGCAAGGTGTTAATCTTAATCACCTTCACTCTCCCCTTCTCAATCTCATCTCTAATAAAATGCAACTTTATGTCTATGTGCTTGCTCCTTTCATGAAAACCCGGATGTTTAGCCAAGCACATAGCTGAGCTGCTGTCACAATGAATCACCATTGTCTTTTGGTCAAAACCAAAGTCAGAAATCACTCCCTGAATCCAAAAGCTCTCCTGTACAGCTGCAGTGAGAGCTATATACTCTGATTCTGTTGTTGAGAGAGCAACAACACTTTGCAAACCTGATTTCCTGCTGATTACAGTTCCAAACATGGTGAAAAGATAACCTGTTTGGGACTTTCTGTTGTCCAGGTTTGCAGCATAGTCTGCATCACAATAGCCCTGCACAACCTCCTCAGATTCACCTTCCCAGCCATTGAAGACAATTCCCCAGCCACTGGTTGACTTCATGTACCTCAATATCCACTTAAGAGCATTCCAATGCTCCTTCCCCGGGTCAGCCATGTATCTGCTAGTCACTGAGATAGCATGTGCCAGATCTGGTCTGGTACAGATCATAGTATACATAACACTTCCAACCACACTAGCATAAGGAATAGACTCCATCTCCTCAGCCTCTTGCTTAGATTTAGGGGCCTGCTCCTTTGAAAGCTTAAAACTCTGGGACAGAGGAGTTGATGCAGCTTTTGCATTTTCCATTTTGAATCTCTGCAAAACTTTCTCAATATAGTCAGTTTGAAGCATCCACAGCTTCTTGCAGCCTCTGTCTCTCTGAATGTGTATGCCTAGGATCTTCCTTGACTCTCCTAGATCCTTCATTTCAAAGCTAGACTTCAAATCCTCCTTGACTTGCTGAATTTCTGTCATAGAAGGTCCTGCAAGTAGCATATCATCCACATAGAGCAATAGATAGGCAATAGGTGTTTTGCCCTTCCTCTTGATGTAGATGCAATCATCAAACTCTGATCTAATGAAGCCAATCTTCTTCATTTGAGCATCAAACTTCTTGTTCCACTGTCTAGGACTTTGCTTAAGACCATAAAGACTCTTTTGTAGCAAGCACACCTTGCTTTCTTCACCACTCTTCACATAGCCCTCTGGCTGATCCATGAAGATAGTCTCCTCTAGGTCTCCATTTAGGAAGGCAGTCTTCACATCAAGCTGCTGCAATTCCCAATCTAGCTGATTCACCACAGCCAACAAAATCCTAATAGAAGTGTGCTTAACAACCGGAGCAAACACCTCATTGAAGTCAACTCCTTCTTGCTGTGTAAATCCCCTTGCCACCAGCCTTGCTTTGAACCTGATTCTGTCTTTATCAGTGGTCTCTACCTTCTTTTTAAACAACCACTTGCAACTGATCAGCTTCCTCTCCTTTCCATCTGTATTCAGCTTGGATTTGTCCACCAAAATCCAGGTTTTGTTCTTGAGTAAAGACTCTATTTCTTCATTCATGGCCTCTATCCATCTCTCTCTGTCTTTGCTTCTCATGGCCTCTTTATAGGTGAGAGGATCAGCAATATCAATACTCTCAGCAGCACACAGTGCATAATAGACCATATCTGCAAATTTCTCAGGAGGCTTTGCATTTCTCCTTCCCCTATCTCTTGCAATCTGGTACTCTCTGGTAGGATCTGCTGTGGGCTCATCATTTCTTCTACCTTGAGCTGGAGCACCATCACCCTCTGGATCAGGTTCATTTTCTGAGTCAGTGACTCCACCTGCTCCTGGGCCAACTCCCATAGGCTCCACCTTGAAGAAATCACTCTCAACTTCACTGGAGTCACTGGAGTCCAGCTTATCTTTCAAGTAGGGCATCTGATCCTCCAAGAACACCACATCCCTACTCACCACCACCTTCTGCCTACCAGGCTCAATACACCAGAGCCTATACCCCTTAACACCCCTCTGATATCCCAGCAAGATACATTTCAGAGCCCTAGCTTCAAGCTTACTTTGCCTAGCATGAGCATAGGCTGCACACCCAAACACCTTGTATTTTGAGTAGTCACTATGAGCTCCATACCACATGTAATCAGGAGTTTCAGATTTCAGGGCAGTAGATGGGCATTTATTGATGAGATAGGCTGCTGTATACACCGCCTCTCCCCAGAACCTGCTGCTCAAACCAGAACCAAGAAGCAGGCACCTCACCCTCTCTAGGATAGTCCTATTCATCCTCTCCACAACACCATTTTGCTGGGGATTACCAGGAACAGTACGGTGCCTCTTCATACCCTTCTCTTTGCAAAATATATCAAATTCAGCAGACAAGAATTCCAAGCCATTGTCAGTTCTTAAACATTTAACACTCCTTCCTTTCTCTAGCTCCACCTCCTTACACCATATCTTGAACTTAGTGAGTGTTTCAGATTTTTCCTTAAGAATATATACCCACAACTTCCTTGTATAGTCATCAATGATAGCTAGATAATACTTTCCTCCACCAATTGAACACACCGGTGAAGGCCCCCAAAGATCACTATGTATGTAGTCTAAAGGGGCTGTAGAAGAGTGAATACCTGTAGGATAGGGTGCCTTCTTTGCTTTTCCAAGTATACACTGCTCACAGGGGTCCATCTTGTTGAAATCTCCAGAGATCATGCCCTTCTTGATGAGTTCTTTCAAGCTTCCTTCTGCTGGATGGCCCAGCCTCTTGTGCCATAGCATTAGGGAATCATCTGACACAGCATTGCTTTCTCCATCAACAGCCTTAGCCTTCAAATAATAGAGAATATGCTCTCTGTCAGCCTCCATCATCACTGCATCTCCAGATTTCACAAACAATTTTCCTTGACTCATTAATATAGTGAACCCCCTCTGCTCCAGCATTCCCAATGAGATGAGGTTCCTCTTCACTTCTGGAATATACCTCACCCCAGTCAGGATCTTCACAGAGCCATCTTGTAGGCTTAGCTTCACTTTCCCTATCCCTTTTATCTGACAAGTATGATTATTTCCAAGAACAACCGTACCCGATGCTTCTTGAAGATCATGAAACCAGCTTCTATTGGGGCACATATGGAAGCTGCACCCCGAGTCCATTATCCACCTGTGACTGACCCCACTGTCACTAATATTCATAAGTTGAGCCGGGGGATCAGCACTCTCCACACAATCAGATTGGTTGTGTCCCTCAGAGGCCATCTTTCTCTTCCATGCATGACAATCTTTCTTCAAATGTCCAGGTTTCTTGCACCAATAGCAAGCTCTGGTTTCCTTCTGAGCATCAGAACTTGAGGGTTTAGGGCCCTCAAACTTCTTCTTGAAGTTCTGCTTCTTGAACTTCTTCACATTCAAGGCCTCTGCAGCTTGAACATTGGAGCTTGCAGAGCCTCTGTTGGCTGTCTTCTGGAGTTCTTTGGCCATCAAGGCTGAGTAGACTTCTGCATAGGTGATAGGTTTATCTCTTCCATAGATAATTGCATCACTTAACTGGTCATACGAGCTAGGCAAGGCATTCAATGTGAGAATGGCCTTATCCTCATCTGAAATCTTGACATCAACAGATCCCAGGTCATCAATGATCTTGTTGAACTCCTCTAGCTGCTCAATGATGGACCTATCTCCAGAAAAACTATAGGCATACAGCCTCTTCTTGAGATACAGCCGGTTAGCCAAGGATTTGGCCAAGTAAACTTCATCCAACTTGTCCAAGATCTCCACCGCAGTCTTGGCTTCTTGAACATCCCTCAAGACCTTATCTCCAAGGCACAGAATCACTGCAGAATGTGCCTTGAGCTGCATCTCCTCCATCTTTGCCTGAGCTTTATCATCAAGCACTGGAGCCTTTCCTTTCTCCTCTGGTTTTGCAAGAACTGCGGCCAAGCCTTGTTGAATCAAAACCGCCTTCATCTTCATCTTCCACAGGCTATAATCATTCTTGCCTGTGAACTTTTCTGCATCAAGCCTTGCTGCCATCTCTGAAACCGTTTGATCCTCTGCAAATCAGCTTCAATATCCCTTTCCCACAGACGGCGCCACTTGTTGGGATTCACACACACAAGGCTTTCACACACTCAAGAAGATCACACACACACTCACTGTTGTATGAGATCACACAATGCAGAAACACACACACTCACACTTTGAGTATTGAAGATGATAATCTTGGAGAGAAACTGGAAAACTCTTTATTGATTAAACTACTACTACATACACGGTTTATGAGCTATTTAAAGCTCTACAATCAAGTAGCAACTGCTACTAACTAACTACAACAAGAATCAAGAAAACAAGAAGAATAACCGCTACATCTCAGCTAATTAACTGCTGCTCCAACGGCTAGTTTCTCTAGGTTGCTTCTTCCTTCTCGGCTCAAGACCGAACTCCCTTCTCGGCTCAAGACCGAACTCCCTTCTCGGCTCAAGACCGAACTCCCTTCTCGGCTCAAAACCGAACTCCCTTCTCGGCTCAAAAACCGAACTCCCTTCTCGGCTAGTTCCAGCTCAAAGCCGAGCTTCCTTCTTCTGCCTTCTTCTTCCAACTGAAATGAGCACTCCATTATTACAATAGTAGTATATTTTATTACTATCAAGTAAAATTTCGAAGTTCAAAGGGGTTTCCTGCAATCAGAAATTCTGCAAACACTATTGAATCATTAATTGTACCATGTAAAATGAAGTCTTAAGAAGCAGCTCTGCTTCTCTCAGCCTTACAAAGGTGAAGTCAGTGATCCTGCAATGGGATCAGTATGAAGTCTCAAATGTTTCTGGATCCTTCAGCATCATTGTTGCAAGGGACCGGTACTTGATTTGCTTAGGAAATTGATAGGTCTGTGGTCTGTGGGTGTAGAACTAGTGGTCATACATCTGTAGTTTGTGTAAGAGCTCTGGTTGATGCATTCAATCCTCCACTATCTCCCCATCCTGAAGTAGAGAAACAACTATCATTATTCATGTGATGAGTATGCGAAATAGAAGTGGTGCATCAGAATGTATGATCTTTGTTACTCGGAAGACAAACTAGGATAACAGAGACCTCGATTGAGTGAGTTGGTTGTGGAGTCCGGTGATGTATAAACGCATGCTGGTGGAAGAATAATGAGCAACCATAAGCATATTTTTTAGTTGGATAGATAACAGTTTAAAAGGAGGATGCTTGCCATCTGTTTGCAGTAATCGTTCCATTGTTGTTCGTCCAATCCATAGTTAAAGAATTCAGTGGTGTTCGCTCCCGGGTTTCTCCACATCTTTTCTCCAAAATCATCTAGGTTTATTCTTCTGATCTCACACATGTAAGCACAGCAAGCAATGGATCACATATGCGTACCATAAAGCGGAAAATGAATAATGCGATTAGCAAAGAAATTACTACTTGTTTGAGTAAAGCATAACCCCTAATTTGCGGATAAAATCACATTGGCTGAACTCAGTTTTTGTAGCAGGTACGCGTCCGCATTCGACAGCTCTAGGAACTGGAATAGGAAAAGGGATTGTGATTGGAATAGGAATACTGAAGCATGGTGATGGGTTGAGCAAAGCTGCTATATCAATTCCATCTGTGGCATGTCCCAGCACTTTATCATAGTATGTGTCTCTAACCAACACCGGAAGTATGTCTCCTTGTTTGGATGTATCTGCCTCTTCAACATCAAAATGGGGCAAATGATTTTGGTGTGAATAAATGGGACCTTGTTTGGATGTATCTGCCTCTTCAACATCAAAATGGGGTAAAGGATTTTGGTCTGGATAAATGGGAGTTGGAGTTGGAGTTGGAGTTGGAGTTGGAGTGGGAATGGGAGTGGGAGTATTCCAATTCTCAAGAAATTCTGCATACAAGTCTCTCTCTTCTTCATCTGCGTCCATTTCTTGTTAAACTATTTCCTTTCCTTGGTTGAAGATGGAAACGAGTACACATATCACAGGCAGACACACATTTTTTGCCATTTCTGAGAAACTAGATAAGAAGACCCATCTTCCAGAAATTAGTACAATTGCTCTTTCTCTACAAACTTTCTATGCTTGTACTTGCATCCAGACTTCTAATATCATGTAAATTACATCTCTTATCTAATCATACACATAAGAATACAATTTTGTTGGTCACAACCCGTTCAATGGCAATCAAGTCTTCATTGAAAAGATTTAAGATCTTGTTAATGAGTCAAGCCCCATACAACTTTGTACTAGAAAAATTATACATTTCTAAAAACCAAATGGAAATGTAAAGCATGATAACTGTGAAAAAAGAATAACAATAATGTGGTTTGACTAGGTTAATGAATTTACTGTGTACATAAAACATGAGAGGAGATGGTAATGCTATATAGCCTATAAACAACATTAATCTCTATAGATTCAAAAACTGATGCATCAGCTCATCTGTTAAATGCTTCTAACTGAACCTCACCCGCTTCTTTCTCTTTTGCCGGCTCACTTTGGTTGAGAAGGTCTCGAGATTCTTCTTCACCATTACCCAAAACCCAAGTGCTCCTTCCAGGCAATCTGTCTCGTCTTCTACCCATATCACGATACTCCAAATATATTACCAGCAAAGCACCTAGTAAGAACCAAACTATCAGAGCCCAGCTCAGGCCGGTAGCATTTTCATCACCATATCTCTCTCCCAAATGTTTCATCCCACTGATAAGAGCAGCAACTCCAACAAGTATACCACACCTCCCAATGATAACGTGAGTGTATTCCCAGATGAGCCTATGTGAAGCCTTAGCCGTCTCCTCTCCAACATCAGGTTTCTTAGGTCTAAAGTAGGCATTTATTGGCTGCGCTACGGCCAACAATATTGCCAGCATTCCAAACTTGACATGCGTGGACTGGAGAGTGAGACCACGGAGTTCAGCAACTGCAAACAGAAACCCAAGGAAAATAATAGCTAATCCTGAATATTGCATGTAAACATGTATCTTAAACCAACTGTCATCCTTCACATGCTTCAGGTATCTAGAAGCCAGAATGCCACCAGGAAGCAAAATGCCCCATGCAAGAAACATCATAAACCCATGCACAGCTAAGACAGGTCGCAAGTCCTCCTCTGCTTCTGCAGAACCATGCATCAGCAGCACACTAATTGGCCTCTTGCTTGTTATAAAATGCATGTTTCTCACGCTCAAGTGGTCATCAGACCATTGAGCACCCATGGCCCAAATTACCTTCAGAGGAGTCGAGGGGTCAATGATATTGTTGCATTCATGCCTTGCCTTCCGATCACAAGAAGGATTGAGGGGACGTGTGAACTCCAGTGTGATGATGCCATTTTCGGATTTGCATCTCACATATGTCAAGTTCTCCTTTGTTGGATGGACACTTGAAGCATCATTTCCATCAATAAAATATGTGTTCACCCTTCCTTTACCACTGTCATCAATCCAACCCACATAAGCATAGCTGTTGGCCATCTCGCGACCAAACCCAATTGCTAGATAACCACTTTTCTTCTCCCCCCTAGCTGCAATAGATATTGAGTTGTCAGCTAGCGTCCAGAAAAGCATAACCTGCTGATCATCCAAAGAGACACTGTTGTTATACATGTCTGGCAAACCTCCATCAACCACTTGAACTTTCCAGCCCATCTTTGGTACATAAAGAGAGTGATAGTAAACAAGATCTGGGGTGTTTCTGTCAGGTGACCAGGTCAACTTTGTAGGACTGGCCTGTACACCTTCAGCTTCAGGACCCCCAAAATATATTGTCTCTGATGTGTTTCTCAAAGTTGCATTCCCACCAATAGGATCAGATGTAACATACAGTGCAACATCATGTCCAGCCTGTATCGAGAACTTCACTGGCACACCCCTCTCCACCCTCAAGAGAGGAGATTCCTTCTTGTTGATATAAAGAACTTTAGAAGGATTTGGGGGATTCGGGTAATGCAATGCTGGGCCAGTTGTCACAACAAGCGGCTCCTTTTTATCTGCAATGACAAGATCTTGATCCTCCTTATCTTCAGCCTCCAATGGTCCTAAACAGTCATTTACCTGCTCAGAAAGGTTCAGCTTCAAGTGACCATAACTCCCACCGTGATTTTGAGGAAGATAGAAAGGGCGTAAACTATCAGGAGGCTTAATCAGCCCTACTGCCCATATCACATTCATCTCTGCCCTGGGGTCAATTTTCTGATCATACTTGATATCATTAGACTGCAAAGGTCTGCTATATCTGATGAATGAAACACCATCCTTCCTGTGCCCATAAATCATCTTTGTATTATTCACCACCACAGCTGGATCAGTAGGCTTATACAGAGAATCCGGGCAAACACCCTGCGCATTCCCATCCTCATCGATCATACACTCACTATACTTAGTTATATAATAATCGTGAGCAAACGGCAACCCACCCTCCCCAAACGCCGTGATGGCCACATCCCCACCCACCATAAGTGAACCAGAAGCACTCTCGTTGGCCCACCCGAACCCCATGTAATCCTCAGCTCCAACGGCAGCCTCCAAACCGATCTCAACCTCATTCTCCGCCTCCTTGAGACTCCACCTAATCCTATAGCTATCATACAGCACTTTGCAGTTATCAAAGACAGTAGGCTGCTCCTTAGCATTTCCAGAATCATTCAACAAGACATACCCAAAATCAGAAGCAGTGGGAACATCCCAAACCGCAAGAAGCTTCATTTGATCCCAAGTGACATTCTTCCGCAGACGAACGGTGAAGGTGTCATTTTTATAGGTCTGATTGAGGATTGAATCGGAAACGGGGAAACCATTTGTGAGATTTTGAAAATCATCGCCCATGGCGCCCCACCAGAGGACGTTGGCGCCGGCGAGCATGTCAAATTGGGAGACGCGAAAGGAGCAATCATTGATGATGGAGAAGATACCACGGAGCTGGTGCTGCTCCAAGGTGAAGTTGGAGGTGAAGTTGAGAAGGGAGGTGTTGGTGCTGGGGCAGTCCAAAGTCGGATCGGAATAGGAGAAACCAATCAAAAACATAAAAATGAAAAATAGCCCCAATTGGAAGAGTGCGGTTGGGGCCATGGGAGAGATCGGATCTGGTTTTATGGATTGATCCGATACGCAGATTTGTATGTGTATAATTGGATTTGGATGTAAACAAGCATAAATGCAGGGACTACATGCATATATGTAAGTATCAAGAGATTCTCATCGGAGAGAGATAGTACCAACCTGTATCGGAGTTAGAGAGAGAAGAGTTGGGATCCAGCGGAGGGAAGACGAAGAAGACGAGAAGCAGCTAAAAGGGGTTTTTACTTGGATTACAAATTTATCAACCTTGAGCAATCTTCGTAATTGTGAATCTCGAATTAGGTCAAGTCAAAGATTGTATTTTTAAACCAATTCTTCTTCTTCTTCTTCTTCCTTTCATTTGCTTTTTTCCCTTTTCAGTGTTTGATGGTTTAAAATGGACTCTGTTTGATTGCATATCCTTTGCGTTTTTACTTGTTTTTCTCAAATTAATTGGTGGATTAATTTTGTACTCCTACTAACCTTTACATACTATTTGTATCAAATTAGTTATTTAAATGTAATGTTAAAATATATTTCTATCCACGGCTAAAATCAATCATACACTAGTAGATCTTAGAGCATCCGCAATGGGGCGGATGTCCCGTCGGACATCCCGAAAACACCTTCTGCCACGTCATAAGGACATCCCACTTAGGGGTGGCAAATCGTGCGTGTCGGGTCGTTATCGTGTCGACACGATAACGACACGAACACGATAACAACAAACACGAACACGACCCGTTAAGAAAACCTCAAACACGAACACGAACACGAACACGACACGAAACCCTCAGACACGAACACGACACGAACACGACACGAACCCATTAACGACACGAACCAATTCTGGTCAACACGACACGATAATAACACGTACACGAGATGACACGATAACGACTCGATAACAACACGACCTGATAACGGTTAAACCTATTAAAAATGAAAATAATAAGAATTAATAATATTAAAATATTATTTGTTAACGGATAACACGAACACGACACGAACACGACACAGACACGTATTGTTAACGGATAACACGAACCCGACACGAACACAACACGAACACGACACGAAATTTTCGTGTCATTAACGGGTCGACCCGATAAGGATACGAACCCAATAAGCTCTTACCCAAACCCATTATTTTCGTGCCGGTTCGTATCGTGTTATCGTGTCGTGTCAAAAATTGCCAACCCTAATCCCACTGCACTACCACGCCATAAGAACATCTCACTGCACAATAGCGGACATCCCAAGGACATCCCGGTGGACAACCACAATAATAAAAATTCACAAATTCACAAATATGAAATTTACGGAATTAAAATTTCAACACGAATACGGAGAAAATGCAACGATTTTATTTAAATAGTAAAAAACATACATAATTATTTTTAAAAAAATACATAGTTAAAAAAAATACAACCTAGAGCTTCGACAAACGCGGCCCCCGTCTCTCTCCTCGTCGTCCCCGTGGCCAGTCCCGGCGTCACTCCCGGGCAGGGGTGGCATCCCCAAATCGCGCCTCATACTGTCGATGACATCCTTCATCATCAACTTGTATAAGGGGTCAGTCGTTGCATGCCACTTGTCCATGGTGTATAGCAGGCTCTACTGCTGCTGCATGCGGGCGAGTTGGGTGAGCTCGGGATTGAGTTGGGAAGGAGCTGCCGATTGGACCTCGTGGGACCCGTTGGCGCTTCCTCTAGCCATCCGCATCGCGGTCTTTTTCCCAACCGGACGACGATGGCGGGAAGACGATTGAGGAGTCGGGATCTCTGCCTCGGCGTCGGGGAGATCGTGGGAACTGGCACTGCTGCTGTGCTCGCCGGAGGCGTTGATCTTCATCCGCTTCGGCCAGCCAGCTTCAACACTCGCACAAAACTTGGAGGAATTCTGCACCACAAGATAGACATCCCAATAATTGAAGACGCCGAACTTTTTCTTCTTGTCGGGGTACTGCTGCATGGACAAAGTCTTCACATCCTCCATGGACATGCCGGTGGTTGCCGTGCGGAGGTTGTTTTGGTAGATGCCGGCAAATCGGCTGAGCTGCCTCCTCAGCCGCTCCCACTGTTTTCGGCATTGTTCTCCATCGTGAGGCTTCCCACCTGGCGGTTTGAATTTGAGGTAGCTTTGGCTAATGCGCCACCACATTCTGTCGATATGCTGGTTAGCCCCGATGTAGGGATCCTCGACTATACCGAGCCAGTCCTGAGCCAGTGCGACGCAATCCGCCACGCTCCAGATGGTCCTCTTTCCCTCGCCGGCCTCCTCCTCCCCCTAGCCCCCGCCCCACCCTAGTCCCCCGCACGCGAGGACGAAGTAATGCCCTTGCCCTTGCCCTTGCCCTTGCCCTTACCCTTCCCTTTGCCCTTCTTCTTCGACCTCCCTACCGCCGGTGATATCTCAGTGGGAGACTCCCTGACCGGAGATAAATTCATCTAGGAGCGATAGACATTTTCCCCAGGTGATTGGGGGAACCCCAGCCTGCTACCTGTTAGGTTTGGTATACTGAAAAGCATGTTTCGAGCAAGTTCGCCCGAATAGAATCTTGCTTGTATACGAAAAAACTCTACAATCCACTTTTAACCCAATTCAGTATTATTCGAGCAGTTACGCACGAACATAATCGGTATATTATAACATTGTGTTTGCTTGTGCATTTATAAGATGTTTTACAAACATTTAAATGCATAAGAAGTAAACAAAGTCTAAGTCTTTTGCTTAGTAGACCGGTTGTGGGCGACGTCTACTTTAAGGTAACACGGTCAGTTCTATGCAATGTTTTGTAAAAGAGAAAGAATAATTTCACAACCCATATAGGCCTAGACTACATATCGTGAAAGGTTGCAATGTCAGTCCGATTATTACTAAGCCTTATTGAAATAAGATGACGTTGGTGTGGTATATCACTGAATGGATCTAACAGCAAGACGTGTCTTTATGCTATCTACTGAAAGACTAAGTCTTGATAAATAAATATTTCTTAATCTACATATGTTAGCATCGAGCATATGGTATTGATTATGCACTACTTTGACTTATCAGATGGTGCGAGTTTTTTGCAACCCAATAATCCTGATATATTGGGTACTGGTGATTAATATCTAGCGGTGCTAGGATTGCTATTATGTTGAATCGTGCGCGAGGTGAGTCTCGTTTGATAATGTCCTCAAGAGGAGCTCGAACAAGGTTTTATTATTCGGAAACTGACTAGTTGAAATTTAATTATTCCATGAATAATAAATAAGTGTTTCTTGCTAAGTCCACTCTTGGAATTAATATGATGTTAATTAATTAAGTTCATAGCAGACATTAATTAATTAATGGACATCTATATCTTAAGCGCGGGAAATAAACGATAAACAAAACGGAAACTCAGATTACTTGTAATTTCGGATTTGGATGGGCAGTGCAATTTTACTTCTGTAGTGGCTGCTCGTAATATTCCAATATAAGCTTATATTAAATTGTGGGTTCAATTTAATTATTAAAAAGCTAATTGGGTGAGACCATATCCAAAACCTTCAATAGATCCCTGACTGGGCCCAATATGAACTTAATATAAATAGGAGAATAAATGAGACATAATTAAGTTTTTTTTAAAAATCACGTCCACTCCTAAAAAAGTGTAAGGGATGATTTTTTTATTTTCTCCTCCGTGAGTTTTTCAGCTCTCCTCCGTGAAAAAGTTCTGTTTTCTTTATTCTAGTCCTAGTATTTTGATAAGATCAGTCCACCCTGATATCGAGATACAGTTCGGGACTAGTCAGAAGATCTGTGGTCTAGTATTGAAGATCATCGTGGAGAAGGCACGAGCAATCGACGATTCTTTGGAAAATCAAATCGGTAACTCTAAACCGTAGAAATCATGTTTTAGGATTTATATTCTTTAAGCATGAATTATTTGCGTTCTAGCACGTAATTCTGTGTTAACATGTTAATTGATTAATCTCATAATTTGTCAAATAGATCCTATGTCTGATTTATTTGTTTTGTACAAGTCTTCCGCTGTGCAAGGGGATCCTAACCCTAGTACTACCCCCCGCAGCGGCAGGCATGCTCTGCATCATATCAGGCATCATCAACCCGCTCATCCCGGGCATCATTCCCCCATCCCCGCCGCCATTCCGGGCATCATTCCCCCATCATCCCGAGCGCCATCCCCGTCATCCCCGCACTCATGCCTGCCATTTGGGGCATCATCCCTCTCATCCCGGCCCAGGGGTACATATTGTAGTACCCGGGCATCATCCCCGCCATTTGGGGTTGGGGCATCATTGGCGTCATTCCGAGCATCATCCCGGACATCCCTGCAGTTCCGTCGGCATTTCCCCCACCTCCAACGGGATACGTCTGCGATTGTGACTCGCTCGTGGCGGGAGAATAATTGTCGTGCTCCATTTATCTTCAAAAGAAATGAAAGTAGAGAGAGAGAAACTCGTTAAAACAAGTGGTGCGAATGAAATGAAGTTCACCGAGCCGTATATATAGAGTTTTAAAAAAATCAAAAATAAAAAACCGGGACGTCAGTCGTGGCACCGCAATGGCGGACGTCGCCGGAAGGCCGCCGATACCTCACATCCGCGGCGGACGTCCGCATCCGCCTCTCCCCGACCTAATGGCGGACGTCCCGCGCGGACATCCGGCAAGAAGTCCGCCATTGCGGATGCTCTTAAAATGAGTGAATGATATTAAAGCTCTCGAATTTCAATAAGTAGTAGATAAAATATGGTAAAATAGTCAATTGATTACTATAACATAATAATTTTCACGATTTTTTATATCAAAATTGTGTATTACAAATTCAACGCAGTGATATGAGAATTTAACACGAGTACCGAAAATACAAACACAGTTTTATTGATATTATACATGCATTATATTGATATTTTTATGCATTTTTTGATATAAAATCTTGCTTATCAACATATACGAAATGAAAATTAAATTTATAAAATTTTATCATCCGATCATCGTCGAAATTTATGCAATTGAAATCTCGTTCATCCATATGAAATTACCTTTAATTTTAATATATTTTTTATGAAATAATTACGTAAAGTTAAAGTTTTAAGTATGATTTTGAGGAGAGACAAAGTGATTAGTTTTAATTTCTATGTATAATAAATGACATCAATATCCTTCAATTTTTTAAAATTAAAATATAATATATTTTATTCAACCACTAGATCTCCTAATCTAATAGCTAAAATTTGGTCTTAATTTGGGAGTGCTAATTACTACTCTCTTCGTCCCTGATAATTCGTCTCACTTTGACCGGACACGAGTTTTAAGAAATGTAATGAAAAGTGAGTTGCAAAAGTTAGTGGAATGTGAGTCATACTTTTATATACTAGTTTTATAGTACTAAAATGGGAGTAGAAATGAGTTAGTGAAATATGGGGTGGGGTCCACTACAAAAAATTGTAAAAAGTGAAATGAGACAAATTATGTGGGACGGAGCGAAATGAAAAAATTGGACAAATTATTTGGGATAGAAGGAGTGGTTAGCAATTGATTACAACCCATGGAAGGCTCGGGTAATATTCCATATATGTATAATTTACTTAATTATTTTATTTGACATATATCAATTAAGGGACGTGATCAATTGCTAACTAACTAACAATCAAAAAATAAGACCAATTCTTAGCCATTAGATTAAGAGATCCAATGGTTAAAATGAAGATAAGTGTATTATATTTTAAATTTAAATAATTAGTAAATAAATTTAAAGGGTATTAATGTCAATTCTATGTTATCAAAATCATCTCAAAACTTTAAATTTACGTAATTCTCTCGATTTAAATTATTTTTTCGCAAAAAATATATCAAACTAAAGATAATTTTATAATGATTCCAACGAGATCTCAATTGCATATGTTCCGACGATGTTCGGGTGATGAAATTTGATAATTTATATTTCAATTTTCGTACATGTTGATAAGCAGATTTTATCAACAAATATAAAAAGAAATCTCAATATAATATATGTAAAATCTCAATATAGTTTATGTAAAATCTCAATATAGTGTATTTAAAATAACAATAAAACTGTGTTGATATTTTCTTGTACTTGTGTTGATATCCTCATGTCATATTGTTGATATTTGTAATACACTATGTTGATATAAAAAAATCCACAAAAATTATCATATGATAACATAATGACGATATTACTATTTTGTTGATATTTTGTCTACTATTTATTGAAATTTGTGAGCTTTAATCTCATCCACTCATTTTAAAATCTAGGAGTGTAAATTTAGTCTTAGTTTTGGATCATGGTGTTATAAGCATTAGAAGATGATCTTATCAATTAAAGTGCAACTAAATTCTTTTTTATAAATTAATTTACTATTAAACTATTTACATGTCATTGAAAGTTCGAATTTTGGAGAAGAACCAAACATTTCGTTATACGAAAGAATAAACTCCATAAGTAAAAAATTGATGGGGAAAAGATAGAATATTTGATTTATACTATAAATTATGAGGGATAACTATATAACTCATATAAAATGTTTCATTTTTGTTTCATATTAGTTCAAAGAGTTTGAAATTTACATAAATTATACTCTCCTCGTCCCACAATAATATGCATTATTTCTTTTTTTAGTCCGTCTTACAAGAATATGCACTTTCTAATAGAAAGTCTTTTCTCTCTAATGAGATGGGACTCATTCTCCACGAACAATACTTTAATTATTTTTTTTCTCTACCTCTCTCTTACTTTACCAATTTTACATTAAAACCAGTGCCTAACCGAAAGTGCATATTCTTTGGGGACGGAGGGAGTAATAATAAAAAGTTTAATTCGTATTTTATTTTAGTACAAAATGTTTCATTATTGTTTCATGTTGAGTAGAAAAGGCTTTATCATTGTTTTATACTTCCTCTGTCCGCCATTAAATATTTCATTTTCTTTTTTCGTCTGTCCGCCAATAAATTTCATATTTCACTTTTACTATATTTGATAATTGGAACCCTCATTCCACTAACTCATTTCAGTCACATTTTATTATAAAACTAATATATATAAGTAGGATTCATATTCCACTAACTTTTTATATCCATTTTTCTTTACAAAGTTAAATAATTTCTTAAATTCGAGCCGATCAAATATACGACATTTATTCATAGACAGAGGGAGTATCGATACATAAAAATTCGATCTTTATTTTATGTTTTGGACGCTATATATATAAAAAATTAACGACGTCCAAACACATAGCATGTCAAAATATATTAAATTAAAATGCATATATATATTTTTTTTATGATTGAGGCAAACTTTAAACATGTTGTTGTACTACTATAAAATAGTAAATGTTAAACATTGTCCCATAAATGTCAAACATTTTCAAATGCTCGATTGAAGAATTCATCACAATTAAATATTTTGTACAGTACCAATTACATTAAATGAATTTTTTCACAATAATGGTTAAAATTGTTGCTCAAATCAAAAAATTACCGCGAAAGCCCGAAGTGTTGGACGGGCCTATTAGAAAAGCCCATATTGAAATAGAGCCTCTATTATTGGGTTACGGTTTGCTGTTACTTAGCTTAGATCTGTGAAGACAAACGTAGCAGATCTCTCTGTCTCCGGTGAATTGGTGATCGGAAAAAATGGAGCCCGACGCCAGCATCGAAACTAGCAGCATGATCCGCGTGGCGGTCATCCCCATCTCCGACGTCACCCCTCTCCTCTTCCGCGAATACGCCGCCATGCTCCTCCGCCACCACACCGTCTCCCTCAACTCCATCAGCTCCTTCTACACCGAGCACCAGAAATCCCCCTTCGCCCACCAGCCCTGGGAATCTGGCAGCCTCCGATTCAAGTTCATTCTCGGCGGATCGCCGCCTTCTCCCTGGGAGGATTTCCAGTCCAACCGCAAGATCCTCGCCGTCATCGGCATTTGTCACTGCCCCTCCGCCCCCGATCTCCGCTCCGTCGTCGATCAATTCACCGCCGCTTGTAAGACCTATTCCTCCTCACTCGTCCAGCGATGCTTCGCCTTCTGCCCCGGGGACTCGCAGGTTAGTTACCCCTTACTTCCTCACTTTGTCAATTTGCGCGATTTCAGCCCTAAACTACTTAATCATGACATGACGCTATTGCTGCAGCTTGAAGACGGGAGTGTTAAGGGGAGTAATTTGATATTGTTTCCACCTGCTGATAGGCAAACTCAGGAATTCCATATGCAAACCATGGTCCAAGATATTGCAGCTTCTCTGTTGATGGAATTTGAGAAATGGGTTCTCCAGGCTGAATCTGGTGGGACTGTTTTTAAGACACCTCTAGACTCTCAAGCCAGTCTCAGCTCAGAGGAGGTTTAAACTTTAGGTGTTCCAATTATTTTTTTAATTATCTTTCGTTTATGCCTACTGCTGCAATTTTTCCCCTTTTCACGCAGCACAACTTCACCTCTCTCATTCGAAAAATCCACAGGTGATTAAGGCAAAGAAAAGGAGGCTTGGTCGCGCACAGAAAACTATAGGCGATTACTGTTTACTGGCTGGATCACCAGTTGATGCCAATGCTCATTATTCTACTTCTTTGGAACTTACCAGATTAACTGCTGATTTTTTCTGGTATGCTGGGGCCATGGAAGGCAGCGTCTGTGCGTTGCTGGTAAGCTTTCAAGTTTTGATAAAAAAAAACCTGGATTCTAGTTTAATATGGTACATATTTTTTCTTTTGTGTTGCTTCTATCTCCATGTATAATGTGTGCAGCTCTTGTGATAGTTCAGTTTCTTTTACGATGTTAGAATTAGGTCCTTTGGTTCGTTCGTTGTACTACTCTCATTTTGGTGCGTTAATTTAGCAGGTACTGTAACAATCTTGTTAGTGCACTGTTGGATGATGCGATTCAGACTGTTGGACTTTCAATTTATGTAAAATGTCATCTTGTTCATAATGTTAATGGCCAAAACTGTAGTTTATTACTGTATAAGCTTTATTATAACACTGGTCAATATCCCTTTATTACTTTTTTTGGGTATAGCTACAAATGGAAACGTATAACAAAGTAAATGCCATTTGGCCTTCTGGTTTTTAATTTTTTTCTCCGAACTCTTGTGATTGTGAAATATTTACCTCGAACTTATGATTGGCCCCTTCCTGTTTGTGGCGAAAACATGACTTTTTTCTCCTTACTTTACACTGTTAGATGGATCGGATGGGCCAGAAGGACCCAGTTTTAGAGGATGAGGTTAAGTATCGCTACAACAGTGTCATTTTGCACTACAGAAAATCATTTATACAAGACAATGCTCAAAGGTATTTTTGCTCCGATGTAATTCCTTTTAAATGTTACTGCTGATTTTGCAAATATTACCAGAACAATAGTGTAATTCCTTTAAATGTCTATAAACTAATTTAACCATGTTCTCCAAAACTGTTTCATTAGCTAAAGATTTACCTAATCATCCCTAGTTGCATAGCGCTGATTACAGAGAAGTTACCCTGTCCATAAAACTGAATCACATATTTCATTGATCATAAACTGATATGGCATGCTTAATTGTATTTGATCGTGAACCCAGTTACTGGACTCAACATTTTCAGTAGTTCATATGAAAATTGATGGTGAATTATCACTAGTCTTCTAAGTTTCTCTTGGCCTTTACCTTTGAATAGGGTTTCACCCTTAAGCTTTGAACTCGAAGCCACATTGAAGTTAGCAAGATTCCTCTGCAGGTACTCCATTATATTTATCCATTGTTGCAATTGATGAAGGACTTTAACCTTAGTTGAGATGTTGCAAATATTTTCTTTTTATAAAATGAATTCTTTCCCCATGTCTCCTGTACTCCTTGGGTATCTTCATAAGGCGGGAACTTGCTAATGATGTCGTGGAGTTGTTGACAGCAACTGCTGATGGAGCAACATCTTTGATTGATGCCAGCGACAAACTAGTAGTATATGTTGAAATAGCAAGGCTCTTCGGTGAACTTGGTTATCACCGAAAAGCTGCTTTTTTCTCAAGGCAGGTGGCTCAGCTGTACTTGCAACAGGATAAAAAATTTGCTGCTATCAGTGCAATGCAAGTCTTGGCAATGACAACCAAAGCTTATCGTGTCCAAAGTCGAGCATCTATTGGACCTTCTAATGTGAGTACATTTATCCATCCAGCATACCATATAATAGGTATTACTAGACTAGCCTCTTGGCATATGTATCATCCATGTTGTTAAGCATGACAATTGCAATGAGAACTTCATTTTGACTCTTGCCATCTCATACTTATTCCAATAGTATATGTGAACCAATTTCTTATTTGGATGGACACTAAATGTGACATAGAATGTATTTCATGTGATAGTATTAATGAGACATGTTAGTTATTTTATAATCAGATACTAGGTATCGAGAAGCACAGGAAAGCATCTTTGATGCATATGCATATGGAGATTTGCATTTTTGAGCAGATGATTAAATCTTTGGCCATTTGTGTC
This sequence comes from Salvia splendens, assembly GCF_004379255.2. Taxonomy (NCBI): domain Eukaryota; kingdom Viridiplantae; phylum Streptophyta; class Magnoliopsida; order Lamiales; family Lamiaceae; genus Salvia; species Salvia splendens. Next base: position 7,040,745 of record NC_056036.1, on the reverse strand, counting down.
CTCCTCGAGGGGGGGTAGAACTGCTGTTCATTGTTACAGAATTGATCCTTATGTTGTACTGATAGTTGTGCTTCTTAAGAGAGGGTCATCATATGACAGTATGCCACTGACTTTAAGAATCAGTCACAGACTCACAGGCATGTCTTTTTCAAATTTGAAGGGGATTCTCTAAATTTCATTTTTTATTTTGTTAAAAGGACGCTGGGCAAACCCATGCTGATGGAGGAAAAGTGCATCACCACTCAATAGTCTCCTTGTTTGAGTCGCAGTGGAGCACACTGCAGATGGTCGTCCTTAGAGAAATTCTTCTTTCTGCTGTTCGTGCAGGGGATCCTCTTGCTGCTTGGAGTGCAGCTGCACGTCTGCTTAGGTCTTATTATCCTCTAATTACTCCTGCTGGGCAAAATGGTCTGTTCAATGCACTTGTGAATTCAGCTGAGAAGCTTCCTTTAGGAACTCGCTGCAGTGATCCAGCTTTACCTTTTGTCAGGTAGCTTACATGAGTGTTCTGTCTTCCTGGTTCTGGTGTAATATATATCCACTGCCAAGCTTCTAAAACTGGATGTTTCTTAATGAACTTGTTCTTATGTGGACACACATAAGGATGGGATCTCGGCACCTTTATGTTACCCTGAAAGTGAAAAGTATGCCATATGAGATAATGACCCTTTACAAATATATGACAAAGACCTAGTATTCCTCCTCTTCACATCCTTCTGTATATAATGACCATATTCATTGGCATGTGCTTTTCCATTTTTATGCATCAACGTATGTTTCCCGTCCTGTTAGCTCTTGTCATTGTGGAGTTGTCTCTTCTAACTTTAAACGTTTTTAGGTTACATTCATTTCCTTTGCATTCATCACAAATGGACATCGTCAAACGCAATCCTGCTAGAGAAGATTGGTGGGCAGGCGCTGCTCCATCAGGACCATTCATTTATACACCGTTCAGCAAAGGAGAGCCAAATAATAGCAATAAGCAGGAGCTAACCTGGGTGGTCGGTGAACCGGTCCAAGTGCTGGTAGAATTAGCGAATCCGTGTGGCTTTGAGGTTATGGTTGAAAGTATATATCTATCAGTGCATTCTGGAAACCTTGATGCCTTTCCTGTAAGTGTGAGTCTTCCTCCCAATTCCTCAAAGGTGATCACTTTATCTGGGATTCCGACCAAAGAAGGCCTGGTTTTAGTTCCTGGATGCATAGTTCACTGTTTTGGAGTCATTACTGAACATTTTTTCAAGGAGGTTGATAGTTTACTTATTGGGGCAACTCAAGGTCTCGTGCTTTCTGACCCTTTCCGGAGCTGTGGGGCAGCTAAGTTAAAACATGCACATCTACCTAGTATTACAGTGGTCCCTCCATTGCCATTGTTAGTTTCTCATATCGCAGGTGGGGATGGATCTGTCATGCTATATGAAGGTGAGATACGCGATGTATGGATCAGTTTGGCAAATGCTGGGACTGTTCCTGTTGAGCAGGCCCACATTTCACTATCAGGAAAGAACCAGGACTCTGTCGTAACAGTTGCTTCCGAAACCCTGAGGTCAGCCCTCCCCTTGAAACCTGGTGCAGAGGTTACAATACGTGTAACCTTGAAAGCCTGGCAACTTAGCAAGACAGATTCTGATGCTGCTGCCAGCAAGGGTATGCCTGGATCCTCAGTAAGACAAGCTAAAGATGGAAGCAGTCCACTGCTGTTGATCCACTATGCAGGTATGTACTATTTCTTTAAGGATATATAGTTGCCACTGCTATAATGCCTCATATTATGGTGTTGCTACATAATTGCTGTTGGCAGTATATCCTACGTCTTGATGTTTTCATTACTACTTCTAATGTGACTACCTTAGAGTGTGCTGATGTCAAGGGAAACAAGAACTTATGCTTAGCACGCGGTTGTGGATTCATAGATTTTGATTTTTGGTTTGTTGTATGTGATACGTTTTAGGTCCATTGACAACTCCTGGAGAACCAGAAACAGTGTCTGCTCCACCTCCTGGAAGACGTCTAGTCATCCCCCTAAATATCTGTGTTTTGCAGGGCTTGTCTTTCGTAAAAGCCCGCTTGCTTTCAATGGAAATTCCAGCCCGCATTGGTGAAGCATGCTCCATGCAAGCACAATTAGAAAGGGGTAATACTGAGCAAGTCAATAGTTCTGAAAGACAGGCTGATAGGCTAGTGAAGATTGATCCCAATAGGGGAAGTTGGGGTTTGCGCTTACTTGAGTTGGAGCTGTATAATCCGACTGATGTAGTTTTTGAAGCCGGTGTTTCACTTGACATGGAGAATACTAACAACCAAGAAAACCTGTCTGATAATATTTCTGCTGAATATGGTGAACCAAAAACAAGGATCGACAGGGATTATACTGCTAGAGTGTTAATACCACTTGAAAATTTCAAATTACCTGTTCTCGATGGCTCCTTCCTTGGAAACTCTTCTCAAAATAATGGGACTTCTGGCAGTAGAAATAATAGTTTCTCTGAAAAGAATATTAAGGCGGAGTTGAATGCTTCGATTAAGAATTTGATTTCGAAAATTAAAGTCAGGTGGCAATCTGGGCGCAACAGCTCAGGAGAGCTAGATATCAAGGATGCAATACAGGCTGCCCTCCAGGCATCTGTTATGGATGTGCTACTGCCAGACCCACTGACATTTGGGTTTAGGCTGGCTAAAACAAGTTCAGACGATATAAATGTTGATAGTGACGTAACGTCTTGCGAATCTGGAGATTCTATCATTGCACATGAGATGACTGCAATGGAGGTGTTGGTGCGGAACAATACTAAGGAAGCTATTAGGATAAATCTTAGCATTGCATGCAAAGATGTGGCTGGTGAGAACTGTATGGAGGGCGACAAGGCAACGGTGCTTTGGGAAGGTACATAAAGTCTCATTTCTCCATGTCGTACTATTTCAGTGGTCATGTAATGTTTGTTGACATAATGTTTTGTCAGGTGTTTTGCGTGGTATCAGCATGGAGGTTCCTCCTCTTGAAGAAGTGAAGCATGCATTCTCCCTCTATTTCCTGATTCCAGGGGAGTACACGATGCTGGCTGCAGCCATGATCTATGATGCTAATGAAGTTCTTAGAGCTCGGGCGAGAAGTGATGCATTAGATGAGCCAATCTTTTGTCGTGGACCACCGTATCACGTGCGAGTGAGTGGCACTAGATGAGTTAGTTTGTTATGCTGTATGTTTTCATTTACAAAAGTGAAAGGAAGTCGTGTTGATTTGACTACATCACATTGCTTAAATTCTGCATCTTTGGTGGAAATTGATGTGTTTCTGTAACTAGTAACCCTCTTGTTGTGGAACTTGTTTGGAGTAATCAATTGGAGTGGTATTCATTTTAATTGTTGGTGTTTATCAAATACTAGTATCAACCCCGTGCGTTGCACGACTCATTGAAATTTCTTCACATAAAATTGGAAATGTCGATTTACTTAAGTAAATGAAATAATAAAAGATAAAATTATACAGAGTTTATACATCAGAAATAAAATTTTATAGAATTTATAGATCACATTAATTAAAACAAAAAAAAATAGCTTTCCATATTGTCTCATAGATTATTTTAAATAAGGTTGAAAATAAAATAAAATATTATATTTAATTTATATTTGAATTTGCCATCAAACTCTTTAATTACTAATCAATTAGCATTCAATAATTCTATTAATTGAGAATTAATTAACAATAGACCGTTAATCATCTATTAATAAAAAAATAATGGATTAGGATGCAACCAAGAAATGAAAATTAAGGATGATAATTTCAGTAAAAAAATGGATTCTCAAAGTCGCCTATGCTCATGTAGCTACCCACTGGATCTTCGCTCATAATCTTCAACACTTTCATCGTCATGCGTCGACCCATCATTTTTATTAGTAAAAACACAAACAACAAATATTAGTAACACAATATAATCATACAAAAAGAGCGTGAATTAAAGGAATATAAAAAGTTACTATCGGTAAAGAGCAAGAATCATACACAAACAAAAAAAAAATCCAGAAAATTCAGTGACGCAATAGAAGGTAGTAAGTGACGTACAATCTAACAAAGACAGGAGTATATTTATAGCCATAGATTTAAATTGTACTTCTGTATTCTCTATTTGTAACGACTTTAATGTTAAATAGTGCAATGAATAAATTAATTGTTAGGAAACTACAAATAATTAGTAGTAATTAAATAAAATTAATATCACTAAACTTGAAAGTTTTATAACATTGATTCATGATTCATGGTTTAAGCATGAATGATGATCTATAATAAATTTTATTACATGTTTATTAAAAGTTATCGATAAATTAAGGCAATTTGATTGGCCCAAAATGGAAGGTAATCTAATTATTTTGCTACACTAATATGCTGTTACTATATTTATTGGCCGTGAAATCTATAGTCACAATAAAAGAATTAGATGCAAAATTAAGATAATTTAATTAAGATAATTTTATAATTTCTTTACACCAAAAATTATGGTAATTTATTGGAAAACGTTTCTCCACATAATTTTTGGCAACAAAATCAATTGATAATATAATATGTAAAAAAAGAATTATTATAAACTAAAATTTTAAAAAGCTTAAACATGAACTAACATAACTCAAAACACAGATCAATCTTCAAAATAGGATTTAAGTGCTATTTTCATTTCACCTTCTCTCACACGACTCTCTTTACAAAGCCTCCAATTCGCTTCTTCCTCGTTGTCGCCTTTCACTCTCTCTCACATGAGTAATCTACACCAATTCGCTTCTTCCTCGTTGTCGCCTTTCACTCTCTCTCACATGAGTAATCTACACCGCCTCCATGACTCCATCTTCATTGACTGAGTTATGCTAGGTTGTAGGTCTTCGAAAAGGAATTCCTTGGTTTCAATTTTTTTTAATAATATCAAAATATGAATAACAAAATAATCAAACAAAAAGAGAGGATAAATAAATGATATACTAGTATTGGTAAAAGAGTAGGAACCCTAAAAAATGTTTTATGCAAACGATGAGGAAGTGAGTAATAAGAATGCAAATAACACGTACTATTTATAGATAAAAAATAAAGAAATATCTAGAAACTCACCAATTAGCAGCCATAAATTTACATTAAATTATTATTATGAAGAAGCAACCTTGAAACGTCTTGTGCCAAATTCTTTACAAAATGTTGTTGCAAAAGATTATTAATAATACATGTCAGTTGCAAATTAATAATTCAATTCTTAATAACGCAACGGTTATAAATCTTAGTATACATTAAACATTCCATGGCTTAATTATAGAGGCCCTATGCCATTCATATTTAAATCTTGGTTGGCCGTTACTTAACGTGTCAAGTAAACATTTATATTAAAAATCTTGCTTAAAGTTTATATATATTCAAAATTTATCCCTATAATTCATAAATATTCACATTAAGGCCAAAACTCGCCTTTTATAGATGTATAGATTAAAAAAAAATAAAGTGCAATGAGTTGTATATAGAGTAGAAATAAAAGGATAAAAATAAAATGAAAAATTGGCTCGACTCGCCTATTACTCCACAATAGGCGCCCTAGCCACCGCCTAGCCGGCTAGGCTACGCCCTAGCTCTAGGGCGTTTCTCTCTCCTCCTCTCGGCTCGCCTATCGCAATAGCGGACTAGTCGAGCGCCTAGTCGCACGCCGGTGGCTAGGGCGCCGGCTAGTCCACTATTGTGGATGCAAAAATATCTCTAGATGGGTTTAACCTTTAATGTAATATCGTTTGAAGTCTTTTTACACTATTTAATGTTTTTTTGTTCTTTTAGTATTTTTTTTACTCAATGGTATTTTTGTACTTTTGCAATTGCGAAAAATAAGAGTTTTAGTCTTTAAACTATGCAATAATATCAAATGGAGACCCGATTCTTTAAAAGTATCTCCAAAGGGCCCTGACGTTCGATGTTATATCATTCGAAGGATTTTTCACTTATAGTGACTCTTTTGTCCTTTTGGTATTTTTTTGATCTAATGGGCTTTTTTATACGTTTACAATTATTAGTACTAGGCATGCACACTGTTCATAAACCGCCTGTTTCGGTTTGGAACCGGCGGTTCACGATTCAACATTTCCATGAACCTGAACCGGCCCGCCAAGGGTTACGACGGTTCCGGTTCCGGTTCAAAAAACCGTCGGTTCAGGCAGTGGTTCAGAACCATATTTTTTTTTTGCATTTTCTTATTTATTTATATATGAAATATGCGTACATAAAATTCAAAAAATCACGATAAAAATTACAATTTTATTGAGATTACAAGTTACAACAATTACAAATCACAAAAAACTTGAAGTCTTAAACAAAAAATTTAAATACAGCGAGACTACTAGTCTACAACGAAGCTAATTACAAAAAAGTCTTGAAGTTCTGAACAATAAATTTATAAGTATATATACTCTTAGTCGGCGAATGAGATGTTTCTACATAACTAAGTTGATGAGAAGTGGGATATTTATATGAGTAAAATTAGAAGAAATAAAAAAAAAGTTCAAATTTCAGCCGGTTTACCGCATGAACTGGCGGTTTCGGACTGAACCGGCGGTTCAGTCCACGGTTTCTGGCCGAAAACCGACGGTTTCTGACCGGTTTTCAGGTCTACACACTGCCACCTATACGCCGCTACCTGAAAAAGGTCCTGAACCGTCGGAAACCGGCGGTTTTCGGCAGAAACCACCGGTTTCTGACGTAAACCGCCGGTTTTTCTGCACACCTAACATGAAAACCTACGCCCTAGTCGGAATCCTACCGTTGGAACCGCCGGTTACGATTCACGATTTTTTTGAACCTGAATCGGCCTGTTTGAACCGCCGGCGCCGATTCCGGTTTGTGAACCGGCGGTGCCGAACCGCCGGTTAACCGACGGTCTGGTTCGGTTTGTGCATGCCTAATTAGTACGCTTATCTGCTCTCACATCATCTTCAAAGACAATCATTAATCTGACATTTTCTCTCTTATTTGCATTTTTCAATATTCCCCCCGTCCACAAAAATATGGATATTTGGGACGACACAAGAATTAATATACAATTGGTAAAGTAAGAGATAGATAAAAAGAAAAAAATAATTATAGTATTATTAGTAGAAAATGAGCCCCACTTTATTAGAGAGAAAGAAATTGCGAAAATAGAATGAGATATTTTTATGGGACATCTTAGAATGGAAATGTCCTTATTTTTATGGAATGGAGGGTGTAATTTTTTTGAACCATAATACCCTTAACGTGTAAGAGATGCTAAAAATTATAATCATTTTCATGAGAGAGAGAACCACAATTTCGCGTACACCTAGTTCATTCATTTATGTTGTATTCCCACAAGAGAAGTTGTCACAACACATATACTTGAAGGGAATAAATGAACAAAGTGATGATTCTTCCTCTCATGAAAAAGACATATATAACCCTTATAGCTCGGAGGGTATTTTTGTTCAAAAAAATGCAAAAATCCTTACAATGATATCATATCAATGTCCATTGACGTACGAAGATATTTTTGAAGAATAGTGATTGCGTTTAATATTATTGCATAGTTTAAAAACTAAATTCGTAGCTCTCTCAATTGCAAAAGTACAAAAATGCCCCTTGATTAAATAAAGAGAAAAAAAGTCACGAAATACTAATTGAAAAGGACTTCCAACAATGTTATATTAAATGTTAGACTCGTCTAAAGATATTTTTAAAGAATGAGAACCGCGTGTGATATTGCTGCATAGTTCTTTCTTTTAAAATTATTCTCCAATTTTATGTTTTTATTATTTGTAAAATAAATAACTCAAAATTTAATGATTACTTGAATAATTTCTTAAAATTAAATAATTTAAATTCGTAAGATATTTAAGGTGAATAACAGATATTACTAATATACTTATTGAAAATTAGAATAAAATAAATCACAAATGAATCGCAGTTTGGCTCTGCACCAATCGCCCAAAACATAGCCGCCGTAGCTCCCCTTCATTGTCCTGCCCAAAAAGCGATTGCAATTGCAATTGCAATTGCTAATTTATTGCGACCATAACAACTCCAAATATATACTCCTATATTTCGTCTGCCTAAAGCGAATAATTTGGCAACCACTAAAATTAATATACGAAAATATGGAAAATAATTAGTAGGACAAGAAAATAGTGAAGATTGAAGAAACCACAATTTTTGCACCCTGCCCCTTTCCATCTCTCTATCTCCGCTGCTGACTGTGATTGCTCTGTTTCTCTCTCACTTGGATTTTTTTATCAATCTTTTCCTTTCTAAGAATCGCTCTTCTCGATCGATCAGGTTCTTTCTTTTACCCTACCAATCTCAATCTCTCTGTTTATGTCAAAATCCTTTCTTTTCTTTTTCCTTCTTTTGCATATCTCAAATGCCCTAGTGTTTCTCGATTGTGAATGATGCTTTTCTTTACAGTGCCAGTGTTCAGAAAAGAGCCCTTTTTTGTCACTTGAAGGCTTCGTGGGCTTAGTGTTTTTGGAAAAAGAAACAAAAACAAGGGTTTGCGATCACTTGGATTTGTGGGTTTAAGTTTACTTCAAAAAAATTTATTCTGAAATTGATCCCGACTTGTAACTTTCATCATATCTTGCATAGTCTTGGAGCTCCGTGACTGTCATTTTTGTGGTCAATGGCAGAGCTTGCTACATCGCCTGTTTGTCGGAACTGTTATATGTTTATGGTCATTATTGCATCCTAAGAATGCACACATCTGTCTTGATTGCTAATGGTGTCTTGTGATCCTTGGGTATCTAGAGTGTAGCAGAAATGGATAGAAGAAATGCTCAAAGTCTTCTACTTTCTCAACCATGCTACCTATTTCCATTTCAGGATCTCGAGTAAGATGGGAAGTAATGGTGGAGAGCACATAAAGATTTCTGGACCAGATGCAGCTGAATGTTCTCAAACCACTGTTCAGATCAAGATCAAGACATTGGATTCTCAAACTTACAATCTGCGGGTGGATAAATGTGTAATATACTCTTCTGTATTTCTTCTACTCCAGGGTACTTATCGAAAAATATTCTGTATAATGTTAGTTTATATTTATATGACAAATCACTTATCTAAGAAGTTCATATCAGGAACTGATCACAAATCTACTTATTAAAGGCTTCCATGCTAGATGCCATTCTACTTCTTTTGTTTAATTATTTATCCACATCAATGGGATATCACTGCCTGTGGGTTCATATGGTGGTGGAGGTGGACTCATGGAAAGAGTAGGGTTGGCGATTCCTAGGAGGATTGGCATAAATATCTTATGAATAGTGGTCTAAAATTGGAGGTCAGGGTTGCAACTACTGTAGCTTTATTGCTGGCTGAAGAACATCTTTGTCCACTGACTGTTAATGTTCCATCAAAAGAAGGAAATATAGTTAGGGATAGGAGGTGTGAGTCAATTTTCTCTGTTTAATTGTTAATATTGGAAATATCTGATTTATGGGCAAGAGTTTTTGACATTAATATCCAACTTTCGACGAGTTCCCAGTGGCACTGCAGTAGTACTCTTTGTTTAAATATTATATCAGATTATTGGTTTTTGTAATGCAGGTGCCTGTTCCAGAACTGAAGGAACAGATTGCTTCTGTAACTGGTGTCCTGTCAGAGCAACAACGCCTTATATGTCGAGGAAAAGTTTTGAAGGATGATCAACTCCTCTCAGCTTACCGTATCCTTCGATTTTTATGATCTTGATTTGATTTCTCTAAGACTTTTAAGTGGAGTATTAGTTTTCAATTTGTTTATCAGTTATTTTTTAAAAAAATTTATCTTTTTGTTTGGAGTTTTCAGAAATGCTTATCGCAGTTTTAAAAATCACTTATACTTAAGCTTTTTTTAATCCTTAGGTCTGTTGATGCTTATTTCATTGAGTTCCTTAATACTTATGTATGTAGATGTGGAAGATGGGCACACTCTGCATCTTGTTGTGAGACAACCCATTGCTACCTCAGTAGAGCAGTCAGATCAGCCAGGTCTGATTTGCTCTAGGATTGCTATGAGCTTTCAATTATGTTCTGTTGTGATTGTAAATGCAACTTTATTCCTTTTGTGATGAAATGTTTGAAGATTGTGCTAAAAAGCTTCTTCTATCTGCAGCAACTGATCCAACATCAAGTACAGGGCAAAACACAAGTGGTCAGGTAAGCCCTGGTATGGTGGTTGGAACCTTTAATATATCAGAGCAGGGAGATGGAGCTTTTCCTGATCTAAATCGGGTAATGATTTAAACTTGTCACAACTGTGTGCGAGGCTGTGAGCTTGGTTAAAAATTTATGTTTGTGAAATCTATCTTGCAGATCGTTTCTGCTGTACTTAATTCTTTTGGTGTTACAAGATTTGGAAGCGGAGCTGAAGGGATTGATTTAAATGTAAGTTTCTAAAAGTTTTGAGCAAGGTGACTTTTATTTGTATGCGTGTTCATATAGTGGACAACTTAATTTCTTCGTTACATTGGTCATTTTCATCCTTTATGGTTTTCTTGGCCAGCAACCTCCATCGGAACGTCAACCAACTGCACCTGGGCTCAGTGGTACCAGAAATTCTTTTAGACCGCCAACTGACCAAGCAGCTTCAGTTTCTGTTCCTGTGGAACCTCTGCAGCCACTGGTAGCTCCACTGTTTTTATTTATTTATTTATTTTCATTTCAAAGCCATAAACTTCATATGGATGTCGTGAAAATCTGTAGCATTATTTGAGTATGCTACAAAATAAATTGTAGTACTAAATACTAATATGTCCCTTGAGATTATTATATACTCTTGCCCTAAATTTTATTTTTTCTAAGACGTCAGTCCATAATTCAATTTTTTCTCTGCAGGTTATACCTGATTCATTGACTACTTTGTTACAGTACTTGAGCCATTTGAGACAAGAATTTTCTGCATACGGTAAGATATTTTCCTCTTTGACTAGATCTGTCGATTATATTGCAGTCAGCTGAATAGTAATTGTTTCTGGATTGCCAATTACAGGCCAACGTTCAAATGCCCAAAATGGGATTGATGGGCAAGAGTCAGAATCTGCTGTGCATTCTAGTGAGCCAAGAGGGCTTCTGAATCCCGAGTCATTGTCAGAGGTGATGTCATCTTCCAGAGAGCTTCTTCTTGAACATGCCACTGAGTGCCTGTCGGTATGTTCTCAAACTATACATTAGCAATAAGAAGGTTGATTTAGTATTTTGTTTAGATAGTTGCCTAGGAATGATGAAGACAATCATAAACTTGCTACGTGCTCTTACTAGGCTCATTCTTTTATAGTTGTGGCTGAGAGAAGCCCACATCCCAATAAATTTATTTTGCTCATCTTGTTATGAAGCATGACTCGTGCAATTAGAGTTCTACATGGGAATAAATTTCTTGCTTTCACTGCAGCAACTTTCAGGACAGCTTGAATCTCAGTCAAGTGTAACGGATTCATTGGAGCGGTCAAGAATTCAATCTAGTGTTATAAGATCAGGAGCTCTTTTTCAAAATTTGGGTGCTTTGATGCTAGAGCTTGGTAGGGCCATGATGACCCTGCGGATGGGTCAATCACCGGTATGTTCATTCACTTTCAGTTTCAGATATGTCTTATATACCATGTTGCTTAACGTAGTTTCATAAACAGTTTATTAATGCTTCATTATTTAGGCTGATGCATTGGTTAATGCTGGACCGTCGGTCTTCATATCTTCAACTGGGCCCAATCCTATCATGGTTCAGGTCATATATCTCCATGCACTTTCTTCACTTTGTTCAACCGGATATGCATACTTACTCTCTGCTGTTTTATGGATTCAGCCTCTGCCTTTCCAACCAGGGGCGAGTTTTGGTTCAGTTCCTGTGGGTACTGTTCAGCATGGCTCTGGTGTAGCTGGAAGCTCTTCTGCTTCAGGTTTCCTGCCCAGAAATATTGACATCAGAATACGAGCAGGTGGTATAGCAATTCTATTCATATGGAGTGCAACTTGATGGCTTCTGTTAAGCTTTAATCCTTCATGTTAATGTTTATATCCAGTATAAGAATGAACTTAATGATGAGTGCCTATTAGATTGCAGCCTCTGTGTTTTGAGGCATGGTATCTTAAATTCTTAATCCTTTTTTCTCCTGTTTCTGAAACCAGGTTCATTATTTCCTCGAAGAGAGCCTACTGCTTCGCCGTCTCAAGGGCAAACTGGTACACCATCACCCAATAGCACAAGTCCCAGTCAGCAACAAGATGCCGCGACAGCTGAACCAAACTCGCGCAATAGGGAACCACAACTGAGGGCAATTCCCCTTAGAACTGTAGTGGCTGCAGTACCGGCCCCTGTTGGTCGTAGTGCAGATTCATCTCGTGGTTCAGTAGGGATCCTGTATCCAGTTATGGCTAGAGTGCAGCATCAATCTTCAGGAAGCTCAAATAATGCAAGAACTTCTCAAGCATCAGATCTAAATCATGCTGCTGAACAGCCTGATTCTTCAACACAACAGCAACATGTTCCAATCCTTGGAGGAAATGGTAAATTTGCAACCATTTAAAATTGATTCTTATTGCTGATGTGTCATGAATTATAGATATGCAGGTTATGAATAATGACACGCAAAAAAGATAAAACTGGCCGAAGTATAATCTAAAACTATAACAAGTTCACCTATGCAGTGCACATACGATAGAGCAAAACGTATAGCACGAAAGTAAATTAGTCTGGTTTTGTTGGTTTATGTTTAAGTCCAACATTTGATCATCTATCACTGGGGATTGTTTGATGAGAGGTAGTCAGCTCACTATTCTTAATAAGTGAGTGGACCGTGGAGTGATTGTTATAGGCTAACTACAGGCACACTTTTTCAGGGAGCAGCAATTTACCTTCTGAAGCACTTAATGATCATGAATTTTCAGGACTCGAGCAACTGCTAAGTAGTATATTTCCAGGGGGTCAGATCCTCAGTGAAAGTACCGAGCTCCCTCATTCAGCATCTGAAGCAGCTCACAATTCTGAGGCTGTGAGTGAAGAAGGGGTAATTTTATCTAATATTCTACGCCAGATAATGCCAATGCTCTCTGATAACATGACCGCATCCACTGAAGGAGCAAATGCAGATGAAGCGCAGGTAAAGCGTGCTTTCTCAGGACTTATTTTCGATGGTCATAGCTCAACCTGGACAAAAAGACTAGTATCCTTGTGTTTGCAAAAGATAATTCTGTGTTTATGGCACTTGCAGGGAGATGGCAACAGTGATCAGGGATCTTCTCGTCGCAGGAGAGGCTCTGAGTCACAAGAAAATAAAAAACGTCAGAGGGTATGACATTCATTAGCCTTAGAATTTTGATCTGTTTTTCTCCTTCCTAATTGGCTTCTATGCTGCATATACAGAGGGAGTAGTGGAAGAAGTCAAGAAGAGACCGTTATTTGATGGCGCTGAGGTTGACTGGCAGTGGCAGCTAATGATAAGAGAGTCAAACAGAGACGTACATAATTTCCTTGGTCTTCTTTTTTTATGAATATCAATTTTCTATTATTGGGTGATCTTCCTCGACTTTATTAAGTAATGTTATTCTTTATTCATTAAGTTAGAGAGAGAGGGCATGGAGAAGTGATAGTGTACAAGCATAACACTAAATGTTACAATCTTGTATTTATTGTCTTTTCCTAAATTTTACTTCAGTAATGACATGCAAACATTGCATTAATGTCATCTTTTTTTGAAAATAAGGTGGTAATCTTTTTTGATAGATTGTTTAATGTTTTTTTAAAAAAAATTGCATACTCGAATGAAATTATCATAATGATACATGTTTTGGTGCATAGTTGGTGGCTGTAAGCAAGGATTTAGATACCCAATGGTAATCTATTTTTTTGGGAGGTATAAGCATCCATAATGAAATTAATTTGTGCTAGTCTTTTACAAGATTTGTCAATTTATGATCCGTCAAATCTTTTCTTTACCTTTCCCAACTCGAAGAAGCCCGGGAAGGGCAATAATACACTACCCACGCCTACTGCGGTTACACATGCTAGTAAGGCAATGGAAAGCACACATTGAGGAGGTTGTATGACTGTCATAGGAGTGGCGTGGGTAGTGTATCAACTACTGTTTTGGGCTCCAAAATACAGCCAATGCCTGTATGAAAGAGAGGCTTTTTCAGGTTTGTGTATGCCGAAGATGATGATGAGTGCTCAAGAAATTGTCTCACTTGTGGTATGCCGAAGAAGGTAATGACGAGTGCTCAAAAAATAGTACAAGTAAAAATAAATAAGATATGCCAATGGAGGGGGCAACTTGAATCCATGATATGTATATTCAATTTTACAAGTTATGATATGCTATGAAGTAGATTACTCTTCCAGTGCCAGCCAACTTCTAAATAACTAGCAGCCAGCCAAGCAAATGATTTCCACTAAAAACTAGACCTTTTTCAATGACTGCTCATTCTAAAATACACACCTTAATCGAAAATTCTCTCCCCTGTTGATAATACAAGGAACATTATTGAGCTGAAGATACAGAGCAACCCTGGAATAAGGAAAACTGCTCTCCAGCTCTCTGGACTTGTCAGGTCCAACTGCGCAGCCTTGGCACCTTCCAGAAGTCTACCTGTAAGATCGACCCCAACTATGCCGGCTAACGTACCGGCTGTATTACACACCCCCATGACAATTCCTGCGTATCTTGGAGCCACATCCATATGGTTAACAGCAAATCCAGCTCTTCCAAGAGCCAAGAAACCAAGAGCCAGCGACGAACAGAGCACAACCCCATTAGGCGTTCTAAACAAGGGAAGACAAATCAACGCACCCGAAGCCACAATGAATCCCACTGTGTTTAAAAGCTTTCTTGTTTTAGTCACAGACATAATTCTCCTGGTAATCAAGTGATCCGCCACAATCCCACCAATATTTGAGAACAGAAACATGTTCAGATAAGGAATCATCTTGGAGGAACCCATTTCTTGAAGACTACTGTTGAGGCCTAACTCAAAGTATGTAGGAAGCCAATTCATGAGTACATAAAGAGCATAGTGAAAAGTAAAATTATTTGCAACTATTGCCCAGACTGGCAAGCTGAAAATTATCCTCTTCCATGGAATTTTTTGTGTTCTCATGGAATGTACTCCATTTTCGGTTTTCGCCTTTTGACTTCCTTTGACCGGAAGCAAGGACTCACCAAAACCAGCAGCTGTAGCCTTTGGATGTTCAGAGCGAGGTGGATCGCTGGCATACTTCAACCAAAGTAGAGACCACATGATGCCTAAAGCCGCTTCAACAAGAAATACAGATTGCGGGCCTTTCAATCTTACAAGGGTAGGGAGGATAAGCATTCCTGCAGCTGCGCCAAAATACATTCCTGACGTTGTGAGAGATACAGATCTGGACCTTTCATGTGGGGGCACCCATTGTGCTAGTACAGTGTGAATGGAAGGAAAGATGAAGCCCTGGGCCACCCCAACAAGCAACCGGGCTACAACCAACATAACAACTTGATTTGGATCCAGTGGTACAAAAGCACAAGTCAGGGACCACAAAAGAAATGAAAATAGAAGAACACGCCTTCCCCCAACTTTTTGAGCCACCCAACCACCCGGAATTTGTGAGCAGGCATAGCCATAGTAAAACGTTGACAGTATCACGCCCTTGCTCGATTGATCTATTCCTGCAGCATCAGCAGCCGCAGTATATGCAATAGAGAAGCCGACTCGCTCTATGTAGCACACAGAAGTGCAGATGAAGGTCAAAATAACAATCACATAACGTTTTGGGATGTATTTACTCTTCATCCTCCGTTGGTTTCATGAATGGCGAAGCTCCTTACTTTTTTTCTTTACAGATGTTTCACCAAAAATAAAAAACCAAGTCCAACAAGTCTGTGAATCACAAGGGAGAAATCATCCTACAAAAGAAGAATTCAAACTGAATTTAGGAAGAGAAACAAACAAAGCAGTCCAAGATGCAATTTTCCCATCCAGACGAGATTAATCACAGGCTGATCACTCCAATTAACACTTGACCTACTTGATTTAAGGCATGATCCTAACAGAATTGTAGCCAATAATTTGTGGCACAATTTACTTTTAGAAGACAAACATTCAGCATTCTAACTTCATCACATAGTAACAAATAAGAAATTTATCTAGTCTTTCCCAAACCAAAGAAAAGGTTACTTTTCCTTTCACTGTCTAAAAAGCACATGTCGGAAAACAAACACGAGCTAAGAATAAACGAAAATCAGCAGAACAAGTTACTAATTGATGAAAAGGATACGTTACATTTCATGGTCGACCACATTTGCACACAATAATGAAATATACCCAGAATTTGAGGCGGATTAATTATAAAAGATAGACACAACCACCAAACAATCGTAGGCATAGTAGCATTGCCAAACATAAGGGCTGACAAAAATTGAATTACAAGAAAAAGTGATAAAGAATGAAAGTGAAGTTACCTTGTGAAGAGAGGCAGATTAGGTAAACCGCATTGACTAAGCAACGGTGTTTTTCGGGAAAGGAAAAGGGGAGAGAGAGAGATCAGCAGCAGCAGTGAATGTAGTGTTTATGGCGAAGAAGTGAGATTCGGAAAGAGAGTGAAAAATAATTTTCAAAGCAGTTGAATTAAACATATCTCCATTTTCGCACACTACACTAACTGCTTATTCATGGGCCTCACCATCTTAATAGGCCTTTACTTGATTGGCCCAACCCATTCTTTAATACTCACTCTTTCGTCATAAGGTGTCTCATTTCTTTCCAACACCGACTTTAAGAAAAGTAAAAAAAATGAATGGAAATAATTAATGAAATATGAGTCTCACTTATACATGTAGTGTTAAATAAAAGTAAAATAAGTTAGTAAAATGTGGAGCCTATTACCTACTATTTACATTAAGGACCCGTTTGCTTTGGCCGATATGCTCATAATTGCATTTATTTCATGTTTTTTATGTCCATTCGGTGTATCTGATTAGTTGATGCAAGGCCCGAGTTTTAGAACAGCCACGCACTGTTCCTTTCTTAAATGGTCAAATTCAAATATTGGATGGGCGGTGGTTTTTGTTGCTGCCTCGAAACCAACACCCTGAAATGAGCTGCTAAGAGCATCTACAACCGTGCTCTTACCAGCGGCACGGTTGTGGGCCCGGACCCACTTTTTCTGTCAGCTCTCTGGCAAGAGCACAACACCCACAGCTGTGCTCTTCCGCAAGGACGAGCATAATTAATTTAAAATTCAATTAAACAAAAACATTTCAATAATACTAAAATTCATTAAAAAAACCTAAATAATATTACAAATGACAAATAAAATAAAAATAACATAATTAAAATCCTAAAATTAAAAATTATATAATTAAAATACTAAAAATTAAAAAAACCAGTTCTCGTTGCCGAATTTCGCCCACATGTGTTTGATTAGGTCTTCTTGTAGCTGAATGTGGGTTCGGGTATCGCGCATTGTGTGCCTTGTTTCGATCCTCTGGCCAACCGTCGTATGCTCACCTCGGCGAGGTCTCCCCCACGTGAACATGATGTCGGCTATATTATTCACGTACCACAGCCGAGCCGGGGCCTTCACAATGTTGAATCGGGCTTGAAGGACCCCGAAGGCTCTTTCGACGTCTTTCCGCGCGGACTTTTGACGCTGCGCAAAAAGAACCCGTCTCGGGTCGTGCGGGTTGCTGAGCGTCTTCACGAAAGTCGACCACCTTGGGTAGATACCATCGACGAGATAGTAACCCACGTGGTATGTAGTTCCGTTGACGGTGAAGTCGATCGCCGGTGCTACACCATTCATCACATCATTGAAGAGGGGTGACGAATAGAGCACGTTCAAGTCGTTGTTGGATTCGGCAACGCCGAAATATGCATGCCAAATCCATAGGCGGTAGCCGGCGACCGCCTCAAGGATAAGTGTTGGGCCGCCGCCTTTGTGACCGCTTAAGTGTTGCCCCCTCCAAGCAGTCGGGCAATTCTTCCACCTCCAATGCATGCAGTCAATGCTGCCAAGCATTCCGGGAAAGCCATGGACTGATTCGTGAAGACGAAGCAACCGTTGGTAATCATCAGTGGTGGGCACCCGAAGGAATTCATCCCCGAAAGCTGAACGAACGCCCTCGCAAAAATTCTTTAGACAAGATTCTAGTGGACTCACCGATATGCAAATACTCGTCGAAGATGTCGGCCTTTTGCCTAGTAGCGAGTTGTCGGATGGCACACGTACACTTCTGCAACGGCGTGATACTTTGCCGGCCGACTGCATCTGGACCTGTTTGGAAGAATTCAACACGTGCGGACAATGTGTTGACAATTCGCATAAACAAGCGCTTTGACATGCGAAAACGGCGCCTGAAGTAATCTGCCGGAAACCGCGGCTGGTCGGCAAAGTAGTCGGCAACGAGCCTTTCGTGGGCTCCCTCCCGATCACGATGGATGTAGCGGCGAGTTGATCTAGTTCGTTGAGGAGGAGGAGCGGGGGTATTCGCCGCGACATATGCTTCGTAAGCGGCACGATGTTGTTCGTAGTATTCTTGTTCTTCGCGCTCCGCTTCCGCCATAAGATGAGTGAAATCCATTTGAGGTTTTGAGTGAGAGATGAATGTGTTGATAGTTTGTATGAGAATTATGAATGCGAGATGATTTGATGTGATAAATGGATGATGAATGTGTGTATTTATAGATGATTTTGGGGAAAAAAATTTAAAAAAATTCAGAAAAACGGGCATAAAAAAGCCATATTTTTGGGATTTGGAAAATATATTTTTTTAATTTGTATCATTATTTAAATTAAATAACGAATTTTAAATAAAAAAATATTCAAAGGCAACGGCTCTGCCGTTGCTCAATCGCGTGCAGCCACGTCGCCTGCTCGCTGGCAAGGCGCTGCTCGATGCATCGAGCAGCGCCGTGCCAGCGGCGGCGAGCCTCGTCCTTGCCGTTAGCACGGACAGACGCGGGGCCGGCGTCCACCGTTGTGCATGCTCTAATTTCCTGATTTACCCATCTCATTTTCACTCTCTCCCCCCACCACATTTTCCTCTTTTCTGAAATCGAGATCCCCGAAATTTGAAATCGCCCAACCCTAGCCACCGTCGTCGGCCATGCTCCCGTTTCTCTATCAACTCTTCTAATAAGGACAACCCTTGCACGGGAGGAGCCGTGCATCGGAGGGACTAGTCAGCCAGATCTGTCTACGGAGAACGAGCAACAGCTCCCAGGTTCGTGTGAATGATTTTAGGTGTGGTTTGTATTTTTATTTGAATCAAAGGTACGATTTTAGCATAAAATTTATGCAGAGCAGCAAAATTGGTGGAATTTTTTGGGTCCTTTGTGTTGCAGTGAAAGAGGTCCGGCTGCTTAACTACTCAATTTTGACGACATCTGTGACTCGTACAACCGACTCTGTTCACCAGTATTAACCAGGGTAACTAGCTCAAACTCAAACATTTGCTATGTTTTTTCCATAATTTGTGAGTAATTTTGAATTCGTGTTTGAATTACCGCTGAGTAATAAGCTTAAATTCTCTCACCTGCTATATGTTGTTTTGAATTCGTCTTTAAATTGTGTCCGCTGCCTGTTTATTGATTTGATTTTTTTATTTGTGAATGCTATGTTGTACACTGCGAATGGGTGTCAATTTTTTATTTTCCCACAACAGTTTGAGGTTTGATCTTGTTTACTGAACAACTGCTTAACGGATCAAATACATATGTGCTACTTACCTTGTTTCTTTTCTGAAAATGAGTATGCTTGATTTAGTATAACCTACATGTGCACTTACTTGGTGGAGCATACCCTCTATTTTTTTGGATTGGTTAAAGAAATCAGCAGGATGAGAACACCATCAGTAAATTATGCCCGCATATACATGATGCTTGAAGACATCATGCATATATATCGGGTTGAGACTACACTACTCGTACATCGTTTCCTGAAGGCCCAAACTAAATGAAAGAGACGTAGGATTGTTGAACAAGCTAGGCAATACAGCGTGTTGACTAAGGTTCCCGAGCAGCTACAACGCTTGGACAGACTCATAAATGTCACAGACACAACTTGCATTGATAACATTCGCATGGATCGCAACACGTTTGGAAAGTTGTGCCGTATACTTAAGGACCGGGGGGGTTTACACATAGGTAAGTGTCTAGGGATTGAAGAACAGGTTGCGATGTTTCTTGGCGTTCTAGCGCACCACAAAAAAAATCGGATTGTCCGTTTTAATTTCGTTAGGTCTGGATCTACGATATCCTATTATGTGAATAAAGTTTTAGGTGCTGTTCTCAGTCTTCACGATGTATTATTTGAAAAGCCTACCCCAGTCCTGGATAATTGCATTGACCATAGATGGAAATGGTTTGAGGTTCGTAGTTATTTAGACTTTGTTTGGTTGTTGATTGTATGACTTTGTCAATTGTGTGTGATGTGCTTTTGTCCATTGCAGGGTTGCTTGGATGGTACTCATGTCAATGTGTTGGTTAGCAACAGCGATAAACCCCGATATCGCACACAAAAAGGGTCCATCGCAACAAACACGTTAGCTGTATGTGATCGAAATATGCAGTTCGTCTACATCCTGGGTGGAAAGGATCTGCAGGGGATTCAAGAGTGCCGAGGGACGCCTTATCTAGGCCCAATGGGTTCAGAGTCCCGCAGGGTAGGAAAAGGCTCTCAACAATTTTTTTTAACACAATTGCTTCAATTCATATAACACGGAATGTTCTAAATGGGCATGCTAAAAATGTGTGCAGGTTGTTACTATCTCTGTGACGGCGCATACGCTAATTGCAACGACTTCTTGACGCCGTACAAAGGGGTATGCTACCACCCAAGGAATGAGGTGTTGGGGGGTTTTGCGTAGTGCGTCTTTTTACCCAATTCAAACACTAATCAGATTGATCATGGCGTGTTTCCATCTCCATAATTTCATTCGCCGTGAGATGAGGGTAGATCCCGTAGAAGCCGCTGTCGATGGTGATGCTCCAACAGTCATACATGGAGAAAATTATATCGCTAACAACTATGTTGACTGTGTCGAAACATCTCACGAGTGGACTGCACTGCGCTACGTGACGTCATAGCCATGGAGATGTGGAATAATAGATAGAATCATTCAGGAACAATTATGTTTGTTATCTTATGAACTACTTTGAACTACGTACTACTTGAAAAGGATATTTTGTTGTTTTGATGTTTACATCATTATGTGTTGTGCTCAGTTGTTTAAGCTTATAACTTCAATAATGGATTTGTTGGCTTACACTCAGCAAATGTCGCAACAGCTCGCCAAGGCTGATCGCATTCCCGAATGTGGGTGTGGCTGGGAAAGATGGAGATGCGCTATGCAGGGGAAAACGCAATCAACGCGTGACGTTATTATATGAAATGCCCCGCTGATCTCAACCACTCGTGATCCTTTCAATGGTGTGATGAGTATATTCGAGGGATTAGCGGAAGCTCTTACATTGATGAACGTGGTAACATTCCACGTTTGGGTCAGGAACGTGCACCTCCGATTCACCATGAATTGGAGCATCCATGAGGAGGTCACCACTATTGTGCCGGAAAAGCCGCTTATGATCTGAAGACCCAATTCTTAATTGTATGTGTCGGTATTTTGTTGGTCGTTGTAGGAATCTTAATTGGCAAGCTTATGTGAACTAAGACTTCATTATGTAACACATGTCATGTTGGTCCGTTGAGTATGTAAATGGTAGCTAATTATGTCCAAACACTTGCAATTTGTATCCTATTTTGGTAGGTGAACTTATTGGTGGTATTCGCACTATGTTTAATTGAGTTGCTATTTCTATAAACTTTTGAATATGGTCTGCCCCTATTAATGATGAGGTACATTTAATAGAAAATCGAAAGTGTATCAAAAAAAGATTAAATAATTCAGGCAAGTTGAGTTAATGTTTTATTTTGCTCGATACATGAGTAATGGGGGTAAATAACTGTCAATCATTCCTATCATGCTAAAAAGACTATCAGGTTGCGTTAGTGTTTTATTTGGCTCGATACATGAGTAATGGGGGTAGATAGATGTCATTCATCTGAATCACTGTTTAACAATCTACTTAATAGGCCTTACTCACTTCAATTTAGTTACAACTACTTGCATGCTTCCATAACTCACCTAAGACCATGATCATCCCTCCCCAAGCAGCATACCTATACTACGATAACTGGTCGCCGAAAGTCGATGAGATTGTGTTGAACACGATCATCAATCTAAAAGGAGCGACGCGATGGACGCTCACTGACTTCCCCAACTGGTTCTTGTTGACAGCACAGCAAGAGGTTCGGGCCAAGATCGACATCAAATTCACTAAGGCGGAGATCAAGCAGCGCCTTGATTTCATGAAGCTTAGATATGAAACTTTCAACGCGACTCTGGGTGCCGGAGCTTCATGGGACGTCGGGGCGACATATGTGCGGGCGAACGACAACCTCTGGGCAACTATTCTGCAGGTATTGTGTTACATTTATGTATTATGTGGATGATCTAACTAACCAGTTACATTTCTTCATAAAATCCAATTCGCCGGGGCATATTACCATCGCGATGACCCGCATTTCTCGAAGCTAGCATGCTTGTACGTGTTGGACCATGTGAAGAAGGAACAGGAGGTAACAGTTGTATTGTTATCCGACCGGACTGAGAAGATATCTACTGACGAGCTAAGTTGCTACGAGGTTAATGAGAACGACACAGAGGTGAACTCGCCAGCTGTATTCCCACCACCAACGGTTCGTCGTAAGATCTTTCCAGATGAAGTCGAACCCCCTACTGATCGGGAGTCTACAAATGAAGCTGGCATATGCTTCATTGACCTCGACGCGGATGGGAAACTGCACACTAGGATGATGGGGAAGGGAAGGGACATGCCGACCCAGCCTGGGCGAAACAAAGACCCAGGTGGCCCGTCAAATGTGTCATCCAACGCCAGCTCGTGTGCGTCCAGTTCACCAAAGCAGCGGTGGCCGTATATCTACAAAAAAACAAAAGTGTAGAAAGTGTCGTATGGATCGGTTCGTGGGTACCTAATTATTTGCTACGCTAACATATATTAGATTAAGTCGTACATTTTTAACTCACGGTTTGGGCCCTACCTTTTGTGAACCATAGAACACTGATGGATCGTGTAGTAGTCTAAGGTTAGTATGATTAGGGTATCATGTTGGTGTGTAGTTTTGTGGTGTGGCCAAATTCCAGAGGAAACGGGTGCTATCTTTTGGCCATACTGTGTTGTATGCTTAATTCTCATCCATTAGGATGAACCTATGAACTACTATTGTTGTATCTTCTTCTGTATGCATCAGTTGCCATGTGCAATGACCACAACGGAGTAATATAATCCGTAATCTATTAGTAGATGAAAACTACACACAGTTACTACACATGTGTGTCTGTTGCACAAAAAACAGTAGTTCATTAATGGCTACACATATATGTTAACGTAGCCTCAAAATGACCACCAAATGCAAGCTACGTTCAAACGCCATCAATATCCTAGAGGTCGCTAGAAATATCACAACATATGCATCATATATAGCTACCTAAAGTAAGCAGAGAATGGCATCCAAAATCACTGATCCAACTCCATTCAAGCCACATTGTCATTGTCCTCAATAAGCATAAACAGGTACCCAAGATGAGTGTCTGCTGGCATGCCCATAAATACCTCCATCCGTTGTGGTTTATCGCCTAGGATATTACACAGTCGATACTTCTGGGCGAGTGTGAGTCCATCGACAGTACCCAGCTTATCAAACACAACTTTCCTAGCCTCCCCAAGATCAAACTCATATCCAATCCTTGCCGAAATCACTTCCAAACGGGAGTTAGTATCATGGTGAAGATTAGCTAGGAACTCCATCAGTGCAGAGTCAGGACCATCGACCTTACACTTTTTACTACAACCGGACTTTGTCGTCGAAGTTTGTTTGCCGCTGCCCCCAGTGCTGGTGTCCTGAGTTCCCACTGGCTGTGAAGAGAGGAATGTCTGTTCTGGTTCAAGGTCGTCCAAGCTCTGATTGTAATCATTCTCATTCACCTCTGACACTGCAGCAGCAGGGCCACTTCGAATCTGACCTTGCGAGGGATTTCCCACCGTGTAACTGTATAGACACAAAAATAACAGAACAACTGCATAAAATGGTTCGTAGACTATGGCAGGCACATGTTTTCATAGGAACAACAACTCCAGGACAACCCCAATAAGCAACTCACATATTGGATAACAAACTCATAGCATCGACAATATCTCTACAACCACCATCAAAACCACCATTTTGCTACAATATCGTATGTACACACATGTATGAAGGGGTGGAATTCGTACCTCATTTTGAAGCTCCGCCTGGTAATGGGATGTGAGTCGAATATGGGGTTGAAGTGATTCGAATTTGGATGTCCTCTATTTGAAGAGCTCCCAAAAATTTGACTGGTACCGAAATAGCCGCTCTTTTTTTTTCAATTACGCGGGGCTTCAATTGTTTAAAATTTTTTAAGGGCGAAGTAGTCATTTACATGTATTGCTGACTCACTTTATTGACCCACAGAAGAAATGTTGACCTCAATCTGGGCCCAAATCATATAACTCGAACGACGCAATTAAAAATGTACAAGGTGGGCCATACCCAATTTATATCTGCTCAAGTAATTTATCTGACCAAATGAGATCGGACATAGCGAAGACTCCTAAAAATTAACCAGGACGCCTATTTGCGTATGGAATGAAATGGAAAAACGAAACTCCTAATCAGAGACAGAGAGAGTAGCATTTTAATAGAGTAGCATTTTAAATTGATCAAATTATCATTTCAAATTTAAACTCCAAGTAAGTAGATGCGCAAAATTCATAATTATTGAAATTGCCAGCTTTGTGACTGCATTTCTGATTTCTTCAACATTCCAACTCGAGTTAAATAAGCAGCTGTTTTACAATCAGAAAAGATAACCAAAATTTACACAATACTTCAAAATTATATTTGGGGAATAAGAGAAAACCAATGAGTAAAAATTCATGCCAAAACTAGTTTGTCCTCGAACAGAGCAAAAACGGCTTAAGCAAAAAGCTCTATCTCTATGCAAAGATTTCAGAGTCAACTTGCTCAATTTTAGGGAATATTTCTCTCATCCTAGACATGTAGTTGGGAGAAGTTGCCTGCAATGCCAATCAAAAATCACAACATCACTATCAATGAAGATGATGTTTATTGAATTGAATGAGGGTAAAGATATCGTATAAGCACATACACAGGGATTGCGCTCGAGATAGATGGTTGTGAGACTCTCCCTGAAACCAGTAACACCTTCAGCTAGGCTATCCAACGATGCTATTTGGTTGTCATTAAGCCACAGATCTTCCAACCTGCGAACCAAACATCAGAAAAGTAATAGAGAAATATGATATATACTGCATTGATTTTTCAGATTGATTTCCTCACCTTGTCAAGTTTGCAATGTCATTTACTTCTGTGAGCTTATTTGATGCCACATCCAAGACCCGGAGGTTCACTAGCGTTGATAACCCTTCCATTTTTGCAATACCATTATGGCTCAAGTACAATTCTTCGAGTGCAACACATTCCTGCACATCATGGCAAAGTAAAATGTAAATTGATCTGCAATTATGCAAGACTCTTCTCAAAAAGAAATTGAATCCAAGGAAATTTCTGCAAATGCAGGAACATTAAGTCCATGTGGCTACCTCAAGTCCTGTCATAGATGTTAAGCGGTTGCTTTGAAGGCTGAGCTTCTTAATGCATTTTAGTCCACAAAGGTCAATGACACGGATACGATTGCGCCCAAGCCATAGCTCTAGCAAGGATGATAAATTTTGTAGGTTCTCCATCACCTGATAATCAGACTCAGTTCAATGGCCAAAATAATTACGTACCCACTGCCCATCTATAATTCAGATGAAGCGAATATTTCATATTTTCCAATCAAGCCAATTAGTAACAAAGGGTTTGCCAAGTGCTAATTGGGAGGACACAAAAATGAACATTTCATATTTCAGGTTGCTGAGTGTTTCAAACCTCATGATTCCAAATATGACCTTCTCAACAAGGATCGAAATTAGTATATGCTTCCAACACATGGAGCTACACTTGTGTGATCCATGAACGGACAATGCATGCCTTTCTAAATGTGAAAAGAACTAATATAACATATCCTAAGAGAAATGGGCCTAACCCGTAGTCTGTTGGATCCGAGCTCAAGAATTTGCAGCTCATGGAAGTGTTCAATCTCCTCAATCTTTGTTACTTCGTTTTTGGACACATATAGTTCTTTGAGTGTGTTTGAAACCTTGGATAACCCATTCAGGGAAGTAATTTCATTAAATGAAACATCAAAGACCAGAAGCATTTTGAATATGGTGACATCTGGAATCATCTTCATTTGATTATCCCTCAGCACCAGCTCCTGCAGAAGAACAAGAACAACATCAATATACCCATTAAAAGACTAGTTTAAGGTTGCCTTAACTAAATGGCATTAAGTCAAAAAGAAAAATAGGCCCTTCTGATGAGGATTACTTTATCCAGGATATGCAATTTGAATAGGCATCTTTAATGCAAGAAGAATACCCTAAAATATCAAATAATCAATACATAATTTACTCTTATTAGCACATCCATCCCACACATGCATCTGTACAAACACATTTGCACTTCAGAGATATCTATTTCATAAATTCAGGTACTATAACTTTATTCCTTTTGGGAAGACTCAACAGATCCTCTGCATCAGTTAGGAGTCAGAAATACATAACATGATTTCGAGGAAGCCCAGTAGCTCCTAAAAAAAGAGAAAGAACACGCTCTCTGTAAATATGTAAACAATGTATGCCTAAAGCATACAACTTGATTCCACTCTATAAATATATATATCCCACATAAGCAGACTTGCTAGGACTTGTTGGCAATACAAAAATGTACTACATAAAAAGCTCAAAACATTAGATCCAGAACATATTTACGCAAGGCTATTGCAATGTAGTTGAAGTTGGCATTGATTCATGCTCCATGAAGGCAAAGACCAGTTCTTGTGGTTCAACAAGCAAACTTGTTGAGGTCAATTACAGCTAATTCTTCACACAAGGATGACACAACATTGTACATAAAATAACATAATGCAGTAATGGGAAATGTAACTCAATCCTGTTAATTGAAAATATGAAACTAAACAAAGTGAGGATTTAGGTCGAGTATTACAAAATCGAGTTAAAACAATAGACAATCTGAAACCAAACAACAACAAAGAGAGAAATCAATTTACCCTAAAAAGAGATTCAACGAAGAGAAGGGGAAAAGAAAAGGAGTACTTGGAGAGCGGAGATGGAGTGCCAGGACGACAAGGGGAGGACAGCATCGTCGTTAAGGAGGTTCTGGCGCAGAGAGAGCTTCTTGAGATTTGATAGCTGCGAGAGACGGGGGTCTAACGCTGTCAGCCGGTTCGCCGTCAGGTCTACTTCCACGAGAGTGGGCGGCAGGTCGACGGAGCTGAGATCGCGCAGCTGACAGCTGCTCAGATCCAGGAGCGTGGCGGCGTCGCTCTCAGGCGGCGGATCGTGGATTTCGGGCTTCGCCGACGAGTCCATTTTTCGGGAGACAACGATTGCCGAGTTTGTTTTGTTATTTAATTAAATCTGTTTAATGTATCGTTTATTTATTTGAGCAGAATATAAAATACTAACATATAAATTTGGACTCTCTCAAAATTTATGATCATCAAGATTTCTCTTTTACTTTGGTAGTAAAAGGATCATTAAAATATGTAGTCGTAGCAAGAATTTTGTGATAATATCCAATTCATGTTTTGCTCCAAATTATGCTTTTTCGAGTCTAAATAGATTTATGAAGACAATTAACAATGAGAATTGGTTCATAACCATTATCACAATTTCTCTCGGCTCTATTTTGTTCATGTCGGGATTGTTTCTGCAGACGTTGACACAAAAAATATGCAACGATTGTTAACCGTATGGGCCCACCGGTATCGAAATCCTCGGTCTTATTCATAGATGATCATCAACAAATTAAACCAAAACAAGAAACAGACTAGTAGTTTGATAACAGGGAATAGCTCAGAAAACAACCATTTTCATATAGCATGTAAAACTAACAGTATCTGTAACAATAGCAAGAAGTATATGAATGTATCCAGTCCACCTAATTCAGATATCTTGGTATGTTTTTGTGGTATAAAAGCCTATGCTGTCTGTATCAACTATCCCAAGAATAGCAGCAGCAGATTTGGGTAGCTAAAAAACTAAGAATCCTGTATCTAAAGCTCCGCGAGCGCCTATCTGCAAAGGCGCATCTCGACATGTTTGAGGAAGCAATCCTTCTCAAGCCAACGAGCAAACCTTGTCTGCAGCGTACATTTGCATATAAACCATCAAAACAATGACAATAAGATATGAGATGTAAATGGTCTCATGTATTAAGGCATTACTTACCTTGGCTGGAGTAACTACAGCACATACGAGGGTCATCTATATAGGTTGCGTGAAGGCCCATCATCCATGATCCCACAGATACATCCCCGTGAGCATAAACCTTCAAGGATGCACTGCATGCAAGTGGATGATGTCTATTTTCCAACAAACTACATATGTAACTCATAATTTCAGTTTAAGGCATGATAGCTCACCTGTTAATATGTATGTACTTTGCTAAATTTTGTGACAGTATGAAGATAGACTCAGCGGCATGACGGAAATACCTGAAACATGATACATTTAACTAGTAATATCAGCAGATGCCATCACATTTTATACAAAAGACAACACTACTGCCTAATCAGATTGCTTTGCTTACGATTTCTTATCACCAAATTTCCACCATTCAGGCTCATACCACTTCATTCCCCTGAAAATTAAACACTATTTTCAAAGGCGATTCCCTTATTTAGACTAATAATGGACACAGTTGGATCATTCGATAAACCAGCGTGAGCAAGAGCCTCGTCTGAATAGAATCAAATTAAGATAAATGAATTACTCTTCAGATACTACTTCCCCAGACTTCATGCAACCAATATAAGCACTATTTTGACCACGGCGGCTTTGGATAAGTTCAATCAAATCATCTGCCAAGAGAAGCCAAACATATGATATGCTTATCAAGCACATGAAATTTAAGCTAAGTTACAACTTTCTAAGTAATAATATCCAGAATTTACCAAGCCGCAGATCAACATTGTCATCAACTTTAACATAAAACTCTGCATCCCACATCTGCACTGCCGTGCCAAAGAAAAATTTTGCTTTCTTGGGCAATTCCTCTTCAGCCTCCTCATGAAAATCCTAACCACAAAAGAATGTGGTCATTCGCATTATATTAAAGTGTACCCTTTAAGTGCAGATGAAAAGGGACACAAAAAACCAGATTAGAAAAGAAAAATGCAACTATTGCTGTCATTCAAGAATACCATAAATAATCTATCAAGTTCTTTTGGCTCTAAAATTTTCTGATTGAGACGGAGTATATAGTTTTCTAATGTTAGAATCATTTGTGTCTGAAGTTCATTAGCCACTTTCAATATCTTGACGAGCACAATAAATTCGAGTAAGCTGACTACCATAGATCAAGATCAATACTTGAATACAAAATCCAACGAAGGAGAACCCCCCCTTAAACTAACTTAACTTAACATGCATGATTCTTTATATAATTGAGAAATAACCAGCATGAATTTAATGACTCACAAGAATTAAGAAATCCCTCGTTGTTAGATTTTCCTCGTCAATATTGCGGTCCAAGGTATCACCTCGGTTAGGACTGGAAAAAATTAAAACACACAGATCATACAGAGTCTTTTGGTAGGTGAAGGGGTCATATTTAATGGCGAACTGGCAATAAGATCAAGGAAAATAGTTTCCATTAAAAAAAGAGTGTTGCATCCTAAACCTGCGCCCGATGACAAATCTTACAACAATCCCTATTCGTTCAAGTTTTGCTAACACGCCAGCTGCAATCAGAACCAAGTTCATAAACTTTAGACATTTGGTTATAGTTGCACCAGAAACAATCATAATTCATATATCATGAATGCAGTCTACATATATTAGAAATATATAGGCAAAAGGAAAGAATACAGAATTGTATATTTGTATTTATGGATAGGATTGCATGTATGGAGGAGGTAATTGAGGTTGTATCCTTAATCACTCATATCTAAACCAAAATATGGAACAAGGTTTAACACGGAATGCACAATGGCCAAGCTCTTCGAAGATGGCATAGAGTATAGGATATCAAAGTAATTTAGAATGAGAATACCATAGTCAAAATTGAACTTTATACTGACCATCTGACATCCAGGAGCCCCTGATGACATTGCGCCGCAATCGACCACCAAAACTAGTATATATACCGATTACAGCAAGCAGCTTTCTACCAGAAGAAGGCTGCACTTGGCTCTTAAGAAAGCCTTGACTCTTTGCTATTGTCAATTCCATCTCTGCTTCAACAATTTTTCGCTCCAAGTCCCTGAAGGTTTTATCATGATAATAAGGTCGATACGCATCAGGAGAAAGGAAAGAAAAGAAAAGAAAAGAAAACTGTCCACAAATAGAAAGAAGTGAGTTATGATAACATGTACTTGCATCCATAGACCATTAGTCTGTCTTCCACTGTGATCACCTTAGGTTGCTGCCAATAAAATCACAAACATAGGGACTGATTAGATTTCGCCGTAAGATTCTTCACAGTGTTAGTTTCATAAAGACTCCCATATTCAGTAAAATAAAAAATACGAAAGTTTTCTGCTAAGTTTAACCCCAAATAGCATCACGTAGTATATACATTCCATCGGTCCGTATGGCTAAAAGTTCCATCCACACAATTCCAAAGACTTTGTCAACATACAAAACCTTCTCAAAGATGATGCCACCAATCATATTCCACTCCCCCAAACTAGTTATTGGAAGAGAAATTATTCAATTATTAACGAAATACACATCTATTCTTATCTCTCGCTCATTATCTGCATTCTAATATTTCAATCATGAAAAATAGGAAACAAATTTTTAAAAACATAAGACAGAGAAATAAAAGCAACAACAATCCAAAACTATAGTACTTTATTTCGTATGAATCCAGAATTCTTCTCCAACAAATTTTCCAGCATCTTTCTGCTCTCTGCCTCTTGCCACAAACTGACCAAAAAAAGGTATGCGTGAGAGGATGATCATAAAAAAAGAAAAAGGAAATTAGTGAAGC
This sequence comes from Salvia splendens, assembly GCF_004379255.2. Classification (NCBI taxonomy): domain Eukaryota; kingdom Viridiplantae; phylum Streptophyta; class Magnoliopsida; order Lamiales; family Lamiaceae; genus Salvia; species Salvia splendens. Next base: position 7,009,535 of record NC_056036.1, on the reverse strand, counting down.
GATTAGGAAAACAAACCGGCCAGCAACGTAGAGCCAGGCGAGGCAAGAGAGAAATGCAAGTACAACAGAAGACTTTGAGGTAGATTGGAGATTCTTCGATTTGGATCGTCTATCCGATTTGGTCGTAGTGATCGGCAGACTGTTCTCCATTGATCCAATTCACGAATCAACCAGATGCGCAGAGCAAGCCAATAGAAACGGAAGGATTCCGGTTTGAATGCTTGTGGACTTGCTAAGTCGTTAAGTTTGTTTCAAATATAAATTCGGCAGTTACACATCGTTTTTCGTTCTCATTTATTTATATTATTTGATTTCTCAATTGGCAAATATAGTACATTTATTACTCTTTTCAATTTTCATCTCTTCATCAAAATTTTATCTTTTTTCCATTTTAGTAAATTTCTGTCTCGAATGAGTGGATCCATTTTCGATTAATAATATTCTAACTCAAGTTCTCTTATTTTTCGATTATTGTGTAGCAATCGGGTTTCAAAAACCTTTAACCATAATATATAATATGTTGTCAACTATTTGACATTTTTGTTCAAGATTTTTTCAATAAATGATAATTAGATTGGGCAAATTACCTAAAAACATAAATGTTGAGTCCCACAAATACAGTCGTTTTTCATTTAATATTTGCAACCCCTCTATCACACATAGTCGAGAGAAATGCCTAAAAATATTTCTCTTCATTAGTCATTTCCAGAAGAAAAAAAGTTCCTAATTTTTTACTATTACACCTATCTACAACTTAGCAAAATCTTGTGTTGAGATGATCATAGTGCTGATACCCAATCAGAAAGATTGGCTATTATAAATCCAGCAAAAACCTGAAAATGGCCATGAAGATATTATTGATCCAAAATAAATAGTACTCCTAGGGGAACTGCAGTTCGATTGTCATGTTTATTTGTGACTAAACGATACTCTAGTGTTGGTTGATTTGATAATTAATACGAAACCTGAATAGAGCCAATGATATAGATAAGCGAATAGTGTCGTCCGTGGATGATCATGTCAGACACCATCGCCACCGGAATCGTCAGAGACATCCCTAGAGTCGCCACAAGTGGCGTGGTCCACACCACGCTTAACGCCCTATACATGGATTCACATCATCGATTCAACCTCCGACCTTAATTTCCTTCAAATATAGAAATACAAAACACTTACCAACAATAGTTGGAGAGGACGCTTCCGATCAGTCCATTGGCCACCACAAGCTCCGCCACCTTACCCGAGCTCGGAAGCGTCGACTCTGCCTCTATCCCCATAGCCTTGAGTGGCCAAACTGATATCACAATTTCACACCACCAATATTAATCTTCACTAGTTATATCAGTATGTGTATGTACTACTTAATTCTTACTTAGCCACCAAAGTGAAACAAGTGTAGATAATCCAATATAACCAAACAGCTTCTGCACCTTCCTCTCTTCATGCCCACAGAATTTATTAAGAAGTACTGCACCACCACCACCACACATCAATACATATTCACCAGTATATATGCATTGAGCAGCAAACCTGTGAATAAGCCATACGACACGGCTGATAGCAGCCCAAGAACATCCCCAACGAGCGTTCTTCTCCTGCATATATCATCATCATCATCTTCAAACCTCAATTCCCTCATCAACAAACTATATAAATACGTCGTGAAAGAACTTACGAAACCAGATGTAAGTCGTCATCGGATGCCCAAGTCCCTCCTAGAGTTGTCAACACTACACCAAGAATGCTCACCACCACAGAAACTGCCTTTGCTACATTGATGGAGTCTTCCCCAAGAAGTGCACATATGAGGAGTGTAAACAATCCTGAGGTAGACGATAAAACAGTCGTACTTGCAATGCTTGTACGTAGAAGTGCAGCGTTTGATAAGTACTGCAGCCATAAAATTGGATGAAACTCAAACTTAATTATAATGATTGGACAAGGAACTACAACTATACCTCTGTGATGAACCAAAGAGGTGCAATGTAGAATCCATATTTAGCAATTTGGTCATATTTATATCTCATAACTCTACCACCATCTCCATGTACACCAACTAAAGCAATTCCTTCCTCGTATTGAGAAAGGTCTAAGTCGCTGCCTTTTCTGCTGAATGGTTCTTGGCTTTCCATTTCGAAGAATCCCGGCCCTCCAATGTAGCCCAAAGGAGATTCCGGTGAGCGTCTCTTGAGACAGTTACACATCCACTCTTTCACAAATGATATGGGCAAATAAATCACCATTAAAGAAGCTCCCAGATATGTCACTGCAAATGGTTGCTCATACACTCTGAAAATTCTCTGTGATTCACAAAATTACCACCACATGAATATGGATTTTTTCATCCAGACCAGCAACCAAAACCACCAGACAACATCATAAGAGTTGGTAAAGTAGCCAAATACATCACATTCATGCAATGTACAAAAGATTCATTAAAGCAAAATCGAAATAGGATATTCAAAAACATGGAATTGAAGAGATAAAATGTGAGTAGAAAGAAAATTTCTGACCTGAGTGACCTCAGCAGAGGAAACCCAAATGAAGACCACCACACCAATCAACATCAGACCACTCTTATATCTACAATCCATCACAACGTCAACAAAAACCCAGATCAAAAAATATAATCTTTAATGGAAATTGTGTAAAAAAAAAGTGTTTTTCAATCTTTGATATCTTGTCGATCCTAAATGTCTAAACTTGTATGAACCCTAATATATCATGAAATTAAAAGGCTTAGGAATTTGGCGAGGATACAACAATGAGAGAGAAGCTGTAGAAGAAAAAAGTGGGAATTCACGTAGACTTTAAGCTTTGTTTATCCAGTAAGAATAATTAATCTATGCTCCGAATTTGATCCCTTTTCGATTGATTAGAGTTAGAGATGATTATGGAATTTGTATTATGTTTCTCCTGACAAAAAAAGTGGTATCATTTTCATATAAAATTTGCTTTTTATGTCGCAAGGCTTTATGTTTGCCAGATTGCCTATATCGTGATTCCCAAAATTATCACTTTGTAAATGTATTTGCATCCAAATTAGGATCTATTACTTTACATAAATGTGGGATCTTATATCTTTTGTTTTAATGTATTTGATTTGATCTCAATTTCATATCAATAATCTTGATTATGACGAAAAAAAAGAAAAGAAAATGAATTGCATGTGAATTTTGTTTACAAGTAACCTGTATCAACCTTGTAGTAAAATTTTCAGAGCTATGAAGTTTTCTCAATGCACAATCTCTTCCCTCCAAAAGAAGAAAAATCAAAAAACCGTTGGTTTAACTGACATAATACAATGATCGAAAACATATACATTGATCCCAGTTTTCCTGCTACTTGTTGGCTTACCAGTAAAGAGTAGGCTCAGGCTCGTTTAATCTCGAGTAATCGTTTGTGGCGCCCATTTGACATGCACATTCAACCTTCCAGACTCAGTGCCATCGAGCGGAAACCTCTCTTTAAATTCTCCTTCCAGTATAGCCCGGGTCAGCGTCATGATGCATCTTCCAATTTTATCCTAAAAAATTGAGTATAAGAGTAAGGCACGAAATAAAACACACTGCGCGTTTGAAGCAAGAGGTTCAACAGCCAATGAGCAGGAGTGAAAGCGAGTGAACGTGTCATCTAGCTACAAGATAATCACGTTGACAAGGAAGGAAACACGTATACGTTCAAACATGGGAAGTTCATTTTGCTGTTATACATACCTTCCCGAATAAATCATGGTCATAAACTTCCAAAATTAGTAACTCGTGCAACCCGTCCTCAACAACAAACTCAAATGTCTGATTCCAAACTGGATTCAACGTATTATTCACCACCTGAATAAATACACGAGGACGAAATACGTTGATTACAGGTGTTTGTTTCAAGAAAGTGTGCAGGCAGAAGTGATCAAAGCCGAAAGGATCATTCACATCTTACCCTTGTTTTCTCCTTCTGTTCAGACTTTTTGAGTGTTAGCATCACAAAAGGATCGGACTTTCCCATTAGATCGGTAGCTGGCAAGTTCTCTGCAGAGATCACTGTGACAGAAAGAACTCCTCTGATAATGACTTCCTTTTTCAGCTGTGAAGCAGATGCCAACGAATCCACTGTTTCATTGGCATGTTTGTAGACCTTCTCCATCATCGTCATTCCAGATTCAGAGTTGAAAGGATTATACAATTCACTACTCGCGTTCAGCGGATAGTACAGGATCTCCAGATGCACCTTTAATCAGACATACATAGATGTAGCAAAACAAGTTACACGTATCTGAGGAAATTTTAATTAAATGATAAACGAGCAAGAATAGAAAATGGGACAAGTTAAGTTTGTGTAGCTCACCTGACCCCTGTTCTTCTGGTCTCGTTGGACCTCGAGGTCCTTCACCAGTTTCAACCATACATCTTTCACCTTACCAGCCTCAAGCTCATTCAGTGGCAGTCGAGCACAACCAATCAACTCAGAAGCTTGAATCCCTTCGTTGTCATAAACTCTTAATGTCAAATTTTGGGTGGATACATCCTCCACAGAAAATTCAAAGCTCTCGTTCCAGATTGGATTTGTTTGGTTGTCCTAATTAATGTGAAAGCAGCTTATTACACACTAGAAAGATAAGAAACAGTCAATAAATGAAGGCCAGTATTCTCACAATTGTTTTGCTGGTTTTTAGCCTGTCACGTAGTGGACGAATGAATAACTCAACAAACGGATCAGACTTGCCAATGATGTCTTTATTTGTTAAATCCTTAGCTTCTATAAGCTTCACCTCCAAAATCCCAACTTGCCTCAATTCTAGATAACTGTAGGAAGCAAATATAACTCCATGAGAAGTAATATCTCCAATGTAAACGCTTCTGCGTTGGTTACAGGATGAAGAGATAATTGACCTGTAATCTCCAGGTACTATGGGTATGATTTTACGGACTGGCCATGTGATAGAATCTTCCACAGCATCTCGTATTGTTTCCTGCCAACACATGGCAAGTTGTGTCTTACATAATCGATTCGACTAAGAACCATTACTTAGATAATTGCATTAAATTAAGTCGATCTACCAATATTTTAGCTAGGATTACTAGGGACATAATCGCAAGGTTAAGAGCATATATATTGGTCTGCTCTAAAGGGGGCAAAGACATAGATGCAAACCGGCTAACAAGGGTTATTGGTGGTGTCCCAGCATGTATTTTTCCGTACATTTCCCTTCACCCTGGAAAGACTTTCCAAGGGCAGATTCTGTAACATTAAGCATGAAAAAACTCTCGGGTTTATGCCCCCTAGTGCGCCTAATAGAGAAAATGATATTACCCATCTACAGATTTCTTCGGGTGAGTAATGTTAAGAGGATTCTGTAAGAGATTTTTTCAAACCTCAAGAGCATCAGATATGCCTGGAATTGATGAGAGATCTCCACCGACTACTTTCAGCGTGAAGTCTAGTTTTTTCTGCAAGTAAAATCACGATTCACGAACATGACAAACTCAGTAAAGCACAAAGAACTGATAAACAATGATAACAAAATGTTTAGGAATAACCTTTTCTCTCAATGAATAACAAAGAGCTCCAAAACAAGGTAACTCGTCAACTAGTGGTTTGAATATTATCCTGAACACCCCAGTAAATCCAATATTTTTCACCTGCACCAAGAGAAGTAATGATAATTAAAATGTATTTTTATCTAAGAAATCTAAATATTTTCCAACACATGAAACAGTAAAAGCAGTCAAAACTGAAAACAAAGGAGATGGGATAAGGTAAGAGTAATGCTACTCAAGGTAGAAGTTGCTGATACCTCTATAGGTAGTGAAATACCAACTCTGGTCTTGATATCAAGAACAATCTTCGGATTTCCGTCCCACTGCAGCTCCAACTCCATGATAACCTCGTCGGGCTCACCATCAATTATGGATACTCCTATTTGAGATTGGGAAATAAAAAATTAGGCATGTTGAGTCTTAAGAGGGACATGGATAAATTCACATCAAATGTTGAGCAAACTCTACAAAAACAATCATCAACTAGCAGCATAATATCAGAACAAAACTCCACGTTACATAGTTTAAATTTTGAGAACATTACTAAATTAATCTAAATCTTGATCTCATAACCAATGGACTCTTACTTGTCAAATTTTCACTATTCCCATATTCAAAGTTTAAATGTTTCTTGATTTATCCCCCTGAGTTCATATGAAATGGACAACATGCATGAAAAAACAACTGAGCTGACCTGTGAATTGTGGTGCGACGGTGCCAAGTGTCAACTTAGAAAACTTGAGAGATACCAAAATTGCAGATTTATATTGCTCGAGAACTGGCTGAACCGACGATTTTATTACTAGGGATGCTGCCTGTGCAACAAAAAACTCAAAACCCCCAATCCAAAATAAAACATGTTCACAATCTCATCAAAGAAAGAAATTAACTAACCTCATCGATGTAAGGCCAAAGTTTGTCAATGTGGCTATTGAGCCAATTTAACTGCAACCCCATGAACAACGACTGTCATTTATATCATTTCCAAATGTGAACAAATAAGGAATTGCAGAGGCTTACCTTCTGTCTCTCTGAGAAGACAACCCAAGAAGGGCAAAGTTTGTCTGGAAGGAGCTTTCTTGAATCAAGAACAGTCATCCTGGCAAAAGACGCAACTGCAGCCGCCTAAACACACATTTCCAAATCAAAAGTCCAGTTTCAGACATTGACATAGAATTGGAATCGAAGAGTGTCGGTTTCAGATACCAAATCAGTTCGTCGTTTTGATCTGGTAAGCTGGTGGCGAGCAAAACCCACGATCATACCAACTCCAAAAGCAAAACCCAGCACATATCCCACCAAAAATCCCATCTTTCTTCGATTTCCCCAAAGCCCAGAAAATTATTTCACATGAAGATCAGTTTTTTTTCTCGACTTTGTTGCTGAGTTTGAGTTAGGATATGGGAAGGAATAAAGGCCTAGTGTAATCTATCCCTTTCTTCTGCTTTCTGCAACACCCAACAAAAGTTATACTCCAAACTGATACTGTCAAGTGTAAAGTTACTTTAATTTTCTCAAGAGTCCATTTTGACTAAATTGGTAAGCTCCAGAGTGAAATCTTCTTGATCAAAAACACATTGTGTGTTTGAAAGCTGCATTCACCATTAGAATTACTCCAGCTGCCAAGGAAATGTTATCAGTTAACAAGTGACGTGTCACTCATACAATTCTTCCCACATTTCTATCTTTTAAATAATTAGGTGTCACCTTTGAATTGAATTTAAATAAAATATGTATTGTGGTGATTCTATTGAGAAGGCGGTAAAGCGGATCCGGGTCGAGGGAAACGGTTAGGGCTGATCAACTACCTATCACATGCAGCAGCAAATAACCGTCTCTCTCTATTCTATCTAATCTCAATGCCATTTCCCCACACACACACCAATTTGCGCCGACGAGCTGAAAAATGGCTGGAAACGACTGGATAAACAGCTATCTCGAGGCGATCCTCGACGTCGACACCGGGATCAACGATCAGAAATCGTCTCTCCTGCTGCGGGAGCGCGGCCGCTTCAGCCCCGCCCAATACTTCGTCGAAGAGGTCATCACCGGCTTCAATGAGACCGATCTCCACCGCTCCTGGGTTCGCGTACGTACCAATTTTCGATTATTCATGAATTGGTTATTAATCTGATTGTAGAGAGTGAGATCGCTCGATTTCGATTGATGAAAAATGCAATTTCCCCTTGAATTGTGTGATTCTGCATTTTGCATGTACCAGGCATCATCGATTCGGAATTCAGAGGAGAGGAATACGAGGTTGGAGAATATGTGTTGGAGGATTTGGACGTTGGCACGTAAGAAAAAACTGGTGAGTAATAGTATAGATGAGCATTCAATCTGGTTTGGGCGATAGTTGATTGTGTCTTTTCTCTTATAGATTGAGGGCGAAGAAGCACAGCGCAAGGCGAAGAAGCGCGTTGATCGTGAGAAGGCCCGTAAAAACGCTGCTGCTGATATGTCAGAGGACTTATCTGAGGGAGAAAAGGGGGATGTAGTTGTTGAGATGTTAGCCCACAGTGATAGTATCAAGGGAGGAAGATTGTCGAGAGTTAGTTCTATGGATATGATGGCAAATTTGGATAAGAAGCTGTATCTTGTCCTCATCAGGTATATAGTATAAGACTGTTTTCGCGTATGTTGTAATCAATAGTATATGATTTTTCTTCTACCTTTTCACCTGCAGTCTTCATGGACTGATAAGGGGAGAAAACATGGAACTTGGACGCGATTCTGATACGGGAGGCCAGGTATACATAACAGAGTCCATCTCCAAATGTCTTCAATAGCTTGTTTCAACTTGGCTTCCTGCATACTTGCTTTCTTCCATTTTTCAGGTTAAGTATGTTGTGGAGCTAGCACGAGCATTAGGTTCGATGCCAGGAGTTTATCGTGTTGATTTGTTAACGAGGCAAGTAATGGCACCAGATGTAGATTGGACGTATGGTGAGCCAACAGAGATGCTAAATCCGTTACCCGAGAGCCAAATGGACGAAATTGGGGAGAGCGGTGGTGCTTATATTATCCGCATCCCTTTTGGCCCTAAAGATAAGTACCTCTCTAAAGAAGTTATGTGGCCTCATATTCCGGAATTTGTTGATGGTGCACTCGGCCACATTATGCAGATGTCAAAGGTCCTTGGCAAGCAAATTGGCAGCGAGCGTCCCCTCTGGCCTATTGCTATCCATGGACATTACGCTGATGCGGGGAACTCTGCAGCTCTTTTGTCTGGTGTTCTAAACGTGCCGATGGTTTTCACAGGTCACTCTCTCGGACGTGACAAACTAGAACAACTTTTAAAGCAAGGGAGGCAGTCAAGGGAGGAGATAGATTCGGTATACAAGATTATGCGGCGTATTGAGGCTGAGGAGATTTCTCTTGATGTTTCTGAAGTTATAATCACAAGCACAAGACAGGAAATAGAAGAGCAGTGGCGGCTCTATGATGGATTTGATCCTGTTTTAGAGCGCAAGCTAAGAGCCCGTATCAAACGAAATGTTAGTAGCTTTGGAAGGATCATGCCGCGGATGGTTGTAAGTCTTGACATCATACCTGTCCAATTTGAATGTAGGGGTTGGTTTGCTTCATTTTTCTTCTTGAATCATGCACATAAAATCAAAATTTTCAGGTGATTCCTCCTGGAATGGAGTTCCGTAATGTTTCTGTTCAAGATATTGATGGAGAAATAGATGGAAACGAGAGTTCTGGAGGTTCAGATCCACCTATTTGGTCAGAGGTATAATATATTTTCCCTGCTCTTAAGATGTATCTTGGTGGAGAGGTGTGCTATTATGATTTCTTTTCTCATCAATACAGAAATAGGTTGGAGGTTTTCATACCCTTTTGAGTGAAAATATCAGATTTATTCTATTTCTGCATTGCTGCAGATCATGCGCTTCTTTACCAATCCGCGCAAGCCAATGATACTTGCTCTTGCTAGGCCAGACCCGAAGAAGAATTTGATAACTTTAGTCAAAGCTTTTGGAGAGTGCCGTGGCCTGAGAGATCTTGCAAACCTCGTATGTTGTATCTCTTGGATAGCCGTAACTCCTGTTATAACAAGTGTTTTGGTGCTGTTAGAATGGCACCCTTTTTTATCTGTTTTCAATTGCTTCACTGTATTAATCTATTTGAACTTGTTGCAGACTTTGATCATGGGAAACCGGGATGATATTGATGGAATGTCTGCTACAAATTCATCGGTTCTCCTTTCCATAATCAAATTGATCGACAAATATGACTTGTATGGTCAAGTTGCATATCCTAAACATCACAAGCAATCTGACGTCCCTGAAATATACCGTCTAGCAGCCAAGACAAAGGTGCGAATCTCATTAAGTTTCATTTGTTTTCTATTAGTACTGACTGGCCTCTTTTGCAGGGCGTTTTCATAAATCCAGCTTTTATAGAGCCATTTGGCCTCACCTTAATAGAGGTGCCTCAGATTCTCTTTCCATGATTGTTAAATGTTTTTATTTATTAAATCCAGATCCAAAAATCCCTCGTCTATATGCAGGCAGCAGCTCGTGGTCTCCCAATTGTTGCTACAAAAAATGGAGGTCCTGTCGACATTCACAGGGTTGGTATGAGATTTCCTGTTACATTTTGGTACAAGTTGGATAACCACTCGATAATTCGTTCAGGTTCTAGACAATGGCGTGCTGGTTGATCCACACGATCAGCAGTCCATTGCTGATGCTCTTCTGAAGCTGGTTGCTGACAAGCATCTCTGGGGCAGATGTAGGGAGCACGGATTGAGAAACATTCACCGTTTCTCATGGCCGGAGCACTGCAGGACGTATTTATCCCGAATAACCAGCTGCAAGCAGAGGCAGCCAAAATGGCAAAGGCCAGACAACCCATACGCAGATCCAGAACGTGATTCTCCAGCAGGGTCCTTGAAAGATATCCATGATCTATCTCTAAATTTGAAGCTTTCATTAGATGGAGACAAGGATGCAGAAGGGATTCAGAATTTAGTTAGCAAAGGCAAGGAAAGTGGTAAAAAACAGGTGAAGAGTGCACCATTGAAGGTGTCGCCAAATGAGAAACAAGAAAACAGCAGGTCTCCTAAATTGAACATGAGGAAACTGATCATAGTAGTTTCTGTGGACTGTGATTCAGTAGCTGATGTTCTAGGTATCACTAAGACCATATTTGCAGCCAATCCCTCAGCCAAGGATTCTCCCTCTACCGGCTTCATCTTATCCACATCGTTTAGTATATCTGAAATAAACAGCCATCTTGACAAGGCTGGGCTGAAAGCCAGTGATTTTGACGCTTTTATCTGTAACAGTGGGGGTGAGCTTTACTTCCCATCTCCAAGTCCGGAGAAGAGTTCTTCGGACTCATTGTACTTAGTAGATACAGATTATCATTCTCACATAGATTATCTCTGGGGCGGAGATAGCTTGAGGAATAATCTGGTGAAGTGGGCTGCTTCGGTGAATGAGAAAACAAAAGATGATAAAGAAGGGCCTGTTATCACTGAACTGGACTCGGGATCTAGCCATTGCTACGGATTCAGCGTACGCGATCCAGAATTGGTAAGTGCCTGAAGTCAATGGTAGTCGAACTTAACTGGATCTGACTCATATATGTGTGCAGGTTCCTCCTTTCAAGGAATTGAGGAGATTGATGAGAATTCAGGCCCTTCGATGCAATGGCGTGTACTGCAGAAGTGGGGAAAGGATAAATGTGGTTCCGGTGCTTGCTTCTCGAGCTCAAGCCCTTAGGTATCTGCATGTTCGATGGGGCATGGCGTTGTCGAAAGTAGTGGTGTTCGTAGGAGAGTTGGGAGATTCAGACTATGAGGCAGGCTTTGGTGGAATGCACAAAACTGTAGTTCTAAAGGGATATTGCAAGAGTGCAGAAAAAATTCACTCCTGCAGAAGCTATCCTCTCCAACAAGTTCTGCCTACTGATGATCCAAACACTCTAGAATGCCAAAAATCTGACGTTGATGGAATCAAAGCAGTACTTGCCAAACTATCGCAGCTCAAATAATGTTTTTTCCACTAAAAACCGATTTCTATATTACAATTTTCATTTTTTATATCCTTACCTTGTTCTTTTATTTTACTTCTTGCCATTCGCAAGTAAATTCGAATAAACACTTCTTAAATAAAACGTTAGAATTCTTTAAAACCTTTTATGTTTTGCTATTTTTAGATCAATCACTTGGAATATTTATGGAAACTTATGTTAAGAGTATTAACCAATTCGCACAATCTACAAGTCTAATCAATGCATCAAAACGCACAAATCATGTATCACACACTGTTTTTCAGCTTCCCATTTTTCACTTCATCAATGCATGTCAGGAGGTAAGAGAAGAGGTTGAAAAAAAATAACTGCATCTAATCAATAGAAGGGAAGAAAAACTCAATTATGGCATTTAATTGCTATTGGATTCACAGCCTACAGAGATCAATATTTTCCCAAAGGGATCTACTGTATCAGCTTTTCTCTCGAGGCTTTCCAAAAAGCCTACCAGTTAAAATGCCTAAGCCAACTAACAAAAGTAGAAATTGATCCACTGATTTTGGTATGCTATAAATGTGTATCTCACCATGTCAAATGTCCAGTCGGGGGACAAGTGGAATAGATTCTATACTCCCGCTCTACTGGCTGAACCAGGGTCCGGTACCACCATTTGTGTGACCCTTGCCATGGATCCCACTGCCATTTGGGACAGGAGAAGGCAATCCAACAGCCATTGGAAGTGAAGTAGAAGGGAACCACCCATGAGTGTGAGAATGATTGTGACTACTTACAAGAGGACTGCTTGCTTTACGTTGTTGGATGGCATGGATCTGCCTCAGCCCTTCTTCATGTATGCGTGATAGTGTTTCCAGCTCCGTCATTGACAAAGCATCCAAGCCAGCACCATATAGAGGAGCATGTCGTGACATTTCCTCCTGAAGTTGGCCCTCAAGGTGACGAATGTATTGCTGACAGAGAAGCAAGATGTGTCACTATCGTCATTCAGTAATCAAATTAATGCATTTCCCATTTTGCACACTCAAAAATTCTTATTGACAATTTCATCAGGAAAAAAAGCAGTCATCAATTAATTTTAAGAAATTATGATATTATCATAGGCATCTCCAAATATACAAGTTGGGTTAAAGAAACAACCTGGCAGGCCTGCAATTTGGATTCCATCCCATCAATAAAAGCTTCACATCTAGCAATCTGATCCTCCTTTTCACGCTTCTCGCCTTCTGTTTGCCCAACTGCTTGTCTCAGGCTACGAATCTCATCCTCTAGTGATTGTCGGACTTCTTCACGAGTCACATTTTCTGTGGCAAATCTTTTCAACTCTTCATCAAACCGTTTCCGTGCTGCTTCAGCACTCTTCAGTCTCTCAGCAAGAGCATTTTTCTCCTTCATTACCCTCTGCAACATACAGTTGACCAGAGCAACGTTATAACAGAAACTATACCCTTGCCAGGGTCAGAGCTCAAAAGCAACCTAATATAAAATATGGATGATGTGTCCTTCAATTATCATACTGAGAAATAGGGATTTTGTTTTTGAAAAACCTACATCATTAATAGATATCAGACTCAGACCGACCTTTAATTCATCACGTTTTCGAGATTTCAACTGGGAGAGTTGTGCTTCTGCATCATGGAGACGATCCTGAGAAGTTCTCTTCTCAGCTTTAAGCTTTGTAATCTCGTCATCTTTTTCTGAGCGAACCCACTCCATTTGACTCTCTGCTTCTTGTATCTGCTGAGCCAGCTCTTTTCTTTCCCGAGCAAAGCGATCCATCTCAGCCTTCATTTCAGACTGCCAGCCCAGGGAGGGGTTATCAGTATTAGCAATAATTTTCCAAGAAAGTATTAGTAAAGCAAATAATTACCTTTAGATGACTATTAGAAGCTTCATATTCAACCAGCCTCTGAGATAAAAGAGCTTTTTCTTTAGCAGCACTAGCTACTTCCACCTTTCTTTCTTCACGGACACGAAGAATCTCATCTTCACTGGCACATAACTGATGCCAAAGAGCTGCCCGATCAACATTTGCAAGCTCAACAACCTCCCTCATCATGTTCAAGACTGGTCTCACCACTTCCTGGTCCTCAGATGCTAATATCGCCAAAATCTCCAAATATAAATCTACTTCAAGACTAGCATCTGCAGTACTTGTTGCACGATCAACCAGCCTCTTTAGCATCCTTAATCGGTGGGACTCATCAGCATACCATTTGAACAACACAGTATAAAGAATTTTTACAAATCCTTTGACCCGTTGATCCTTGGAAAGTGCTAATGCGTCAGCAAGACCAAGAACTGAAGCAAAATCATCTGCTTGAGCTCTCAGTTGCTCAATGGCTTCATCATCCGTGTCTACATCAGGCTGCTGGAAATTTTCGGCAATATATTGGGAAGTCAAATTCAATTGTCTAGCGAGGCGTCTTTCCAAGACCATTGCTACAGATTGAGGAACAAAAGTGCCACGAACTACAGCTCTCTCAAAAGTTTGAGAAGCTTCAATTGCAAGGCAAGGTATAGATAACATCTCTATCAGAAGATAAATATCGGAAAAATGACGACTAACATGAAAATGTTGCTCTTCTCCTGAATTCAATTTTTCCGAAACAGGCCCACTTTCACCAAATATAAAAATCCCTGATTGCATACTATCACTAGCACCATCATCGCAATCAATATCTCTAATAATAGATTCAGCAATATCTGCACAACTAATTACGGTCCTGCTTAAGCAGTCTAACACACATGAAGAGACCTCAGTACCCAAACTTTTTAGTCTCTCTCGTATTGATCTCACCTGCAAATTCAAATATATTGTCAAGCAGGGGAAAGAAAAATCAGAAAGAAATGAAAGGCTGTGATCTCTCTCTTGTTCTCCACTTACTGCTTCAAGAAGATGCTGACTGTGCAATGCAGCTTGAAATATAAAATCCACTGTTGCTGCAAGTATTTCACCGTTGGAATCAGTCAAAAGCTCCAGTGACTGGAAAAGAACACGCTCCCATACTTCACTGCTACAGTCTAACTGAGTAAGTGCCCCAAAAACCTGGAAAATTAATGATTTTTTAAAATGAGCTACAAATGTACGATCACAAACATTGAGCAGATGGAGAATTCAGAAAATTGTTGTGTTGATACAAATCAACACTTATTGTTTTGGCAACTAAGGAAATAACAATATGTGGAATAGCTGCAGATTATCTTACGGGTAAACGCAGTGCAGGTTCTGCATCAGGCTGCTTAAGCCTTTCTAGAAGTGCACAAGCAGCAAGTGGGTGTTCTGAGTGCTCAACTAATTTTGGAACCAAAGCAACCAGGTCCGGCTGTAGATGCTTAGGAGCTTTATCCAATACAAGAGCAATCTTTTGGGCAGACTGCGGCCTCCTTCTTGGTTCTGGACAGCCTTGGGGGACAGCTCCATCAAGTGCTCTCAGAGAGTTGACAATCAATCCAAGGAGTTCCTCTGACTGCTCTGGCCACTTAGCCTGAATGGAAAGCTCTTTAATCAATTTGTACAAAAAGCATATAAGATATGTATATGTATATGTATATGTATATGTACTAATGTAGGTGTTAATGCAATCATACCTTGGATTGATGAGAGTGGTTTTCATTGGAAATAGTAGCACATGTCTCTGGCGGACAAATAGGCTGTTCAGGAACAGCTTTTGCACCTAGGTTAATCCTGTTCACATCAGAGCTTTGCACAGCAGAAGCGCTCACACTTTCACCAATTCCAGGCTCTAATCTATCATCCACAGAAAGCTGTGCAGATCCTGTTGTTTCATTCTCGCCATCAGACTCTAGTGGACTAATCGCGCCACTGCTGTCTGGGAAAGGTTTAGAGCTAGCATCTGACAAATCATCACTAGTCCCCTCCGATGGTTGGCAACACTCAACCATTATATCCAAAAGTAAATCAACTATCGCTTGTTGCAAAACTTTGACTCCCATCAACAAATTCATCAGACTGGGTGAAGATTCATCGTCCTTATTTATTTTCTTCCTGTCAATATTACCAGATATTTTTGTAGGAAGAAGCAAGCGTTTTACTTTTGCAGGGTCATCAAGATAAACACGGAGTCCGGTTAGAAAACCAGCTATTGCTCCAGCATCCATTAGAAGTTTTTCTCTCAAAGTGACCTGAGGCTGAGATGGATTATCACCATAAGTAAGGTGAAAGCCAGCCCTCGAGAGAAGATTTCTGAAGATGTCTTCTTCATCTCCACTTAGACCTTCACTATCGTCAGAATCAATTAGTTCATCAGGGTCCGTTGTCAAAGCATCTTGGTCATCTTCAGAAGCTAAAACCTAAGAATAAGAATATGTATCAAGTTATATGGGCACATGATTCTGGATGTTTAAGATATTAATAAAGCATCTCTCAAAGAGAGAAAAGCATAGGGACTAAAGATATGAATAAAAGCATTGGTTTATGCATAAGTATAGCTAATTTTGAAGGTACTCAGTAACATCAAGGGGAAGGATAGGAGAAGTAAGGATTTCAGGACTGAAAACTTTCACCGATGTAAACCATGCTAATTTTTTGAAGGATGGGATTTTTGAAAGCTTACTAACCTCCAGATCAGCAAACTCAAACCATGGGCAGCAATCCAGGATCTCACAGACAAAGACAACCGTATCACGCAGCAAAAACCCAGCATCAGCTTCCATCATGTCTGATACTTTCATAAATTGAAGAACGGAGTTGTTCCACGTCTTTGTACAAATGGAAGACTCCTTCCAAACAGTTT
This sequence comes from Salvia splendens, assembly GCF_004379255.2. NCBI lineage: Eukaryota > Viridiplantae > Streptophyta > Magnoliopsida > Lamiales > Lamiaceae > Salvia > Salvia splendens. The sequence goes on along the minus strand of NC_056036.1, from coordinate 6,993,247 downwards.
TGGATGGATTCTTTTGATTCACAATAGCCATCCTATACTTCACCCAAAAATTCTTGTCAGGCTCACAGCCAATTGATTGGTCACTCTCCAGATATATACATATTGTGTCAAAGGACTCATAAATTCCTGCATAACCAAAGGTGTGGACGATAAAAATTAGAATTGACTAGCAATCCTTATCTGCCACAGTAATGCAATTCTAAAAACGTGAGCTTTTAAAGAACCACCCACCAATTCGAAGCTCACAGCCACCAGCCTGAAAGAATTTGCTAAAGATTTTTCTAGTTTCCATTATTTCCTTAAAAGACAAGAAGTTCTCCACCTTCCATGTGAAGGAACTCCTCTTCCCAGCCTTGTCTAATGAAGAAGGCAAATTCTGTGAGTCGGTATCTTGATCAGTGAAGTCCTGCATTGTGGATGTTTCTTTCAATATAAGAACCTCAGCAGAGAAGATAACAGTATCCTGGACTAGAAATCCAGAATCCTGATCAAAGAGACTAGTAAGGGTCACAAACTCGCGCCAACCCCAGTCCTTGGCAGCCTTGGAATAGCGATTCTGAGATTCTTTAGTAACAGACTTATCCTCCATCCTTTGATTGATAACTGACAAACGATGGCTCACAAAGCAACTCCATTCACTGTTAGTATTTCGCGAGTCTGTAACTTCAAGAAACACTGAAAGGTGGCATGGAGGCTGAGACTGTCCTGATATCAGAAGCATAAAAAGATTTATCAGTGCAAAACTCAGAAGAGGATGGGTAGTTAAGCAAATTTCATATAAGCTCAACACGCAAGTTTAATAATCGAATCAGAATGAATAGATATATACTCAGGACTCTATTAAGATTACTTCGTCCATTGCCACTTTTTCTATGTTAAACAACCCATGTGCTGTCAGCTGTGAGAGAGACCATGAAATAAACTAATAAAAGAGCTCAATAGATGAATACACAAAGAATATAAAAACAAGGGTGTTTCCTGACTAAATAAGATATAGAAGCAGCAGAAATAAGGAAGCTGAAGAAGTTTGAGGAAAAGGGTACACAGAACTTACTAGTTAGTAGCAAGAGAAAAAAAATGAAAAATGAGAGAGGACGATTCCCAGATCAGACAACGTTAGCTTCAACGTTGGTCGAGGTCATGTTCTCTACTAAACATGACAAATACATGCAGGTTGAATGCTCAGCAATCAGATTTAGTTATTACCGTTCATAATCCCATACAACAAGGCACCGAAGCATGTTGAAATGTTAACTTATCTTGTTCACTAATTGGATAAGTTCATAACCCACCAAGGCAATATACTAGAATTTCAAGCTGCTAAATCTTCATGGTCCTATGCAGGATCTCTAGACAGAAACCATTGAATGCAAGAGGGTATTCTACGTTATAGAAAGTTAGTGAATGATTGATGGTTTAAATAGAACTACAGCATATAAACAAAAAATGCAGCATTCATGGTTCTGCACTATCCCCATTTTGTTCCTTCACAATCAAATGCCTATAATGCCATGCTAACTGCTAGCTCCTCATATTATAATTTAACATTGGTGTAAGCAATGCCATACAGATTAATGGTAATGAAATACCTAGCACTTTCTCTAATCCATCTACTTGCACCTGACAGGGGCACAACAAAGTAAGTACTGAGTAGCATAAGCATTACTATCTCTGACCCTAGTAAGTAAGCATGTGCAAGTGCACATCATTCACCTAAATTAGGAAACAATTCATACATGACTTTTTAGGGAAATTTCCAATAATAGAACATAACCAGATAGCAAACCAATATACTCGGCAGTTATTACATACATTTCTTGGAACAGAGAAATAGAGAGAACGAACATCAACCTATTGCCACAAGTATAGAAGAACATAAGTGGGCAAATGGTACTAAATTAAGCAAACCAATACTTGTTTGGGCTTTTTAGTGAAGTTGTGTATAAGTACCTCTGGGGTAAACAATAAGGCGGCAATCCCGATTCCCAATCTGAAACCTCCTACTTTTTATGCAAAGGCCAGTTATCTTTCTCTTTTTCAAGAGATCCTTTAAGCGGATAAAATTCTCAATTCTCCAGGTAAACTTCCCCATATATCCATCTGACTTCCTCACATTACCCCCGCTCCTAACACCAACCAAAGCACCACTCTTAGAGAAACTGCTCAACTCCTTAATAACATGAAATGAAGTGCTAAAAACTGCATTGTCATCCACCAAGAATCCTGATTCGGGAGCCAGAAAGTCTGCCATTTTCATGTAATCATTCCAACCCAAACTCGTGTTGTCCCCACTTTTATTATCTGCGGCAAACCTCCCATAGCTATCCCGATGCACATGGTTTGAACCAGCACCCAGCTTCTGATTCAACACGGACATCCTAAACAAACACCAGCAACTTCTATCCGACACCAAGGAGTTCTTCTCTGTGTCCTTACTCTCCAAGCACATGGACAGATACTCCACCCCACTCACTACACTTTGATACACACTAATCCGCAAATTACACTCCCCGGCTGGAAACACTGGACTCATTATTTTCTGTGTCTTAATCATCTCCTTAAACAAACTAAAATTATGCACTTTCCAAGTGAACTTCCCACTCAAAGAATCCCCAATAACCAGTCCGTTCCCTCCACCACCCATGGACGACACATTATTCGCCTGCAAATCATAGCTATCGCGCGAGAAAGAAAAGGACTCATGAAGTATCAATATATCCGCCGAGATAAGTATGCAATCATTATTCAAATGCAAGAATCCAACCTTAGGGTCGTGAAGTGAATTAAGCGAGGCAAAATCACACCAGCCATGGGACTTCTTCTTGGACGAAAACCGATGCCAACTGTCCCGGTGCACGGATTTCGAATCATCCGATAAATTCTCAATGCAGAGGCGGTAGCTGGCGAAACAATCCCACTTAGAGGAAGCAGTGTTTCGAGGGTCCATGATTTGCAAGTAGATAGAAACGTATCCAGGCAGCGCCTGCGAATCACCCTTGGGGTAAATCAGCAAACGGCAATCGAAACCCCCGACTTCGAAATACTTACTCCAGAGTGCGCGCGATTTGATCTTGGGGAAATTAGCAATAGTCCATTTGCAGATTGCGGAGTAGTCTCCTCGGCGCTCGACGACGACAGAGTCGGAGGCGGCAGCGGCAGCGGCGGCGGCGGATGATGAGGAGGAAGAGGAGGTGGCGACGGCGTCGCGGCACGGATCCTCGACGGCGGCTGAGGGCTTCTCAGATGAGCGATTGGAGGGCGAGGGCGACGGGGGCGCGGACGGGGCGGCGGCGTCGGAGGAGGAGACGGCGGCGTCGTGGTGGTGGAGGTGGTTCATTGTAGTGATGATTGATTAGGTTTTGTTGAGAATCAGTTTGTGAATTGAAACAATCTATCGCTCCTCCGCCAGTATATATATAATCTGATTTCAATGTTGTTAGCTCATCATCATAATTGAGAGAGGGATGATTGTATTGGTATTGGTATTGGTATTGGTAGTACTAAGATTTTGGACAAAAGTGAGGCTGCACCATACTAATACTAGGGATAACAATGGCTGTTTTTTCCATAAAAAACAGATACAATTTGTTAAATCACTCTTAACTAAGCCTCAATTATATAGCCATTACTACTACTTGCAATAACATGTTCCTTGTGTGTGACCTTCAGAATCATGTCTCTATTATATGAATACTATAACCAAAATGTGACAAATATATTTACGACAAAATTATGTTTTACGTTCGTGCGAATCGTGATGAACCACCACTAAATCAAAATATTAGAGCAAATTACGTGTCTTCTGCATGACGAATCGACAACTAATAAAGATCTCATAATTTCTCATAATAATTGATACTCCGATAAAGCGATCTCGATATACCTCTAATTTTTGGAAACCAAACATATTTGCTAGGTTGAGCGACATAAAATGCATTTTAGAGCGAATTACGTGTTTTCAGCATAACGAATCGACAACTAATAAAGACTTCATAAATTTCTCATATTAATTAATACCCCGATAAAACTATCGCGATATACCTCTAATTTTTGAAAACCAAACTCTTTTGCTAGGTTGAGCCTTATAAAATGCATTTTAAAAATCCTGATGGCTTTTTTAAGCCGATTTATTTCTTAGTTTAAAATATTTTGTGCCCATTTATTTGAACTTGCACATCGGCTCAATTTAATTAATTTATATTTTTTCAAATAGTGCTAAAGGTTTTGAATGATCTTATTTACTATACTAAAATAAATTTCAACTAGTTATTAGGTTCATGTATAATAAAAAGACTTAGACCATAAGATTTCTTAGGGACAATATCAATTCCAGAAAAGTTGAAATACGATTAATGAATTAACAATGCTAGTCTAAACTCCTAATGTTGGGGATAATAATGGATTTTTTTTCATCGAAAACATATACTATAATTTGCTAAAGCATATTATTAAGTAGTGATTGGTAAGACTTAATTATGTTATATGACTTACTTTATTAAAACTATATAAGCAAAATGTGACAACAAAATTCAGTTTTATGTGCGCGTGAATCGTGATGAATCATCACTAAGCAAATCAGTTTCTGCATAATAAATTGACAACTAATAAAACACTTGATAATTTCCCATAATCATTGATACCTCGATGAAGCTATATATCACTATATAATACTACTAATTTTTGAAAACCTAGTTATAAACTCATCCCTCCAAGCTCCTATATTACAATAGAACAGGGCAGAACAAGGCTATAAACTCATCTTCACCTCCGCCGACGTGTCCTTCATTTCGTGATAGATCATGTAGTTACAATAGAACAACACATGACATTAGCTATAAACTCATCCCTCCAACCTCCTATATTATACTCCCTCCATCTCTAATAAAAACAATGAACTATTTTCTTTTTAGTCCGTCCTTGAAAATTATGAACTTTCTAATTTAGGAAATATAAAAATCATTAATAATATGGATCCCACTATCCACTAATATTATTTCTACTACATTTTTTTTTTCTTCATCTTTCTTATTTTGTCAATTTTACATTAAAATTCATGCCTCTATGTTCATATTTATCAGCGACCCACCGAAGAATTCGGGAACATTTCTATGAGCATTTGATAAGACCTATTTCATGCATCGGTTTATGGGTAAAATGTATGCTACTTGATCAGTTTATCGCGCAAAGCGAGTGTTAATTGTGCAGGAATGCTGCTTGACCAAGGGCAACAAGGCCAAACTGATGGGTTGATCAAGGTGGTGATCAAGCAGTTAGCCGGGGGACCACTGCATTCTAGAAGGAAGACATGTGAGGCTGATGCGCTGGAAAGTGATCCCCAATCAGTTATCAAAGACTACATTCTAGAAGGGGACACGTATCGGTGCGTAAGCTGCACAAGGATGAAGGCGAATCCTCATTCGGTTATAGAAGAACCACTACATTCTAGAAGAAGGGCACGTATCAGCAGATGAGACGCTCGATCCCAGCAAGGACGAATATTCGCTGCCAAAGTTGTTATCGTAGCTGGAGGTTGTGTGAAGCGCCTATAAATAGAGGATGCAGCGCCATAGTGAAGAGATTATTCCTCTTCCTCGCCTTTAGTTTAGTTTTCCGCCTGTCCCTGGTTCCAAGTTCTTCCCCAATTCCAAAATAGCCTAGTTAAATAGTAGAAATGGTCAGTTAGAAGGACAGCAACTAAAGGGAGCGCGGCAGAGAAATCAATATATGTTCAGCGCCGTCTCAAGTTCCGACCGAGGATTTCTCGGCTTTATTCGCTTTCTTGTTTTCTGAATCTGTTAGCTTAGTTAAATTTTGCTTTGTTACGTAGTTAAAGAATAGTTCTTATTTTGTATTTCGCAAGTTAACAGCACTGTTTAGAGTTCTGAGTATAAAAATCAAAGTTGTTTGCTTTCGGAATTCTTGTTTACTGTTCCAACTTAGTTTAGTTCTGAAATCCCCGATCGAGTGTTTGAATCTTCATTATGTTGAATGACAAAGTGGTTTGTAGTTTCGTAGCATGATTAGGTAGTTAAGTCTTTATTTCAGCCTGACGTTTACTTGGTCCGTTATTTGTTGTCAGCATGATGAGTCCCTTGATCAAGTAGTTAGCTTATATTCTGCCTAGCGTAATCCAGTAGTTTAAAACTCTCAACTTAAAGCGTGGCAACAGCCGACCCCTGTTCACTATTCACACACTCAACGCATCAGTTTCTTTGTGGGATCGACTCCGTACTTGCCGCTTTACTGTTAAAGTAGTGCATGTTTGGGAGTTAAAATGTTTTTCGTGAACGAGAAAACGCCTTGATCAAGTGGCAACGACATTTGCTAACTAATCCACCTAGTTCGGTTATTCTTCCATATAACTTGATCCACGCTAAATTCCTTTTCACCAGCATTTAAGATTTTTATATTTTCTTGGAGTTGTATTGGTGAGTATCTTAGCGGGAGAGATTCCCTCGACAGATACAACCTACTGTTAGGTCTTGTCATAAACGAGGCCTATGTACACAGTGCGATTGTCGTTGTAATCTTGAAGTAGTTAGCTATTGAATTAATGATTACTATTAACAGAGAATTTGTGAAATCATAATCTTAGAATTAATTTGCTTTCATCCCAGTTATCATTTATCATTTTGTTACTTGAATAATGAAAACTTATTTTATCTGTCGTCTAGATCGTATAAGATATTTATGTTGTAGTAGTTAGAATTAGATTTGGCCCTTGTGGTCTGTGGATATGATACACATGTTTACCCTTAAGTTGTATAGTTGATACGTATCCACTTGCAATTAATTACGGTGCTAAAAATAGTGCATCAGCTTCTTGGGCATTATAGTCTCGAAATTTCAAACAAGCTTCCAGAAAGGCGTACAGGAGTTGAGAGAGCACAAGACCAAACCCCAATGACGAGCCAAACTCATTCTCTCTCCATCCCACTGAAGATAACTCACTTTTCTTTTTGGTTTTGTCACAACCAAGAGGATGCATTAGACCATATTTATTGGTCATTTTTGGTTGACCGCCATATCAATCATGTAAATAAATAAATAAATAAAAGAAAATTATATACAAGGATCCCTCTCTCTCCTCAATCGTGGTATGCAACCACAGCTGGTCTCTCTGCCACTTTAATAAGTCAGCCAATGAAATTGTGCCATTTGACACAATCTCATTGGTTGACAAATACTTTTTTTAAAGGTATATATTTTTAATATGTCATATTAAAAAATATAAAATTTATACCAAAATTAATAATTTTTCATTCGACACCACATTTGCTATAATTTTGCACACAAAAAAATCTCATCTTTTTTCCTCGTATAATCCTTCTTCTTTCACTTTCGTATTTCAATTATTGTAATTTTGTTTTTTTATTGTTTATTTTTATAATTTTTAGTTTGTTATTTATTGTGTTTTTTTATAAATTTTATTGTGATAACAAATAAAATTTATATTAATATAATGGTGTGGTTGAATGGTAATTGATTAAACATAAAAAAAAAGAAATATGGTTGGGTTGGATGAGTATTAATGATGTGGAGGAGATAGAAATTAATTAAATATTAAAACAGTGAATGGTTGGGTTGGGTTGAGTGGTTGCTGATAAACATGGTCTTACTAAAATGGAAAAACTTTTTTCTCTATGGTATTCTCTCTCTTACTTCACTTTTTCTATGTCAAACATAAAATAAAATTGTATAAATTCCAGTGTCACTAAAGGAATGAATCATCTTCCTTGAAACGGAGGGAATACTTGGCACTTAGTCGTCTATGTCAAAAGAACGTTGGATTTTGTGGTAGCAAGCTTCAATAAGACATGTTTGAAAACCCAAGAACGGCCCAAAACCAGGCCCGCTAGCAGCCCTCAGTCCAAGCCCATGCCAGTTTATTAGGGGTTTAGAGTATATAGTACTTTAATTATCTTAAATCCCCCTGGGTCCCACCCATCTCTGGCGTCAAGTAGAACTATCTGGTTTTTACCAATCTTACTTAAATTTATGGGATTTTCTTTTCCATAACATAACTACTAGTATATTTTACTGATGACTTGAGGTTTAAACAAGCATGTTAGATTTCTATATTCTTTGGTACCCATTTGAATATGTCATGGATTATTCTATATATTTGATTTCTCTTGGTATGATGCTGGTGTTTGAGTTGTTTGGTGCGCTAGTGATGTTTTCGTTAAGTTAGTACTCCCACTGGTACGACCTGCATAGCATAGAGTGGCATAGTATTCATAACCGATTTAGCCAAAGCAACCCAACCAAATAAAGAGAGCTATCCACCATGTGCACGCCCTACACCTCTTTAATCTATATACAGTCCTCACCATGAACACTACTGGAGAATAAACATGTATGTTTGCAATGCCAACCTTCATGCTCAGTTCATTAGCTAACCATTCCATACATACAAGTACAGAACAAATAAATGGGGTGAGAACAGGCAGCCACAAATATTCAACTATTTTGATTAGCATTTTGTGGCTTTTGCAATTGAATTCTTGGGACATCCCAATCAATTCAGTAAACAAGAACTACTATTTGTTCATAGGTTTGTAGTGCTGATGTGCTCAAGTTTCCTGGTTTGGATTTTTTTCCAAGTGAAAAATTCAATCCATACCTAATCACAGTGTTTGTGGTAGCCAACTAAACTCTAATCAACTTTCAATTGTTACAACAGAATAAATCAAGAAAAGCGCAGTTTGATATCTCATATTTTCACATCGATCCCCAGAAAATTTTCAGAAACAGCCCAAAACTGCAACCTTCTATAGAACCTTGAAAAAGTGTGGTTGAAGCCTCTTCGATACTATCTGATCATGATCAGCAGCAGCCTTGTACTTCATTTGGCTCCACAAGCATGTAAAGTGCCTTTCCATTTAGCCTGTTCTCTGCCTATAACAAGATCCAACAAATGCTCAACTTCCATAAACCCTCAACACAACACATGATTCGGACCAAGTATTACCTTAATAAGCTCGGGCACTCCGATAACACAAGCACATTCCACCACTTCAGCCCCCACGCATTCTTGAAACACACACAAACAAAACACCATTATTTGTGAAACAAAACAAGCATGAAAAATTGTTTGAAGGAAAATTCACCTAACAGCTTGATAGCTGCAGAAATGGTCCCACCAGTAGCAACAAGATCATCAATCACCACTGCCTTCTCCCCTTGTTGCACAGCACCAACATGCATCTCTAGGCAGTCCTTACCATATTCCAGCTCATACGCCTCTGATATTACTTTACCTACACACATTGTGGTCAAAGATACTACTATACCTCATTTATTATTTCCCCTTCAATTATCTCACCTTACTACTAGCATTGCCAGCCCTAGTGGATTTCTTATTTCTAGCTAATGACTTTCTAACCACAAGAAAACCTTCATAATTGGCCAAGTTCTTCTCCCAAAAGCTTATCTTCTCACTACTTTCAACAATAGGCATACACATAACAAATACTAAGCCACTTCAAAATATTCAATTTATGAAGGAAATATGCAATACATACCGGGCAATTTTCCACGTTTGCGCAGTGGAACAAACTTGGCACCAATAGCCAAGGCAATACAAGGAGCAAACATAAATCCTCTTGCTTCAATTCCTAAACAGATTAAACCAATCAAATTGTTCAAAAACAAGAAAATCCAATTTACAAATTCCACATTTCCAGCCCAAATGTAGTACGGAGTAGTATAATTTATTGATGAAGAGAGTATATATATATAAAGCGAACTATGGGTAGGAGAGAGATAGGGAAGCAAAAGCGGCGGGTAACCTGCAACAACAGAAATGGCCATGTCTCTGTATCTCTCGACAAAAATGTCCACTGTGTCTTTGAAAACTTTGTGGTTGAGAAACAAAGGGGTTATATCTTGGAACATTATACCTACAGACAAAAATTCAAATTGATAGAAAGAAAGCAAGAAGACATTTTAGAGGGAGATGGGTTGGTCCAAGACCTGGTTTTGGGAAATGGGGTATCACTCTAATTGCATCAGAAATCGCCTCAAGTCTTGGGTCTCCCTTCAACCCATTCTCTGCTGCAAACATCTTCCTCTCCTCCCTTCTCCCAATTCTCTATCTCTCTGTGCTTCTTGTGCAATCGCTGCTGTGGTTTTATAAAACAAGAGTGATGCGGGAAATTTTCAAAATCATCTCAAATAGTATGACAAAGTTTATTTAGATTATTTGTGTATTTTCGATTACTAAAATACCCCTATATTCATCAAAAGTCTCGCTAAATTTATTTTTATGGGGATTCCTTTTGCTTTCTAGCCACATCTTGGTACGAAAATTTTCTAAATATTCTATTCAATCTTCCTCTCAACTAAGTTTGAGACATACTAACTTTTAGCCATAAAAATTAAGAAATTGTATTAAAAAGTAAGAGAAATAAATAAAATAAGAAAGATAAAAAGAGAGATTAAAGTAGATAGTGGAATAAAGTAAGAGTGATTGGATTTTTTTTTAATGACTAACTTAGTTGAGACATCTCAAAGAGGAATGCGATTCAACTTAGTTGGGACGAAGAGAGTACTATGTTTCAAATTTTTCTTTATTTTGAAATTGTATAATTAAACCAGATACTACTCCACTACATTACAGGCAGACATAGTTACATTACATTTTATGAATATTACAATATTGCAGTAATGTAAGATTTCTTGTTACATCAACATAGTTCAATAACTTATTATATGAACAAACTTGAATATTTTTCGATAAATAAAAAATAAGTGCAATGTAAATGATATTCATTCAACATCAAAAATGAAAAATGATAACTACTACTACTAAAATGGCAACAAATAATTGAAATGTAGAACATATCATAAAAGACTAAAAGTGGAGATTTGATATTACAAATTGGTAGGGGTTTTTAATTGGACGTTTTCTCGAGGTTAGTTAAAAGAAATTGTGGTAGTAATAAATATTAAACCATAATGGTTTGGCAAAAAGTCTACTAAAATCTTTTGAGGATATCGATCAATAAAGTCCAAGCTCTATTAAAGATTGTTTGTTAGATTTAAGTGTTGAAAGGTACAAAGTCTAAATTCATAATATGTGTGTTTACGTAATTTGAAAAAAAGCACCAGCTATTCTTTCAAACTTAGGAGTATTATACAGGGGTGAGCAAAAAAACCGAAAACCGAATATTCGAACCGAACTAAACCGAAATTTTGAAATTTGGTTCGGTTTTTTTGGTTTTTCGGTTCGGTTTGATTTTAAAAATAAAAAAATTTCAGTTTTTCGGTTCGGTTTGGTTCGGGCGAAGAAAAAACCCGAAAAATCGAATTATATATATTCTATTAATTTAATATATTATATTATATATAATATATATTATATGTATTATTAATTTTATATTATATATAAATATTCTATTAGTATATATAAAATAAAATACACATATACAAATATATATTTATATTATATTTATTTTTTTCAGGTTTTTCGATTTTTTTTCGGTTCAGTTTGGATTTTGAATTAAATTCGGTTTTTCAGTTTTGGTTCGGTTTTAGCAAAAAACCGAACCGAAACCTGAATGCACACCCCTAGTATTATAATACGAGGGGTTTTCTTAGTTCCAAATTAATGCAAGAAAAAATTAAATAAAACGGGAAAATAAATCTTGGTGATTAATAAATGATTGAAAACAAATGAAACAAATGTAATATGGTGGCTTTTCGTGGGAATCGAGGTAAGGAGGATAATTTGGTACTTTTGATGAAAATTGACGGCTTTAGGTATGCAGAGAATCATGTAAGTTCAGCCTTTTTAGATTTTGTTGTGGTCCCCACTCCCAACGCCAACTTCGTTATTCATATTTTTCTCTTTTCCCCCCCTCTCACCCCAATATTACTACACAATCACAAAATCACCCACCGCCTTCTTCGTTTTAAAATTATAAACCAAACCTAATGTTTAACAATATTAGAAAATTGCCCCGCCGTTCCTTCATTGCAACTTTTGTTTTGTAACAATGTTTATTTCAATTGATTGACAATGTTAAATTTATCGGACCCTTCAAGTATTTACAAATTTAGGTTATGATTCCAAATGATACTATAATTTTGGAATCACAAGAATAAGATAGAAGTAAAAGAATACTCAAAAATCCAAAAAATATTTATAATAAAATTTGTTTGTCTACGTTGATTTGGATTGCTTTCTTAGCATTCACTAATGAAAATCTTGACAAAGGTTAGTTTCCATATAATCATGATGGTCCAGCCCCTTTTTTCTAATTATTCCCGTCTCTAATTAGTGCTACTGGTAATATTATTCCATCCATCCACCAACAAATATCACACAAAAAATTTAAAAAAGTAAATAGAAAATTACTAGAATTTGGTTATACAGTAGTAGTTTTAGTAATAAAATATGTGTCAAAATGATTTTTTTATACTAAAAATGTTAAAAAAACATAGGTTAGTGAACTATAAGGTCCATTTGCCAAATATATTAAAAGTGAAATGAGACATTTTATAAGGAACGTGTGCCATGTGGAACACATAACGAGTGACGGATGACTTACATTATATTTGCATTTGCATAATATTATTATCTAACTAAATCTTCCAAACTACTTAAAAAAGGACAATTGGTTGCAAATATCACGAACTTTATAAAAAATTTTGGATTTTTTCATGAACATAAAACTATAACATAAAACTAATGAACTTTGTTGGTTGCCGATTTTCCATGCTTGATATTTTCGCCTAAATAGTTTAGCTATAAAAATTAGCAACTATATCAAAGTTCAGGCATTTACAATCAAGTTTTAATTTTATGTGAAAATTTAAAATTCAACAAAAAGTTCGTGATATTAGTAATGGATTTCTCAAACTAAAACGTAGCAACAATTATTTAGATAGGCAAATTTATGGAAAATTAAAAAAATTGGTCAAATTTTGATATGGCCAACAACTGTTAAAAGTTTACAATAAAAAAATAAGAAATTTTGATTTGTCTCAACTAAAATACAACGAACTCATTTATTATAATTATATTTGATATGGAAACTGGAAAATCGAATATATATCACCAACAATTAGTTAACTCAATATTATCCATTCATAATACAGTAGTAGTACTAGAATAATTTAAACTTGAAATTTTTTCTAATTAATTTATAAAATTAAGAAACTAATAAATTTTATTTTCATAATTAGTGTATTTAGAATAATCCAACCGAAGGATTTGTAAATTGAAAAAACTAGGGATTTGGCAATTGATGGAACTTGAAAGGTCCCACGTGGTATAATCTGGCGTGGGAGATATGTTCATGCGCACGCCCGCCGTACTGAAAAGAAAAATACCTACCGTCATACATATTGATCATAACACAATCATTTGAAGATTTTCTTAGAAATTATCCATTTAGAAAAGAAAAATACCTACTTCCATCTTGAAGCCTGCAACGTTGTCTCTTATACGTTTCTTAACCATCTCATAAATTAATATTCTTGGGATCACTGTACTTTTTTACTCCATCTCTTAGCTAAGGGACGGAACCTGCAACCCTCCATCTTTTATTCGTCGCTTAACCGTCTCTTAAATTACTATTCATTCAATTTCATTTTTTATTTTTATTTCCAACAAATTCAATTAATAAAAACACACTTCATTAAATAAAATAAAATTACAACATAAAATAAAAATACAACTTAAAATTTTAAAAAATAAAAAAACACATAATTAAAATCCTAAAAAAAATTACATAATTTAAAATACAATTTTAGAAAAAAAAAACTACTCCGTGACGGTAATATTACCGTTTTTCGATTTTTTATTTTTATTTTTTTTAAAATTTGAATTTAAAAAAATGATTTATTACGTCAGCGTGACGATGCCCACTCACGGGCCGGTGAGTGGGCGTCACGCATGGCGCCGGAGCGCGCCACGTTGTGCCGGCGTGTGGTGAGAAGGCTCGACATCCGTCTCGGCGGGACGGGACACTCGGCGGGCTGGGGACGAGACGGGACGCTGCAACGCGTCTCGCCGCCGTCTCGTCCCGGCGTGACGGGTTACGAGCCACCCGCGTGACGCGTTGCGGGTGGCTTTATCACCTTATATCAAACGGCTAATATTGCTCTTCTCTTAAATCACAGCCTTTGAGAATCTTTTGCAAGATTTTTACAAACACTTGGCAGTAGTACCACCAAATAAATTGATGATTCTGTTGATTGTTTGAAAAGTGTGGGAGGTTGGTATCTTATATTGTGACGTCCAATCTTTTATTGACGGAGGGATATATATTTTTGTTTACTCCTATTGCCTATGGGATGCGTGTGAATCATAGTACTTCCATCCTGCTTAGAGCATCCACGTGGCGCCCTAAAGCCCGTCATATGCACTGTCACGTCAGAATTTTATCCTCCTACCCTTCCACCTGTAGTAGGACGTCTTAAGCATTTTCTTCTATTTGAATATTTAAATAACTACAAAAATTGGGGAAAAACTTCATTTCATTTATAAAATTAATACATTACAATACAAATTAAAAAAAATACGCAAACTCAGCGACGGCAGTTACGGGCCCACACTTCTTCAATCATGTCGTTCATGAGCTGCGCATGGTCGTGTTGGTTGCGCATTGAGGCCTGTCTAGATAGAACCTCATTGAAACCCGTCGGTAATCCTTGAGCGGGGGGCGAGGTCGCCGTGCTGGAGGAGTAAGATGCACCTTCGTCATCGGTCCAATCGGTGATGATCCTACCTTCATGTTCGACTATCATGTTGTGCAAGATTATGCACGCATATATGACATCGACGATGACTTCCTTGAACCAGAGACGCCCCGGCCCTTTCACTATTGCCCACCGTGATTGGAGCACACCAAATGCCCGCTCCACATCCTTCCGCGCCGCCTCCTGCTTTTGTGCAAATAAAACTCTCTTATCACCAATTGGGCAGCTGATCGTCTTCAGAAAAATAGGCCACCTTGGGTATATGCCATCGGCCAAGTAGTACCCCATGTGGTATTGGCGCGCATGTTGGCAGTGAACTCGATGGTCGGGCCGTTGCCATTGCATTGCTCGGTGAAGAGGGTGGATGAGTTGAGGACGTTGATGTCGTTGTTCGACCCGGCTACAGTCGAGGTTTAAATAGATAAATTTCGAAAAAAAAAACACAAAAACGTGTTACATTGTCCGCGGACTAAGCTTAGGGGGCGGACGACGCATCGTCCGTCGTCCACGCACCCACAGTGGCTGAGGCATCGGGCAGCCTATCGTCCGAGGCATCGGGCAGCCTATCATCCGCTCCACTGTGAATGCCCTTAGAGTTGTCAATTGGGTTGAGTCAATTCAGCCATCTCGGCCTGGCCCAATCCATATGCAAAACAAAGTGGGTTTGTGTTAGTCTCATTGGTTGAAATGAGCTCCAATTGGGTCATTTTGTAAACTCAGGACCAAGGCCGACACAAGCCCATGATTCCTACATTAGCTGTGGCGTTCTTTTTGTCACGGAAATTACGAATCGAGTGTTTAGATGTTAATTTGATAGAGAATAAAGTAAGAAAGATAATAAAGTAAGAAAGAAAAAAAAAGAGTAAAGTATTAGATAACAAAAGTTTTTGACAAAAATAATTCCCACATCCCATAATAGATGTCATACTTTTCTTTTTAGTTTGTCACACAAAAGATATTACTTCTTTTGGAAAAAGCTATCTCTCACATTAATATAAATATATTATTTTCTCTTTACACCTAACACAAAAAACAACATCTCCTAAAATTCTGTGCCTTTTCCAAGTATGTCATCTATTTTGGGACGGAGAGAGTACGACTCAACTACTTTAGGACGATCCAAAGAAAATAGTACGAGTTAATTACTATGGGATGGGACAGAATGAGTATTTATTAATCAAAATTGTAGTTTAATAATCTTAATTGAATGAATTGGTCCAACTAACTCGAATTTCAATTATTAATTAGATTTTAAACTTAATTACTTTACTTGTAAATCTAAAAAATAAATTTTGTTTCAAATGACATATATTGTGACATTGATTTTATTATGTTATTGTGATATTTTGTTGTATTATTACATGTATACAAAATTAAAAAAATATTAGACCTTTAGATACGATTTGAATAGGAATAGTATCTAACATCCATTGTACTTTGCGTCATTTGATTGCATTTGAATTTCACACTTTGAAATCTACGATTACTATTCAATTGAGGCACCGAACCCTATGTTGTAGTACTGCTTTAGATCAAAATAAAGGCTTTGTAAATCAACTCAGATGCTTAGAATGTTGCTAAAGATTTTTTTGAAAGAAAGCTGCGACGGTCTAATCCTAGCTCACGATCTCAACTAACGTCACTACTGCGAAGACGAGGAAGAGAGTGCCGCCAATATATGAAATAGTCTTCTCGGAGAGGAACGTTCCCAAGAACGACCCCCCTAGAACAGCAAGCTGCATTTATCAAACCAAAGATCTCAGGTTCAAATCAATCAGTATTCGGATTTTATATGAAAAGATGCCTTGCAAGCTCACCAGTGTTGCCACTCCGTGACCAGCAAGTGCCCCTGCAATGACTCCTAGGGGCGACGAAGCCGCAGCAAGCGCTACAACAATTCAAGTTTCGCATCATCAAGTCTAGTAACACTCGAATTAGAAGGCATTGACGGAGGCGATATATACCTATTGTGGAGAAAAAAGATTTGTCGCCCCATTCAGCTACAAATACGAGCACGAATGTGCTCAGGACCGTGTTGGCAACGGAAAGAATGCCTGCGCCCGACCCTGAGACTTCGGAAACAGCCAGTTGTGCCTGCATGGATCAATCATTTGTAGCTAGGTTGAATGAATCATTCAAATGTGGAAACAAGTTTGAATCATTGTGTGTGTAGAAAAGATACCTCTTTTTGTTCTTCTTCTGCTTTGAGGCCATCACCAGATGCAGCATCAAGCAAGGATGAAACACCAAAATATACCTAATATATTTAGTTTTAGTTAATTAGGTATACAAGCTGAGGTAGCTAGTGATGATGAGAGAGAAAGCAAGCCTTACCAGCAGGCAAACTGCAGCAAGATCATCAAGAGGCAAATCAGCATTTCCAAGCCTGATTGCAAAAGGCCAGATTTATGTTAACAACAACAAAAAAAAAGATTCAAACAAAAACTATATATCAGTAGTAGTTTTGACATGAAACCTGAACGGGAGGATGTCATCGACATAATGAAAAGTTCGTCCAAGAACAACCGATATAACTGTCATAACCCTGTCCAGTCCAAATAGCATCTAGAAATGAGGAAGACTGCTAACAACATATTTGATGGACTTTATGTGATTGTGGGTGTCACAATAGAGACTCGAGAGGTGTAAGAACATACGCGAGTGCACCAAAAGTCCCAATGAATGTGACAGCAGCAGAGTTTCTAGCTGCTAGAAGTGCCTGCTCACAACATCACAATGCTCATCTTACTGAAATTGCAAACAGATTATTCATGTACATTCACACTAGTGGTGTCTTACTGCGATAAAGAAGGTTTTATCCCCGAGTTCTGAAAAAAATATCAGCAAGAAGGCCTGCAAGCAAGGATTGTGAATTTTAAAGTAATGAAGATTTTGGTGCAAATAGAGGGAGACATGAAGATTATTGTACAAGTTAACAGGGAGAATTTCCTAACTGAAGCAAAACCTGTGCTTAAATCGCCAGCATCCCCTAAAAATGGAAGCGATTGCAGGCTGCTGGCAACGTCTGGACCTGCAAGCGCTTGTTGAGCGGTTAGGAAGGTGAAGAATCCACAAGACAGTAGAATCTTAGTGAAACTAAGTGACGGAGCATCTTCAACTTCATGGTCTAACAATGAGTCACATTTCTTCCTTGGCTTGTGTTGAAGCTGAAATGTGAATTTTGCAGGAGAGCTGCAAATTTTACTGGTAAAGTTGCATCGTTTCTCCTTCGTTCTCCTGAGTTCCTGAGGGGAAAAACTATACAGTTTCAAGGTACATGAATCTGATGCTGTGTAATGTGGTATTACTATGTGCATTAGCAACCTTAGCCGATGCAGAAACCGCAAAAGATGAGACCAGAGAACCATACGAAGACGGCTTTTTCTTCCCTACAAGCAAGACACATCAATCATCTATATATCAAGAAACCAATGTGCATATGTAAAAAAAACTCTGAATTCACAAAACTGAGGTCTAACTTCTTGTTTTGGATACAGCATTTCACAATGCAATTTGATATCATGCACCAACTGAAATTTAACATCAGCATCTAGAAAGCTATTACTCCACATTTTAGTAACCATCATTAGTCTGCCCAGAAAATAAAGATGAATTCTTTCACTAAACAGAAAAATTAAATTTGGATCACGGTCACTGCAGAAACTACAGAGAAATCACATTAAAAACTCCAAATAAATAGAAAGAAAATGATAATATTCCAAGTTAAGAGAAGGCATTGATTACTTGAATGAAACCGTGGGGGAAAGAAGAAATTGAAGGTGGGATGAGCAAGACAGCTCCATGGAAAGGTAGCCAAGGGAGCCGCAGATAGACTACTGTAGCCCATCATTTCTCTGTCTAAAAAAAATTTAACCTTTATATTTTGGGAAAGAATAAGGAAGAAGCATGAAATGAAGCCATCAAGTATGTGTTGATTTGAGGATGAAAAATGTTCTAATAATCTGCAAATGTGAAGTGATAACACTGATATGGCACTAGATATATACATGTGGTGGAAACAACTGAATCCCATGCTGATTTGGCATATGGGGCTCAAATTCAACCCATACCACTTTTTTTTCTTTTTTCCTTTTTTCATATAAAATTTTAGTTTATCACGGTCATTTTATTAATTTAGATATACTCCAACATCTTGAGCAATCACGAATAAAAAAGAGGATATATTGACATCAAGATTGAATCTTTTTCCCCTCAAGAAACAGCCTACACTGAAACTAGAGGATGGATTCACATCATGATTGAATCCATTTCAAAGTTCAAATCTAGGTGTTCTTAAATCTGTAGTGAAATTATGGTGGCATTCTGAGATAATTGATTGTTGAAAACAGAGTCCAGGCATCAAAATCAGTAATTTCATCAAGATTATTAATTTCAGATACATACAGCTTAAAAATACCTCCAACATTTTGTGCTATCACGAAAAGACCAAGATATATAGAACTAAAAAAAGAGGATAAATTGACATCAAGATTGATTCTTTTTCCCCTCAAGAAACAGCCATCTTTCAATTGATTTCAAAGATCAAATCTTGGTGTTCTCAAATCTGTAGTAAAATTATGGTTGCAATCTGAGATAATTGATGGTTGAAAACAGAGTCCAAACATAAAAATCAGTAATTACAAAAAATACATGGGAAGTAGAATGAAAATCAAGAAGTAGGGAGCACTTTGTTGACGATGTCTTGACTGAGGGCGGCGATCTGCGAATCGAGGGCGGCAATGGTATCCTCCTTCTGCTTCTCAAGGCTAGCAAGCGCCTCCTGCAGCTCCACCTCGATCTTCTTCCTGCCTTCAGCCAGCTTCTCCTCCACCTCCACCTGCGTCTCCTTCTTCATCTTGTTCAGCGCCGCCGATATCTCCGCCCTGGCCGCCTTCATCATCGCCGCCCCCTGCTCCTCCAGCTGCTTCACCTCCGCCGACGTGTCCTTCACGCTGTTCAGCTTCTCTCTGATCGCCGCGTCTCTCTCGTCCATGAATTTCCCCAGCGGGGAGTAGTACAGCTTGTCCATTGCGAACATCAGGAACAGGAACTCCACCGCGATGATCGGGAGAGTCAGATTGAAGTCGAAAAGGGCCGCCTTCTCGATGTCTGCCGCCAGCGACGGCGGCGCGTGGCTTAGGGACAAGGCTGTGGCGGCGGCGAGGAGGTGCTGGGGATTGACTTTGAGGGATGTGGGGAGACAGATTTTGGGGACAGAAAAATGGGTTTGGGGTTGAGGTTGGATTTGGGGTTTGGATTTGTGGGCGGTGATTAGAGTTCTTGGAGAGGCCATGATCATGTTGGCCATGGATGCTCTGCTTCAGCTTCTGCAAGATTCTTGATTTTTTTTTCTTGTTTTTGAGTGGAGTGATTGTTTGTGTTGGAGAGGGTAACCAAATCTTGCAAAAAAAAAGGCTATCTCTTTCTCTGCCACACAAATTGATGAGAGGAGGCTATTCCATTTCAAAATCCAAAATATTATCCTTCGTCTAAATTAAACTGTAATTAATATAGTACTCATATCTTTACAAACACACAAAATATCGATACAAAACCTAGTAAGTCGTGAGAAAAAAGAATTCAAAGTGAATTCACATATCAATTGGTTACAGAGTTTCCAGTCTCCTCCATATAAACACATTACTGCTAGTTTTGTTAACAAGAATCATTTGTCTCTCTGTAAGGTAGAAAATGCATCATCAATCTCCACTTGTGATAACCAGAAAGAGTGCTTTACAGCAGCAAGTTGTGCTTCCTCCTGGTCGGATATTAGAATCTCGTACCACCATCAAAATATCAAGAGACACAATGCACCAAAATCCATAAAAAATGATGGGTATTGGAGACTTGAAAGCGGTTATTTCCCAATAAGCTTATAATAGGCATACAGGCCTGAGCCAATGAAGCCGAGAAGTTGCCCAATCACATTCAGCTGGGACCAAAAACACACATTCATATTAGGGTCAGAAGCACAGGAGAAGAAATGAAGTATTGTGTACTGCACTTACCAAATCGAATGGCAGCCCACCAAAAATTGCCCAGCCTAGTGTAATCGTGAAAAGATCCTGAGAAAAAGAACAGTAAGACGTGCAACAGGCATGTTAGTATAAGTTTCGTGGCAGTTGACAACACTGTGTACAAGATTTTGAACGGGTGGCAGCGACAATATTGCTTCAGTTTCTACCATCATAAAATGAACGGGGAACCCAAAAACTTGTTTTATTTATACACTAACAACCTCCAGATCACCAAATTGTCACAACTTTGAAATATCAAGAAGTAGAAGGAAAATAGGACAAACCTTCAAATTACCACAGATAGTCTGTGTGAGTGCAGAGTTCAGAGTCGTGTTGAGGAATATACTATAGTTCAGGAAGAAAGCTAGTATGCACGAAAAAAGCAGCACTGCCTGAAACCATATAAGCATGAAACAACTTATAATGTATTAAGATGTAATCCGAGTAACAGAAACATCCATGATGTTATCAATTTGCAAGCGATCATCCATTCATTCACCACTCTAAAAACTCGTATAACAAGTGCATCAATGACATGCTTTACCAGGAAACCAGGAGAAAGCAGATATGGAAAACTAATCGTCATCTCCAAGTCACCTCGGAAAAGGGTCCAAAGCAGTAGAACAGGAGCACATAAGATTCCTACAGAGAAACAGGTCTAACTCTCAAACAAAGAGTGTGGTGTCTGAATAATTAGGAGTCAGGACTTCAAAGCTACAATTGTATAGGTACATACCGTTGCACCACATAAGGCCGAAGCTATTGAGGCCACTGGATTTTCCTGGGGGGAGAAAATTGGAATGATAAGCAAAGAATGGAGCTAGAAAGCGAACATTTGAACTGAGGGTAAAGAAGTAATACCAATACGGGCTATGGTTGCTAGATATATGGCAGTGGTGAAGTTGGACAGAAAAACGACAAGGTAGCTATAGGAGTCGAACGATAAGTCCCGGGATCCAGCAATAAAAGCACCCAGAACTATCAAGGTCACACTAACAAAACCATAATTATTAAGACAGTAGAAAAGGAAATGAAATTATCTCACTTCGAACGTATCCATACTCAGCAGAAATATTTTGGTAATAGAGAGTCCAGATTCAGAAGTAGGTCCAAAAGTAGATTGCTGTCATGATAAAACTTCTATTTGCAATATTTGTGTATTCAATGCAAGTAGATTGTGGACTGTAGCAATCTATGTTCCAACACATTGACCGCGGAGGGTGAAAGTTTACCTTTAAAGTCTTTTTGAAGAGTTCGATCCAAAGTAAATAAACTTATGATTCCTAATTGGTTTGCTATGACAATCGATTGGTGATAATGTATGTTTTTATCATAGTTCAAACATAGTGAACCTTTTATGCTATCAAGCCACTTTCTGTGAGATAGGCAGCAAAATAATCTTATCAAAAAGCTTTGACAGAGTGAGATGGAGCTTACCTTCCAAGAATGGGACGTGTATACTTCTGCCTCACAAGGAGGTACTCAACAATCATTGTAAATACAACTGTAGTTCTTCGCAATGTTGTATACATTGGAACATTAACACCTCGAACTGACTCCATGGTAACTAGCTTTCAAGGCAACCAAGAGAATTTGTGAATAAACTTTTGTATGGGGATAAAGATTACCATCTGCAACAGGACAAAGCTCAATAAATTAGGAGAGAAATGTTACCATGTAAAGCAAATAGGTTAAAGCGAGAGGTGAAGTGCGAATCAACGTCTGTATTGATACCAACATGTTGGAACTGTCACTGGAAGCTACGGATTCGTTAGCATTAAAAGAAATGAGCTTTGAGCGTCGTAGAACATAAAGCAAACAACATGAAGATATCATC
Source organism: Salvia splendens (assembly GCF_004379255.2). Taxonomy (NCBI): domain Eukaryota; kingdom Viridiplantae; phylum Streptophyta; class Magnoliopsida; order Lamiales; family Lamiaceae; genus Salvia; species Salvia splendens. Next base: position 6,970,681 of record NC_056036.1, on the reverse strand, counting down.
TGCAGCATATACAATCAATCAAGTTATCAGAACCATGTCATCCACTGCAACTTAAAACATGAACACCAAAGTGCTGCACTCCTTCTAAAGTGATGACTACAGAATTCCATAATGACCATTGATGGAAACTTTTGTCATCGGTACCCCTTCACCATTGATATCAGAAAATATTACTATACCTGAGAAAGTGTAATGACGTTGGCACTCGGGAAGTTGTATGAAGAAAGAGCAGCTTTGTTAAATAACACCAAGAGCACTGCAAAATCACAGTTAGCTCACTTTTTTAAAGACGACAAATCAAATTCGCACCATTAAACTCTGAGTGAGGCATGATTCTTGCATACGACTATAATACGGGAGCTAATAATTCTCATTCTCCAAGACATGATAAGCTTAATATTTATTAGAACTAAGATTTTTACCTTTTAATTGGAAATTAAACCTGCACAAAAAATCTCCCAGCAAGGTTGATACTTTACAGTTCCAATACTCAATTGAACTCCGCATTGATTTGAAAATTGACAATTCAGAAAACTCAACCTCAATGAATATCAATATCTACGGAAATTCAACACTAAGGAAAACTCAATCCTCTCATTAGAACTAATAATTCCAGCTTCACTTGCACAGAAAATCAAACCCTTAACAGTAAATCAACTTAATTTGTTTTATATTGAACTTCGCCAACCAATCCTTCGCCTATTGGTCTTAACGCTTAACGAATTAACTAAGATCAGAACAAATATTTTGGGATTAGAGAATTAAAAGATTACCAGCACAAGCCATGTAAGAGATGGCGGCATAAGCTCCTCGTTTAGTCATGGCGGATCCTTTGAAGAGCTTCTCCTCCACTACCGGCGAAGGATCGGCCGACGCCATTGGTAGAATCGGAATGCTCTTAGCCATCGATTTGTCTCTTTCTTTGCGTTTGAAACAGATTCTTAAAACAGAGTGGAATACTTTCTTTCTGTTGAATATTTTTATTTCAATTTCTGGGTTTTTGATTAGGAAATAAATTTATTCCATAAATATAGATTATGTGTTCGAATTTATATTTTGTTATTTGGTGAAAATGATAAAAACTCAAATCCAAAACCTCTTCTCAAAATAAATCTTTTCGAAATTTTTTCAGCATTTCATGTCAGGACTTCTTTATATGAATACCTAAGTCATAATTAATATTTTTGTTTTTTTTTTAGTTTTTTCTTGATTGGGGTTCTGATTCTAAGTTATTCGAAAATGAGTAGTTCAAGTGAAGTACTTGAAACAATAAGATCAAGTTAATCTTATTTTCACAAAGATATTCAATTACGAAAGATTTTATCTAGATCAGAAGTTTACTTAAAATGACAAATCAAGTTTAGAGGAGTTGAAATATAAAAGTAAATTTTAATTTTATACTAATTAAAATATGAAAATATTAGTTATTCTTACCTCTATTCACGAAAAATTGAGTTATCCATCTAAATTAGTCTCTATTATTTTTGATAAGTTTTTCCTTTAATGAAGTGGATTTATATTTTAATTATATTTTCTTTTATTTTAATCAATTTAACATTAAATTCGCGTTAATATGCCGTGTGAACTACGTCCACTAAGAATTGAGAAAATATTCCACAGAAAGAGAAATCTGGCTCTTCAAAAGTTTTTATGGGGTGGAAATAATTCTCTCACTCTCAGTCTACATTACATAATTAATTAAAGAATCAATTTGGATTTTATACTTTCCCTACAATGGCATACACACATAACACATTATCTGGCACTAATGTAGGAGTACAAATTTTGTTTGGTTTTCGAGTATGATCCAACAAATGTTTTATCTAACGTTTGACAAACAACTTTTGAATTGTCATTTAATTGGATCACAAGTTCAAGTTCACTTTGGTACGATTTTTATAAATTTATGTTTATTTATTAACAAATAAAATAAAACACCACTAAGCCATTTCTTTGTCCAATACTAATTCATAGCTTTTTTTAGTGTTTGAAGTTTTTTTAAAATAAAGTTTCTAACCTAATGCTTTGTTTAATAGTGAAAAGAAGTGTTCTTCAAACAAAGTTAGCTTTTCACTTTTAATAATGATAATTTAATTGGATAGGACTTTTAATTGTAAATGTATAGTGCTTTCCTTGCTATAGTTTTCAATGCCTAACCAACTTGGACATTTCCATGATTCCATCGATACTCTTTTGTTTGAAAATTGAAACCATATGACTTGATAATTATATAGGTTAAATCAGTTAATGGAAAATGGATTTATATTTCATATTTCGTCACATCAATATATGTAACAAGTAAATTAAGTGCTACTATAACTTTTATCATATTTCTTAAAGGAAAATATACGCAATATATAGAAATCAACATAAAAAGATACGGAATATTGTAGATGTAAAAAATATTTGAAACAAATCTTGACCATTGGTATAAGTTTTTGACTTAAATCTTTTTTCTTCTCACATTGCTCAAGTTCAAGTTGTGAGTTTATAATTATTTTGGGTCTATTTCATTCGATACCCCCAATTAGATTTTAATCATAAAAAAGTGACAAGTTGAACCTGGATAATATTTATACGATTACATATTTGCATTTCTTGCATGATCAACTCAATTTCAACTGCTAACATTGAACTTTTCTATTTCTAGAGACAAATAGATACGCCCACCAACAAATACTAGTAGTAACAAATTACAGTAATTAATTTGATTACATCTTTTCGTAGTATACTTTTGAGCCATAATCTCATTGTCAACATTGTTGCATCATGAATGGTTCTAGAAATCAGCGAAATTTGTAATAGCCAGCTGTATAAATATTAGTACTACAATTAAGTAATAAATTTAAAATAAAATACGTATGTCATTTTGCAGCCGTTATCTTCGTTAATCCCAATATACGAGAATACAAATTGCTATATAAGCGTGCTGATTAATTAATTACTCTATTTTTTTATTGTTTAATATTCCTCAGTTTTTCTTGCCATGTCGCCGCTTTCATCGAAATTAATTATCTCATTAATGGGACACTGATAAAAGAAAACATACGACAGAAATAGTCCTATATCGACTATGCATGCACGTTCCAACTGGAGTATATCATCATGTGAATGCATCTGCTAATTAGTTGGTCCTTTTATAATTCATGTTTGAAACATCACTTCGTGAATTGTATTTCACATCAAGCAATGTTTTTTTTTCAACCTTCGCGTTAACAGGAGTAGTAAAATATTTATAAAATATTCAAAAGGGAGACTATTCCCACATTATCAGTGCAAGTTATTATTTTATAAGTGTAATTGTTTCTTTAGGGAAAACACATAATTTTGTTCATTGAAAATTTTACTTGCTTAATAATTGTGGAGTAGTATTTCGAAAATACACAAATTATGTATTTCTTCAATTCCATGTAACAGTGTAATAAAAGGGATGATTACTTTCTCCTACCAAAAAGGCAAAAGCTGTGTGAAAATCCAGCATAGAATATACACAAATTTATTGGAAACTCTTCACACCAATCACGAGTCCAGAAATAACTTTTAGGTAGTGTAGATGTTGATGTTGATGCTCAATTTACTTTTGTTGACTTCAAAATCTTAGTATTATTTCTCAAGCATACGCAAACAATATGCAACACATACATAAGCATATAATCATGGATGAACTTAGGGTCCCTACTTCCAATTTTTTATCTTGTTTTTTAATCAAAAAATGGTCATCGCCCGAGTATTTATATACTAGTAGCCCACCTGTATTTTGTTTTTGAACAATAAAAACTTAATGCCTACCTCAGATCTCTCCAAGCCTTTGTCATGACCACAAACACATTCATCTAAATTCTCTTTGTTCGTTTCTTCCTTCATTTCTAGGAAAATTCAAATCTCTTCAAATCCCACTTGTATTTCTTCTTAATTTTCTTTCTATTTGAAGTCCTTAGTCAGTCTTATTATGCAAAAAAGACTCCATTTTTTGGTGGCTGCAATTCTGTATGTTTGTCCTTATTACCCACTTTCATTTAATGCCTTGCTGCCCTCTTAAATTCTAAGTCTTGCTTTTGCAGCAAATTGCAGTCTCATTTGATGAATCTGGACTGGAAACTCTGTCTACTTTTCAATTGGATCATTTATTTGTCAAGCTTCCTGTTTGAGTCCATTGGTTAGTTGATTAAAGGCAGTTTTTTCAATTGGATAATTTTATGGTCTGTTTTGGGGGTTTGCATCATCAAAATTGTGGTATTCCTTCGAATTCTTGAAAGGAAAGGAGGAAAGGAATCAAAAATCAGTTGAAAGATCGAATTTTTCTTGTTCATAGCTTGGTTGGGGTTTGATGTTTCAGAATTGTGGGTTTTTTGAAAAAGTGGGGACCATCAAATCTGTTGATATAGTGGGTGTTCTGGTTGAGATATGCTGAGTTAGAGGGAGTAGTTATAGTTTTGTTTAGTTTTGATATTGGTTGTTGCTGAAGCAAATCTAATCTGTATGCGGTGATGGGAAATTGGGGGTTTTCTTGCATCCCTGTTGTATTACTGTTGCTGCTGGAATTCTGCAGTGGGAGTGTGCAGCGTATAGGGAAAATAGATCCAGGATTCAAAGGGGCTCAAATGCACTACATAGACAATGATGGAATGTTTATGTTATCAAACAACTTGAATTTCGCCTTTGGTTTAACCACCACTGCTGCTGATGTTACTCTATTTCTTCTTGTTGTGATGCACAAAAGCTCAACTATAGTTTGGGCTGCCAACAGGGATTCCCCGGTTAAGAATTCAGACAGCTTCGAGTTCGATGTCTCTGGCAATGCCTTCTTGCAGAGTGATGGATCCACAATCTGGTCTTCTGATACTGCAAACAAAGGAGTTTCTTCATTGCAGTTGTTGGATAATGGGAATCTTGTTTTGGTTGGGAGTGATAACACTAGCTTTGTTTGGCAGAGTTTTGGCCATCCCACTAACACCCTTCTCCCAAATCAAGAATTCTCTCAAGGAATGCGGCTTGTTAGCGACCGTGGCACGGCCAACTTGACTTACTCACTTGAGATCAAGGCCGGGGACATGTCTCTCTCCGCGGGTTTCAACCCCCCACAGCTGTATTGGACTATGAGAAGAGATACCCGGATAACCATCAATAAAGGGGGCGGTGCAGTGGCCTCAGCTATTCTAAGTGGCAATTCTTGGAAATTTTATGATTCGAGTAAGGTGTTGCTTTGGCAGTTCATCTTCTCGGAGAGCACCAATGCAAATGCAACGTGGATCGCTGTGATAGGCAGTGATGGTTCTATCACATTCTCCATGCTTCAGGGTGGCTCGACTAATCCATCTTCGACAAGAATACCACAAGATCAATGTAGTAGGCCTACAGCCTGTGATCCCTACACAGTCTGTTATCCCGGTAATTCATGCCAGTGTCCCTCATCCATTGCCTCGTCGTGCAAATCTATGGCCTCTCCTCCCTGTGATGTTCAGGTAGAACTTGTTAGTGGCGGTGATGATCTTAGCTACTTCGCGTTGCCATTTGTTCAGCCATTCAGTAAGGAAACCACCTTAGAAAGCTGCAAAGCTTTGTGTCTTAGCAATTGCTCGTGTGGTGCTATGTTTTTCCAGAATAGTTCGGGGAATTGCTTCCAGTTTAATGAGATAGGGAGCATGGAAGGATCTAGTAACGGAGGTGGCTACACTTCGTATCTCAAAATCTTGAGCAATGGAAGGAGGGACGGAGGCGGAGACAGTAGTAAGCCTTCTTCCCATATAGTGATAGTCATTGTGATTGTGACTGTGGTTGTGATATTAGCAATGGTTTTTGCTGCATTCCATTTCTACCGGAAAAACAAGAAAGCACCTGACACGCATAGGGAGAGCTCGGAGGAGGAGGACAACTTCTTGGAAGGCCTATCCGGGATGCCAATCCGGTTTAGCTACAAAGACCTCCAGACAGCCACAAGGGACTTCTCTGTCAAGCTCGGACAAGGAGGGTTCGGATCAGTCTATGACGGTAATCTCCCTGATGGAACTCGCCTTGCTGTCAAGCAACTCGAAGGCATTGGCCAAGGCAAGAAGGAGTTTCGTGCTGAAGTGAGCATCATAGGCAGCATCCACCACGTCCACCTAGTCCGCCTCAGGGGCTTCTGCGCGGATGGGAGCCACCGCCTCCTAGCCTACGAGTACATGGCCAATGGCTCCTTAGACAAATGGCTGTTCAAGCAGGACAAAGGCGAGCTCTTGCTTGATTGGAACACGCGATACAACATTGCTGTCGGAACAGCCAAAGGCCTCGCTTATCTCCACGAGGACTGTGATGTCAAGATCATACATTGCGACATCAAGCCTGAGAACGTGCTTCTCGATGACCACTTCATGGCTAAGGTCTCCGATTTTGGGCTGGCGAAGCTCATGACACGCGAGCAAAGCCACGTGTTCACAACGATGAGGGGAACTAGAGGCTATCTTGCACCAGAGTGGATCACTAGCTATGCTATATCAGAGAAGAGCGACGTGTATAGCTATGGCATGGTGTTGCTCGAGCTCATTGGTGGCCGGAAAAACTATGATCCTTCGCAGAGCTCTGAGAAGTCGCACTTCCCTTCGTACGCGTTCAAGATGATGGAGGAAGGTAAGTTGAAGGACATCATGGATGAGAAGCTGAAGATCAATGAGGAAGATGAGAGGGTTGATATAGCCATCAAAGTTGCTTTGTGGTGCATACAAGATGATATGCATCTTCGGCCGCCTATGACTAAAGTTGTGCAGATGCTCGAAGGGCTGAGCCCGGTCCCTCCGCCTCCAACGGCTTCCCAGCTAGGGTCGAGGCTTTACTCGAGCTTCTTTAAGTCCATCAGTGAAGGCGGCACCTCCTCGGGCCCCTCGGACTGCAACAGCGACGCCTATCTCTCCGCGGTTCGCCTCTCAGGCCCTAGATGACATAAGGGTTGAAGCTTGTGTTGTGTAAATTGTAGTTCAAGTTTTGTAACGCTAAAGATATCTTAAATCTCAACTATATGTCATGTTTTGAATTCTTGATTTGTAACTTAGTGAATTTGATCTATAGAAAAGCTCTGTTTTTTTTTTCATTTGACATTTCAACAGTGTGGCATTTTTGTAGTCGCTGTATTTGATCAACATTAACTTTAGTTTTAAATATATAGTTCAGATCAACTAAAGTCGTTTTTCCTTTTTATTTCGCTATTTTTTTTTTCATTTCAACTGCGTGACATTTTTTTATTATAAAATTAATATATAATATAAATGGAATTCATTTTCCGCTAACTTATTCGATCCATTTTTTTATATTTCTTAAAACTCATGCACAAATCAAATACTATGACTCTTATTATGTGACGAATGAAGTAATAATTAATTTAATTTTTCTTTCCTCCCTTATTCTCTCTATTTTTTCTTTACCTTAATTTATCTATATTACTTATCCACATAACACACTAAAAGCATCAATTTTTTAAACATCGTGCAAAAAATAAGTACATGTTGAACTTTAATTTATCTACGAAGGTACTTTTATAGGTTTTGTTAGTTGGTAAATCGCCATGACTATGATCATTATGGCTCTATTCATACCTAATTTCACTATTGAACGTTAATTCACCTTATTAATGAAGCAATTAGCAACTAATGATGTACTTGAAAGAGGATTAAGAAAGTGGGATTTTCACCAACAATTCGGAAGCAGAGCTCTTCTCTAATGCTGAAAATAATATGGGCCGTAAAGCTCACAGTGTGCTTCACGGAATCGGGCCACTCGGCCCCGAATATAAGCTTACTGAGTTTTATCTAAAATTTATTAGGTATGTAAATACATGATTTTTTAGTGTTTTTATGATTTTATCTGAAAATTGAATTCAGATATGTTTATTTAATTTTTGTTATAAAAAGTTGGTGTAGAAATCGAATTGGCAAATTGAAATTAGTTAAGATCCAAATAAAAAATGATGATTTTAGTACCCCTATGCTAGATTTAATTTATCATATAAGCTTTATAGACTTCTCCCCCGAAATTTGTATGGAAAAATAAGATATAAAATTTGTGTATCTGAATTATAAAAAAGGGTGATTTCTAAAAATACATTAAAAGTTCGAATATTTACGGATCCACTATAATATAAATTGTTTATGATCATTTTTTAAAATAATTCATAAATCAATAGTAATATTCGATAGCCTATTAATGTCATAATTAATTTTGCAATTACTCGATACATAATCAGTATAGTAGTATATCATAAATTGCGTATTGTAGACTATAACAGTATAACACCCATTAAAAATGCAAAAATTAAACGGCACAAAATCAAATGATCTTGTAAATAGTTATAGGGTTTAATGGTTGAAGTATAATTATTGGAGTAGTCAAAAAGCGAAAATCCCAATTACCACCTATCTTTTAAAGAAAGAGAAAAATAGGTTCCCAAAGCCAAACAAGTTGTGTCTCTCTCTCGAATTAAAAAGGTTTTTTAATCTTTTGAGAATTTTAACAATTTCAACTTTTGAATATTTGTCTTGTCCTGTTTTCTCTAGTCCAATTATCCCCTACCAAAATACTACTAGCAAAACTGTAGAATTAATTTTTACTATTATGAAAATTGAAGAAACAATAACTAAAATGCCAACATCTTATCTATTCTTATTAATTTCCTATTCTTTTCTATTTAATTTACTAAAACAAATTGTAATGGAATTTCAGAGAGTGGTCCTTGTGGAATTTAAAGAATCGAAATGACTTCTTTTTATGTTTTTATTCTGGATTTTATTATTATTATTATTATTATTATTATTATATATTATTATCAATCATTTACTAAATCTATCATCTGTGGAAGTTTTTGTAATTATGTCGACATTTAATTTTCCTCTTAACTTTGAGGACTTATTCAATCGACAATTGATATGGGGTGGACTATAACCATCTAATCAATTAATGCTAGTGTCCCATTATAAGGTTGATTTATTTATTAATGAAAACATGGGATTTAACACTTTTACTTATACTACTCCATGTTTATCTAAATTGATTTATGGAAAAGAACCAATACTTACAATAATTAATTATGGAGTAAATTAAAAGAGTATGCAAACATATAAAGCTGATCAAATAAAACTTCAAACGATACTTGGTTTTTAAAAACACTTAACTACTAAAACGACACTAATCCGAAATTAAATGAAATTGTGACGCTATACACCTCACTCTTGATAGCATTAATATTTCTAGACAACTTGAAACCTTTTTTTTCTGATGATTTGTTTATTTTTTGTGATTGTGAAGGAAGCACTAATTAAGTCTATGCAAATATCATTTAAATTACTCCATATACCGCTCCAAGCATCTTCAAATTAACACGAAAAAAACATTTCATGTTTGAAATTAACAATATAGTCGAGTCGATCAATAGATGAATAAATCAACCATAACTATGCTTCTATATATGCTTGTCATATTCAGGAAATATTCGAATCATCTATCTATAATTAAACTGAATGCATAGTTACATTGTATTCGGCTACTTTAATTAAGGATTTCAAATTATGAATTGAACATGTATATTTATTTAGAATAAAACTACATGATTAGTTCATGGACGAAATGAGCATGTACATTTATTTAAAATAAAATAAAATATAATTATCATACTACTTATATTAGCCGTCTCAAGTGTGGCATGTATAGTTTAGTGAGCTCTTTCTACTTTTGTTCTAGTCTAGTAATGGAATTCCATTTTAATGAAGAGGTTTAGATATATTCCGACTCAGGGAGTGACGCACAACAATTATGCGTCGTTATTAATGAACGACGCACAACCCTTATGCGTCTTTGGTTAATGACGCACAAGGGTTATGCGTCGTTCAAAGACGCATAAGAATTATGCGTCTTACCCTAGTGACGCATAACCCTTATGCGTCACACTGGTAAGCATTTCTGCCTGTCACCTGGGTGACCCGGGTTCGATCCCCGGCAATGGCGCAATTTTTTAAGTGATTAGTATTTGATAAAAATGAGTTATTCTAAACATTTATTTTTGGCAAATAGATATTACTCTTATAAAAAAGAATTATGCGCCTTTGCCGGGGATCGAACCCGGGTCGCCCGGGTGACAGGCGGGAATGCTTACCAGTGTGACGCATAAGGGTTATGCGTCATTAGGGTAAGACGCATAATTCTTATGCGTCTTTAAACGACGCATAACCCTTGTGCGTCATTAACCAAAGACGCATAAGGGTTGTGCGTCGTTCATTAATAACGACGCATAACTGTTGTGCGTCACTCCCTGAGTCGGAATACAACTAAACTTCTTCATTAAAATGGAATTCCATTAACATGCATTACCCAAAAAAGAATTGTTCCATAGTTTAGTATAGTACTATTATATTAGCCGTCTCAAGTGTGGCATGTATAGTTTATTAAACATGAACAAACACATAAAAGATTGGCCCATTTGGTCCATCATCATTCATCAAAATTCAAACAAACATCAACAACTATTGATTGAGAGAGATATATTTGTATTAATAAATTTTATATAGACTCGACTCATGTAAATATATCTTATACATTATATGGGAAATCATGTACGTACATTTATGTACTACATCTCCGTTCCTGAAAGTTTGTCCAATTTTTCCATTTTCGTCCGTCCCTCAAATTTTGTCTCATTTCACTTTTTTATCATTTTTGGTAGTTGACATCATATTCCACTAACTCATTTCTACTCACATTTTATTATAAAACTAATATATAAAAGTAGGACCCACAATTCACTAACTTTTTCAACTCACTTTCCATTACATTTCTTAAAATCCATGGTGAATCAAAGTGGGATAATATTTAGGAGACGGAGGTAGTAATTTATTTTAAAATACGGCACAGATAGCAAGGATATAATTGTCATACATGTATAGCTAAATAGTCATTTTTCTCTCCATTGATAGACAATATTCAGTGCTCACTTCGACGTTTACATATAGCCTAGTGGTGAAATGCTCCTTTGTCATAGCATCTCAACCCAGGATCGAACTCCCCCAGGACCATTTTCTGTTTTTCTCTTATATGTTCTATTTTTTCTACTCTATCATTTAGTAGTAGTACAATTTAGGTTTCTAAGTAATGTTTGATTAAATATAAAATTTATTATTCACATTTAGTAGTAGTACAATTTAGGTTTCTAAGTAATGTTTGATTAAATATAAAATTTATTATTCACAATAAAGCATTATGATTTGATATACTCTTTATTAATTATGACTTCTAATTCTAATTATGCTCATATTTGATATTTCACCGTAGGCATTTTATTTTAGTTTAAATATTTAAAATATTTTCTAAATTTGTTATACAAATATTTAAGAACTTCAATTTCAAATAGTAAAAAATTTTCAAGTAATAACACTAAAAATAATCTATTTTTTTATGTACGATAAAGTGACTCATAGAAAAAAAAAACTGAAATAACAAAAGGTAAAAGATCGATTGAATTTCAAATTTTTAAGCTAGTGTAGTTATTTATCGCACCCCCAATATGAAGTTTCTGGATCCGTCACTTGGAAGAAGGAATGTAGTCCAGGAAGGTCAAGACAATCGAACTGAGAGATAATGTCACGAGATACGTCGGTATATAAAATCATTGATAAATATTTGTAATTGTTGATTTGATCATTTCTAAAAATATACTACTAGTATACAATGTTATTAGAATACCTGTTACCGTAATAAAAATCGTCACATATTCCTTGATGCATTTATTTTTATGTGCTATGTTTTAAACGTGTCACGGGTTGTACCATAAATAAGTATTGACTACTAATTTTTCATATCACAATAATATGCCAACTTATTATTTTTTTCCTTAATCGTACATTTTTAAGTATAGACTTTAAACGTATATAAAATATAATTCGAATTATATAGTATATGCCGATGAAGTATAAGCTTTAAATAAACTGACTGAAATAATAACAAATTATATAATGTGTAACTTTTTATTATTATTAATTTGTACAAATATTATTTCAATACTTAATTAATCGTATATATTCTTACTTCCTTATCTGGAGAAGCAGAGCTGGCACATACCAAAATCTACAGAAGCAGACACAACTTGCCGCTGTATATCTTAGAGAGAGAGAGAGAGAGGCCTTCAAAATTTTCAATTTCAAATAGTAAAATAAATTTTAATAATACTCTCCCTTTTTACATCATAGATGAAAAGAGGAGAAAATTTAATTAAAAAAGGAAGAAAAAAGACAGAGAAGAGATAGAGAGAGAGTGAAAGAGAGAGCACACTAAAACTTGAAGATCATTTCAAAGTTGATACAGGAATTCCTGAGCAGCCCCGACCCATTTAACAATCTCACCAGATCTTTACAATATTATACTGATTCACTCACTTCAAATGCTCTAAAAGGTAAGGCCTTTTTCAAGCATTGCATCTCATTGTTCTGTGTTGAGATGTGAGAATGTTTAGATGTGTGATGAGTAGTAATCTCTTGCTTGAAAACTGGAAAATGGGTTCTGCATCTGAATCTTGCAACTTGTAAAGGTTAGATCTTTGGAGGGTTTTGGAGATCTAGTGTGAGACTATGTTTTAAAGTCCCTTTTGTCTTCTGGTTTTTGTCTTTTTCCTCTGGTTTTGTTGCTAAGACTCTTATTCTTGTTGGGTTTGTTTTTCTGAATTCTTTATGATGATATTCCTTGTGCATTATTGTTGTTTCTTGGTTCAAGATGTGTTTTTTTCGAATTTAGTTTTGTTTGTTTTGCTAGGAGAGAAAATGGTGATCGGAGAATTGATGGGGGATGGGAATGCTGAGCTGAAGACTTGTTAGTATCTATTAAGACTTAATGTAACCATCTTTGGTGGAGATTCAACTTTATTACAGATTAGCTTTATATGTTGCTTGTGTTGGGCTCATTTGAATACTTGGTTGCTAGCATCATCTGTGTGTACGAATGCTATCTTATTTGTAGAGGATTTCTATGCGGTTGCGATTTCAAGTTAATGTTTTGATGCACTGCTTGCTGCCTCATTTGACGGAGTGTGATATGATTTTTTTAGGTAAATAGGCTTATGATGGCAGCTAATCCTGTGTGTGGGGTGGAGTTGGAGAATGGTCTTCACGAGCCACTCGTAATCTCTGAAAATGTAATTGGGACATCCAATGGGAACTTGGGGATCGAAGAAATAAGTGTTAATCTTGAAGAGGCTGTGAAGCTGGAAGATCATTTTTCAATCTCTGACAAAGAAATCATTCAAGAACCTGTTATGCAACCAGAATGCCACTCTACTGTCACATCTGAGGTATTAGATTCCGAAGTTGTTATCCAGCTGCATAGAACTCCAAAATATGACTCTCTTTTCTTTTTGTTGCATGTATGTAGGCTCCTGGGGTTAAAGGGTCTAGTGATCCTAAGAATTTGAAACTGCAAAAGAGCACAGGGAAGGTAAAGAGTGGTAAATCTTTAAGCCCGAAACCGGTGTCGTTGGCAGGTTTGAGTAAGAGCATAGATGGGAAAAAAGTGCCTAAATCTTCTGTTGCGTCAAATGGTACCATTTCTTCTGAATCAGTGCGTGGAAAGACTCCTGCTCTTAAAACAAAAGCTAAATCATTCAATGAGAGGGAAGCTTCTGATAGCTTGAAAGCAACGAATGTTCAAACTGTTTCTAAGGTATAGTTGTGTATACATCTGCATGAATTACCTATTAATGTACATTCCTTCATGATTATTCAGTTTTTAGAACATAATTACTTCATAATCTCCTGCAGCAGCAACGACATCCTGTTGCAATGACGTCTTCCACTAGTGAAACTCTGCCAGAGGATCCCACGTATGTTGTTTTTAAATATTTCCTTCATGACTCTTAAAATTGGGAATTTGACTCCCCTAGTTGGGAAACGCAAGGTCCCCTAGCACACATATTTAGATAAAGATCTTTGAGCTCCTTTCTTGTAGTTATATAGTATTATTCTTGAAGGTCGTACATTTCTTATCGCTTCAATGACATGGACTGTTTCCTCAATTCAGGGAGGAGGAGACAAAGGCTAAGGTCGTTAAGAAAGGCCCTGCTAATAAAGCTGAAGAAAATTCCGAGTCTTCTCTGTATCCTTTTCTTTGATATAGCTCAATAATTCTATGATATTGAAGTTGCAAGTATATCATTTTGTTCTTAAAAAACTATATCCAACTTGTGAATGTCTTATCCTTAATTGATATGTTGTAGTCCTTCTGATGATGGCAAGCCCCGCAAACTGGGTACTCTTCCTGCGTACGATTTCAATTTTAAGTGCGATGAGAGGGCTGAGAAAAGAAGAGAGGTTAGTTAGTGTACAGACTTTCCAGTCTTCCTCACATTGTCAGGGTTCATAGATTTCACTGTAATTTGTTTGGCAGTTCTACACAAAACTCGAGGAAAAAATTCATGCAAAGGAAATGGAGAAGAACAATTTGCAAGCCAAGACTAAGGTTTGGTTTGAATATATGAGATTAACATTTTGGGTGGTTGGTTTGAATTTTCTTCTTCATTCCTTCTTTGAACAGGAATCTCAGGAAGCCGAGATTAAAATGTTGAGAAAGAAATTGGGTTTCAAAGCAACACCGATGCCAAGCTTCTATCAGGAACCTGCACCTCCAAAGTTGGAACTGAAGAAGGTAATCTGATTAATTGATTCTCATATATTGTTGACGTTCCCATCTTTATAAATACTTTCTGATTTTGTTTTGTTTAAGGTAATCATGACCAAACTATTTTAAGGAAGTAATTTTCACTCTCTTGCAAAAATGTCTCTTGGAATTAATTGTTTTGATGTGCACATAAATATAGTGGTTGGGGCCTAGTTGCTTATTCATGTTTGGCTTGATTGTGTAGAAAATGCTTTAGACATTGAACAAGATCATGCTCTCATTAGTTGATACATGCTATGGAAATTGACAGAGGTCTCAAATGGTTTAGTCTGATGACCGCAGTTAGACAGTCTGTCGTTGACCACTCAGCCACTTCCCCTCATCCCCGCAATAACTTCTAATTGCAGGGGCGGCTGTAACGCTTCTCAGTACTGAATCACCAAATAATGTCCTTTACTATGAAGATTCGAGAATGATGAACACTTGTGCACAATTAACAATGAAAACAAGGGGGTTCCATTAGTAAAATAATTCGTACTAACGCCTTGTTGTAAACAATCTATGTAGATACCTACTACAAGAGCCAAATCTCCCAAGCTTGGTCGAAAGAAGACTTCGTCTACAGCCGAATTGGAAGAAAATGATGCCCCCATTGCTCGTCCAAGTAGGATGAGCTTGGATGTGAAATTTTCAAAAGGTAATGTTGAAAAGACGCCACCTCCCATTGCCCTTGTCAAGAAGCCACTACGAAAATCTCTTCCTAGGTTGCCCTCCGAGACCTCCACCTTGTCCGGTGAAAGGAAGAAGCCTATGGTTCACAAGACCCCGGCTTCCAAAGAAGCAGCAGAATCCAGACGTGATATGAGTGAAGCAGCATCAGCACAGAAACAGGAGGGCGAGACTGGTGCTGTGGCAAATGGGAGTGAGGCGTGCATGGAGAACAACGAAGCTGCTCTGGAATCACAAGAACAAGATAGTTTGGTGCACGAGCCGATTGCAGTATGAGGTGAAAGAATAGCTCCAATGCAGGCTATGCATCTTTTCTGAAAACGACAATGATAGCAAGGCATGGGAGTAGAGTGTAAGGGGTGCCGGTGTCTCATTTTATTACCCCTAGTCAGCAACGAAGTTTGGTTGTTTGATATGTTTTTGTTATGTGTTTGCTGAGTGTGGAGAATTTGTTATCCTAATTTATGGTTTAGGGCATGATTGTCACCCGAGTCAGTCAAAATTTTGGGGTGTTGGAATGGATTCCATCTCGAAAACAGCCTCTCTCTTGCTTTTCCATTGTTGATATAAACACAAGTTATCCTAATTTCTTTCTTGTTTTCTTTCCTCTCCGTTGCACTTGACTTTGACATATTAGTAGAGCTTAATATCTCTTGCAAATTATGGGCTCTCTCCATTTTATGTTAATTGAGTAATTTTTCTATTTTGAAAAATTTTAAGATAATTAAGTCATTTCTATATTTGGCAAAAATAATCTCTCTTATTTTATTCTCCATTTATCTTTCTTACTTTATTAACTATCCATTAACATAGTGTTCTTAATCTCCGTGTTGAAAAGAAGCATATCTATTAACAGACAAATAACAGAGGAGTATCATATAACGTAGTAATCTGGTAACATACAACATTGAGCAATCAACATAGGTATCAAAATAGTAATCTCTCTATCCCAATAGAAATAAAATATTGATTATCCGCGCTCGATGAAACATTTATTAATCAATGCCGAGTGATCGGCTAACGCTCGATGTCCGCACCCGACCTCTCGTCCGTCCTGTTCGCCGAACACAATAGTGGACAAGCGCCACACCCGATCCGCTAGCCAGTGGCTAGGACAAGTACTAGTCCACTATTATGGATTATCTTACTCTATGGCACGGAATTTTATGTAGTGTTTTGTAAATTAATGAAGAGAGAATAAAGTAAGAGATGAAAAAGTATAAATGATATTATTTCTATTTTAAAAAACGTTTTGGACAACACAAAAAAGAAAAGTTTTACTCCCTCCGTCTCATGTTACTTTGCACTGTTGCTTTTCGGCTCGTCACAACCTTCTTATACTATTTATAATTTAAGTTAGAATTAATGCATTTAATTAATATGTTAGTTTAAGTTACGGCTTAAAATAGGACAAAGGAGTATTTTTAATGGGACAGAGAAGTATCTACTAAAAATATTTTGAAATTAGGTAAACACAAATAATCAAGTGGAGAAATGTCAAACACAAACAATATAGTATTATAGTACTAGTTTAATAACAGAACCCAAAACAGAGTTTCTGATACAAACAACACAAGCTAAGAAGACGAAGCACACAGCCGCAGAGGGCTTTTATTCATCAACATACAAAAAGAGAGTAGGGAGCATTATATTAAGAGGAAGGCTGCATGACGAACCAGAGGAGAAACCTGCAAAACCGGGGCTTGGAAAACGAAAAAACAACCAGAATAGGTCGTCGTGGCTTTCTGCCACGGCCAAAGCCCCAGGAAGCTACGCAAGAAACGCCAACTGCCAAAAGAAGCAACCCTAAAACACCTGCTCCAACACCACACACACATATATGCATTAACCAACACTAAGAGACGACTGTTGGAAGGATCAGAAGGTCGATAGTCCACTGCTCGCAGCAGAGCTCTCAGCTAAACATACAGGTACGTAAAAAGGATGGCTATGGTCATTAGAGACAGAAGCCATCCTGCAAACAGCTTTCTTGGCATCAAGAAAGCGGTAAAAAAGTAGTACCGGGCTACATTAGCTGGAAAAAAAGGCGATGCTTGTGGACTGGAGAATCTTCAACACCTCCCAATAGACCCAAAAACGAGTAACACTACTACTTAAAAGCTTTTACTAAGAGAGAGATCATCACCCATCATGCAATGGTTCACCTTAATAAAGTATGTCGCACCTCCACAATTGATCAAGGAGATTGCTGGTGGCGCCAAAGCTGATTCCAGGGCAATGCTGGATGTTCATCCCCACCAGAGTCTTGCCCAAAGCCATCAGAAAAGGCACACTTTTGTCGGATATCAAAGAGCATCCTGCAACAGATAGTATCTGCAAATTCATCTGCTTGGCTGCTGCCAAGGCTGTAACTCCGTAATCTGTTATCCCTGACTGGGAAACATCCAATTCGCTGAGCGACAGGCAATTCCTAGCGATTTCGATCAAGCTTGTGTCAGTGACACGTCTGCAGCCGTCGAGGTTTAGTAGTTCGATAGTTTCTCCATGAAGCTTTGAGATGGCCGAGACAGCATTGTCAGACAGGTTGATGCATTTACTCAGATTGACCTTCACTAGACCAGCCTTTGAGCTCTGAACAAGGGGTACAATGCCAGCATCCGTTATACTCTCAAGGCCACTAAGATCAACGTGAGTCAATTTGGGGCAGATTTTAGCCAACAAGCACAAGCCAGAGTCATCAAAGCCAGGACAGTTGCGGATGGTCAATGATCTGAGGGAGTCACAGTGAGGCGCCAATAGAAATCCAAAGTTCATGTCGCGAATCCCCAAGCAGTTTGCCAGTGCAAGAGCCTTCAATTTCTCACCGCAGTTTGCAAGGATGCCAAAAAAGCCACGTTGGGTGATCATGTGGCACTCTTCAATTTGAAGGCTTTCAAGTGAACCAGCAACTTTGGCAAATGATACGACCCCATTGTCAGAAATGCGCAGACATTTTCTGACAGCAAACAGCTTAAGATTGGGGCACCCTTCACCCACAGCTCCAAGCCCTAAATCAGAAGCTCCCTGGCAAGCAGTTACAGATAAAGATCCCAACTTTTGTAGACCTTGACCTTTACCCATCACCCAGAAACCCCTCTCATTCACATTTTGTAGGTCAACGAGTGAAAGATCAGTCATTTCTCTCCCATAGTGTCCAATGACAGCAAGGGATACATCTGTAATGTTGAGTGACTCAAGTTTTGTCTTTGTCAGGTTGTGACCAGCTGATGTAAATAGACTGGCAATTCCCTGGTCACCAACAAGTGGGCAGTTTTTAATACTCACGCACTTGAGTTTGGGGCAGAAGCGGCCCAAAGCTTGAAGAGTTTCGTTACCAATGTTAGAGCATGATTCCACTGCAACTGACATCAGATTGGGGCAGTTCATTGCAATCGCAATTAGACCTTTGTCGGTCAATGAAGGGCAATTGCAGAGGTCAATTTTCTCAAGAGATCGGCACCCATTTGCTACGTCACTTAATCCTTCATCAGAAATTGAAGATAGGTTCCAAAGAGAAAGGGCTCGTAGAGAGGGAGAACCACGGGATATGGCCTTGAGGCCAAGATTTGTCAGCCCCCGAGTAGATGCATTTCCCCGGATGGAAAGCTTACCCAGACCTCCACGGCCCGCAGTTCCAACAGCTATTGCAGCAAGTCTCACATCTGTTGCCTTTTTCCCCTCCAAGCTTCTAGAGAGATACCCGTTAGATTCTTCTTCATCAGCCTTAATCTCATCAACCTCCTGAGATTTTGATTGATTCACTTGTGGAACAGATACTTCGTCCCTTGTAATGCTACTTAAAAGCATGAGCCAGTGCTTCGACACACAGGCACAAGCACTCCTCTCTTTGCCTCCAGGAAGACGTCTGAAAACCTCGAAGAGACACTCATCGGGAAGAACTTCAATCGATGGCTGCTGTTTTGCCTCCTCAGAGACGACAAACGGAGCACAGACTCTAGATCTTTTGTGAGGCAAAAGATAAAGATCCACAAGGTTAGCAGGAGACAAGAATAGACTTGAGTCCTTCGGGTTCGGGAGAAAGCTCCCTGAGCGAAAAGCACCAACATCTGTTAGGGAAGACATAGAAACTCACATAAGATATTGGTGTTTTTTTTAATAATTAGAACAAAAGAATCAATGATTCGCAAGTTTATATGTTATCAATCAATATCAAGCTCATAAACTAAAAATATGGCAAGAACTAGATTAGCCATAACAAAAACCATGTAATCAACAAATTCCCAGCTATGACTATCAATCCAAAGTGTTTTACCAATATCAGCTAAACGCATCATTTCACAAAGCCGATGGGACTATAAGCTTCAAGTCTAGCTTTTACACAACAGTAAAAAAAATTAACCCAAAATCCAACAAAGATCACTACAAACTATCACAGAATCACAAGATCAAAGAATAAACAGAGCAGTTCAAGATCATACTGCATGAAATTAACAAGATAAAATAGAAGATACATGTGCTTTTAAAAATCCTAAAATTGATACATCTTTGTATGATTAAATATCATAAAATCACAAGATCTGATAGCAAACAAGGAATATTAGACCTAAAGTAACCAACTTTACCCCAAAACCTAAATAAATTAGGATATCGTACCACTGAAATCGAAGACTTCTGACATGGGAAAAGACTGGAAACCAGAAATCCAGACAGCGTGAGCCCAAAAAACCCTCTGGTGAGAGCAAAAACGAGCAGATCAAGCACAACCAATATGGGCAAGAAAAGAGCTGCATGCATGAGAGGAACAAAAAAAATCAAAGGAAGGAGAGCATGGAAGGAAGAAACCCTGTGCAACAGGGCAAAAAGAGGAAAAGAGAGAGAAATTGTGAAGGGTAAGCAAAATGTGAACGTACAAGTTACTTATGAAGATGTATAAGAAAAAGTTGTGGTGGTGTTGAATCAATTCATTTGCATATCTTCAGTTTCAATTGGTGGTGGGGTCTATTCACTCACTCTCTATCTTTCTTTATTAAATGTGGGCTTTCCTTTTCTCTAGGCAAGGAGAGAGAAAGAGGGTCAGATGCATTGTACCAGTCTTTTTCTATGTTCTGTTTTTCTTGGTTTTATCGCCCAAAACCTTACTTTTTGGGAAAATACCATATCCCACGCAACGATTTCATGGTTAAAATGGCGTAATTAGGTATTTAGTTCTACTTTATGTTTTTATGTGCAATAATATCCGATATATATATACACCAAAAAGTCGAGAATATATACTTTTCTTTATTCTCACCTAATAACAAGTTAGTTTCCCATTAACCTCGTGATATTTGATGAATGAAATACTACTCCTTTTGTCAACTACTCCCTTCTTCCGCCGTTAGAAGTCTCATTTATGGGTAACACGAGTTTTAAGAAATATTAAGAAAAAGTGAGTGGAAAAAGTTAATAGAATAGAGATCATCACTTGTACATATTAGTTTTAAATGAAATGTGATTAGAATGAGTTAGTGGAAGGTGAAACCCTGTTATCAGGACTCCTATTCGCGGACGGACTAAAATGAAAAAAATGGGATTAAATAATCATTTTATCATTTGAGTTATTCATAATTTTTAGAACTATTTACTATATTATATTATTAGTATGCGAATCTCATATTTCACTAACTTTTTACTCTCACAATCCAATTCTCCCTTCACCCCACAAAAATATGCATTATTTCCTTTTTAGCCTGTCCACAAGAATATTCTTGCACTTTCCAAATTTGAAAATTCTTCTCTTTTTAATGAGACATATTTTCCACTAATAATACTTTAATTACTTCATCTGTCCCGGAATAGGAGTCCTATTTAGTTATGGCATGAATTTTAACAAATGTAGAGAAAAGTGAGTACTATAACTTAGTATAATATGTGTCACACTTGTATATAGTCCATCTGTCCCATTAGAAATGAAACATTTTCCTTTTTAGTTTGTCCCATTAAAAATGAAACGTTTCTAAAAATAGAAACAATACTCTCTCTACTTTTTCTTCTCTCTTAATTTACTCTCTCTTCATTAACTCACAAAACAACACTATATAAAATCATGTGCCGAAAAGCAAATGTTGCATATTTAATGGGACGGAGGAAACATTAGTTTTATAACAAAATGAGAGTGGAATAAGTTGGTTGAATATGAGCCTACTTACCATCTATGATAAAAGTGAAACAGGACTCTTATTGTGGGATTAATCGAAATGACAAAACATGACACTTATTGTGGGACGGAGTAAGTACTTTTTCTTTCTACTTTTCTCTTATTTTGCTAATTGTGCATTAAAACACATGCTCAACCAAAAGTATATATTCTTGTGGGACGGATGGAGTATAAAACTAATACATTAAATGGGTCTCACATTCCTCTCACGTTCTTCCTTTACTTTTCTTCACAAAGTCAAACAATTTCTTAAAACTCGTGCCGAGTCAAAAGTGCTCTTTAAATAGTGGACGGAGTGAGCACTTTTATTTCTATTAATGAAAATTTTTACCATTCTTTCTCTCTCTATTTTATTTTATGTATATTTTCTTTTTGCCTTTTATATTTCTTCAAGTATATATTAAAATAAGTGTCTTTAATAAATAGAATTATTTTTCATGAACGGCTGAAGTTTAAATACTTAGCTTTGCGTACTTCAGTTGTTGACTTGTTTCTGGTAATAGTAATTTTTTCTCAGTTGCATTATTTTTGCTTTGAATATGCTGGAAATGAAGATGAAAACGCTCATTTATAATACTATAACCTAAAATTTAGTAACTTCTACTCTAAATAAAAATAAATAAAAAAAGTAGAGATAAGTTCTCCACGACTCATGCAAGTGGATGCATGGGTTAGGAATAAATTGTGTATAAATTGGTGGAAGAGAGACTGGTAGATAGAATACATTATAGAGAATCCAAGTGGAGGTACCAATATTTGAAAATATTAGTATAAGTTTGTTGTAAGCTTACATTTATTTAATTATTCCATGAACATGCGATGTTCATGCACATTCAATGAATAAATACACTCCCTCTAGTTATAGATGTTTCCATACTATTTCATTCCATTATAAGTCGGACAACAAGAATCTACATACAATTCACATACTAGCAATATAAAATTTACATTCCACTATTTAATTTCTTCAACATATGATTATATTATTATTTAAAATAATCTTGAGAATATCATTCCACTCATCTGACAACCCATGCAACGTAGGGGACCTAATTAATTTAGTACTATTTGTACATGCTAGATATTGCAATAATTCAGGTACTTATTGTTTAGGTATGAGCTTTTTCTCAACAACATTGACCAAATCTCAACTTGATTAAACTATAATCCGCCAACGAATTACAGAACTTTAGCCATGATAATTATTCCCTAAATAAGGGATCATGTGGGCAAGCGTAATTATTTAATCTCTATTATACTACAAAGGATTAGTCATTGTTTATAGTTCAAGTGGCTAATATATCATAATGCATATGTTTCTTCAACTGCAAACGATCGCTACAAAAAAAAAACGCTAATTAATGACGGCAGCGGAAATTTCAGGGATTAGTGACGAATAAGCAACTGAAAAATGTCAGTCACTAATTCGTGACAGAATAGTCCGTCAATAATCCGAATTCACCATGGCGGCCGTCTTTGATTTCCGTCATTTTAAATTTAGTGACGGAATTTTCCGTCACTAATATTTTTTACTGACAAGCTTATTATTGACAGATCTGTCAGTACTTAATCTGTCACTAAATCTCTTAAGTGCCTAAATTTCGCTGATTAGTGACGAAAAATTCCGTCACTAAATTGCGAGTTTTTTTTATTGTAGTGGATGACCTAATAAATGTCCGAATGAATAGCGACAATTACGAAGTCAACGATATTAAACCATCATCACAGCACAGGAAAGACAATAAGGTGGCTACTGGAGAGGGCCTGAATTGTACATGCACCTTGGATGAGATGAAGTTGTTGGCGCGCATTTATATTGACGATACGTATCGGAAGATCCAATCCTCATCAACCACTAAAAGATCAATAATGGAGTATGTTTTAAGATAATGTTGCCATGAAAAACAACGAGCAAGTCATCTCATACACCCCGACATGATTATATACACCTGCCAAGCACTGGCCCAGATGTAGAAAATTGGGCGAAGTTCGCCGACGTCATGACCAACACACAAAAGATGTGCCTAGCCACCATAGTTTTGCCGACATTCTCCAAAAAGCGAGGGAGAATTTCTTCAACGACGAGAAAATGATGTTCAAGTTCGAGGAGATATGGTTGCTTATTTGGAACTACTCTAATTCTAAAGCTTTGAGGAGATAGAGATATAAGGTATCTAAGATTTCGAGTGGTGCCAAAGTCTCCGCTTCCTGGCCAATACTCTACAACCAGGGATGAGTCCATCAATCTGAATACGCTAATAAAGGAAAATCTCAACTTTGCCACGTCTCCAAGCACTAATTAAAGCGATGAAGAGAAAAACAAATTGGAAGGATCCAATTTGTTGATAAGCGCACTCACATACATGCTATCAAGATGAAGGAGTTGTCCACAATGCTCACCTGATATTCGTCGATGTCCAAGAAGAATTGGAAAAATGCATGAAGCTCTGATTGCTCAACTCCCATATTGAGGAAGTAATTGGGATTTAATTTTTAGGAATTTAAATTTTTTTATTTTAGATAATTTAATGGAGTAATTTTGTTATTTGTATAGTTATTTATGTTAAATTTATAAATTGAACAATAAAAAAATAAAAAATAAAATTAAGTTATGGTATGAGTAGAGAAGTACTATATGCTAAGATAAAATTATAAAAGTTGTGACATACTGTATAAATTAAAAAGAAAAAGAATGAAGATGTAATAAAATTGAGTATGGGTTGTGGATGGTCTTATGCTAGGCCCGTTGATTGCCTTTTGTTGTTGACAATAAGGGAGTTTGTTAGCTTAGGTAACTTTTGTACTTGGTTTTACGGCTTTGTGCTCATCACTTATTGTTTGAGTCTTTTATTTTTATAAAAAAATAAATACATCAAATTATAAATATTCATGAAATCAATTTATAAATTGCGATGGTAATTATTGTTTAGAGCTACCTTAATTAAGAGTTAACTTTAAATCAAATACAGTCTGATCATCTAATTGTTAGAATATACTACAATAATAAAAAAGTATTTCAATTGATACAATTTTTTGCCTAGTAGTTTTGCTAACACGTTTTTTTTGCTGCAAGTTGACCATACTATAGCAACCTCCGACTTATAATTTAGGTATACTATAATTTTTATATCATTTCTCACATGTTTATCACCTTCGCCAAACTTTAGCATTAGTATAGTTAGGATTGTATTCAAATCCTTTTCACCTATTTAATCCAATCTCCTTCTTAATCTCCACCATTTATTTCCAAGATCCTAGGGCCTAAATTATTGGCTTTTACAATTAAATTAAATACAATAAAAAACCGAAAAGGATAAAAGAGGGAATTACTAAATTGTTTGTTATGGTAACTTCCATGATTTTCTCCTTTGAAGATCTTGGCGGTTATCTTCTAAAATCACACCCACCAAACGTGTTTCTTCCCCTAATCCATCGCCGAACTCTTTCTCTCTCCGTATTCCACGTTGCAATGAAACCATATTGTTGAGTTAAATTATTTAGTGCACCATAGAGTAAGCAGATACACATAATGCACCAAATTGTACTAGATAATGCATGTTATTGACTATATAATGCACGATATTTGAACCGTAATGTATAAGTTTTCTGAGCCGTTTTGTTTGTTTATGTTATTCAATTTCATGAGTAGTTTAAGATTGGAACTGTTTGCTTGTTTGAGGCACGTTTCAATCATTCCCCAAGGGTTTAACAATTATTGGGGCTAGGGTGTAGTATGGTTTAAGCTACACAACCGTAACTAAAGTCCACTAGTATTAGCCCTTCCTCTATGGTTTAGTTATCAGCGTCGCTAAGGTGGTAGTTTAAACCGATACACATAATGCATCAAATTGTACTAGGTAATGCATGTTATTGACTACAAAATGGACGATTTGTGAACTGCAATGTATATGTTTTCTGATCCGTTTTGTTTGTTTCTGTTATACAATTTCATGAATAGTTTAAGATTGGCATTCGTTGTTTGTTTGGTGCACGTTTCACTCATTCCCAAGGGTTTAGCAATCCTTGGGGCTAGGGTGTAGTATGGTTTAAGCAACACAACCGTAACTAAAGTCCACGAGTATCAGTCCGTCCTGTATGGTTTAGTTATCAGCGTCGCTAGGGTGGTAGTTTAAGCCGAAACACATAATGCACCAAATTGTACTAGGTAATGCATGTTATTGACTATATAATGGACGATTTGTGAACTGCAATGTATATGTTTTCTGAACCGTTTTGTTTGTTTATGTTATAAATTTCATGAATAGTTTAAGACTGGCATTCGTTGCTTGTTTGGTGCACGTTTCAATCATTCCCCAAGGGTTTAGCAAAACTTGGGGCTAGGGTGTAGTATGGTTTAAGCAACGCAACCGTAACTACAGTCCACGAGTATCAGTCATTCTTCTATGGTTTAGTTATCAACGTCGCTAGGGTGGTAGTTTAAGCCGATACACATAATGCACCAAATTGTACTAGGTAATTCATGTTATTGACTATATAATGGACGACTTGTGAACTGCAATGTATATGTTTTCTGAACCATTTTGTTTGTTTATGTTATAAAATTTTACGAATAGTTTACGATTGGCACTGGTTGCTTGTTTGGGGCACGTTTCAATTATTCCCCAAGGGTTTAGCAATCCCTGGGGATAGGGTGTAGTATGGTTTAAGCAACGCAACCGTAACTAAGTCCACGAGTATCAGTCCTTACTCTGGGGTTTATTTATCATATCGGCTAGGGGGTAGTATCAATCGATAAATGTAATGTACAAATAATATTGTAAAATGTAATCTATTCAATCAGTGATGTACAATATATGTACTGTAATGTAATTTTTCCGGATATGTTTTTGTTATGATTGTATACAACATTTTAGTTTGCTCAGCACTTCCCTATCAGGGGCCATATCTGAGGCTGTATAGATGGTCGACCTTCCACCACCCTGGTTTCCTATGCTCAGGCTCTTCCTGAGCTGTACTTGTCCCGGTCTCTGCTAATCTCTTCCATAATTTCTGGACAATTCCATCTGGAATTACATCATCGACCACTTCGTCGATGTCCAATCTAAGCTGCTTCACTGCTATCCAACATACAACATCAGAACATGATTATAACGGAAACTATCAACATTGCATTTACATTAGCTAATGCACCATTCACTCATGTACACAAGCAGTAATTGAATGTATAGTACTTGATAAATAATGTATAATACTTGCTAAATAATGTACAGAAGCAATCAGATAATGCACAACAGAATATTACATTGCATCAACTAGGTTCATATACACAAGCAGTCAAATAATGCATAATACTTTATAAATAATATATAAAAATAGATAAATAATGTACACATGCAATCAAATAATGCACAAAGGAATATGACATTCACCTATTCACCCATATAAACAAGCGGTCACGTAATACCCAATACTTGATAAATAATGTAAACTATTAGCTAAATAATGTACATATTCAATAAAATAAAGCACACAGGAATATTGCATTCACCCATGTGCATAAGCAGTCAAATAATACCTATAAATTGATAAATAATGAATAATAATAGTTAAATAATGTATAGATTCAATCAAATAATGCACATAGGAATATTCATTCACCCAATCACCCGTATACAGAAGCAGTCAAATAATGGATAATACTTGACGAATAATGTGTAAACAGTGACTAATAATGTACTCAATCAATCAATTAATGCACAAGAAATTACATTCACCTACCACCCTTTTACCAAAAAACCGCCGACGAATGGACCATGGAATACTAAATGATGTACATCAATACCAGAAATTCTACACGCAAATGAAATAGATCCCTCACCTTCAGCAGCGTTGGTTGAGATCTTGAAGGTCGGCCTCTCTTCATCATAATGTATCTGCGAGACGAAACAAATATAAAAAACCGCTAAGATTTCGTCGACAAAATCTGCAACTAAAGCATGGCAAACTAGAAAATAATTTCACACCCAATAATAGGCAGAACCCTAACAAAAAAGTAAAACGAATTTATGATTTCAGCAAATCGAGACCAAGCTGAGTTTGAAAACAGAGATGGTCGCGCACTACGGGAATAATGTTTGGACGGCGAAACGTACAAAAATCGCACTCTCTCTGTAGATTTCCGGTTGCTTCAGGTGGCGGCTAGGGTTTAGAAAGTGGTGGGAATGTGGGGAGACAATTTGCAGTGATGAATTGAGGGAGTAGATGAAGCTGATAGCAAAATCCCTCTTATAATTCGCACATTCCGTTTTTGGGCGGTTTTGGTACTGTGCATTTACCAATTTACCCATATAATGCACAAAAAGGCCTTAATAATGCAACAACGGGATCATTAGTAAGCTTCTCATCCGGATCGTCCATTCCTCAAATCTAACGGTTCCAATTAAGAAGAAACTTAAATCTAAGAGAGGAAAAGGAGATTAACACTACCCAGTATCGTTATATTTATATATAGTTATTCAAATAAAAACTCATTTTTACCGTGAAAGAGGATAATTATGTTTATATTTATATTTTCCTTATTCATAATCATTAGTAATAGTGAAATATTAGAAATTGCAGTTGATTGAAGTGAGGTCCCACACTCTGTTTACATGCTATTTAAACACCTACATTTCATATCATACGAGGTTGAAAGTTGAAACCAATGGTGGCCTTTTCTATGTCAAATTGGCCGACAATATTAAATTGATGTCCAAAAGATTAAAGGAGTGGTTTTCCTGTCCACATATCACATCGACGCGTTTAGATTAAATAAATATTTATATAGTAGTAGTATAATATTATATAAATATATTTAATAATGTCTCTTGCAATTAGGCCTGAAAATTTAGTATGCCGGTTTCAGGTATACCCGATCCCGACTCAATACCCGATGGGTTTTGGGTACCCGAAATCCGAAATTATGGGTTCGGGTACGGGTTTGGGTAGTTAATGTTAGGATTTTTTAGGTTTAGGGTACCCGAAATCTGTATTAGAGTACCCGACTAATACTCGATTAATTATGTATTTGTGATAAATATTTTTATTTAGTATAGGGCCTATGGCTCGTAGGGTAAATCTAGAGTAAATTTATTTAATCACATGTAGATTTATGCTAAAAATTTCCTTATTTTAAAATTAAGTAGTGTCTATATGTCTAATGTCTATCATATATTCACTTCGTCCTATAGAAATAGTCCATAACCAATTATGACAACATTTTATCCTTTTCTTTACTTTTATCTTTTTATGGGTCCCACCATTTACTACATAATTTCAACTAATTTTTCTCCTTATCTCTTACTTTAACAATTATGTATTAAAACTCGTGTCAATCCCAAATGACATATTTCTATGGGACGGAGAGAGTATATATATATATATAGTCATAGAATCATAATCTAGAGAAAGCTAAATCATTAGAATTGAAGTTTAGACTTTTAATAATAGTCAATAAATAGTATTATTGTGTTATTTTTAATAATTTCTATTCTTATCACAATATAATTTATATAAAAGAATAAATTTGAAATACTAATTTCGGGTTTAAAGGTACCCGATTAGTTAGGTTCGAGTACCCGCATCGAGTATTAGGGTACCCGAATTCACATACGGGTTGGGTATTGGGTATAATATTTTTGAGATTTTGGGCTCGGGTACTCGAATTTTCGGGTTTAGGTACCCGAATTTACAGGCCTACTCGCAATTGATGAGGTTAGAAGGCTCACTTTGCTATCTCAGTGTCGAGGGTACCCGAATTTACAGGCCTACTCGCAATTGATGAGGTTAGAAGGCTCACTTTGCTATCTCAGTGTCGATAGATACATGGTTGATGTTGGTTGTACGACAATTATGTATTCATCATCAAACGTTGAATGATACGCAACAAATTTAAGAGATTGGAATGGATTTGGGAATTGGAAGTCGAGTAAATGATTTTTCCTGCATTTTTCTTTTAAGGAATAATTAATTGTCTTTAATTTATTGATATTCAAAATTAACTCAAAACTTTTGGGTATATCCATATTGCCTAGTTATACAATTTACAGAGTAGAAAGCATATAAATAAGTCAGTGCTGAAATTAAAATATTACTCCATTATTATTTGAAGTAATTGATGTTGAATTATTTTTTACTTTTTTTTAAATTACTGATATACAACAAGATTTTCATAATAATATATATAAAGAAGCGGGGAAGAAAGGGGAAAACAACACAAATCGACCATAGCTCGAAACAATTGGGAATAGCTCAAATAAAATCAGAGTATCTCAACAATCAACAACTCAAAAATGAATATTATTTCAGCGATACAAGAACTCAAAAGAAGGTCAACTACTTAGCGGAAACATTTGAAAGAATGAATATGCTATGTATGAAGACACAACATATTCTAGACATTTGATAGACATTCTTCACTTTTATGCTCAACACAATGAATCAAGTAAATAAATAAGATGCATGCATCCTAAGGCTTCGATTATTTTTATGGGTAGGATCGCATTTTCTATTCCAATCAGAAACTTGATTAATCCGATTAATTCCGACAGCCCCAAAAAGAAAGGAAGTGAAACGATTACTCCCCAATCCAAAATACATAATTACAGACCCAAAATACTCCACTCCAATTACATGCATAGCACACCCTCCATTTTAGAACAAACATCAAAGAACATAAGAATTATAATAATTAAAGTTACGTACTCCATTTTCCAAAATACATGTACTGTATACTCCCCATTCCATATTTAATCAAACATACTCCCTTCAAAATACACGTACAATATCACATTCCATCTCTAAAAAAAGACCCCAACTAATATTAATTGTTTTTAAAACCATGGAAACAAATACCCCCATTCCAGATCCGTCGTTTTCCCTTCCCAAAAACACAACAAGCATCAAAAAGAAATTAGAGTTCCGTCGCGTCACAGGGCCGCTTCTTCGTCGCCGCCACTGCTGTCTGCCGTCGTCGCTGCGGAAGCCCCAGCAGCCGCTGCCCTCTTTTCTCAAGCAAGTAAGTCCCTCCGCCTTTCCCCAATTCATCCTAATTCTATTTCTCCTAAGACAAAGGCTAAACTTAAAGATTGAAACTTTGTACCGAGCATGATGATTCAGAATTATCCTAAATGAATGCAAGGAATTCAAGGCTGGGAATTGATCGGTGATTACCTTCTTAGGTGGCAGAAAACTCTCTTCTCCAACATGGTTCTTTCTCTAAATTTTAGTTCCTGATTTTTCTTGGTATTGAATTTATGTGTAGAAAGATCGTGGCATTGATTGGATATATATAGGCAAAACTGATAGATATTGATGGATTTGGTGGTTGGAGAGATTTTAAGGAGTGGAGATATGGGGAAATCGTTTGGTGATGGGGTTTGGAGAAATATATTTGACCAAGTAGATAACTACAAATTTGAAATAAATAATTGATTTTTGATTTTATTATTTTTTTTCTTTTTTTTAACGGGGTGTTACATTTTATAAATGTAAAAAGCTTAATTTTATACTCCGTAATTATAAACTTTTACCTGGATTCGACTAGAAGCGATGGCATTCTTCTTCAAAAACATATCTCGCCCAAACCCGAAATAAGCTCAACAAAATGTATAAGCCCAATTATAAGTTTTCTTCTCTAAAACATATATCTCGTCCAAGGCCTAAATGAACCCAATAAAATGTATAAGCCCAATTATAAGTCTTCTTTGAGACACATTATCATTAGAAATGACCACTCACCCGTTAAAAGATCTTATAAGGGGAGGGTTATTCATACTTATATAGAAGAACTACGATCATCACTAAATCAATGTGAGACAAGATTTAAGAGTTTTAACAATTAGTTCGGGCCATTCGGGGTAGGGACCGGCGCGACCTCGCGGGGGACGGGCAGCCATGGCAAGGGGGGTTCCGGCACCGGCCAAGCCACATGCTTTCGTCACTGCATACATAAATAATACGGGATGTTGAAGAATTTACCTCATTTTAATTAAAGATTAGTATTTGATACAAAAATTTGCATGTGTATACACAAAGACGCATATATATATATATATATATATATATATGGGAGCGTTATTCTCCTTTTCACATCTTAGATCATTTTTCCTTCTTAATATTACGCGTTAGATCTAAGGCATCAACGGATCAGATTGATTCTATAAAACTGGTTCCGTGTTGCATTATAGATGGTGTTTGTATGCATTACAGGGTTATTATTGACATTTGATGGAAAAGTAACTGCCACATTTTAGTATCTGCGAATAATGCACCACATGGTCACGAGTAATGCATATAATTGACTATATAATGCACAATATGTGAACTGCAATGCATACGAATAAGATGTACCATGTTATGATTTTTGGACACACGTTTCTTGTTTCCCCTAAGGGTTTAATAAGCTTAGGGGCTAGGGTATAGTACGTAGACACGTATGTAATCTTCACATGGTAACGAGTAATGGATATAATTGACTATATAATGCACAATTTGTGAACTGCAATGCATACGAACAAGATGTGCTGTGTTATGATGTTTGACACACGTTTCTTGTTTCCCCTAAGGGTTTAATAAGCTTAGGGGCTAGGGTATAGTACGTACGCATTAATAACAAATTATAAAACGATACGAATAATTCACCAAATTGTCACGAGTAATGGATGTTATTAACTATATAATGCACAATATGTGAACTGCAATGCATACGAATAAGATGTACCATGTTATGATGTTTGACACACGTTTCTTGTTTCCCCTAAGGGTTTAATAAGCTTAGGGGCTAGGGTATAGTACGTAGACATTACTAACAAATTGTTGTTATTGGAATATATGTATGTGCATTATTTGGTTTAGGTAGTGCATTATGTAGCTGTTAATTGTCATTATCTCAGTATATTATGCATTATTAGAGGTATTGTGTATATGGGTTAATCAACGGATTGAAGATTACATACGTGCATTTAGTAATGTCTACGTACTATACCCTAGCCCCTAAGCTTATTAAACCCTTAGGGGAAACAAGAAACGTGTGTCAAACATCATAACATGGTACATCTTATTCGTATGCAGTGCAGTTCACATATTGTGCATTATATAGTTAATAACATCCATTACTCGTGACAATTTGATGAATTATTCGTATCGTTTTATAATTTGTTATTAATGCGTACGTACTATACCCTAGCCCCTAAGCTTATTAAAGCCTTAGGGGAAACAAGAAACGTGTGTCAAACATCATAACACCGCACATCTTGTTCGTATGCATTGCAGTTCACAAATTGTGCATTATATAGTCAATTATATCCATTACTCGTTACCATGTGAAGATTACATACATGTCTACGTACTATACCCTAGCCCCTAAGCTTATTAAACCCTTAGGGGAAACAAGAAACGCGTGTCAAACATCATAACACAACACATCTTGTTCGTATGCATTGCAGTTCACATATTGTGCATTATATAGGCAATTATATGCATTACTCGTGACCATGTGGTGCATTATTCGTAGCGGTTTCCAGCCATTATTAGATTACTATTGTACCCTCATAATGCACAAAATAGGACAAATAATGCAACACGGGATTAATTACCCAATGTTGATCTTGACCGTCCATTTCTCTAATCTAATGGCTGATATTAAGAAGGAAAAAGGAGGAAATATAGGAAAAGGAAATGAATACATCCCTACCGGGTTTTGATCCATGCAAAAGCATTCTTAATACAAAAATGCAGAACCAAGCATACAAAAGTCATTTTTAGGTCATTGTAAGCTTATTTTTACATCATTATAGTAAGGATGACATGAAATGGTCTTAACATGACCTCAAATCCAAAGTTTAAAATATGACCTAAAACTGCTTTACAATGACCCTCCGTGTTTTTGTTTAATTATTGACCATTGGATTGTCAAATCTCATGGTCAGGATTTGGTCTGGATTTTGTATTGAGATCAAGTTTTGTATTGATCATTTTCCCATCCCTATATATATATATATATATATATATATATATATATATATAGGGAGATGATCAAAATAAGTATGTGTTTAAATCCAGAAATGCAGACCAAATCTTGGCACTAGGATTAGATGATCTAATGGTCAATAATTAACCAAACATACGGAATGTCATAATTAAGCAATTTTAGGTCATATTATAATATTTGGGTTTAATGTCATGCTAAGATCGTTTTAGGTCATGCTTTGTTAGCATGACCTAAAAATTACCTAATTATGACCTAAAAGTGACCTAATTATGATATTGTTATGCGTTTCTGTATTTAAATCTAGTTTTGCATAGATCAAAACCCTATATATATATATATATATATATATAGATGTATTCATTTCCTTTTTGCTTATTTTCTCATTTTCCTTCTTGATCTCAGCCCCACGATTTTGTCATCCGACGGTTAGATTAGTGCCACGTGTCATTTAATAATGCAGATTTTCCATTGAATAATACACACCGACTAATAATGCACCATTATAGTGTAATAATGCAGATTTTCAGTTGAATAATGAACACCGACTAATAATGCACCATTATAGTGTAATAATGCAGATCATCTGGACCGTTGATGAATGAGATCTAACGGCTCATATTAAGAAGAATAAATGATCTAAGGGATGAATAGGAGAATAACGCTCCCATATATATATATATATATTTATTGTGTCACACTGGGGTTTAGAGGGGGTTCGTTACCATCATTTACTGCATAACATAAACCACTTGATATCCATTTAGATATAAAAATCAACGTTCAAGATTTCATCTATAGTACCTGATAAGAATTAATATGAGATTAATTCCTATTGAATATATTATATGAAAAGAGAGCATAAAGGGTGGAAAGTAGCGTAGAGGAGAAACCGAATGAGATTAATAATTTAATTCTTCATTCTGCTTGATAATAATAAAAGACTCCACACATATTTATAACATGTCTCGTATAAAAAGATCTCCTATAAACTAGGAAAGCAAATCAAATCCTAACCACTATGGAAAGTAAATAAAATAATAACAACTAAATAATACTAAAGCATAAATAAACTAAATAAATATACAAATAGAATATCAACTATAAACTAGGAAAGCAAATCAAAAGTAAATCAAAGCCCAATAACTATGGAAAGTAAATAAAATAATAACAACTAAATAATACTAAAGCATAAATAATCTAAATAAATATACAAAGAGAATATCAGCTCCCTTCCGGAATAAAATAGAATATCATGTCCCTATCAACTCTCCCACTGTGGAAAACCACATTGCCCTCAAGGTGGAAGTCAGCAAAATAATCTTCCATCTCATTGTCGCTGTCTTTGTTTGGATCTTCGTCTGCAAATAAAATTGTATCGTTTGGGACCGCAACGAGTGATGGAGAAATCATCTTTGGGCATGAGATCTCTTTAGCAATCATCTTTGGGCATGAGATCTCTTTAGCAACTTCATTGTTGAATATTATCGAAGATGTTGTTGAGAGTGAGATTGAATTGCGAGAGAAAACTTTTCATTCAATTATGAGGAGCGAATTTTACATAATGAATATTGGGGAAAACTTGAAAAACAAAAGCTAACATTTCCCCCGTTTTATTATTTCAAAACTAACCTAACTAACAATTAAATCCTACGGCTAGGATTTAATCTCTTCACTAATCCACATCCAACGGCTCCTGAATCTTCACAGTCGATGCATGCCTTCCTTTACTTCAAGCTCAGTACAAGTCATTGCATCTAAGCAATTAACTCCTACAAATCTCCACCTTCATTGCTTAGATGAATATCCTAACATCACTGCAGACTGCACAAACTCACCAGCCTCAGACATAACTCGAACTTCTCATTTGGCAGTGGTTTGGTCAGCATATCTGCAGGATTTACTGTTGTGTCAACCTTGAACAACTTCACTTTTCCATTCTCTACTTCCTCTCTCACGAAGTGCAACCGCACATCAATGTGCTTGCTGCGTTCATGGAAAACTTGATGTTTTGCTAAGCTCAAAGCACCATTGTTGTCACAGCCGATTGGAACTGCTTCTTGCTTCACCCCAAAGTCAGTAGCTATCCCTCTTAACCAAGAACTCTCTTTCACTGCTGCTGTCAATGAGATGTACTCAGCCTCAGTCGTGGATAGAGCCACTACATTTTGCAATCCCGACTTCCAACTCACAGCTGCCCCATATAATGTGAAAATATATCCAGATTGGGACTTTCTTGTGTCCACACTCCCAGCAAAATCACTATCACATAAACCAATCAGAGCATTTTTCTCATCATAGTCACTGCTCTTAAACAAAATTCCCAGGTCTCCTGCTCCCTTTAGATATCTGAGAATCCACTTTAAGGTTTGCCAATGTTCTCTTCCATGGTTGCTCATGTATCTACTGGTGCAGCTGATGGCTTGTGCCACATCCGGTCTAGTTCCTATCATGGCATACATCACACTTCCTACCAAATTCGCGTATGGTATGCTCTGTATTTCCAGCTTCTCCTTCTCACTTTTTGGAGCTTTTTCCACTGAGAGTCTGAAATGTTGTGCCAGTGGGGTTGCTGTCACTTTAGAACTGTCCATCATGAACTTCTTCAACACCCTTGATATGTAGTCACTTTGATTCAGCCAAATCTCCATTTTGCTTCTGTTTCTCACAATATTCATGCCAAGAATTCTTTTGGCTCCACCTAGATCCTTCATATCAAAGGCCAAGCTTAGATCATGCTTAACTTTCTGGACTTCTACTCTTGATGCACCTGCTACTAGCATGTCGTCAACATATAAGAGTAAATAAGCCACTGCAATCCCTTTTTCTTTCTTGATGTATATACATTCATCGTAGCTAGACCTCTCAAATCCATTGCTTAGCACATAATCATCGAATTTCTTATGCCACTGTCTACTGGCCTGTTTTAAGCCATATATGCTCTTCTTGAGCAGACACACCTTGCTTTCCATT
The DNA here is from genome assembly GCF_004379255.2 of Salvia splendens. Taxonomy (NCBI): domain Eukaryota; kingdom Viridiplantae; phylum Streptophyta; class Magnoliopsida; order Lamiales; family Lamiaceae; genus Salvia; species Salvia splendens. The sequence goes on along the minus strand of NC_056036.1, from coordinate 6,934,220 downwards.
CCATGTCTGATAAAACCTTCTGGCTGACACATATAGATCGTTTCCTCCAGATCCCCATGCAAAAAAGCTGTCTTGACGTCCAATTGTCCAAGCTCCCAGTCAAGTTTTGCTACCACAACCAGCAGCACCCTTATTGATGTGTGTTTCACCACGGGTGAGAACACCTCGTTGTAGTCAATCCCTTGTTCTTGAGTGAACCCACGAGCTACCAACCTAGCCTTGAACCTGATCTGTTGGTTATCAGCTGATTCAATTTTCTTTTTAAACAACCATTTACAAGTCACCAGCCTTCTTCCCTCCACCTTATCAACCAAGATTCAAGTGCCATTTTTGATGAGGGAATCAATTTCCTCTATCATGGCTTTCAGCCATTTATCCATGTCTCTGCAATTTATAGCCTCCTTATGTGTGCTTGGTTCAGAGAACTCAATTTCCTATGCCATACATACAACATATCAGAGTCTGCATATCTGGCAGGAGGCTTCACATTCCTTCTTCTAGCTCTATCCCGAGCCAGCTGATAATTTGTAATATCTGGTTGGTTGTTCTCATTTTCATTCTCTCCATGATCATACTGTTGCATATCATCTTCCTTATCAGTGTGCTCCTGGTTCTCCACCTCAAACTGAGCTACTTGCTGAGCTTTTTCTACCAACTTAGCTGAACTTTTGAAAGGCATCTCAGTCTCTACAAAGGTTACATCCCTGCTCACCAAGACCTTATGATTTTCAGGTTCCATACACCAAAGTCTATAGCCTTTCACTCCTTGTTGGTACCCCAACATGACACATCTTAGGGCCCTAGCATCCAATTTGGTCTGCTTCATATAGGCAAAAGCTTTACAGCCAAGTGGCTTGAGTTGAGAGTAGTCTCCATAGCTGCCATACCATCTGAGATCTGGGGTGTCTCGATTTATGCTAGAGGATGGACATTTGTTGATCAACTTCACTGCAGTAGCCACAACCTCTGCCCAAAACCTCTTCTCCAAACCAGAAGCCAACAACATGCACCTCACCATCTCCATGATTGTTCTATTGGCCCTCTCCGCAACACCATTTCGTTGAGGGTTCAATGGAACAGTCCGATGCCTTTTAATGCCCTTGGATTGGCAGAATTCTCCAAACTCTCTAGACACAAACTCCAATCCATTATCAGTCCTAAGGCACTTCACCACACACCATTTCTCCTTTTCAACCACAGAACACCACTCCTTGAACTTAGAGAGAGCCTCTGACTTTTCTTTGAGTACATACACCCAAAACTTTCTAGAGTAATCATCAATCACAGTCATGTAGTATTTCCCTCCACCAATAGACAACACAAGGGAGGGGCCCCACAGGTCACTATGCACATAATCTAATGGAGCTTGAGATGTGTGTTTACCTTCCTGGAATGGTAGTTTCTTGGCTTTCCCCAGCATACACTCCTCGCATAAGCTCCTCATTAGTACTGGAGATAACCTCCCTGTGCACCAATTCCTTGACACTACCAATGGCCGGATGTCCCAACCTCCTGTGCCAAGTATCAATCGATTCTCCTTTGACCACATTTGCCTGATCATTGATCACAATGGCTGATCCACAAAGATAGTACAAGCTTCCATTTCTTCTGCCCTTCATCACCACCACTCTATCTCTTCTCACCTCCATCACTCCATCAGATGATTGAAAAGAACAACCCTTCCTCTCCAACATTCCCAGAGATATAAGGTTTCTTTTCACCTCTGGTATGTATCTAACATCACTCAGGATGGTTGAGGAATTATCATCCATTCTAAATCAGATCTTGCCAATCCCTTCAATCCAGCATATCTGATTGTTCCCTAATACTACAGAATCATGAGCCTCAGAAATCTATTCAAAAAACTCAAGAGTTGGACACATGTGCAGACTGCACCCAAAGTCCAAAATCCAAGGTTCACTACATGCTTTCTCCATCACATTCAGGGCATGAGTGGTCTCTGGCTCTTGTACACAATCGGCACTCGGTTTAGGGGGACCATTTTCTTGCGCTTGCTTCCTTTTCCATGCGAAGCAATTCTTTTTAAGATTACCTGGTTTCTTGCACCAATGACAAGATCGCGTCTCCCTCTGATCAGAGCCACCAATTCTGGAGATTTTCTTTTCCTTTTTGAACACTTTCTTGCCTTTAAACTTTCTGATATTCAAGCTTTCTGGGGTCGCTTGACTCACTTTCTCACCGCATTTATGAATTTCTTTGGACCTGATAGCAGATTGCACTTGCAATAAAGTGACAGTCCCTTCCCTTCCAAACAAGATCGCGTCCCTCACTTGATCGTTCGATTTAGGCAGCGCATTCAACAGAAGGATGGCTTTATATTCTTCCTCGAGCTTCACATCAATGTTTTCGAGGTCGTCAATCGCCTTATTAAAATCCTCCATCTGCTCCAAGATATCCTTCTCCTCCACAAACCGATACGGATAAAGCCGTTGCTTCATAAAGAGCCGATTGGCCAGTGATTTCGTCATTTACAGCTCCCCGCACCTCGCAAGAATCCCCATTGCCGTGGTTTCTTTCGACACCTCTCGCAAAACCTTGTCGCCAAGACTCAAGATCACCACGCTGTGTTCCTTCGCAAGTACCTCCGCCCGCTTGATCTTAGCCTTCTCGTCAAGTACCACGTCTGGATCGTCCTTGTTTAACGCATCCGCTAATCCCTGCTGTATCAGCAATGCTCGGATCTTCATTCTCCAAAGACCGAAATCGTTCTTTCCAGTAAACTTCTCCGCTTCAAATCTTGAAGCCATTTCCGTCGATCCAGAGCTTAATCGATGTCAGATCTCAACGCCACGTCCGCCGTTCCCACAGACGGCGCCACTTGTTGAATATTATCGAAGATGTTGTTGAGAGTGAGATTGAATTGCGAGAGAAAACTTTTCATTCAATTATGAGGAACGAATTTTACACAATGAATATTGGGGAAAAATTGAAAAACAAAAGCTAACATTTTCCCCCTTTTATTATTTCAAAACGAACCTAACTAACAATTAAATCCTACTGCTAGGATTTAATCTCTTCACTAATCCACATCCAACAGCTCCTGAATCTTCACAGCCGATGCATGCCTTCCTTCACTTCAAGCTCAGTACAAGTCATTGCATCTAAGCAATTAACTCCTACATTCATTGACTTAACCAATGCCGACAACATTAATTTTTGGGCTATGAGCATTTGGAGGAAATTTGGTTTTCACCAAATTCATTGCCTCATCTAACACTTGTGGCAATTTGTTATCATTTTTTACCGTCTCTTCGATGAAGGGATCAGACTCGACATTTGTTGTTGGCTCATCGTCATTTTTTGCAACGGGCTCGATGATGGAATCAGATGTGGCCTCTTTTTTTTTTTGCTAAATATGCAACTGCTTCCATAATTTTATTGAGAAGTTTATTCGTCTCGGCGAAGTAAATGATATTCTCATCAAAGTTATGATAAACAACATACAGAAATTCTTGCCATGAGCAATTAGGATCCGAGCATCGATACTCATGGAGCCATACCGATGCTGGATGATCAAAAAAACAACCTCACAAAAAATAGACGCTCAGCATCAGAGAACAAGTGATAGTCAAAATATTCCTGAATATCCAAAATCCACCTCACGGGGTTAACACCAGAAAACCGAGGAGGAGAGTCTAGAGGAGAGTTTGACAGCAAGACGGACGTGGTGGTAGAAATCAATAGGAGGATGAGAACCTAATGAAAGCACCAATTTGATAGGAATTAATATGAGATTAATTCCTATTGAATATATTATATGAAAAGAGAGCACAAAAGGAGGAAAATAGCGTAGATTGACGGTTTCTCCAAGAGGGAGAACTGAAGGAGAGAATGAGATTAATAATTTAATTCTTCATTCTGCTTAATAATAATAAAAGACTCCACACATATTTATAATATGTGTCGTACAAAAAGATCTCCTATAAACTAGGAAAGCAAATAAAATCCTAACCACTATGGAAAGTAAATAAAATCAAACAACTAAATAGTACTAAAGCATAGATAAACTAAATAAATATACGGAGAGAATATAAGATCCATTCTAGAATAAAATAGAATATCATGTCCCTATCAGTACCCTCACTGTTCCCTCATAGTTGAGTCGTTTCCATATATAATAGTAACTTTTTTTCTATTTCTTACTTTACTCTCTCTTACTTTATTCACTTTTTTACTTTCTCCTTTTTACTTTTTTTATCTATTTATTTAACACCCTAACCTTCATTTCTTAAATCACGTGCCGAAAAGTTTCGCTTCATTGCAGCAGAAGGCGATTCCGTCGCCTTGGCGGCCCCCACACTCCGGCCCGACATCATGTGAGGGGGTTCAATCAGGGCACGCAGTAGCCCGTTAAGGGGGAGGCCTTATAACCCACTGGCTGCCAGAAGCCCATCTCCCAAGGCCTCACACTTGTGCCTGAGAGATGGAAGCAACTATACGACAGCAGTGAGATTCGAACCCAGGCTCATTGCAGCAAGATCTGCCCCTCCGTTGCCAACTGCGCTCGCTTCAACTTTGAGGGAACGGTGGGAGTATGTTAATAGAAGCAAACATAGAATATCAATAAAAGGTTAATGAAGTCTAAAACGATTTTTTTCACATGAATTATTTCAAGAACAATATAAAATTAATGAAATTGAGATTACAACTTTGAATTCCACATAACTCTTTCGACTTAAATTGTTGTTTCGTAATACTACGTATATATGAAATTGGAGGTAATCACACAAATATTCTAATAGTATCCTAATTACATATATTTTAATAACAAAAATGTAAAAAATCATTAAAATATCAACAAATATATCATATCATATCATATCAATGGAATACGAACCAAATATCGCCGTGCCTTTTGAGATATTATTATTTGAATCACCGCATTCAAAATATTTATGATTTGTATAGGGATCTGTATCTGTTGAAAAAAGGAAATTGCTATAGCGACTTAGAGCATCTGCAAAAAAAAAAAAAAAAAAAAAAAAAAAAAAAAAGACTTAGAGCATCTGCAGCGCTGGCTCGTTGCCAGCTCGATCTCGTCTCACCGAGATGAGCCAGCCAGCGCTGCAAACATCCGTCGCGTCGCGTAGCCCGGTGTCGAGAGGAGGTTGGTGAGCCAGCTCGCCACGCGCGTTGGCCACGTGGCGAGTTCCCGTGCGGCCGTGACGCCCACTTGCCGGCCCGCGAGTGAACATCGTTTATATCCGTTGAAAATTTTATTTCTTTTTTTAAAAATTATGAAAAAATCGAAAAAAAATTTCCCCAGAAATACTAACTGTCTATTGCTGTTTTTCCAATATTTTATTTTTTTTTCTATTTTAAGCCGCCAATCACTTCTATAAATATCAAATCATTCACACAAATTATCTACCATAAAAAAAGCTCTCTATTCTCCCTCTAACACTTTACATTCTTCATCTCAAAACATTATTCTTTTTCCAAATTTAATCCATTCATGGATCCATTTGAGCAAATGGATTTCAATAAATTGTAATATTAGGATTTCAATTATGTATTTTTCGTATTTTTAGATGTGGTAATTTTCATGGTTTTTAATGATTTTATGAATTATTAGTATTAATTTAATATTTTAATGAAATATTAATTGAATTTGTTGGAAATAAAAATAAAAAATGAAATTGAATAAATAGTTAAGAGTTGAGATGGTTAAGAGATGAAGAGTGTTGTCTCTTATTTAAGGGATGAGGTAAAAAGTGCAGTGAGACACGTAAATAGTTAAGGAATGAGACGGTATTGAGATATGGACGGAGTTAATACAGCGCTTCATCATGATACAGGGGCAAAACCGTCAGTATACACACAGGCCAAAAAAAGTGATAAACTTCAAGCGCGGCATCAATTTCAGAACACACACTCTCTCTCTTCTTCTTCCGCCGATTGAGAACTTTTGCCCTTCTTTTCCTAACGTTTTTGTCTGCAGAAATCCTCGAAGCCCTAACTATAACCTCCCTTACTTATCTATTCTTTCTATCAGATCCAAAAGGTCAAAGTGAAACCCTAGCTTTGCTCATACGTCAATTTTCTTTTTCAATTTATGATTGCCCTAGTAGGGATCTCTTTCTTTCTGAGATTTAGGAGTACCGAAGAACGAATTTTGTTTATTGATCTACTGCTTCGTGCAGCAGGTACGTAAATGGGAGACGCCAAAGACAACGAAGCTTACGAAGAGGAACTCCTCGACTACGAGGAAGAAGAAGAGAAAGCCCCCGATTCAGTCATCGCAAAAGTCAACGGAGAGTCCGGCAAGAAGTGAGTTTTCTCTTCGATCTTTAATTTTTGAAGGCCTCTTACCCAATTTGCTTCTATGTTTGCTATATGTTGGATCAAGTTTTTTCGATGATGCTTATAATTCATTCCACTAGGTTTCTTTTTTTATAGTACAGTACTATCTCACTTTATTAGTTTACTGTTGTTTCTATATGGGAAACCTGTTACTTTTAGCTCGACGATTTGTGTAGTTGGTCGCTTTGTGTGTCTTTGATTTTGGTTTTGGTTTTCGGAGTATTAAATTACGGACCAATTGTCTATGAGTTCGGAGATTTCTTTTAAGAGAGGCTGGCTTGTTGTTCTAGGTGTGGATGATGTATTATTTTTTGGCCCACTTTTTTTTTTAAAATTGTTTATGTATATCGTGTCTTTTATGTACAGAGGCTATGTGGGGATCCATAGTTCAGGATTTAGAGACTTCCTCTTGAAGCCAGAGCTCTTGAGAGCTATTGTTGATTCAGGATTTGAACATCCTTCAGAAGGCAAGATACTCTATTTCATTGTTAACCTGAATTGCTCAACAATCATGCTACTGCCCATTTTCTGAAAGAGTCTCTAACTCATTATGAGCATTAAATTCCTTCCCCTTTTACTACTTATAAGATATTTGACTGTAGGTACACATGTGCAATGATAGTGAATGTTATTTGAATTTCACGCATCAAGTATGAAAGTTTACCATTCTGGATGATTTGTTTTCTTTAAACTTGCTCCCAAGATTGTGGACCATCCTAATTTTGTTTGTATGATATTTTAAGTTTTAGTTACTCTATAGGTCTTCTTCATTCATGCAAGTTTTTTACCTTTTGACATTGTTTCATTCTGGGTATTACTCAATTAGGGGTAGTTTTTTTGTATGCTGCTTAAGTTGCTATTGTTGTTATGTGGAAAAGTATTTGTGCATTCTCTTAATTCTCCATGTACATTCTTTAGATGCTTCTGTTCAGTTGTGTACTCAAGGCTATTACTTTTCTCGTTCTTCAAACTTTTTTTTGTGGATTATAATGTATCTCATAGTCTATGTATTATTCAGGTAAATCACTAACATCACTCTATCTTGGAGAAGTTGAACGGTAAAACCTTTATTAATTGAAACTGAGCGTTCCTTGGATCAAATTTCTTTGGCTCTTCACCAGTTCAACACGAGTGCATACCTCAAGCCATTTTGGGAATGGATGTCATCTGCCAAGCCAAGTCTGGTATGGGGAAAACTGCTGTCTTTGTTCTTTCGACATTGCAGCAGATTGAACCCGTTGCAGGTCAAGTTGCTGCACTTGTGCTATGCCACACAAGGGAACTGGCTTATCAGGCATGTTTCCTATATCTGAACAAGTTTGGAAGTTTGGATATGGAGACTCTGCATATATGTTTGGTTAGATATGTTTGTTACTTTGATGTTGTCTTGTCTTACTCTATATTCTCTTTACTGAATTTTGCAGATCTGTCATGAATTTGAGCGATTCAGCACCTATTTGCCAGATATTAAAGTTGCTGTTTTCTATGGTGGAGTCAATGTTAAGATTCACAAAGATCTTCTGAAGAATGAATGCCCCCACATTGTGGTAGGAACACCAGGAAGGATACTTGGTCTAGCAAGAGACAAGGACCTTTCTCTAAGGAATGTGAGGCATTTCATCCTTGATGAATGTGACAAGATGCTCGAGTCTCTTGGTATGCCTTCCTTATAGTATCACTGTCTTGAAAACATTCATGTTTCACCAAAGCATCTGGAAAAAAATGTCATCATTTGATCAAGTTATTTTACCTCTGTTCAGATATGAGAAGAGATGTGCAGGAGATTTTCAAAATGACACCGCATGACAAGCAAGTTATGATGTTTTCAGCTACACTCAGTAAAGAAATTCGACCTGTTTGCAAAAAGTTCATGCAAGATGTAATGTCCTGTGGCCAGTTCTACTTGAATTTTGAAGTCTACACTGTTTCAGTTATTCCAGCTTTCTGCAAGTGACATGTATGCCAAGAATACAGTGGTGAAAGCTCTGTATGCTTGCTGTATCATGCTTGCCTATGATCTAATCGACATCTGATGGTTCATTTCAAATGGTTTGGTGGGCAGGGTTTTTTTTGGTAGTCTTTCATCTATATAGAAGGTGGTCCAGAGTTGTTTTTTTTGTAGTCTTGTGGGTTTTTTGTTTCTTCAACTAGGTATTTTTTCCTGTGCTTTTTTATAGAAATTGAGAGGAGAGGGATGGATTGGAAACTTGAGTTGGTTATGTAGTTGGAGAAGTAGATGACTTTGAGCAGCGGTGGTGCACTAGTAAAGTCTCTGCAAGGAGTGATTCAGATGAACCGGGACCTCAATTCGGGCCATGCACGTCATCAATTCATTTCATACTGGATAATCATTAGCTTCTCATGGGCCCCTAATATGCTTTACTGTAACATTTCTTCCTTTCAGCCTATGGAGATATACGTTGATGATGAGGCGAAGTTAACCCTTCATGGTCTTGTACAGGTTTGGACATACACAATATAGTCCTCATCAATTTTTTGAAGTTGCAGTAAATCGTTTATGGGTATTGTGAATAACAGCACTACATCAAACTGAGTGAGCTGGAGAAGAACCGGAAGCTGAATGATCTGCTGGATGCATTGGACTTCAATCAAGTTGTTATCTTTGTCAAAAGTGTCACTAGAGCTGCTGAGCTGAACAAGTTGCTTGTGGAGTGTAACTTTCCATCGATTTGCATTCACTCTGGCATGTCGCAAGAAGAAAGGTCCCTTATCTCTGAACTTTCTGTTAACCATATAAATTGATGTCTTTTGTCCTCTGATAAAAGGTGTGACGTGCATTGCAATTTTATTTAGATTAATTAATATTAGTTGGAGATAGAATGAATGCTATGTTGGTACTTTCAGTTTTTTATGCTGAATGGGTTTGATTTGCAGATTGACCCGTTACAAGGGATTCAAGGAGGGACATAAGAGGATTCTTGTAGCAACTGATTTGGTAGGAAGAGGAATTGATATAGAGCGAGTTAATATTGTGATCAACTATGATATGCCAGATTCTGCAGATACTTATCTTCACCGGGTATGATCTACTTCATCTTCCTTTAGTTGTCAGTTTCTGAAAAAAAAACTAACTCTTAAGTTTCTGTTCCTATCCCCCATGTCTGAAGGTGGGTAGAGCTGGGAGGTTTGGCACCAAAGGACTGGCCATCACGTTTGTTTCTTCTGCCTCTGATTCAGATGTTCTAAATCAGGTTTGTTAGTGGGATTTGGGGTCCTTCAGTAGAAATTGCTTATTGGATCCTTTCATTTTATGTGACATTCCCCTACTTTATGTTACAGGTACAGGAGAGGTTTGAAGTTGATATTAAAGAACTACCTGAACAGATTGATACTTCCACATATAGTAAGCATTTATCTGTCTGCTTTTTACTAGGTCATCCAATCATTGTATTTTGATGTTTGATCTAGGGACCAATGCTTTTGTTTCCTATAATTGGTTGTTGTGTGGTGGTCTGTTTAATTGAAGCTTACACTATCATTGGTTGTTGTGCAGTGCCATCGTAAAGCTTAAGTGAGGCGAGGGAGAGGGAGAGTTGCTCTTGGTTATTGAAAAACTCTTGCTATGAAAATCGACAATGGCTGCTCTAATTGTTGTATTGTTGCACCTTCTATTAACTTTAGGGCGGTTGGCATCAGATGAGATATTATCACCCGGATTTTAAAAATATCTGATGCCGATGTTGCATAATCTCGTCTGTAGACCATATTTAGTTACAATCTGTTTTTGTGGATTGCTTAATCAGATTTGAGGTAGCTTTATTTATGTTTACAAAAAATCAGCTCTTTATCAGTTTTTCCGGCAATCTATTCTGAGACTTCCATAGTTACCATGTGCTGTCATGATTTGGAGCTATGCCTCTTTCTATCTTCTGCATATGCATCACAAAATGCTTGTTGCAAATCTCCTTAAACCCACAATGCTTTGGCTACGAATCCATAGCTCTCTAAGTCAAGCAGGCAATCTCTAGGAATTAAAAGTTGATACAACAGGGATATACTTGAGCCCTATCATCTCCTTCATGAGCTCCAGAGCTTCCTTCATGCATCCCTTCTTGCAATATTCTTGAATCAAACTAGCATAAACTAGATCGCTTGGAACCTTGTCCTTCTCTCTCATCTTATCAAGTACTTGCTTAGCTTTGTCTACATTACCCCCCTCTACATGTAGGTGTAGAGTCGTAAGAGTATGATCTGAGTTTCAGGAAGCCAGTTTTTCGTTTAGTTGAGAAACTCGAGTGTTATTCTTAGATCCTCAGGCAATTCTTCCACTACAACCGCCTCTATCCTCAAGCATAAGCTCGAAAATCTGTAGTCCCTCGCGAGTCTTCCCAATCGAGCAGAACCAGTGTGTTGGTGTGACAAAATCCCAACGAAACACCTGCCCTTTTCATCTCATGAAACAAATCAAGAGCGAGTCCATATCTTTAGACTCGCAGAACATAAAATTAGAGCATTGTAGGTGTGAGTAAGATCACTGAAGGTATAACATGGAGCTTGGATCCCTTGCCAGCATTCTGCCACGGCAGGGGATCATTCATCAAGATCCTAGTAGCTCTACCAACTTTTGCAAAGAGCATGAATCAAAGTGTTTTTACACACACTACATTAACCTTGAAAACTGTGGTTCTTCACTATCTGCAGCAGCTTTAAACCCTTCTCGGATTCTATTCCTTGAGCAATAGCCTTTCATCTCAAACCAGTTTCCGGAATATTTTTCATCTTTAAAACTTCCCAACATTATCAAGTCTTCCTTTCACCAAAAACATTACTAGTAAAAATCCCTTCTTTGAAAAAGGCTTTCTTCTTCTTCTTCTTCTTCTTGGATGTATAAACGAGAGGTGGAGCAGAGCTGCCTTAGCCTTCTTCAACTATGCAATTCTTACTCAAAACTCACTCAAATTCATGCAAGAATTCTCAAGCTCGGTTTGCTCAACAACCCTTTGGTCCTCACCAAATTCACCTCCATTTCTTCTGCTCTAAACGCAATCCACTATGCCTGTTCTCTCATCTTCTCCCCTGAATCACACCCGTATAACCATGACGCCTTTCTTTTCAACACCATTATCGAAGCTTTTGCAGAATCCACTCAATTTAAGCGCACTAGCATATTTTACTACAACAAAATGCTTACACATGGCTTCAAACCAAATAACTACACCTACCCTTTCGTCTTCAAGGCTTGTGCCGGCATTCGCGACTTCAATCTTGGCAAATCCGTCCAGGGGTCGGTTTTGAAACTCGGATTTCACGGTGAATCGCATGTTGTCAACGCAATGCTTCACATGTATTGCTGTTGTGAAGATGGGATTCAGTTTGCAGAGAAGGTGTTCGAGGAAATGCCTAAGAGAAATTCAGTCCCTTGGAGCACGATGATGGGCGGGTATGTGAGGAGGGGAATGTCTGCTGAAGCTATCAACTTGTTCAGAGCGATGCAGACTGCGGGGGTGAGGCCGGATGAGATCACTATGGTGATGGTGCTATCGGCCTGTGCTGACCTCGGAGCCCTTGAGCTCGGGAGGTGGGTGGAATTATACGTCGAGAGGGAGAGGCTTGAGATGAGAGAGAAGCTCTGCAATGCCTTGGTAGACATGTTTGCTAAATGTGGTGATGTTGATAGTGCATTGAGGTTGTTCAACAACATGTCTCTAAGTAAAAGGAGTATTGTTTCTTGGACTTGTGTGATTTCTGGCATGGCATTGAACGGGCGTGGTTTGGAGGCCGTTGCCCTCTTTGAGGAAATGAGACGAGCCGGGGTTGTCCCTGACAGCGTTGCGTTCTTGTGCTTGCTCACTGCTTGCAGCCACTCTGGTTTAGTCGAGGAGGGGAAGCATTATTTCAATTCAATGGAGAGAGATTACGCCATTGCTCCAAAAATAGAGCACTACGGATGTATGGTGGATCTGCTAAGCAGGGTCGGATTAACTGAACAAGCTCTCGAGTTCATAAACACAATGCCAATGGCGCCAAATCCAGTCATATGGCGAACTTTGGTATCTTCGCCTCATGCTCAAGCTCATCTCCTTCTTGGTGAAAGAGTCACCATGGATCTCATCAAGGCCGAGCCTATGCAAGAGGCGAACTATGTGATGCTCGCGTCCATCTATGCCAAGCTCTCGGATTGGAAAAGGAAAACCAGAGTTAGGGAAGCAATGAAGAAGAAAGGGATCAAGAAAATCCCAGGAAGCACCATGATTGAGCTCGGTGATGGGATTTACGAGTTTGTTGCTGGCGATAAATCTCATAAAGAGCACTCCCAGATTTACGAGATGGTGGAGGAGATGGAGAGGAAGATGAGAGCTGTAGGATACGTTTCTACAATGACGAATGTGTTGCTCGACATTGAGGAAGAAGATAAAGAGGGTGCTTTGAATAAGCATAGTGAGAAGCTGGCCATTGCATTTGCGCTGCTTAAAACTAGTCCAAGATCGACTATTCGGATAGTGAAGAATCTGCGGGTTTGTGTGGATTGTCACTCTGCTACTAAACTCATATCTCTCATATATAATAGACAGATAGTAGTGAGAGATAGGAACAGGTTTCATCACTTTAAAGATGGATTCTGCTCCTGCAAAGATTTCTGGTAATCTTTAATGCAAGCTTGCAGTTGCTGCTTCTTCAAGTTGATATATTTCATCTTTTAATAAGTAAATCATTTAATTTTTTTTTGAAAGTCTCGTGTTTGGCTGAGTATTGCTGGAAATTGAAAACAAGGGAAAACTGAGATGGAACTTGAATTCAGTTTGGTGGTTGAAGAGGATGCCACGTCAGTTATCATTACAACAAATGGCATGCACATCAACGATAATCAAATATTATTACACCTACAACATTAGTATTCATACCATTCATATTTTATGACCAAAATAACGAAAATTTTAAAAAAGATAAGTTAAAACATATTCAAGAAATGTTGACACGTCTAAATCATGTGGCATTTCAGTCTCAGTTATCCTATTACTATTAAGTTTAAAATTTCACCTGGTTTTATGCGTGTGAAGAGGGAAGAACAGAGTCCCACCTCACCTTTTTTCATTCCTGTTCCTCGAAGTAAAAGAGCCCTTCATTGATACCTCCGCGTCCATCCATTGTTTCTTAGATTCTTCCACCATAGCAATATCTAATTAAATCCATATAATATGATTACATGATTGCTGCTTTACAATCTTACACTATTCTCCCTATGCCTACTGTCTTTTTTGACCAAGAATTAGAATATTTTGCTATATACTACCCAATTGCCAGCAATGGAGTTTCTGCCTACCCATTTGGCCAAAATCGAATCTTTCCCTCCGTCACCTTTTTCATTCCGCCTCGAGACATGAAATCTTCGAACTAAGCTTCGTGTTGAAATTATCACACACGGAGGGAAACAAGGCGACTGTTTGTGATAAAGTTTTTTCTTTTTTTTGGTTTCTGTTTATAGGGTTTACGAAGATTGAATGATGGGCGGTAGAGGAGAAATGAAATCTCAATCGTTCAAGAAAAGTGGGATTTTATCAGATTCTCATTTGGGATTTCAATGGAGCAATCAAGATTGCAACTTTTATCCAGGTGGTGGGTTGTTTGCCTCTGTGCAAATGGGAAATGAAGGAGATGAGGGTCTGAAATTACCCTATCCTGATTTGCTAATGAAATATGTTTCACTGCCTGAGGGGTTTGGTGAGGCGAAGGGTTTGGGGGGAAAGAAGAAAAAAAAGGGGCTTCAGCTTAAGATTAAGATCTCTAATCCTTCATTAAGGAGGTTAGTTAGTGGTGGGATTGCCGGGGCGGTTTCTCGGACTGTTGTTGCTCCTTTGGAGACGATTAGGACTCACTTGATGGTAGGTAGCAGTGGGCATTCCACAACTGAGGTGTTCAACAATATTATGAAAACAGATGGATGGAAAGGATTGTTTAGAGGGAATTTTGTGAATGTGATTCGTGTTGCACCGAGCAAAGCCATAGAGGTAAGAAGTGTTCTAGGGTGTTGTTCCATCTGTTTTAGCTAGATTTTGTTGTATATTTCTGTGCTTTTGAGCTTTACATGGTTTATTGTTAGCTGGTGTTAATTGTAACTACTGCTGTCTATTAAGGAAAGTAGAAGCTTGAGACCTATTGCTTCACTTAATGGCTATTAGTTTATAGCATGAAGTACTTATAGAGATACTTAATGCCACCAGTTTGGGCTTAGGTAGGTAACTTGTCACTGTGATATATGTTTTGAATCTTGTATGCTGTGATGGTAGGAAAAAATAAGGTGTAAGAGGGTGAAGTTATGTACATGTATACGCGTAGTGTTTTTTCTTGATCTTTCAACATCTTTGATTACTATGTGACTTCAAGTGTTTCACGGGTCACCTTGACAAGGTATACCACGGTTACTGTCATGACGTTGATTTTAATATATATGCTCATTTTTCCTCCTTGAGAGTTCCCTGTAATTCTCTAGGAACACTTCATTTATCCTGTCAAGATCAAGTTCAGAGTGGTTAGTAGTTTTTCTAGAGAGCAAGTCTCTTTTACGCGACAATAAAGTGGTTTTCTAGAGATAAAAAGTGGTTCTCTGAAGTGGAATATATACCAAGAATGCCTTGATATTTAACCTAATTATTTCATATTTGAATATTTTGTACATGTAATATTTCCAGCCGCCTATTTGCTTATCTCAGTTGGTGATGATCTTCAACTATAACACTTTGATGGAACTCTAGTAGTATACTCTGATTTTGATTTGGTAATTGCTCCTCTTTCCTTGTTCATAACTAGTTTTGACAAAACATGTGATCATCTCCCTCAGTATGTACAATTTAATTTATTTATATTCACCAATTAATATGTTTGTACTTTGTACTCAAAACATTATCTTGAAACATATTTACTCTCTTGCAGTTATTTGTTTATGACACTGTCAACAAGAACTTGTCTTCCAAACCTGGTGAACAGCCCAAGTTACCCATTCCTCCTTCTCTAGTCGCGGGTGCCTCAGCTGGGGTCACCTCAACCCTGGTCACCTACCCCCTCGAGCTACTCAAAACTCGACTAACCATACAGGTAAGTAACTAATCCACTTCATATACAGAGTTCATATCAATTTCCGCACCATTCATGCCTTTTGCTCGCAGAGAGGAGTCTACAATGGTCTGCTGGATGCATTTGTCAAAATACTGCAAGAGGGTGGGCCTGGCGAGCTCTACAGAGGCCTCGCCCCGAGCCTGATTGGCGTAATCCCTTATGCTGCCGCCAACTACTGCGCCTACGACACTCTGCGGAAAGCCTACAGGAAAATCTTCAAACAAGAAAAGATAGGCAATATAGAAACACTCTTGATTGGGTCAGCAGCTGGCGCCATTTCTAGCACAGCCACATTCCCTCTTGAAGTTGCGCGCAAGCACATGCAAGTGGGGGCCGTGAGCGGGATGCATGTGTACAACAACGTTCTGCACGCTCTCGCCTGCATCCTCGAACGAGATGGGATACAAGGTTTGTACAAAGGGCTTGGGCCAAGCTGTCTGAAGCTGGTGCCTGCGGCTGGGATATCTTTCATGTGTTATGAAGCATGTAAGAAGATTTTGGTAGAGAGAGAAGAGGATGCATAGGAAATGAAATCTGTTTTGCAGAATATATTTCACAGTGGTTAAACCACATGTCAATTGACATTTTACAGTTTCTTTACAATTTTTTCTTCTAGTGTAGAAATTTTTGCTCGGAACTTGTACTGATTTTGAGATGAGAATCAATATGTTTTCCTGTTATTGCTTGTAAATTTATGTAAAATTGTTTCACCATTTCCAGACTCGATTTGTCAAACAACAAGATCCTCAATTTCTTGTATTTGTAAGGGAGAAGATAGAGAACATACAATTTCATCCCATAATTTATAGCAACCTCATCTCTCTACCATTAAATGCTTACAACAACATTAGCTCTAGCAGCAGCTAATGCATCCTATAATAATCCAACTGCATACCATCTTTAACCGGGGGAAGAAGCCAGCACATCGGAACCCGTCTCAACTGACAAGAGTGTGGAGATCCAACACAACTTGCCTTGGAGGGACTCTTTGCCCTCTCATTCTTCAATTCACACCCAACATCTGAACAATGCATACCTACTTTCTTCCCTCTTGCGCGCCTGCAGTTGTGTTCTTCAGTATCTGCAATTTGTAGGCAGTTTAGCAGCAAGAACATGTGACTAGTTCATAAACATGAAAAATAATCCTCAATCACAACATTCACAATATGATTTTGTTAAGCACAGAGAAGTATGGTCTATTAGATAAAGGAACGAGGTTGTTTCACAACGAATGACTTCATCAGGAAGATCTTTCTAGTAAAGGAACTAATTCCTTTCACCTTCAAAAGACTAAACCATCCAGTTCACGATAGGTGGCTAATCCAGTCAGAGAAAACAAGTAAATGGATCAGAGAGAGAAACGGGCTCAGTGCACGTCTGTGCTACATATTCCCATTCGATAAGCTATCTTACCACTGATGTATCACGTTTGTACAGAAAACAAGAATCACACAAGGTAACAAATATTTTATCCATCATACTGTATGACTTATTTCAAACCATCATAGTTTGGGAAAAAAACACGAAGAGCAAGATGAGAAACCTAGCACTAGGTTTTCAGACATGATAATACATGCACGAGCTCAAAGTCTACCACGGGATTCTTGCAATCAAGGTATCGTGAACAGGTAATAATAACATTAAGCACCTGCGAAAAACTTGTACCTGTCTCAGCATTTGGTTCTCATTTTGCAAAGTGGAGAGCCTCTCTTCAAGCTCAGCATTCTTAGTTTCCAACTCATTAACTCGAGCCTCCAAATCGATCAAATATGCCTTCTTTCTCTCCCTCGCTTGCTGGGCTGAGACTCTATTCCTCAACAACCTTACACCAAAAAAAAAAAATTAAAAGAAAAATTAAATGAACATGATTACCAAAATGCACTTCACACAGTAATAACCAACACCAAGACAAAACCTATTAAGCTCCTAAACAGCCTAAATGCATGAATAGTCTGTTTTCAAGTTTCAACACACATCACAATATGCTCATCCTTATTTTGAGGGGACCCAAAGAATATCTTCGGACAAGAGATGACATGGCTGGATATAATTGGATAAGGATAGCCCTTGCTTTCTCAACATACCTTTTTAACCTCTTGTTTTCTTTGTCAGCTGGGCTCTTCCCTCTCCTCTTAGAGCCCCCTGCTGACGGTTGAGTGGGCCCCACAGTCGAACCCCCATCCTGGCCCGAGGCTGTCGTAACAGCCGCCTCCGCCCCCATCTCCGGCACTCTTCTGATCTCATCATCACTCTCCATGCCTTCACCAAGATTCAATTTTTAAAATAATAAGAAATATGCAGTTTATAACTATGATCCAATCCATTACAATTCACACAAACGCACCTCAATCCGAATGAGAAAAAATCTCACATTCTCGATAAAACTGAAGAAAAATTGACTGATTCTACCTAAAAGCTATGATCTTTGATCTTACTAAAGCCTAAAAACAGAATCCCGATTTACAACAAGCAAACAGAAACAGTGCTATTACTAGAGAGAAAACAAGAGCTCTACTACTCTTCAGACAAAGAAAAAAGAGAAAACAGTGGTATCATTTGAGAGCCAAGACTCGATTTTTTTTAAAACAAAACCAAAACCAAAACCAAAACCAGAACCATTCGGAGAGAGAACTCACTAACTAAAAAAAATTCAATTTCGAGAAGATCCCACCTAAGAAAAAATGAGCTAAGAATCGAAGATTATAAATTCCAAAACAGAGCATCACGTGAACCCCAACTGAACAATGCCGCAAACAAAATCCTCGCAGCAGAAAAAAATGAGTTTAAGAATCAAAGATTAGAAAGGAAAAAAAAACCTTCTTTAACTTCGGCGTGAAGGGCAGAGCTAGAAGACCTCTCACTGCTCGAAGGCAAAGAGCTGGCGGCGACAGAACTCGTGGCCTGCTCTTGCATTTCTCCAACTAATAAAAACACAGCCAATAACTGGAGAGAATGAAAATTGTGTTGAGGAGTGATGATTCAGCCTTCTAGTAAGAAAAAGAGCGGGACGTAATGTGGAAAGAGTGAAGCTCGGATTTACAGTAACCATTAGATTAGGTTAATCTGACGGTGGATAATCAGTTAACGTGGCTGTTTTAGAGCCACACCGTGCTCGATTAATCAAAGGTCGATGAGGTGGGAACGTGGAGAGATTTTATCTGTTCGAAATTTTTATTTGATCGGACGGTTAATTTTGGTAGGAGTAGGTATCTATTTTTAGGCAGAGGAAACCCAATTTCTATTTTCGACCCTTAGAGTTTCAAAAATTGTTAATTCTCACCCCTGAAGTTTCTAACGGTAAAGCATACAGTGGTGTTTGTTTTCTTTTAGAATGAACTACGCAAATGATCCCTGAACTATGCATTTTACAAGCAAATGGTATTTAAACTTTAAAAATATTATGAGTAGTCCCTGAATTAAGGCATAAAGGGAATTTCTGAACTTTCATATCTAGGTATTGGATTTGATATTTTGTTTATCAATCTCTAGTACTAAATATGATATTTTCTTCTAGTTTGAGTACCTAAAATGATATTATTCATTTCACTTTTTCAATCACCTAATGTCATATCTTCTTTCTCTTTCTCTAAATTTTAGGAAGTAAGAAATTATAATAAAAAATACACTATGAAGTTCTTAAATGTATGGAATAAAATTTAAATTATAAATTTAATTATCAAAATAAATTGTAGCTAAATTTAATTTGATTATGATTACTTTTTTTTAATATTAAATATTATAATTAATTAAAAGTTAAGAATTTAGTTTTAATTAAAAAAATTAATTTTTAATATTAAAAAATAATCAAATCACAATCAAAATTAAATTTTGCGACAAATTATTTTTATAATTAAATTTATAATTTTGATTTTTATAATTAATATATTTAAGAATTTAATAGTACTATTTTTTATTTTTATTTTTTACTTAATAAAAATTTTAGAGAAAGATAGAAGGAAGATATGACATAAGGTCACCCGCAATGGGGCGCCCGATGGCGTCCATCGTCCTCGGGCGCGGACGATGCCACATTGTGGGTGGCCGCCATCGTCCGTGCTCTACGTCTGCGACCGATGCATAGGGCGTGCCCTACGTCGTGGACGATGGCCTATCGTCCGCACCATCGTCCGCGCCATTGTGGGCTCGGCGGAAGATGGCGCGGGCGATAGGCCATCGTCCGCGCCATCGGGCGCCCCATTGCGGGATCGACAGACGATGGCACGCGTGTTCGATTTTTTGTATAAATAACCCTACCCCACCTTCATTTGTAATGTTTCATTTCACGATTTCACTCTCGAAACTCACATTTTTATTATTACTACGAAATGGATTCAAGTCCCAAGAGTCCGATGTTTGGGGAGGCGCGTTGGCCGGGTACAGAACCCGACGATTATCGACCGTTCAACGCCAACACGTAGTACGATCCCGAATTCAACACGGAATCGTACGGTTTGGATGACATGGAGCCGTCTCCAAACCGACCCGTCGAGCCCTCCCGTCGCGCCGCCGCCGCTTCCGCCCCCGCCAAAAAGAAGCGGAACCGGCAACGCGCTTACAAGTTGTCACCTCCGGGAACTTGTGAAGAGTACGCCCCCGACCGTACGAACTACCAGCCGGATGAAACCCTCGTTTTGGCGAGGTGTTGGGTGGATATATCGGAGGACTCGATATTCGCGAACAACCAGAAGCATGTGGCGTACTGGGAGCGCATCGACGAGCGCTACAATGCGGCGAAGCCACCGAGCGCGTACAAGCGCCAACGGGAGCAGCTCCGCAAGCACTGGGACCAGGTGAAGAAGCAAATCAACCTGTTCTCGTCGGAGTACGAGAAGTGCGCGAGGGCGCAGGGGAGCGGCGAGAGCTTGAGCGACGTGCGCTCCAAAGCGCTGATGTCGTTCCAGTCCCTGTACGGCGAGTTCAAGCACGAGGCCATCTGGGCGCTCTTGAGGGACAAGCAGAAGTTCCAAGGCGGGATTCTGCACACCGGGGCGACAAAGAGGACGAAGACCACCGAAGCTGGTGGTTACACGAGCAGCGAAAGCGGAACTCGTCCGGTGGACCTCAACTGGACGTACGAGGACATTGAGAGTTCCGGCACACCGATGTCCTCCCTGCGTCCCATAGGCTTCAAGGCTACGAAGGCCAAGGGGAAGGCGGCGGCGACATCATCCTCGACCGCCGCCGTCCCATTGCCGATCCCAGTCCCGCTCCATTCCCCGAACCCGACAGCCGCCGCGTTCGAGCAGTTGGCAACAACCTCGATGGCGAAGACGTTGTTGCAGACGCACAAAATGCTCAAGAAGTGCACGGACTCCGTCGAAGCCGAATATCTCCGGGGGTTGATCGATGAGTTGCGCCGGAATGGGAATTGCGTAGATTAGCCAACTCGAATCGTGTAACTTTTGTTTAATGAATGCAATCTTCGCCGGTTTTTAGTTAATCATTGTGTTTTTTAATTTAGTATGCATTACATATTTGAAAACATTTAAATTAATTAACAAAACAATAGTATAACATATAGGGCGTGCCATAGGGCGCCACATTGCAGGTGGGGGGTAGGAGGATAAAACTGATGACGTGGCGTGTCATAGGGCGCGCCTTAGGGTGCCCCATTGCTAATGGCCTAAAGTGATTGAAAAAGTGAAGTGAATAATATTATCTTAGGTACTCAAATTATAAGAAGATGTCATATTTAGTACTAGAGAGAAATATAAAGAAAATATCAAATCCAATACCTAGATATGAAAGTCTAAAAATACACTTCATGCATTGGGGGCATTTTTTGTGCAAAATTGTGATGAATAGTGAAAAAGTAGTAAAAAAATGTGATTACACCTTAGTTCAGGGACTATCATAGTATTTTTAAAGTTTATGTACCATTTGCGTGCAAAATGCATAGTTCAGGGACCATTTCCGAAGTTGACATCGCAAATACATTGGCAGCCCGGGAAGATTTCTTCCAAGAAAGGTTCGACGCCGTCGGCTGTCCCAGCCACACGACGCTGCAGAAATGTACTGCATCAATCCGTCAGCTTGCGACTGGACAAACGACGGATGTGTTCGACGAGTACCTCCACATTGGAGACAGCACTGGGAGAATGTGCTTGCTCCAATTCTGCAAAGGCGTCCGGGCAGCCTTCACAGACGAATTTCTCCGGAAGCCAAGCACGACAGATTGCCAGTTTCTGCTCCGCCTTCACGAATAAGTGCACGGATTCCCCGGAATGCTTGGCAGCGTCGATTGCATGCACTGGCAATGGAAGAATTGCCCGGTGGCGTGGAGGGCGTCGTACACGAGCGGCCACAAAGGCACCCACCCCACCGTTATACACGAGGCCGCCGCCGACTACCGGCTATGGATCTGGCATGCGTACTTCGGGGTCCCCGGCTCGAACAACGACATAAACGTGCTCCACCAATCCGACCTCTTCGCCGAAGTTTTGGATGGTAAAGCGTCGGCCATCAACTTCACCGCTAACAACCGGCGCTATAAAATGGGATACTATCTTGCCGACGACATCTACCCGAAGTGGCCAACCTTCGTGAAGACGTGCACTAGGCGATGAACGCAAAGTAGACGCTTTTTGCGCAGAAGCAGGAGGCTGCTCGAAAGGATGTGGCGCGGGCGTTCGGGGTTCTCCAAGCGCGCTTCAACATTATCAAAGCCCCGTCTCGTCCGTGGTTCATGGAGAGCATGGTCGACATCATGTATACGTGCATAATCTTGCACAACATGATTGTCCAAGACGAAGGACCCGAGGCGGGAAATTGGTTCGACCCTGAAGCCCCCGGAAGCTCAACCGCAAGTAGTCCGCCTCTAAGTGGAGTGCACCCGTCTATACAAGAACGGTTGTCTATTCGGGCAAGGACACGTGACTCTACCGCCCACGCCCAACTCCAAGATGATCTAATGGAGCACATTTGGGCAAACTTTGGCGGAGGAAATTAAATTATGTATTTTTAATTTTTTTAGGATTTTTAATTATGTTTTTTTTTAATTTTTTTCAAATTTTATGTTGTAATGTTATTTTATTTTTAATGAAGTGTGTTTTTTATTAATTGAATTTGGTTGGAAATAAAAATAAAAAATAAAATTGAATGAATAGTAATTTAAGGGACGATTAAGAGATGGAGGGTTGCAGGTTCTGTCCCTTAGTTAAGGGATGGAGTAAAAAAGTACAGTGGGGCCCGTGAATAGTAATTTAAGGGACGGTTAAGGGATGATTTAGTGACAGTGTTGTGGATGGCCGAAAGAGAAAACAAAAATTCATTTTAATAAATCCACAATTAGGGATAACAATAGTCTTAACTCACTCATTTTGATTTGCACATCGATTTCGGTCTATTTTCGATTTGGTCATCCAACTATTTTTATTTGCATGAACATTATATATATTTTCATACTTATTATATTATTTTTTAATTTCTAAATAAACTCGATATTCTTAGATATTTTAAGACAAGTTGAAGAACTAGAATTCGAGAATAGACACTTAAGTTAAAATTAAATTCGAACATCTACCAAAATTGAATAATTGACCACCAAGAATAATGCCCCTATTTCCCAAACAAAAATAAATTATGTCACTCTTTTAGGTGCAACTCGTGCCATAATTTGTAGTGTTAATGATTTCAGCAAAATATAAGTGTGCATAACAGAACCCTGACTTAGACATGACTTTGGACCTTTACAGTTTTTGGACTGATGCATTTTACTCCATATCATATTATTATCCATACAGAATTAAATTGTGCGATTATTTTAATTAAAAGTTATGACTAATTAAGTGGTAGTAATTTTTATAAGATCAATTATCCATCTAGGTTTGTGAGATTCAATTTTATTAAATAATCATAATGCATATTCAATTATGAGTATAAACCGAACAACTCCTAAATGTCACAAATTTAAGAAATACAGGCCAACATATTTTAAGGAACTAAGAACATCGTGAGTGAATATATAAACTCATATTACAACGAATTCATAAAATGGAGACATGAAAAGAGAATTATTGTACACGAAAGGAATATATAAAAAATTAGATATTTTAGGAGTCACGTCAAGAAATCAATTTCTAGTTTCTTTATTTAAAAATTAGACAAAATTACAGTTTATAGATATAAATGCAATGAAATAAAAAGTAAGAAAAGAGTTTAGATAATGGAGTTCAAATACAGATGATTTTGATTCATCTGTGATTTGTAGTGATGAAGGGAAACATGTGGAGCAACGATTTCTACAAAACCATGCAAAATCACTCAGCTTTTCAGACACAAGAAACAATCTTTATCATCTACTACAAACTAACAAGCTGCTGCTGCAACATGTAATAAAATTTCTATTCACTGCATCTGAAGATGGTTCTAGACTTCTAGTTGGTCGTAATGGTGGATTCAGAAGCACGTGGTTCATAGGGGACGCGCTGTTCAGGTACTCCATCCTCTTCTCGTTTATCCTCGAACCATTTCACAATTCGTTTCCGGGGCAGGTTTGTCACATGCACAATGCTGCTGATCATCGCATTCTGCAACCATTTCAAGGATGACGAGAAGAGAATTGGTGAAACCAAAATTACAAAATCTGAATCAAGAAAATTGGTATTGGAAACATTGGATCTAACTAGTTTCTGTCAAGTAGCAATAATCCAAAAAAAAACTAGCTTTGACATTTTCAAGATTCAATGATATAACTTGCAAGATCACAGTTCAGCTAATGTTGAAATGTTCGATCCTATCAAGTGCAACACTCGTCTCCATTGCACTTAAACGAGACGTCTTCTTCTGATCTAGCATGGATTATAAAAGTTTAAACAGGCATTTTGACACGAACAAAATTTCATGAAAATTCAATCGAAAAGATCCTAATTTCCCTTTTGTTCAGCCTTCACCAACGGTCCAATACCCAATTCTATACTTCTTCACTAGCTTGATTGTGATTAGTACTGAGTTTCAGAAATCGTAAAGCCAAACGCATTGTATATCTTTCTCTTGCTAACTAAAATAGTCTGGGAAATCCTGTGGCAGCCTTCATGAATTCTTCTTGAACTTTATCATGCATGGCTTATCAGTTTTTGGCTACATATTTTGAAAAACAATTGCAAATACTATCATGTGCTAGTGGGAGTTACTCACAGTTGGGCGCTTTGATCGTCTGTAAACTTCTTCGAGGGTTTCAATATGTACTTTCTTCAGCCTTTTTCGAGCAGTCCAGTTGCTTTGCATCACATGAACTGGTGTTTTGGCCTCAACTTTAGGCTTTTCAGCATCCATAGTCATCTCAACAGGATCTTTGATTGTTTTCGCTGTTGTCTCCAAAGCAACAGGTTCCTCTTGTTTCTCCACAGGATCTTTAGTTCTTTTTGTTGGTTTATCCGGCAAAGTAGCACTCAAAATGACAAGATCAGGAGGAGGATCACGAAGTAGTTTGAGAACAACTGCTCTATCCATACAAAGGTCAGTAGCAAGATTTTTTATCTGCAAGAAAGAAGAGAGGTAAGTCATGAAACAGGAAAAGACAATTTTCAAGAATCAAGAGCATGATCACAACAAAAGCAGAAGTTAATTTCAAGAATCATGAGCATCATATTTCACGAGATGTTTCCTTTTCATACAAAGTCAAAATCAGAAATCCGGTGAATAATTAATACTACTATATAAAAGGCCAAATCACGAGGCATTCACACAGAACTAACAAGAGTAAGACTCACACTAGTCTTGCGGCGACCATCCTTTAATGCATACGCTAGCCTCCTGCGTTGCCAATTCCTAAGCTTCACAGGCAGTTCCTCTTCTTCATCATCGTCTTCATCTGCATCCTCATCACTAGCAACATCAATATCATCGTCTTCTTCTCCTTCTCCTTCTTCTTCATCATCTTCGTTCACAACACCCCCAAGTGCAGCAGAGCCTAATGCCACTAATAAGTCATCATCCTCCAAAGCCTCAGCTAGTTCTTTCTCGAGTTTTGCAAGATCTTCCTCACTCACATCCTCATCATCTTCTTCACCATCTAAACCATCATTTTTCAGATCCTCTTCAAGTTGACGAAAGAGCGCCTCAAAAGCATCTTCATCTAAATCATCATCCTCTCCAACTTCTTTCTTGGCAATCTTTTTCTAAACAAGGATACAAAGCACAAATCTTTGAGTCAATACCAAAACCCTGTTCAATCCCCAACGATGACAATTGAAAAAATCATAGTAACACATACAACATCAGAAGTGAGTCACTCAAAGCACAAAACCTTTCCTTGCTTTTTCTTCTTTTTTTTGCCACCACACACACACACATGCAGAAATCAACCTAAACCATCACAGTCACTCCAATAACAGAACAGAACATCACAAAAAAATGAGCAAACACGCATCTTTTATACACAAGTCCAGCTCAAACTAACAATGACGAACCAATGAAATAGCCCATTTACCCTTCCAATACCTAATATACATTTGTATCTTCAAAATCAGGATAAACAAAGTGAAAAATATATATGAGGAGGGTATACCTTGTTTTTTTTCTTGGGAATTAGGGGCGGATTTCCGCCGTCTCGACGGCGGCTGGAGCAGGTGAGAGCGGCGAAGCGCGAGGGAAGCTGACTTGGCCGTAAAGAATTGGCGAGGACTGAGGGAAAGAGGGTTTTTCTGGTGCTCTGAAGCGTAATGGATATGCGAAGAGCATTTGAACTTGACGCCATCTCACTTCCCACCGGAGAAGTGAGATGAGAGAGAGATGGGGAGAAGATGAGAGAGAGAGAGAGAGAGAGATGAAGGGATGAAGCATAAAAATTAAACTGGGGCTATTGATTTTAATATAGTGGGTCTTCTCTATTCATCTTATTGGGCTGCTCTATTTACATTAATTTAATAATACTAATAAATGTGAGTAATAAAGAAGTGAAAACATTCTTTTTTTTTCTGTATCAAAACATAGATTTTGACATTGTAATTTTGGGGATCGAGATCTGCTATGGCGAACCCACCTGCGGCGAAGGGGAAGTGGAACAACCTGCCCAAATACGCTTCTCTCTTATACTTCGTCCTTATCATTTTTCAGGTTCCCCTTTTCAGGTACCTTTTCTGCACCAAAAATTGCATTTTTCCAATTTCAGTTTTGTTTTCGATTGTTGCTTGCGAAGATTGGATTTTTAGATTCAAGTCGACTTATCTTTTGAGCATCAGAAATTAGCTCAATTTGTAGCTTGAACTTGCGGAGTAGTATTTTGAAGTTTTTTAGTTTTGTTTTGAGATCTGGGCAGTTATCACTTCGCACTGTGTGATCGTAGAATTTTGTGGAAATCATATTTCTGTGTCTTTCTGCTTTATTTGTTGTATAACGAAGGTCTAACCTTGTTGCTTGTTTAGTACTATATGTTAGATTTTGATTATGTTGTGCTGATTGCACAGTTTGTTAATCAAGATGTACATCCATCAAGACGGTTATCATGAAATTGCTTTTTATGTATGATTTCTAGTGTGCTAATATGATAAATGAAGTAATTTGTGGTAAATGTAGTTATGGCTGGAATTAGTTGTAACTGGTGAATGTACTCTACTTCTGATTTGGACTTTCAACTCCGTAAAACTTTACGTACGGAGTTGACGTTTTAAGTTGTTGCTGGCTCAATTTTGTTCACCATTAGCTGCATAAAGCTAATGTATTATCCTTGCACAGCACTTGGAACCTCACTGTGTGTGCTTGTGGTAATACTGAAAAACTAACATGAACTAATGTTTGACATTTTTAAGCATTCGGGCCAACCTCTTTTTGTGTTGAAATTTGTGCTTTGGAGTTGGAATTGCATCATCCTAACTAGGAAATGTGTTTGATATTTCATATTTTCATTTGGCAATCCTAATAATTTTCTTACTTGTTTGTGCTGGATAACTAAGATTTGACTTAGTATTGCTTGATTAGGAGATCATATAAGCTGAAGAAGGAGCTGGTAGAAGCTAGGTTTCGACAGTTCTTTTGCAAGTGTTCAACTTGTTCGATTAGATTACTTATTTGATAAAGTTGTAGACATTTAGTGAATGAATGTGTTCTACTTCTAATTGGGAACGGTAGCTTCTTTCTATAAATTTGCCCATTCTTAATCCACATTTTGAAGAAAGAAGTTGAACCTTGTGCTGCTATTTGATAAATGTGAGCATATAAGTTCTAAACGTGATTGTTTCTGCTTGGTTTTGATAAATTTATAGAATAAGAAAAACTATAAATACCATCAAGTCATAATACTCCTAACCATCTTATTTATCTTGCTTTTTGTTGCATGTTTATATTATTTCTCAGGGTCCAATGTCGATCTGGCATGTGCACGACACCTATTCACGTGACAGCCTCACAGCTGATTTCTAGCGAAATCTTTCCTCTTCCAGTGGTAAAGGCTCTTCTCTACCCTGGAGCTATTGTGAACAGCCTCACGACTGACATGACTTTCCCAAGTTGGAATAATCTGTTAAGCATCTATAACTTGACCGACATTAAGGAAGCTTCTGCTGAAGTCGACCTACAACGATTAGAGGTATGTGTTGCCGCTCTTTTCCCTCACCTTGTTTCTTCCACACTTAATAATCAAGCTTACAGTCGTTTGTTTTACTACATGCTACACTCTTTTAAGAGTTTTTTGCTCTCCTTAGGTTCTTGCCGGAAGTTACTTTTGTGTCGCTGGTTCTCTCGTTGGTCTCCTAAAACAGGGAAGGATGAACATGTTTGGGACTCTTTTAGTCATCTGGGGTCTTCTCAAGGAAGGCATTCTTGGAAAGCCACCAAACACAGATCCAAAAAAGGCAGTATTCGTGTACCCGACAATGATGATAGCTTTGCTTTGCGCTTTCTTATCGGTGAAGTACAACCTAAAGAAAGCCGCAGCCCGAACCACCGCGACTCAACCAGCAGCGAAGCCTCTGAAAAGCTCCTCGAAAGCCAAGCTAAAATGATCTGGCCATAAAGAAAGCAGCAGCCCGAATCACCACGACTCAACCAGCAGCGAAGCCTCTAAAGAGCTATTCGAAAGCCAAGCTAAAATGATCTGGCCCCTATATTGGATGTTGTCTCACACTTTCTTATTTCTCATGTATGGTGCATCAATGAACTCAGTTTTGTTGTATATGACCATTTTCTTGCCTCATTTAATTTCCAAAGCCCTTTCAATTTAAAAGTGTGGTTCAAATAGGCCTAGATAACTACATTACTGGTTATTATTATTGTTTAATGGTGAGCTCTCTAGTGATATAAGTTGTAAATAAATTAATGATCTTTAAAAAACTTGTCATAAATGTAAATGAGATATTTTTATGGATCTATTTTTATGAGATAAGAGGGAATAGTGTAAAATGATGATCCAAAAAAGAAAGAGGCCTAAATAACTCCATTACCTACAATTTGCACATATTCATAAATAGTAAGAAAAACAAAAACCATTCAAGCAGAAGGGCAAAGATGAGAGATTTGTGAAAAGGAGCTCCAAATGGCTGGAGAAATTTGAGAAAGAATTCTATCAGTTACATCTCATATTTAAACCCCAAAAAATTGTAACACAAACAACAAAAAGAGGACGATGCAAAACAACTGAAAACTACAAAAACATCTTCTACGGTTCAGCCAACTACACAGTAATCATACAGACATCTGCTTTCTTCATCGATCTCTTTTTATTTTTGTTCTTTTTTTACCTTCTGCGGAACTATCCTACCACCTTTTCCCCATTTACAGATACACAGATTTCCATTTCTTCTTTTTCTTTTTTTCCTTTTTGAAACCTTTCTCCCCAGATGGGTTGATTGATTTTGATTTTCTGAGTAATGCAGTGTGAAAAATATCCTATACCTTCCTGGTTCAGTATATAACAACTCGGAGGAGCCCAGGTTGCGGCTCTGAAAAGTCGAGACCCTCCTCCTCCAGCAAGTAGCGCTGAACAGCAGTCGGGAGTCTAGCAGGCGTGCGCGTTCCCCTAGTGTGGTGACCAGTTCCTACGCATATGTAGACCAGCAATCTTTGATCCATCGACCTAGCTGCGTTCCTCATCACTGCCAGCTCACGCTTGAGGACATGAATAGCTTCACTCACATGTAGACCGTGCAGATCGATCATCTGTTCCCTCCCGTTCGTCGGAATGTCCGAATTCCTGCAAAAATAAAAGATGAAGGATGGATAATACAAGCAAGGATCAACAGAGAACAAGATAATATTCGGGTTTTGTAGCAATGGGTAGCTCTCATATGGTCGAAGAACGCAAACCTCTGGCGAAAAATAGATTCTTGTGCTTTCCCATGAGATGCTTTCATCTGCATATTGTGCAGCTGTCCCTTAATGCTCAATTCCTTGGCCAAGGCCTTGTTACCAACGAGGTACGCTTGTCGTGCCTAATCTCACATTAAATATGTCAGATGAGATCAACAACGGAAGTAAAATGTGATCATGATTTATATAAAAGCTTCAAAAATGAAATATAAACTCCTTAGTTAATTAGCATTTTCAGAAAGTTCCTACTGTGTGGGAGAAAGTGAAAGAAGCTGAGTTGTGATGGGTTCATAAGAACTGACAACATTCGGTTCCACAACAGATACAAGTACAACTAAGAGTATAAATAGATAGATCTAATGCACCCCCCCTCCCCAAACAGAAAAGATGAACCTTGGGAAGAAGAGCACAATTGAAAATGTAGTCGACTGCACAAGTTTCCACAACTCGAGCTCCCGTCTATGGAAGTATACAGCCATACAAAACAAATGCCTCTTGCACCCCTAGTTCACACATAAATACTCAAGGAATAGTAAGTACTTAGCATATTTATTTATATTCATCAAGACACGTAACAAAAGGGTATAACTTTGTTTTTCCAATTTTTTTTCTTTATTTGACTTCCAGCCTTTAGACTGCAGACAAGACATACCTGCTCAAAGTATACATTGGGCACACGTGCATGATCACGAGCTTCCTCCCGCATTTCAGAGTACATGTTTGCTGCCACGTCAATAACGTTAAAGCATATAGTATACTTGTAGAATGCTGAATGCATGCTCCTAGAATTAAAAATATTAAAAAGCAAGTAAAAGCAACATTTCCTATGAACATTACCGACTGCATCTCCAGTTTCAAGCCAGACAGGAGATGAGCGAGCTGATCCCCGGCTTTGTAACCTATCACCATAAATGCCCCTCCCCTGGCCACTGTTGTATGAATTTGCCAGTACGTGAGAGCTTCGACTCGATCCAATGCTTGCATCTGAAGACCCATTTCTCTCGTATTTCCACATGCTAGAATCTTGAGGAGCCATTTTCCTGACAGCCGAAGCAAAATCCGTAGCGCCTCTTGATGGAACAAAGGAATTGGATCTGAACAGCAATGAGCCTTGCTTTTCTGGAGAGCGATAGGGGCTGCCATTTTGGGGAATACCTAAATCGTTTTGACAATCTCTCACAGAGAGCGCAGGAAAATCCATTGAATTAAGATTTGGAGCAGATACAGTTTTTGAAGTAAGAGTCTGATTTAAGCCACCATCAACCTGAAGCTGTAAAAAACAAGGTAATATACACTTAATTCTAAAGAGTTTAATGCATCAATTATAGATATCACAAATATTTTCAAGTACTAAATTACCATTTGACACTTATATCCAACACATTATGTTGGAAATGATGAGAATAAACTTATAAATGTTTTAAACAAAAATTGGTAGGCTAAGAATGCCAAACAAAACATCCATGGCAAATCAAAAGTTGTTTGAAACCAATGCCAACAAAAGTATCATACCTCTAGCTGAGTAAGCATCTCAATTGTTAGGTTTAAATCGCCTCCGTTTGCAAAATAAACCTCTGCAAGACTTTCAGCTGCGAAACCAGGGAATTGTGAAGCCAGGAACTCTAGAGGGCCCACATCTGAATTATCTAGCATTAATTGCTCACTTGACATATCAGCTAGAAGACCATGTCTTGGATTCCCATCAGTCCCTTCTCTTGCAAGAAGCTGATCGTTGCTGACAATCTGTTGGTCCCAAGGCTTAGAGAGAGATGAATGATAACTTGTTGGTGACAGGTATTCTCCATAAGATGAAACTGGATATCTCAGCTGTTCGGCATGACTGTTTCCATTAACAGGGCGAGGAGATAATCCTTGTTGTTCCTTCAACATAAAACCACTACATATTGAAGAAGAATATCTTGGACCTTCGTTAGCATCAGTCAAAGATAGGCCTGAAAATGATAGGTTATTGATCCCTTGATTATCATCAATACCCATGACCTTAAAGTCGGGAGTAATATCATCTGGGAGCTGATTGCGCCAGTATTGCTGGGCTTCGTCATCGGAATTGTTCGAGACTGATGACTCTGTTCTGTCTAATATTCCTTTCCCTGGGCCAGAAGCTGCGGACGTAACAAATTTTGAGGATCCCTCTGCATTGTTAGAGCCAGCTACAGGTGATCTCAGAGCAAAAGGAACAAATTCTGTGGCGTTGGGGTTCAAAGTTAATTTTGAAGCACCAAGGTTTTTGTCACCAGAAGAAGCTCCCTTTCCCGACAAGTACATCGTATTAGTACCACACTAGTGTTTCAGATAGGCAGAAAAAGGTTATACACTTAAAAGAGATAAGAAACGAAATGTCTTGATGGAACAACCAAAGCCGCAGTACTGAATGTGGATCACCCAAATCCTGCATATGAATTCAGCCATCCAAATTAGCAAGTTTTATGAATTATGACTTACAAGATTCACACTTTCCCGTCTTTTGGGAACCACCAAAGCAGAAAAAAAAACAAACAAACAATGATTCTATAATACGTTCAACGACATGTGAATAACAAGGATCCATGTTGCGACACAGTTTTTAATTAATTAGCACAAACCAAGATTTACTGTAAAAAATTTACAGAATTTTGAAATGAAAGTCAAAGAAAAAATAATTTTAATACAATGAACCGTAACAACCGCACAAGCATCCAATGAAGATCAGTTATGTTCCCTTTTTCGAGAGGCAAGAATAAACACAAACATACACAGATGACTACACATAAAAAATCACACACAAAAATAGTAACCAAACACGGTTAAACATTCTTACAGAAAAAAAAAAGACAATAATGACACTATCAACTGCACAAAATTGATTTCCTTTTCATCTACAAAAAGCAAACACATTCATCATCAGTCATAACTCATAATCGTCCATACGCACACTCACACCCACAACAAACAATACTAACCTTAAATTTCGCTAAAATTCCAAAAAAAACAGCAAATAAAACAAGATCAAGCGCAAATAATCGGAAACAACGGCTTTGAACTTCAATCAGAAAACTTATCACCATAGATCTCTCAGAATCCGAGCCCTACAACGAAGGAGATGACAAAATACACTATCCAAACAGAATCAACGCATCAAACAAGATCTAGGTTTGTATCTGAATATACCTTTGCGCAGGCCTGTGGTAAAGGAAACCATGTCGAATGCATCCATAACCACACGAGAGTAAAAGGATGAGATTCGTAGAGATTCCGAGCTTTAAAAGACTGAAATTTAGAAAGCAGTTAGGCCTAAAATATCAGTATTGATCGGAAAACAGTAGTCGATACCCTTTTTTTGCAATTATTTTTGCAGATTGTTGAGGGCTGAGGCTGTGAACTGAGCCAAGGGAGAAGAGGGTGTCTCTCTCTCTATCTTTCTATCTCCAATTCAGGCTTTTCATTCTCTCTCTTCTTACCATCTTCCTTCAATATTATTCCTTTTTTGCCCTTTGCCTTTTCATTTTCTTTTTCATTTTCAGTTTTGCTTCAACTAAATTTAAGCGCAACTTTATTAGGTTTCGTCGTTTTCTCTTCTCTATAAAATAACTACACTCTCAATATAAAACAATTATTTTCCTTCAAAATAATGGAGTAATTCTTAAATCCAAAAAGCAGTAGTCATTTTATAAATTTTTAGATCATCTATAAAAGTTAATTATCATTTGTTTTTTAAAAATGAATTAACACTTAAAAATAGAAGTTATTATTGAAAGCTGATAAATTTATTGATACAAGAAACATGTTTTTAACTCGAATAATTTAGAACACTATCATGACATAATACATGATTTAGATTTTAGTAGTATGAGACTACATGAGTACATATTGCACGTGATAAGGTCCCTTTGCGTATTTTATTAAAGAAATTATCATTTTAGAGTAATTTTATTATGTTGCCTTTTAATCATTCATTTTCATATAAATATCTATCAGCTATTCAATTAAACCGTAATTTCTACTTAAATTTGCCATTGTTTCACGAGACAGATACATGGAAGTTAGTATTTTTAAATTTATAATACCGGTTGACAATTCAGCATGTCGTGGAAGTGAGATTTATACTTTGTTTTAATCCATATCATTGTCACATCAGTATCATTTCATTGAATGAGATAATAGTCAGAAAATTATTTTTATTGTATAATTGCAGTTATGCAAAGCTATGGTTTAATTCACAAATTTAAAAATTATGAAATTAATAAAAATTAACTAAAATTATATTTAAATGAGAATTTTGTCAATTATTTATGTACTACCATTAGACAACAAATTCAATTCGTGGACCAATTTTAAGAGTGAGAAAACGACATGCGACTTTATATGTGAAGTGGCTTTAATTTCAACAAATAAATCTTGTGTGGGTCATAAGTGCAGGCATTCACTCCGAAGTTTAAAAATAGTTTATATACTTGTTTGAGGCATAAATATCCCACCCAATTCTTATAGACGCCACTATGTGAAAGATTTAAATTAAAACATCAAATACTCCATCCGTCCCATAAAAATATGGGTAATGGGAATGTCACGGGAATTAAGACAAAATTGGTAAAGTAAGAGAAATGAGGTGAATGATAGTATGGTAAAGTAAGAGATGAGAGAATAATTATAGTTAAAGTAGTGTTAGTGGATAATGAGACTTATATTATTAAATTGATATAACTTTTCAAAAATGGAATGCACATATTTTTGTGGGAAACGGACCAACATGTAAAGTGCACATATTTTTATGGGATGGAGGGAGTGTAGATCTCTTTGGCTCCTTATTACGGTTACAAACTCGCTATCAATATCGCCGATAGCATATTTTAGCTTAGGTGTACCTAGAAGTTGAATGATACGAGCATAGTGGCAAAAGAGTGAGCAGGGAGTCGAGGACGACAGTCTCGGCCTCTGGAGTTGAGAACGACAGCCGGCCAGAGGCCGAGACTGTCGATGCGCAACCACCATCGCCAGCGCACGAGGAGCCTATGGCGTTGCGGATCCAACGTCGCGCGCACCGACCCAAATATCTTCAGGATTACTCCTAGACCATGCAAGGCACGCCCTTATATATTTTTGCTATTTGTTTTATTTAATTGTTAATGCTATTTTCTTTTAAAATTGAGTCGGGCCTTAAGCCCAATTCAGGTTTTCTTTGCAATTGTTTCTCGAATTGATTAGGAGGTCAAACCGCATGGGTTAGATCTAAATATCGCTTTTGCTTGAACAGTCTACAAAAAATCTAATAATCATATTATTTTTCTCCTTCTCGTTTTCACGCTATTGGTTTCTCTCAAAACCCTTGCTATCTATCTTGATTCTTTCGTCGGAAATTGCAAATTAGTCACGTTACTGTTTGAGCGATCACGACACAACCTATCAATGAAACAACTATTTTTAAAAGAACATAAAGAAAAACAACGACTAGAATGTGAGAGTCATAATTGAAAAGTTGATTCTTCACTTTTTTTCTCACATTCAAAATCATGCATGAGACTTTCATTCACATGGCTCCTTAACAATAAAAGAAAGAAACTCATATTCTTTTATTTTTCATTACCAATAACGAAAATTGGCATCAAGTAGACCATATATCCAAATGAACGAAAATACAATCCTCACGTTTATCGAATTTTAACCAAAAGCTTCTTGCAATAGAAATATTTTGTGAATCGAATTTTGCACTTAGACTACCATATCTGATATCTCAATATATTTCATTATTCTAAACTTATTGGTTGTAGTAGACTCATCAGAATAATGGTGGTGGCACCACACGTTCAAAGCATGTGGGCTTCATAGCTTTGGTTTTTCGGGTTTGGCCCGTGGGCCCATCATAATTGTTTAATCTAATTAGCTCAGACAGTCGAAATTTACTTTGTCAACTGTTAGGCCATTAACACACATAAGTCATAAGTCAAGCCATAACTATGTCACATCACTATTCCGCTTATATTATGTGCCATGTCACAATTCAAACAATGTCATGATTCTCATGTCATAAATCACACTTTTCTTCCATCCCATCATAAGCGACTCACTTTACTTTTTAGAATGTTCCATCATAAATGAGTCATTTTCATTTTAAGCAAAAAATTATCTCTCTTACTTTATTTTCTCACCTATTTTTTTTCGTTTCACTCCTCTATTTTCACTCTCTCAAACTTTCCCCTTTGCACTTTAACTCTTTAAAGTAATTCCTTAAATCTTGTGTCAAAAGAAGTGATTCGATTATGACGGGACAAAGAGAGTAGAATTTAATTATTTTATTTTATTTTGTAATTATTGTTCAATTTCACATATTTCTTACTACTTTATGTATATAATTAAAATAAACAATTCAAAAGTATTAATTAAATTAAAATTACTACATAGTTTAATTTTTTGAAAACATCATTACTAGAGATAAAATAAAGTTCAATACGTTAGTTTAGAAATAGTATATATGAATTGTGATTGTTTGATGTTGAATTAATCGACAAACAATGATTGAAATAAAAAATAGTACTAATAAATACTATACTAATTTCAGAATTTTATAGATATTGAGTTGTGGTTCAGCCCAGCACCCTGCAACACAACGTCTGATCCAGACCGCTACAGAATCGCTGACTCATAGTCCGGACTTGCACTACTGTCCCACTAAAAATAAAAAGTTATCCCATTAATAATGAAACGGTTACTAAAGTGGAAACAATATTATCTTTATTTTTGTTTCTCTATTACTTTACTCTTTTTACATTAACTCACAAAACAATACTGCATAAAAACTCGTGCCGAAAATCAAATATTTCATATTTATTGGAACGGAGGGAGTATTAAATAAATAGTAGGCTAGGGCCAAAAAAAAAAGCTAAAAAAATTGGACTACATTTGAATTGCATAATGAGAACATCCATTTTCGACTTTTTTGTTAAGTGCTCAACTAAAAATGTATTGAGTGGGTACTTTTACTACTAAAACTACTACTATAAATTATAGCCATTCGAATTTAGTGGACTACAAAACACATTTTAGTCTCTTTTTAAAATAATTTTGACGTGGATTGGATTGGAGAAATCACAGTATAAAATTAACAATGTTTTTCGTAGTAGTATGCTTTTACTGAACATATTTTGAATTTATTAGGTGGTGACCTCGCTAATGTCAACCCGGGAATAGTCAATATTAGAATATTCTTAGACAATTAGACATATTTGAAAATTTAAAGATTTATTGAAATTAATTTATTATAAAAAAGATTAAGTATGTTTAGTGTTATAATTTGAATTATTAAAATATGAATTTATTTCAATGGTGCATCAAGCTATTTGATACGCATGTTATTGCATGAATGATTACTTTGATGTCATGTCCCCAATCAATGTGTTATTATTCTGAGTCTATAATAAGTTTTTTATACTCATAAATTAATAATGACCTGCTACTGATTAAAAATAAAACTAATATATATAGTAGGATCGGAGTAGTAATTAACCCTTATATAAAATCAAAATTTGTGAATTTCTTAATAATTAACTCTTATATACAAGGACAAAAATAAAACTAAAAAGTTAAAATTCTTTTTTAAACGTTACCATGAATAAAAAAGTCAAAGCAATAGGTAAACAAATAGTAGTACTAATCATTTGATTCATTTATTTCTCGACCTAACAAAGACTTAATATTCAACAATGATATACTTTTTATATCACCTAATGTTTTATTAATTTACTCATTCAATTCTCACGTAATCATGTTCATAATAACATCACAAACTATATATCGATCAAGATTTCATCAATACTCAACTTTACACAACGGTGGAGCTAAGTGGAGTAAAAAAATCAATCAATTTCACTGTCGATTCATGAGAGTCGAAAAACTCTATTAAATTCGTTTTTATCATTGATCGCCGAATCGCCTCTGCCTTCCTAAGTCAGCGACAATCTTTTTTACGGCATCCGACTACACAAATTTTGTTTATTGGATCCGCCATTGACTCAATTTGCAATTTTTTTTTACTACAATTAATGCTACATTTGTTTACACAAGAGGTCAAATTTGAATCATTTGATACCAAATGAATAACCAGCCCACAGATAGGGAGCAGGGGATGGCGCTGTAGCAGATCCAGGCTCGTTTAGGACAGCAGTGAAAACACTGGGGCAAAAAAGCAGATTTTCACCGTTGCTTTATCCAATCATTGATAATGGCATTGGCAGCTTCTGTCCGATTATATTAAACACAAATCACATTTCCTTTTCCTTCACACACACCTCATGGCAGCAATGGTGAAGGGAAATCCATAAAAACCCTATTTTTATTTTCCTCTAATTTCTACTCAGAGAGCCAAAAAGGGCTCCCTGAAATGTATGTGAGATTGAAGCGTCTGATCATTGGCGGAGAGATTGTTGTAGAAGAGAGTGAGTGGGAAAAGGAGAGATAAATAAAGATCAAGAATCATTCAAGATTCAACCAGCCACCATAAATTCATGCAGGTAAAGATCCATAAATCCCTCCATTTATTGTTTTCCATTTGAATTGAAAAAAAATAAGTAGAAAAGATTGTTTTTTTTAATTCCCAGTTTCCGTTGAGCATTAATTCCGGCGTGTATATATACAAATATCTGTTTTAGCCGTTAGTTTTCTCTTCTCTACCAACAGAAATCTTCAATGGAGAACTGTTCAAAGCCAAAACAAGCAATAGCAACAACTGTGTTGAAAGCAACTGAGCTCGCATTTGCAAAATGCGAGTGTTGTGGCCTCACAGAGGAATGCACGGAGGAATACATAAAGCGCGTTTGTGAGCGATTTTCGGGGCGTTGGATTTGCGGGCTCTGCTCTGAAGCAGTGAAGGATGAGGTGATGAGATCAGGGAAAGGGATTGGGAATGAAGAAGCTCTGAATCAGCACATGAGTTTCTGCAGGAAATTCAAGAATCTGAGCCCTCCAAAGAGTCCAAGTGATGATGAGCTCATCTCCGCTGTCAAGCACCTGCTGTTCAAGAGCTTGGATTCGCCCCGATCCAGTCCGGTCAAGAGCCGGGGTATGATCCGGTTGGAGAGCTGTTTATCTGCTCTTGATTCTTGAGAGACAGCTTTGAAGGTAGAAATTGGTTGCTTTATTTGTTCTTGAATTTGGAGACTGGCTGCTATTGCAAAATGTTTGAGATATGTTAGGATTTAGTTGTTTGTAGTTGGTTGAAGAATGTTTTCATTCCATTTGTTTCAAGTTAATTGAACTGACTGATTCATTTGCAAATCTGTTTTGTGCTCCAGATTGATTTGATCTCTTACTAACAGAAGCAAGAAAATGAATGCTCTTAATCTGATACTGGTTTTCTGGTTTGTTCTCAATATTTCTGAAAGCCCTTTAGCTGACATAGATTTAAATGAGTTAAGCTTGTAGTAATACTCCTAATTGAATTCTTTCCTGCGTTGGATCGATACAAAAACTGGAAAAAGATGGTTGTGTAAATATCTAGTTTCATGTTTGGTGGGGTTGAGCTGGAGATTTAGAGCCATGAATGATACCTTATGTTTTTGCTTTGTTCTGTTCTATTAAGTTTTATGATATATTTAAAAAGTTTTATGATATATTAAAAAAAAATTATAATGTCAGGATTGATGCTGGGAGTAGTTTTTAGCAACCACAGTGGAAATATCGAATAGTGAACCCAACAGTATATTGATACCAGATAAATCTGTTACTACTACTTTCTGTCCATTTCTGATTTTCATGGCTGGGGAAAATTATCAGAAATATACAAAAAAAAAAAACTGTCCACAATATTTTTGGCATAATTTAAAGTATATACTGTGGGAGTCGGTTACTTGCGCTAATAATGAAAACGGATATCGAAAAGGGATGTGGTAAGCAAAAATTCTAATGCCTCCAATTTTCCAACTCAAATTTATATTTTCATGTGGACATCGTTACTGCAATAGAATGCGAGATTGAAACACAATATCGAACAAATGTATCTACAATATGAGACTGAAACACGATATCAAACAGATGTATCAACTGACAATTTTTAGACATCTCAATGTCTACTAAAGAAGATAAAACCAACGATTCAAGCAAACTAAGTTCTTGACAACATAAGAAAATGGGTAGCACAGCAATGCTTCCAGAAATATGGCTGGTACAGTTGCCACTAGTTATACATGCAGTTAGAAAGCGGCTGCAGAGACGATCATAAACGAAACTTGTTTAGTGTGTCAAATTAGTTCACCTGAGAGAGAACAATCGTGCAGAATCCCCTTCACATGGAAGGCAGACACAGTACCTCCGTTGCTCCTGGTCAATTATCTTCTGCAAAAGAATAGAATCTCTAATTCAAATATGTGCACATAGCAGTGGCCAAGAACTGAACTGCTATTGCTAGCCCTCAGTTTTCAGTGAAACTAATTCACTATCCTGTTGCTGGCCTCTCGGCCTCAAATTCCTAGGAAGCAATCTTCTAAACCTGTCAGGAAACCTGTAAAATTGCATGAACAACAGAAATTGTATGAGTTTACAGTGGTAAGGCACAGAAGCATGGCCAAAACATATGAAAATACAGTACGAAACAACACATTTGTAGGGAAGACAAAAGATCAACTGAATTGATTATCTAATGAGTTATAATTATCCAGGATAGTTAAGGATTTAATTTTGGGGAAGGGGGTTTTTCCATTTTTACTTTCATGTCTTTCCGGCAGTCACTATGTCAAAAGGATGCTATGTTTGGGAGACTATAAACAGAACAAGATGCAGTGCGGGTGATCAATTGAAAGATTTTGACAGTTATGACTTACAGATCAAATCTTTCATAAATGGCCCTCCGCACTGAAGAGTTGAGACCATAGGCTATCGAGTTGAAAAGGCCCTTATACAAGTATCAGGAAGAGAGAGTTTAATAGAGGACGGAGAGAGTAGACTCTCATGAGAAGTTTTATGAGTGTTTTTATGAGTGTCGGAGATTTACCATAAGTGCAGCCATGCCAACATCAAGAACAGAAAGCCAAAAGATCTTATGACCTGGTTCGATAAAGTCGTGCATACGGTTAATCGTGCCGAAGAACCATGATCCAATTAGAATAAGTGGATAGTAGCCCCATCGATTCAGTGCCTGTCAAGGAATGCAAGGGAAAAATGAGAACACTGTGCACCCAGAAGTATTTTCTTCTTTAAATGCACATTCAGCCATACAGTATACATCTGCTTTTAATAATCAGAAGTAGTGACTGTATTATAATAAGTATGACAGAATAACGAATTCACTTGGAGTGGGTACGTATTTGGACATTTTTCCATGAAAAAGTAAACAGACATAAAAACATGTCTAAGATCCAAGGTGCTCAAAGTATGGGACATTAACAATATTATTTATTCTATATATGGTATACAAGGTACGGTACTGAGATCTGGTATACATCCATGTGAATAATATACTTGATAACTAGGCAATGGGCATGTATTTTATCTAGCTTGTTCCCAGTTTTTCTTCCACCAATAAGCTAACGGAAGATATTTTACCTTCATATCTGGTCGTGCATCTGATTGATAACCACGCTCTGACATTCCCACTGCCATCTGTAAAAACAAGTCATAGCATCAACATGGGTTCATTCATCCAAACAGGGAACATGTATGCCTCAGTCAATCCCACAAGCATAAAGATAACGCATGAGAAAAGAAGAATACAGGTTACTACATACACGAGTGGCATTTTTTAACATGCGTATCACTTGAAAATAGGTGAAGCCATTGAAAAGAATTGCACCCCACAGCGGTGCATAAAATGTTATAAATTGGACCACCTGCAGGTGCAAAATAAGAGTTAGAGATGACTATGTGGGCTAAAAGAATAAAAAAGTGTCATCTAAATACCAGATTCATTTTATAACAAAGTAACAATTCTTATAAACATAGTTGACTGTGAGATCATAAAACAGATTCTTTATTGACAGATTTCATAATGATTCACATAATGTTATCACACAGACACACACCAGCACCATATTTGGGTTTCATTATCCAGAACAAAGATTACATATGAATCATGATTTATGAAAGAAAACACAAATGCTAGCATGCATCAATATTAACAATTTGAAGTCATAATCAGTTGCAACTGGAAAACATGCCAAGTTCACTCCAATTCCAGCAAGAAACCCTTAACCCAGTTTATTCAGTGCAACTGGAAAACATGCCAAGTTCCTGTAAACCCAAACAAAATCTTGCATTGCATGGTAAACGTGCAAAATGAATAGGGGTCAGATTGAGATTAGAGCATACTAATGTTAATTCACTCCTATTTATAATAAAAATATTATTCAGATTTCACAAATAAAAAAAGGAAAAATACTTATTTCAATATCATGTTTTCTATTATTGTTTTAAGCATATTCCAGATGTATCATAAAACAAACAAAATATGAAAACAAATCCATAAACTAATGGTAATGCAGCATACTAACGAGAAGAAATCAAAGTAAAAATGGTATCATGGATAAAGCCTTATATACTTGCCTGTCCTGTGAGCCCTCTTTGTGCCCAACACCAAGCACCAACATGGCTTATATGACCATGATGGTGATTGCCAATAGAACGAATTACTGTCATAACAACAGAAGTTCCTGGAACATTCATTCACTCCAATTAGCCCGAGACAAAAGATACAAAAGCACAGAATCCTAGTAGTACTAGTACTCCACTATATAAGAAATAGACTAGGAAATGCTGTTACATATAAAGCATACCCCAAACATACAAATGAAACATCGGCTCTAAATCCTCCACATCAGTTTTATGTCTAACAACTGTTCGGTGCAGAGTGAAAGCAATTGTAGTGGTCCACAGGAAAGAAGCAACACAGAAAAAATGTGTCGCGTAGCCTTGAGCATAACAAAAGTATCCTTTTGAAGGATCCCTGCATATAACACATTCATTTTAACAACTAAAATGGGACAATCTTCATCCGTTTTATGGAGGATGGAAAAAATTGACTGCCAGAAGAAAATAAGAGAAGTCATTACCCAATGATGCTGAAGAAACTGCAGAACATGTCCTGCACCAGAAATTAATAATTAACTTGGCATTTTATTTCGTATACACAAGAAGATTAAGATGAAGAATCAAGAAAGCTGAAAATTCACAAATAATGCCCACCAATTGCACTGTAATGTGGAATTTTTAGGAAAAGCACCAAATAGAACAAAATGGATCTCGTACTGAAAACATCATATATTTATTGATCAAACATCAACTGAACACTATTGTAATGTTAGTTATAAACAGAGCTGTGACATTACACAAAGAGGAACATTAAGAATAATAGATACACATGAATCCCTAGCAATATCAGTGAACAAATTTCCATTCAGTTTTGCAGCAAAAACACTAGTGTAACCTTAATTGGGCTGAAATTTCAAGCAAATACCTTAAATAGTTCAATTTCAATTTCATTAACAATGTGCAGAACATATCATATTCAACCGAAAACACAACACCTCGAGACCACAAAAACATAAAACCTTGCATCGAGCTAAAATTAATACTAGTAATAAGCTAAATTGATGCTGTTCGTACTACTAAAAGCAATTACTATAACCGAAACTAGCGAAAGAGTAACGCAACCTAATTTTAAGGGAAGAATAGTAAATAGTAGATCACAAATAACAAAATGAGCAGGAACACTTACGGAGAGAGCGAGGAAGAACACGAGCTTGAAGGAAAACTTGCGGAGCTCCTTGAAGAGTAAATAGCACAGGACTATGAAGCCGGAACCGACGAGCGAGAGGCTAGAGGCGCCGCTGTTGATTGCGGTCAATATACCGCGCTCCGCGGCCGTCAAGTTACCAGTAACAGCCTGCGCCGACGCCATTGCATCAGTCACTCGATCTCAGATAAAAATCTAAGAACTAAATCGGAAAACCTCCAGCATTCCACAATCTGCTTTCTCGTCAGTTTCAATTTTCATAACATCTTCTTCAGTAAGCCAAGAGTAAAGGGGAAATCGATTTCAAAAGAAATATAGATAAATTTAATAATACTGATTGCCTAATCACCAAGACGCTTTGGCCGAGTGGTTAAGGCGTGTGCCTGCTAAGTACATGGGGTTTCCCCGCGAGAGTTCGAATCTCTCAGGCGTCGTAATTTTTTTAATATCTCATTTGAAAAAATATGTGAAGGTCATTTGATTTTGATTTATTTGTTTGATACTGTATTAATTTTTTTTAAGTAATAGTACCAATTTCTTTATCAATCCAGGATATTGGTATTTATTTCCAACCTTGTTCAATTTTTGTCTCTATATTAGTACAATGTAATTTGTACTACCAAACATTTTTTGGAACTAAAAAATACTCCCCAATACTCCTACTTGAAATAATACCCTATCGATAAGGACAATGATGGAGCTCCGAGACTCGATTATATTAAATCAAACAATGGCATATTGCATTGAGTGTGTGTATAGTATATGTTACTAATAATAATTTTTATTTATTTTTTCTTTTGATAGAGATTTAAAATAATGACCAGTTTATTTAACTAATATTTTTTTCTTACCAATTAGTACATTATTTTACCTATTTAACAAGTATATATATACTATTATTATTAAAAAATTAACATCATGAATATTTGACATGTTTGCTGTCGAGTCCTTTGGCATTTTATTATTCTAAGCATCTTCTTTATTTTTATCAAAGTTCACATTTCGTCTGTCATGCATCATCATTTAGCATCTTTATGAGTATTCTTTGTTCAATTCCCATGACAATGTTAATCAAGTTCGTCAGTATTTAGCAGGCTTTAAGTATTTCTACACGATATATGGAAATCTGAGAACACTAGCGGACAGTAGCGGATCCAGAAATATTATATTGGAGGTACGATAAATAGTTACACGAAAGATTTAACAACTAATCAATTTTTTTTATTCTATTATCCCAATCATTTTTTTTCAATGAATCACTTCATTATATATAAAAATAAAATTATTTTTTATTCTTATTACTTGAAAAATA
Organism: Salvia splendens; assembly: GCF_004379255.2. Taxonomy (NCBI): domain Eukaryota; kingdom Viridiplantae; phylum Streptophyta; class Magnoliopsida; order Lamiales; family Lamiaceae; genus Salvia; species Salvia splendens. The sequence goes on along the minus strand of NC_056036.1, from coordinate 6,889,560 downwards.
TTACTACTATTTAAAATGCAGGTTCTTATATATTTATTTAACACAAACGTTATTTTGGTTTAATTTTTTTTTAATATTTTAACCAAAACAAAATACATAATATTTTATGTATAATCCCCAAATATGAGCATAATTAAAAGTCATAAATTATAAAAATTATATCCAATTATATATACTTTAGTTATTGGGTATGAAACAAATGAGAGAACAAATTATTTGGAGTATTATATTCAATCATATCCATACGTAACAGCTGTAAATTGATAACAAATTAAAACAGAAATATAGATATCAAAAGCAAAATAGCAGAAAAATGGACTTGGGGGGACTCGAAACCTAGGTCTAGGCTATAACATATCAGCATTATACCACTGGGCTATTAGCTATTTTGGGGGTACACTCGTACCCCTTGTTCTTAACTAGATCCGCCACTGCTAGCGGATGTAGAATATATCTTTCGGAATGAGAGTTTTCCTAAACTTTAGTACTCCATAGTTTTAATCTCTATTTGTCCTCTTCGAAAAAAATACTCCGAAGAATAACTTGTAAAGGGAAAAGAGAGTAAAAGGGTTGGAATTACGAATTTTGGTCTGGAAATATCAACCGCCAATATACAACAATACAAAATATAAATACTAGTAGGTGGTGTTCGGTTTCCAAGATAAAATAGTACCAAAATATAATCTAAGATTGAGTTGTGAGATTATTTTAGTCATAGGGGGTTAGCTATGACTAATTATCCCATGATTATCCATCTAGGATTGAGTCGTGAGATTGAATCTTTTGAACCAAACACACTACAAATTTAATCCGGATACAATCTAGCAAACCGAACACCCCGTAGTAGTTTATTTCATTCACCTAACTAAAACCATTACCCGCATACGCATTAACACTAACACAGCATGGTTCCCTTCTGTCTCAGCTTCGTCTCAGTCTACGGCAGCTTCCTCCGCCGCTGCCTCGCCTCCGCCGGTCTCTCTTCTCAAAGCATAGACATAGACATAGACACCGCCACCACCATCACCTTTTGGGGACCCTCCGCCTCCACCAAACCTCCGCTCATCCTCCTCCACGGCTTCGGCCCTCACGGCATCTGGCAATGGCGGCCGCAGATCTGTTTCTTTTCCCGCCAATTCAGCGTCTACGTTCCCGATTTACTCTTCTTCGGCGGCTCCACCACCGAATCCGCCGACAGGTCCGAGATTTTTCAGGCGACTTCCATTGCTAAACTCATGGAGAAGCTAGGGATTAGCAGGTGATAGCTAAATCCCCAATTCTCCGAATTTCATCGTGTCAAATTACACTAATTAGGTTAATTAATTTGATATGCAATTGGATTATTCATGAATTTTGAGATGTGAATTCACGAAGGTATTCCGTAGTCGGCACGAGCTACGGTGGACTGGTTGCGTACCGCATGGCGTCGATGTGGCCGGAGAGGGTGGAGAAGGTGGTGATCGCGAGCTCCGCGGCGAATATGCGGCGGAGGGATCATGTGGAGCTGATGAAGAGAGCGAAAGTGGAGAAGGTTGACGATTTGTTGCTGCCTAGCTCCGCCTCACAGCTGCGGAAGTTACTTGGTTTGTCCGTTTTCCGGCGACTGTTTATGCCGGATTTCATCCTCAACGATTTCATCGACGTGAGTAAAATCTGATTTATTCATTTGAATTTGCTAACAAAATCTATCATTAAGATGATATCTCAACACTTCATCAAATATTCTTAGTTCTTCATAAATTATTCTTCGTCACATTATGCATGTTTGGTTCAAGTCAGTTGCTAATATTCAATTACCCTATATGTGACTGCGTGAGTTAGAAAATTTCATAATTTCACAATTAATTATAAGAAGATATGATATGTCGTGAAATTCAATGTTATCTGAAATTTATAACTAGCGGATGATCAACTATATCATATTTTTAGATAGATTTCATTTCCATTAAACTGTTTGTTATTGGAATAAAACTGAAAAAAAAAGTGAGTAGCTAGATTGTAGTTGGAAATTACTACCTGCTCAAATTAATGATACATGAATAAATTTTTTATTCAACTACTTTTCTCTTAAATAGTCAAATTATTAGGTGATCTAATTTGACTTCGTTCCAGAAAGAACCAACCACTAGTCCTTACAAAAACTATGAGTACTCATGATATTAATATAAATATCTAGTAAGTATATCATTATTATTTACTATCAATAATATTTTTCTTAATATATTAATTTCCTTCTTTTACGGGACGAATGATTGTAAAAATAATAAAACGTTTGGAAATGGCTCCAGAAATTGTATAGCGAAAATAGGGAGGAGAAGCTGGAACTCTTGAAAGGATTAACTCTTGGACAGGATGATACTGGAACAATTTGCCCCCTCTCTCAGGTACACGTAATTATAATATGGAGTAGTATATATCGAGCAAAATGTCATGTTATATTTCCTAATTAGTGAGTATCATTTGTATGCATGTTGTTCTCATTTATTCTACATTGGCATACATTAAAATCATCATTAATTTTCCAAATTAAATAAAAATAAAAGATGTATTATTTATCCAGTTTCTTTATAACTTAAAAAAATGAATAAAGAACAAATCGTGATTTTGTTTTCATGCTTTTGAAAAAATTAATGATTTGGTATTAGTATCAGTATGGATAGGTATCACGTAAAGTAAAGTATGTAGCGTAACATTTTTTATTTTTGATATGATTCCATGATGGTAATTATACTTGTTTGATGAAATGCGCAGAAAGTTTTGATTGTGTGGGGAGAGCATGACAAGATATTTTTACTTGAGAAAGCGGTTGAGCTCGAGAAGTACGTCACGTAATAATATTTGCGAATTAGTATATAATTTACTCAAATTTATGTTGCAAGATGGAGTATATAATTATAACATATATTGGTTCTTACGTAAATGCAGATTGGTAGGTGAAAATGCGAGATTAGAAGTTATACACAACACATCGCACGTTCCCCAACTTGAAGACTCGGGGCAGTTCAACAACATTGTCAATAATTTCTTACGTGACATTTCATGATTTTCTCATTTCACAATATCTAATAGTAGTACTATATATTGGATATGACCTAACTCTTTAGTCGTTAAAAATAAACGTGAACTCAACGCATTGGGTTTACATTTTTAATTCAATTTGCGTGTTGTATATGATGATCATAATCTTGAAATTATTTGAGCTGCAGTGAAAAATATTAATCAGGAGATTGTTTTGGTTAGCACATTAGTCGAATCAGTGTTTCTTGTACAAATTGATTTGGCCCACAACTAGAAAATGGGGGAAATGTAACATACCAAAAAATGAATGTTAAATTAACGTAGTGCATAAATTTCTCATTATAAATTAATATAGGTGCATTGTGATTGATCATGGTCATTAGAGAAAAAATTCCCTAGTCCATGTACACCACATGGCAATCTTATTTGGTACGCCTCACTAATAAAATCTTGCCAAATGGAAATGTGTAGTATACATGGCCAAGTGATTATAAGGCATAATATGATGTTTTAAGGAAACTTTTATAATTCCCATATTTAATATATACAACCATAGAGTAGTGATCTAGGGCAAGTGCTCATTAAGCACATAACTAGAGAACAAATCACAGCCACAAGATCAAGAAAATCAAGGGCTAATATTAATACATGTGATTTTTGAATTTAAAGGAAAAATTAGTTCCATCTATCACAAATTTACTTCACAATAACAAGGCGGGGTATAATGGTCATTGCACAGAAAAAATTAGATTACCACCACTGTCAAAAAAATGGATAGCAGTAGCAGTAACACACTATGACGGAGATCTACACCGTCCCTTGCGACTCTCACCACGTCTGCACCACTGTCACCGCTACCGCTCCCACCGCCGCAACTCCTCTCTCGTGGTGGGGCTAGGCGTCCTGTGGTGGGTCCCCGCCCGCGCCGCCACGCTCTAGCTCTGCGTGCTGCCCAACTGCCTCATCTTCCAGCTGTACCACGCCCCCCGCCGTGCTCTGCCGCTTCCTCGTCGACCCCGACGTGATCCTGGTGGGGCTGTGGAACCACAGCGACGCGGCGATGCTGATGCGCTCGAGGTGGGGGAGCTTGTGGATGTGCGGGAGCCGGCGCACGAGCTGAGGGGGTGCCGGCTGGGGGCGTCGATGGGGGAGCTGGCGGATGAGGTTTTGGGGATTTACGGGATGGGGAAGGATAATGCTGTGGGAAGGAGCGACTGGGAGGATGAGGATCTCACGTGGGAGCAGGTCGAGTATGCGTGCCATGATGTGTTTCTTTCTTATTTGATCTCTATAATCATGGATTAAGTAACAAATGTTTGTTGCAAGGAGCACCTGATTACCAAAATCACCATCGATACCATACTTCCAGTAGCTACTTTAGGATTTATGAGATTGCAATTCAGTCAAATGAATCAAAAGACTTGTACAAATAATGCTAAAAGTTATGTGTTTTGTAAACAACAGTGAAGTAAAATAATGCTAATAGTGATGTGTTTTGTAAACAACAGTGAAGTAAAATAATGGTAAGAGTGATGTGTTTTGTAAACAACAGTGAAGTAAAATAATGCTAAGAGTGATATGTTTTGTAAACAAAATTGAAGTAAAATAATGGTAAGAGTGATGTGTTTGTAAACAACAGTGAAGTAAAAATCATGCTAAGAGTGAAGTGTTTTGTAAACAACAGTGAAGTAAAATCATGCTAAGAGTGATGTGTTTTGTAAACAACAGTGAAATAAGATCATGCTAAGAGTGATGTGTTTTGTAAACAAGAGTGAAGTAAAATCAGAATAAGAGTGATGTGTTTTGTAAACAAGAGTGAAGTAAAATTAGAATAAAAGTGATGTGCTTTGTAAACAAGAGTGAAGTAAAATCACAATAAGAGTGATGTGTTTTGTAAACAAGAGTGAAGTAAAATCACAATAAGAGTGATGTGTTTTGTAAACAAAAGTGAAGTAAAATCAGAATAAGAGTGATGTATTTTGTAAACAAGAGTGAAGTAAAATCAGAATAAGAGTGATGTGTTTTGTAAACAAGAGTGAAGTAAAATCAGAATAAGAGTGATGTGTTTTGTAAACAAGAGTGAAATAAAATCAGAATAAGAGTGATGTGTTTTGTAAACAAGAGTGAAGTAAAATCAGAATAAGAGTGATGTGTTTTGTAAATAAGAGTGAAGTAAAATTAGAATAAAAGTGATGTGCTTTGTAAACAAGAGTGAAGTAAAATCACAATAAGAGTGATGTGTTTTGTAAACAAGAGTGAAGTAAAATCAGAATAAGAGTGATGTGTTTTGTAAACAAGAGTGAAGTAAAATTAGAATAAGAGTGATGTGTTTTCTTCTCTCTACATCTTTTTTTTTCTCTTTAGACATCTTTAATTTTCATCTGATTTTGGTAAAACCCAATAAAAATGGTAGATGTGTGTAGTATGTGTGGCGATATGGGGTTCCCAGACAAGCTCTTCCACTGCTCAAAGTGCCGCAACCGCTTCCAGCACTCGTATGTTTCTCTCTCTCTTCATCTTATGCATTAATTTACTACCTTTTGATTGGAGATTTCTTCCTTATTTACATGTATATATAATTAATTTATTAATAATAATCGGAGAAGAAATGGAATCCACAGCTACTGCAGTAATTACTACAGCGAATATGCGGAGCCAATTGAGATTTGCGATTGGTGTCAATGCGAGAAAAGGAACCAATCATCATCATCAAGGAATAATCAAGGAACCAATCATCATCATCATCATCAGCAGCAGCAGCTGCGACGGCTCCGGCGCGGTCCGCGGCGACGGATGGAAGTAGAATTTCTTGTCCGCGATCGCCCCATCCTCCTCGTTGATGGCCGGCGTCACCGGGCTCAGCATCAGCGCCGGAAAATACAGGAGGCTCGGCGACAGAATCCCAGCGATTTCGAATCCGCCCATTTCAGATCGCGCCCTCCTCCCTACTTATCATATTGTAATTTCCAAAATTACCCTTGGCCTATTTTATATTATTAAAATAAATAATATTTATTCCATTAAGATGGGTGGCTGAGATTTGTTCTCTAGTTATACACTTAAGATTAGTTATATCTTCGCTAACCTACAACCATATGTACACACAATACGTTAAATTATTAATTAATTGTTCATTTCTATTAAAAAAGTCGTCTGCCATTCAAGTAAATATATTCTTCACTATATTTATAATTTATTGATTATATCTTTCTATAATTTTTATCTTCATTATTTTATAATTATTTTTACCGTTAAGTAACTATAAATTAAAGACAACATATTTATGACTAGTAAAGTTTTATCCTCTTAGATTTATAGTTGATGTTTATTTAAATTCATATTGAAATTTATTCATATATTGTCTATTGTATAAAATCCATCAGACCATTTATTATTATTAACTATCTTAATCAATATTTTAACTAAACATATAATCATTATATAGTTTATGTGTAATGGTAAAATAAAAAAATAGAACTACGTTGTATAGTCATTCATAGAGTATTAAACTTATTGTGTGCGATGCTAATATACTATTATAATTTATGTATATATCGATAAAAAAAAGATAAAAATACCAATTGTTATTGAAACTGCAATTGTCATTTTAAGTCATTACAAAATATAGTTGCATTGTGGCAAAAATATAACGTGGATGCTCAATGGGGGGAGGGGGGACATGACGCATTGCAAGCGTCCCATCCCCCACGTGTAGAGGGAAAGCGTGTTACCAATATAGCTCCACCAAGAACGCATTGTCGAGCACAAGTGACGATATAGCTCAACCAAGAAGACGTCATCATGTCGAATGTTAGGTATAGATGGAGGGCTTCCATGGAAGAATGGAGAGCAGAAATTAAAGAAGGCATAGCCCCACAAGTCTATCAAGATAAGATGGTCCACAACAACTATTATTATGTACGAACACTTATACCCATCTGCCTAAGAGTGTGAGCCCAAAATCTCCATGACAGAGAGACACACACAGGTATCAAGAGATAGAGAGTGGTCTGTCCCTTACCTAAATCCCAATAATTCCTACTTTTTTCATACCAAATTCCCATCTTAAATTGATCAAGTTACAAAATACTAATTAACTAGACAGCTTCTAATTACAACTGCGGCTGCTGCCATTTAGTTTTTCTACAACATATTCTTGGATTCTTATCTATTTTCCTATCATCATAGTTCAGACATTATTCTGAGAAATCACTTGACCAAATTCTAGGAAGAGTTGGGCATCTGATGTGCTAATGGAAGGGCAGTTGATCAAGTGAGGAGTCTTGAGATTTGCATAGCAATCACCCTTGCTGGACGGGAGAGACACCGGAGGCGTCAGTTTAGCATCCGGAGGGGGCACTAGGCTCCCGAGCACACGAACCACCTCATGCATCGTTGGCCTATCCGATGGCTGTCGCTTTGTGCACAACAGGGCAAGTTGAAACACCTTCTTTATATCTCCGAGATCCGAGCACGTCTCCGTGATCTCGGGGTCCACAGTTTCATCACTGAGCTGTTTGCTGCCTTTTCCAGAATCTGATCACCAAATCATAGTCCTTCAAGAAATGAAGTCCTTAATTTCCTATTTTTATTATAAGGTAGAAATGTTAGAAAGGAAAATATGTAAGTAAGGAAAATAGGTAAGCAATGAAAAAAATTAATTAGGGAATGAGTATTATGACAAATCTTGCCAATTTTATGTAACCCTTGGCCTATTTAAAGGAGGCGTACCTATTGTAATTCTCTGAACAAGTTGAATGAATAATACTCATATCTTTCAACATGGTACCAGAGCAAAGGCTCATAACAAAATCATCATAGCCTAATACCTTTCCCGACCAAGAAGGCGGTTATTTTCAACCTGCAACATGTCAGACGATGAAGAGAAACCAAATATGGAGGAGACACGATTAAAGATGAGTAAGAATGTTACTCTAGCCGTTAAACTCAACGGGATGAATTATCCCCTATGGAAACGGCTGATGAGAGTAGCCATCGTGGGAAGACGAGCAAACAGGTATATCACCGGTACACCGCAGCCACCGGAACCTGGAATGAAGGGGTACACAGAATGAGAGGAAGCCGATATGACAGTGTTCTCATGGATAATTGACAACGTCGAAACAGAAATTGTTGTCGACTTTGTACATCACCAAACCGCGCAAGCTCTGTGGGAGAGCCTACAAACTACATTCGAAAGTACTGCAGATCCATATCTGTTGTACGATCTAGAGGAAAAGGCAGGCAGAATCGTGCAAGGGGAACATGGGCTAGAAACATATTGGCGACATCTCCATGGAATCTGGGTCGAAATTGACCGATGCCAACATCAACCTGTGGATTGCTGCGACAAGGGGATTAGCCAACTTCGAACGTATATAGCAACACGACGGCTGTTCAAATTCCTAACAGGCTTGAATGCAAGATATGACGGGATCCGAAGGGATATTCTCAAGGAAACCCCGTTGCCCTCAGCCGAGACCGCATACGGTCTGGTAAAACGAGAAGCTACGCGGTTGAAAATCATGCTGGCGGCAGACATCGATCTCCAGACCGGCGCAATCAACGATGGATCATCATCGGGCCAAGTCGGACACGGGTTCGCCGTCAGAAACCAGCCACCACCGCGACCAAAACAGCCACCACCACGAACCGCCGCGCAACAGCCCAATCGCCAAGGCGGTTTCAAACCTGACAAATCAAAATTTTGGTGCTCTCATTGCGGAAAACAAAGACATACTCGAGATACATGTTTCCTCATCGTTGGATTTCCGGAATGGTGGGATGAAATTCAAAAGGCTAAAGCTCGATTAGCCATCAGAGTCGAAGATGGAGACAGATTATTTCTGCAATGAGCAGGGAATAGGGAGATGACTAACACCCGTGGGAGAGCAGGAGATACCGGTCCTCAACCGGGTAAAGGCGGCAGGCCCGGCGAGGCAGCCTTCACGGAGAAGAAAGGAGGCGGGTCATATGGAGGTAACGGACTGGGGTTGAGAAACCCCGATCCCCAATTTGATTTTCAGAATAAACCCCAAAGCATGAGTAATTTAATTTCTGGTCCTTATAGTTCAGAATATATGCAATATGACCCGGGAAAATTACAGTTAGGACCCCAGAAAAACTATATTCTACGTTTGACCCCAAAACTGTCTGAAAGTTCCGTCTTAAGCCCAAATCGTTTTGCACCCTTGGAAAATATACCTATTGCATGCATTGCCCAAAGTAAAATTGACCTTAAGGAGAGTGAGTGGATTTTTGATTGTGGGGCAACTGATACTATGACCTACGATCTGAAAGATTTTTGTGAATTTAATGGGGCAACTAAAAGCCAAATTCAAACTGCCGATGGAGAGTTGACCGCTGTGGGTGGGAGTGGAACCATTGAAATATCCCCAACCCTGAAGCTTACAAATTGCTTCTATGTGCCCAAATTATCTCATAAACTTATGTCTATCAGCCACGTGACGAAAGAATTAAACTGTACGTTACTAATGCATCCAAATTTCTGTGTATTACAGGATATCAGGACGAGGAGGATAATTGGGCGTGGCACTGAGCGTCAAGGTCTTTATTATGTGGATGAGATTACTCAATAAGGTGGCACCGCGATGCTTGCTCACGGATCTGCAAATCGGGAAGCTTGGTTGTGGCACCGTAGATTGGGGCATCCATCCTCGGGGTATTTAAAATTGCTTTTTCCAAAGTTTACCCATTTTAAGGATATTACTTGCGAATCTTGTGTTTTGGCAAAAAACCACAGACAATCCTTTAGATCAAGTGATACTCGTGTTAAGACTATTTTTTCTCTAGTGCATGCCGATGTTTGGGGTCCAGCTCCTATTGTTGGTGATCATGGTTTTAAATATTTTCTCATTTTTATGGATGACTGCACTAGATTGACTTGAGTATATTTTTTGAAGCATAAATCTGACGTTTTTGAAAAATTTACCCGTTTCTTTACAATGATCCAGACACAATTCCAAACCACGATCAAAATTCTTAGATCCGATAATGGTAGGGAATTTGTTAACAAAGACATGACTGATTTTTTTAAAGAAAAGGGGTTAGTTCATCAAACTACTTGTCCTTACACTCCTGAACAAAATGGTGTAGCTGAACGAAAGAATAGGATAATCCTAGAGGTCACGAGAGCCCTGTTTTTTGACTCAAATGTTCCTAAATTTTTATGGCCCGAAGCTGTTGCCACTGCTATCTACCTGATTAATCGTTTGCCTACAAAAATTTTGGCTATGAAAACTCCTTTGCAGACTCTCGCATCCCTTACTGATATTCCCCCACCTCTCATACTTCCGCTCAAAATCTTTGGTTGTTCCGTTTATGTGCATGTACCGAAACACGAAAGAAGAAAATTTTCTGCATGTGCAATAAAATGTGTTTTTTTGGGGTACGGGGTAAATCAGAAGGGCTATCGATGCTATCACCCGGGGTCTAGGAAGGTTATAACAACCATGAATTGTAATTTTCTAGAAAGTGAATACTTCTATCACACCCAACCTCGGGGTCGTGGGGGAGTGCTGTTCAGGGAGAGTGTGATAAAATTGGACCCCTCAGTTTTCCGATGCCACATCCAAGTATCTCGAACGTGGAACCAACAGAACAAGCTAGTGTCACTGCCGAGTCAGTCACATCTGCTGTAGAGCCTCCTCAACCTCCTACGCCTGAATCGAGTCCTCCTCCAGTGATATCCGAGGTAATTCCTGAAACTTGCTCAGAGCCTCCTCAACCGCCTACGCATTCTTACATGGGGAACTGAAGAAGCCCATTTACATGGAGCCACCACCTGGATTTGTTGGAGATTTCGAAGGAGGAAAGATTTGCAAACTAAAACGAACACTATATGGGCTAAAACAGTCACCTAGAGCTTGGTTTGGGAGATTCTCTGAGGCAATGAAGAAGTATGGGTATGAACAAAGCAACTCTGATCATACATTATTCTTGAAGAAAAGAGAAGGAAAGATTACATGCCTCATCATCTATGTAGATGACATGATTCTCACGGGAGATGATGAAGAGGAAATAAGCAAGCTAAGGAAGAATTTGTTTGCAGAGTTTGAAATGAAGGACTTGGGATTACTAAAGTACTTTCTGGGTATAGAAGTGCTAAGGTCAAAGAAGGGGATCTTCATCAGTCAGAGAAAATATGTACTTGACTTGTTAACCGAGACATGACTACTGGACTGTAAGCCAGCAGATACTCCTATGGTTCAGAATCATGGTCTGCGGATAGTTGAAGGAGCTGAAGCCACTCACCGCACGAGATATCAACGTTTAGTTGGGAAATTGATATACCTATCCCACACTAGACCCGACATAGCTTATGCAGTTGGAGTAGTTAGTCAGTTTATGCATGCACCTCAAGTAGCTCACTGGGAAGCAACACTGAGGATTGTTCGATATCTGAAAGGGACAGCCAACCATGGGATTCTATTCGAGAATCATGGATTCAAGGATGCTGATTGGGCAGGGAACCCAAATGACAGAAAATCAACTGCTGGATATTTTACCTTTGTGGGAGGAAATCTTGTCACGTGAAGAAGCAAAAAATAGAAAGTGGTAGCCTTGTCAAGTGCAGAAGCTGAATTTCGAGGGATTAAGAGTGGGTTGACTGAGATTCTGTGGCCGAGGAAATTGATGACTGAGTTGAACTTAAACTCACAGAAGTCATGTAAGTTGTTCTGTGATAATAAGGCGGCAATCAGTATATCTGAAAATCCAGTTCAGCATGATCGGACAAAACATGTCGAGGTGGATCGACATTTCATCAAGGACAATATAGAGGCCAAGACGGTAGAACTTCCTTTTGTGAGATCTGAAGATCAGTTGGCGGATATACTCACGAAAGCTGTCGATGCAAGAAGCTTCCATGAGGTATTGGGCAAGTTAAGTATCGGTAATCCCATTACTTAACTTGAGGGGAGTGTTAGAAAGGAAAATATGTAAGTAAGGAAAATAGGTAAGCAAGGAAAAAAAAATTAATTAGGGAATGGGTATTATGGCAAATCTTGCCAATTTTATGTAACCCTTGGCCTATTTAAAGGAGGCGTACCTATTGTAATTCTCTGAACAAGTTGAATGAATAATACTCATATCTTTCAACAGAAAAACTTACCAGTTGATGGAGATTGGACTCGTTGTCCACGACTTTCCATCCGGTAAGCAGCTCGAGAAGCACAATCCCATAGCTATAGACATCAGATTTCTCTGTTAGACGGTTTGTCCGAGCATATTCAGGATAGATGTAGCCAATAGTCCCCATCAAAAACGTCGACGTGTGAGTCTTGGATGTGCTTAGGCTCTTGGCGATGCCAAAATCTGTGAGATGAGCTTCGTAGTCCTTGTCGAGTAAAATGTTGGACGACTTCACGTCCCTGTGGATGATCCGAGGGCTACAATCATGGTGAAGATATGCGAGCCCCTGTGCAATGCGGAGACGAGAGTTCCAATCAAGTTTCTTCTTCTTTGTATTAGCTACATTTCTACAAGTACAAGCTAAAATGTGTGACTATTTGTATCGATAAAAGATCAGTCTAATATGACTGTTTGAATGAAGAATTTACAGGTCAAATAAATCTGTTAGCTTCCCAAGTTCTGGGGGAATACGCCCTGTGAGCTGATTATCGTTCAATTCCCTTAACAAATGAAAGAAGGTATTAGAACCGATGATCGGAGAAAAGCTTTATCGTATCATTAGAAGTTGAGATTCATACGGATAGTGAAGTTTAGTCATATTTCCAAGCTCTGGGGGAATTGATTCAGTGAAGTTTAGTAAATGCACAAAACATTACATAATGTCATCTAATCTGATTGAACGCCACGGTAAGAAGAACTCAGTTACTTACAGTTTCTCGGTGTAAGTTAAATTTCCAAGAATTGGCGGGATCGTTCCACTCAACATATTAAAACTTAGGTCCCTGAAATAATGTAGTATAAATTTATAATTCAAACGTGAGAAAAACAAGGAACGTGATGGAAACGAGAATGAAAGGTGCTTACAAAACTGCTAATGCTTGCATTAGGCCAATAACTGATGGAATCTGCCCAGAGAAATGGTTATTCTGCAAGGACCTAAAAGAATAAGGATTTGTTAGGCATCAAATATTTTCTATGCATCATAAAGTAAGCCGCCACAAACCTAATGAAAGGAAAAACTTACAAGGTAGCAACTTGAAGAAATCCTATATTGAATGGAACGTCTCCCGTGAAATTGTTGTACGACAAATCCCTAACATCAACACACAATATTTAACTTAATTACATCAACCATGTTTCATAATCAGAATAAACTGCCAGTCAGATACATACAAAACCTGGAACGAAGTGCAGTTGCCGATGTTTTCAGGAATCGAACCACTCAAGCTATTATTTCTAACATCACTGGCACATTAAAGATACACACACTCCTCAGAAAGTGTAAAAAATGCAACGTGTTGAAGGAGGTTTAAGTGATTTGGGAAGGACGGATAACTTACAAATACCACAGTCCGGTTAGCTGGGACATATCCGAAGATAATGAACCTTGGAGGTTGTTACCTCTAAGTCCCCTAAACCAAAAGCAAAAACTGGAAATAAAACCACCATTCTTTATTAAGTTGGAGCGATAAAAGCCAAAGTAAAGAGCATTAAACTCACAGGTATTGAAGAACTTCATTCCAGTATAACAATCTTGGTATTTCTCCACTGAACCTATTCTGAGCCAAATCCCTGGAGCAGGAAAAGGAAACAGTTCATCACAAATCTATCGCCATCGTAGTCGAAAAGAGTGGGATATCAAATTCTAATGGCACTCACAGAATTTTCAAGTTAGGAATCTGCGAGAGTGTTGAAGGGATATGACCAATTAGCTGATTATTTTTCAGAACCCTGTCATATATTACAGGTGACGAACGCAATAGTAAGAAAATAAATTTGATGCAAGTAAATGTGAGTATCAAATAATTGCAATTCGACTGGACTTACAAAGTCTCTAGTTGCTTAAGCTTTGAAATTGAGAAGGGGATATCCCCAAAGAGCTTATTGAATGATAGGTCCCTGACAGTAATGCAATCGAGATCATCATAAAATTCGAATGCAAAGAGGTTTTAGCTCAATCCTTCAGATTATTCCATAGCATCTCAGATTTTTAATCTAAATTTACATTGATGAAGATATGAACTTACAAGCTCTCTAAAGAAGAGCAATCCCCAATCTCATCCGGGATTTGGCCGGAGAGTTGATTCGCCCTCAAGTCACTAGTTTGAGATGGAAAAACATGGAATTAGATAGCTAAAAACTTATGCAAAGTGGAAAATAAAAAAAAAGTACTAGTAATCTACATAGAAACCAGGCTCTTTAGCTGCCCTATAGCATGTGAAATTTCCCCATCAAGATTCAAGCCTGAAAGATTTCTGCAACACATATTTCAAGAATGATAAACTGAAATCCAAAACAATTAATAAAACAAAGAATTAGCAAACATTGAAACTAAAATATGAAAAAAAAATACTCCAGAAACTTACAGTGAAACCACATTGAAGGTGGCATTATCACAACCGATTCCTCTCCAAACACAATAGTCTGAAGATGGAGTGTCAGTCCATCCAGTCATACAACACATTATCAACATCTCTAAAAGACTTCTTTACTTACAGCAAAACAATACCTTATCCACAAAGTTCAAGAAAAAATTAAGCCAAAAAATATCAAAATAGGAAAAGAATGTCTCATCTGGTTCACCATCAAATAAAATACTAGGAGTAGTACTAGATTAAAAAACTCACACACATTTGAAGGTTAAGTAATAAAATGATTAAAATATTAAACTCCAATTCCATGCCCTAAAATAAGCCAAGAATGATGACATGACCCAAGTTTTTAAAAGGCCAACCAACACTCACCATCACCATGACACTCCACAGAAGCAAAGGTCAGCAGCATCACCAGAAATCCAAGAACATATCTTTTGCAAGAACCAGCCATAGCCCACTTCTCATAGATAGAATTACAGTCTATCTAGACCTCCAAGATGAGATATTTTTACACCTAAAGTGACAAATGGGGAAGTTGGATATCAAGCTAGAAGAGAAAGTGCTACACTAGGCAAAAGGTTGGAGTCTTGGATTCACCTAAATGAGTGAAAGGGAGAGAGTGAAAGGAGGGAGATGATGAACAGGAATATAATTACAAATGCGGTAAAGATTGTTGAAAAATGTGCAATGGAAAGAAAGGGCAGGCTCTGGCTTTAGCCATGTTCAATCACATCGTATTGCCAGACCGCCCTGCAGAGAGAGGGATATGTGTTGAGAGAGAGAGAGGGATATAGTGCAGCTATTGTATGTAAGTAAATGTGGAGAGAGAAAGAGAGAGTGGTAGATGCGAATGTGGAATCGCGAATTATTTTTGAAGAGGGAAAAGGTTAAAAAACCATCTGCCAAGTTTCCGCTGCACCTCTCCATCGATTCTACTCTCTCATCAATCATCCATCTTCTCTCACTCCTAAGTAAATTCCCACAACAAAGTAGTATTGTACTGCATTAAATCTTTCAGATAAAACTTGTCTACAACTCCAATATTTGTCCCTAAGCGGATAATGCTGCGTTGAAAAAATTGTTATTAGTGCTTCTGTTGTTTTGATATCCGCAATTTTTTTTAGTTTCTCTCATTTTTTATATTTAAAAATAAATTTATGCTCTTTTTTCTCTTTTTTTTTGTTTAAATATTCAATGGTATTTCATTCCTTTAGATTAATTTTACCTTATTTTGGATCGTATTTTATTTTAAAATTAGATCAGTTTTAAATAAAGAAATTTTGTTCATTTATTATATTCTTTATTAATAACATTTAATTAATTTTTATTTTTATTTGTCTTACTTTATTAATTATGTATTAAATTTTTAGATGGCGAATGAAATATTAGTATTATTATAAATTAAATGAATTAGTGGAATATGACATCCGTTACCAAAAATAACAAAAGTAAATTAGACAATTAGTAGGATTAGACAAAACTAACGAAATGAGATTCATGAAGACCGGAGGTAGTTCTTTTAACAACCTAAAAATATTGTGATTACGTGTAAAAAGAATGATCATACCTCAAAGAATAAAATAATTAGCTTCACAACCTAAATATATAAAATGACATTCTATAGGGTTAACGGTTGCATTATCTAGTTAAAGAGTAAAAGCAAAAAACAATCAAATTGGCCACTGTTTTTAATGGAAAATTTTGGACTTAAGAGAACTATAGTAGGAAATTGGCCACTGTTTTTAATGGAAAATTTTGGACTTAAGAGAACTATAGTAGGAAATTGGCCACTGTTTTATAAACAAATAGTACTATCAAAGTGGCCACTATTTTATTAATGGAAAATTTGGAATTAAGAATTATAGTAAAAAAATACTATTGTTAGGAATTGAAGCTTTGCATGGCACTCTGAAAAATGACAATGCTTTGGCATCTAAATAAAATACTCCTACTAATCTACTCAACAACAAACGAAGAATCAGAAATATATTATTTTGAGAAATTTGCAGGGACAAACGTAGCCCGTTTGTCGCAAAATGTTGTAACCCAAAATGGCCATTATTTCATTAAGGAAAATTTTTGAATTAGAATTATAATAAAAAATTGGGCAATTAACGTTCTCTAAATAAACAAATACTACTCTGTTTTACTAATGGATAAATTGGAATTAAGAATTAAAGTAAAAAAATTATTGTTTGGAATAGAAGCCAAGCATGACACTTCGAAAAAGTATAGTGCTTTGGCATCCAAACAAAATAATCTACCATTTCTCAAGAATAAAGGAAGAATCTAAAATGAGTTTGAGAAATTTCAAGTTGCGTCCAAAAGTTATAATGAAATCTCCGGACTCCGGTGTAACATCAGTTGCAAACATAGATATACTACTACATCACTATTGAGTAAACAATTTATGTATTCATTTATTTTATACTATTTGTGTTTATGGGTATTGTCAATACATTATCTGCCCGTGTTGAATACTTTCAATCACGTAGAGACGCAATCGGTCGGCAAAGTCTCTCGGCGTTGCAAAAGTGTACTTGTGTCATCCGACAACTTGCTACTGAGCAAACGGCTGACCTCTTCGATGAGTATTTGCATGTGGGTGAGTCAACCGGAATCCTATGCCTCAAAATTTTATGCGACGGCATTCGTTCTGCTTTCGGTGAGGAATTCCTTCGGGCACCCACCACTGAAGATTGTCAACGGTTGCTTCATCTTTACGAAACAGTCCACGGTTATCCCGGTATGCTTGACAGCATTGACTGCATGCATTGGAAGTGGAAGAATTGCCCGACTGCTTGGAGGGGGCAATACTTAAGCGGCCACAAAGGCGGCTGCCTAACACTTATCCTTGAAGCGGTCGCCGACTACCGCCTACTGATTTGGCATGCATATTTCGGTGTTGCCGGATCCAACAACGACTTGAACGTGCTCTATTCTTCACCACTCTTCAATGATGTTTTGAATGGTTTAGCACCGGCGATCGACTTCACCGTCAACGGAAATGCATACCGCATGGGTTACTAACTCGCCGATGGTATCTACCCAGGTGTTCGACTTTCGTGAAGACGTTCAGCAAACCGCAAGACCAGAGACGGGTTCTTTTTGCGCAGCGTCAAGTGTCTGCTCGGAAAGACATAGAGCTTTTGGGGTCCTTCAAGCCCGATTCAACATTGTAAAGGCCCCGTCTCGGTTGTGCTACGTTAAGAATAGCGCCGACATCATGGACACGTGTATTATCTTGCACAACATGATTATAGCTGACGAAGGATCGAGGGCGGCTAACTTTTACCACGAGGATGAAGCCGGAAGCTCAACGACGAGGTTTCCCCCACGCCGAGGTGTGCATACGACGGTGGGCGAGAGGATCGAAATAAGACACACAATGCGCGATACCAGAACCCACATTCAGCTACAAGAAGACCTAATCAAACACATTTGGGTGAAATTCGGCCACAAGTAGTAGATTTTTTTAATTTTATGAATTTAATTATGCAATTTTTAATTTTTAGAATTTTAATTATGTAATTTTTAATTTTTAAGATTTTAATTATGTAATTTTTAAATTTTTAGTAATTTGTAATGGTATCGTATATTTTTAATGCATTTTAATATTGTGAAATTATTTTTAGTAATTAAAGTATTTAAATTAAATAATGGAATGGTGGGACCCTTGAGCATGTCCTTGCGGAAGAGCATGAGTGTGGGTATTGTGCTATTGAGGAAGAGCAGAGAGTAAAAAATTAATAAATTGGGTCCGGGCCCACATCCGTGCTCTTGCCAAATATCACGGACTTGGATGCTCTTAGATTTGCATGGTTGTTTTCAACTAACACATCAAATCAAGATCGAAAAAGGGAAAGAAATGAATATAAAAAAAATTTGATGTCAATTATAAACGGAAGTTTTCATTATTATTCACAAGTTTATAACGATAAGCGAGAGATTAAGAACCTAAATACTATTCTTAATTCAGGTATGTATTCCATTAAACATATGCATATTGCTACATTTGAGTACATTCTTTGAGGATCGATCATTTAATTCATTTTATACCTTCTTTATCTCCCCATTTTGAATCTTTTCAAATATTTTCTTCATATACACAAATATTTCGGATTTATTTTACTCGAAGTCACTTACATTTTTCACTTTAAAATGATGTATTATTTGACACATTTCAACAACAATATTGCATATATAATCTCTAACCATTACTACCTTCGTCTACATTAAGTGTCACATTTAGTGTGTGCACGAGTTTTAAGAAATGTAAAGAAAAGTGAGTTGAATAGGTTAGTGAATTATGGATCTCACTTATAGGGGAGTGTTATATTGCTAACTCAATATTTAATTGCTAACTACAATTAAATAATAGTCATTAGATATTCAAATCAAGGGCCTAGATCATCAGCAGCCCTGTAATGTCAATACGATCAACAAAAAAACGTAGGTCAATTTACAACAAATTAGTTGTAACTAACTTTTGAAAAATATCCCATAACTTTAAAACGCATATAATTTTCTCGATTTAAATTATTTTTTCGCACAACATATATCAAATCAAAGATAATTTCATAAGGATTTCAACGAGATCTCACTTGCATACGTTCCGATGTCAAAATTTGAAAAAAAAATTCAAAATTTTTCATAAATTTCATTAACAGTTTTATATCAATGCAGGACACATAATATGTCAATACAATGTTTGTACAATGTCAATATGAAATTGTATTGACATTTTCATGTCTTTGTGTTGATGTATTTCATACACCGTATTGACATTGTGTTTCTAAACCCTAAATTTGCTAGTTGCTATTATTTTTTTAATATTAAAAAATGAAAAACGAAATTACACATGGCAAATTATAGACCACAAGATTTCTAAAATACTATGGTCTTAAATTAGCTGTAGTTAGCAATTAAATGATGAGTTAGCAATTGATCACTCCCCTCCCACTTATATATATTAATTTTATAATAAAATGTGCGTAAAATTGATTGATGGAATGTGAGGTCTACTTACCATTTATGGTCAAAGTGAAATGTAGCCATCAATTCATTAAATTTGATAGTATTTGAAATCTGCCGTCAATCCTTTTCAGAGATGGGGTTTCTTTTTGTTAGGATGTCTTCTATTGTTGACAATAGTTATCGCACTGCCTCTAGAATCCAACGCCAACAATGACCCTTTTCACTATTTAGACATAAATAACTTCAAGTTTTTATTGATATGAATGATAGGTGTCATATAGTAGTAATATAATCATTCCGCTAGTCATTAGTTGCCTCATTTGAAATACACACCGATTTATGATATGTGATTAAATGTGTGAAAAAAGTTAGGAGAATATGATTATCGGGTTTATATATTAGTAGTATTAGTTTTATAATAATATTATGAGCAAAATGAGTTAGTGAAAGTTGAGATCTTTTTACCAAATATAGTAAAAATAAAGTATGATATGTAATATAAAATGGCAATATATGACATTTAACGACTAAAGTTGCTTATCATTATAGTAGTCAGTAAATTACTCACAAGAAGTTGCTTATCATTAAAAACTTCAAACTTATTTCCACAATTACACAATACGAATCGAGAACATTGATTACGGATAAGATAATTGTATATGAATTAGCTAGGCTAAAGATAGAATTCGATTTTGGTGGCATCGAAAAAGGAATTCTGAGAAGATTGATGTAGGATTTCATTGAAGAATCAATTTACAATAAATTCTTGCGATTTTATCCTCAGCTGGAATTAGTTTATATGTCTTCTTATTCTTCTTCTTGAAAATTGGACGTTACACCGCATAATTAAGCTTTAAGAAGCAGAGGTAATTTTAGTGGAAGAGTTGAATCAATTTAAAACAACACACTCCAAATTAAAAGCAAGTTGATACATGGATAATGAGGGAAAAAACCAACTTGGAAGAAGTTGATGAAAAAAACCCTCGAATTGAAATGCAGTGACAACTCAATTTGGTAATGCGAAATTGAGTGAGGGATGATTGAGAGGTGTAGTTTTTTCGACGACAAAGTTGAAGTTGTAACAGCTGACGCCGGTGAAAAGACCATCGTCATAATCAAGTTCAGTGATTTGGCCGGTGGTGGAGCTCCGCTCCTGCTGCGTGTACGAGTAGGGCACATCGCAGGTCCCCATGGTTGCCACGTATCGAACCGACGCCACGCTCCTGGCCGGCACAGGGATTGTCCCCGTAGCCGTGACCGACGTCGTCCTAGACCTAGACTCTCCCCACTCGAACGTCGTATTCACCTGATACCCGATTTCGATGGTTGCTCCCGCGATCAAAGGCACCCCCGCCGAGATGGTGGTCGTCACCCCCGCCGTCAAAGACAAGCTTCGGCTGAAGGTGTAACTGCTGGAGTCTTGGTACGTGATCTGGACGGCAACTTCGCCTTGTTCGTTTGAGAAGTTGGCGGCGGTGGTGGTCCCAGCCACGTATGGCGTCTCCCCGTATATCCTGGCGTCCTCCATCCGATACCTCACGTTGTAGATACTTCTGTTCAGCACCAGCTCGTGCACCCTGATCCTTGCTTCGTTCGTGATTGTTGTAACCGCTGCGTTCAGGCACCGGTTTATGTTTCCCCAGGAATGGAGTTGGCAGATCCTGTTGTTGCCCACGCTGCGCAGGGCGATGGTGTTGTTGTCGACTTTTATTGGCCAGAAGAGAAGGTTTCTGTCGTCGATGGACGGGTCCATAGTTGATGCCCATATCCAATCATTGTGGAACCGCCACCACCTCAAGAATTTCACGACCAATTTTAGCCTTTACTTTAATATTAATATTTTTTTATATTAAAAAAAAAAGAAAATTTACCTAGTGAAATAATCAGAGTATATACGGACATGGCCGTCGGGCATGAGTTGGACCCGGTGATTCGAAATCAATTCGTTGGGATCGCTGGACGCGAATTGCAGGAATTGGGCATTTTCCGCCCAGATTCCCTTGAGGAAGTCGTCGTTGGATCCTTGGAAGGCGACGTGGGTAGGCAGATGAACCAAGGAGTCCCAATTCACAAATCTGAGAAGGCCGTCATTGGCTGAGACTGAGGATGGCGGTGACAAGTGGAAGGCAGTAGTATTAGATAGTATGACCACGCGCCACCCGGTCTGAATGTGGGTGAGGAAGAAAGTGTCAGGGCCCGTCACGGTCGCCTCAAACAGAGTACATGATCTGTCTGACATGTCTTCGCTAGGCTTGTTGGATTGAGCCACAATGGCGTCGCTGCTACTATTCCTCTGCCAGTATCTATTGGTATTGCAGAAGCGCAGGTGAATGTATGCGTTGTTGCTGGTGGCGCGTTCAGCTTCGATCTTGATCAGCGTGCTGAACACGCTCTCGTTTCTCATAATCACGGCATTAGGGTTCGTTGTCTCGCGCACTGCATGATGTCCATTGTTGCTAACGGACTCGATCACGATGAACCTTGTTAGCCTCGATGCCATCTTACTCCAACCTGTCAAATTGCGAATTAATATTTAGGCACACTTTTATATAGTAGTAGTACGTAACGCTAGTCAAACAATGGAATACACTCAAAATACTACTATTTATTCCAGAAATTAATAGTACTAGCTACAAAAGAAAAGACAAAATTATGACATAATAACTCAAATTAAATCGATGATTACCGAAATTTTGAAAAGAAGGTTTCTCTCTAGTTCTGGACCCGAGTTATGTTGTGATTTCCTTGAAATTGGAAGAGTCTATTTATAGATCAATATTATACTCCTACTTACTATTGTACCATGTGTTTTAAGCTCGTTATTCAATTAGCGGCTGTGCTAACACGTGTTTATTAAATATTTGGCTCGCTACTTTATCTTGGAATCCAAATAATAGCTCAATTATTCACTTTATCTTAGAATTCTAAGAAATAGAATTATAATTCAATTTATAATTCTAAGAAATTGAATTGAAGACTCTAATCCCAATTCTGCAAGTCCAATTCCATGACCTAAATGGAACCTAAGAGTGTCTATGTAGTGGCAAAGTCACGCCACTGTCACAAAAAAAAAAACTTGTCTGCCTAGTCATCACAACCATGACTCAGCCAGAAAAACTTGTCCAGCCACACTACAACCACAAATCACATTATTTTATCAATTGTTGGTATATTTTAATTGGACTAGAATAAAATAAATTGAAAAAAATAAAAAAAAAACATAATTCATTAAAAAAAATTGAACCAAATCTTCATTGTATTATAAGTTTTGGAATATTATAAAACGAAAATTACATAAAAACCCTAAATTAAATAATAATTCTAGAGAGATGAAAATATGGTCGTGGAAATGTAGTGTGAATGTGTGAAGTAAAAAATGAGAAAGCAGTTGTATTTGTAGAAATAAATTAAGAAAAAAAAATCCGGAAACTCACCACTGCGAAGACTGTCGTGCGCCATACGCCTCCGCCGGGTACCTGGCGCTGCCTCGGCTTACAAAAGGGCATCGTTGCGCCCCTATTATGGACACTCTAATATTGTTTCTGAAGCTCTTTATTGCAGCAAGATCTGCCCCTCTGTTGCCAACTGCGCTACGCCCCTGCGGGGATGGCCCCACAAGGTAAAGATATTTGAACACATGTTTGTTAAACATTGAATCATGAGATAATTCACATAGGATTATTAACGTTAAGCTTATGTGTGTTGGCTTTTTCTTTGTGACAAAAGTTTCATCGTGCATGTATGTAATCTCGGGCCAATTCAATCATAAGCAGCTTTAGAACATTTTTAATTTTGAGCACCAAACACATTCAAGCTCATAAAATACTAAAGATAATGAATTGGAGTAGAGTAATTTAGTGAGTGTTGAGTAAGATGTTTTTTCTTTAATTAAAAATTTGGTTGTCACGATGATAATTATTACTCCACTTCTTTTCAAAAGCTCATAATTATTACTCCACATCCATTGTATTAGTTGGATGGATGTGGCCTTGTGAGAAGGCCGACCTTATCTATATGAAATCAAATCAAACACGGCCACACATAAAACATGCAGAAAATTTTATTATCTCTACATATAATAATGAGAAAAATATTATAATATCCAATTTAATAATTATACTATATATGTTCCATAAAAATAACACATTTTAAAATGAAGATTAATAAATTTCACTAGCAATTTTTAAATGGGCAAATTGCCGAAAAAAGAATATTAGCCAAATCATGGTTTATCCGACAACTTTTAAAATTAAGAATTTAAACTTAAAAAATAATTTCATGACAAAATATTTAGATTTCATATCTATAATATGTTTTTGATTTTGACAAACTCATATTTTCATAGGTGTAATTGGTATGTTTAAGTGCTAAATGCCGACTTTATCACTCGAAATCGTCTTTATCCAGCCAATTATTTTACCTTTCGGAGTTTTATGTGTTTGTTGAGTGTTCTAGGAAAAACAGCTGAAAAGAGATGGAAAAGGAGGAAAAATCCGGCCGTTGTGTATAGAAGGCAGCGAAGCAGAAGAGCATACCACCCGGCATGGTGAATTTTACTCACAATAATTCCACCCGGCCGGGTACAGTCTTGGCAGCGTGAAAGAGTCAGTGAGAGGCCAAATTATGACACCCGGCCGGGTGAATTTCCATATCAAATATTCCACCCGGACGGGTACTTTGATTTGACGCGCCTTTTTAGCATAAATCAATATTTTTGACGAAAAACATCAGAGAAAAGGGCTAGGGTTGCAGTTTACGCGATTCATTCTACACCTACCACCTCCAGCACTCACACACACCCCCAAGCATACCTTTGAGAGAGAGAATTGAAGATTGAAGACTTCCAATTTAGAGATTGAAGCTTCACTCCATAGATCGATCTCACAAGAGTCTTAGTATCTTTACTTCATGTATTTGTTGAATTCTTTTGTTTTGAACATGGTTTTCTCTATGAACATGAGTAGCTAAACATCTCTTGTAGAATTCTTGGTGATGATGCACTGATTTCATAGTTTTTATCCGTTTGATTTTGTTCTTGCCTTGCTCTTGTAGTTATTTGATTATTCTTGGGTTTATTCCTTTCAATTGCTTGATCACCAATTACTTGTGTAGGACTAATTAGATTAATCGGGAGATGAAATAATTAATCTGGAAATAAGAATAATGCACACCTTAATACAATAGAACTCGGGAGAGTTGAGGTTATGAGTGTGGTCATTGACCTAATCGAGCTTTTGGGAGTTAGGAGTTTAGGATTAGAAGGGGACTTCGATCCTAGCCCATAATCTACAGGTTTCTCACCTCGGGAGGGGGTTTAATCTATAATTGTGGTCGGCTTAGTAACTCTAGAGACACCAAAAGGTAAGGCAAATCGATTGGATAAGAGCTTGGAATTGTGCATCGGGTCCTTGAGTTCTGCAATTTTCTCCATATTATCTTTCCACATCCTTTTCATACCGTGTTTCCTTTACTTGCTTACTATATGCTTTTATTAGTTGTTAGAACAAACCAAACTTTTCTTGATTGTCTAGATAGTAGTTAATTTTTGTTCGTGGTAGTTAAGTTGATACAAAATTGTCTCTGTGGGATACGATACTCTTGCTTACTAATTGCTACACTAGCCCCGTACACTTGCGGGTATCACTTGTGTTAAAATAAGATGATTCAAGTTTTTGGCGCCGTTGCCGGGGATAATTGTGTGTCATTATAGCTTAATATCGTGATAATAATTGAGAATACTAATCTAGATTTTACTCGCTTTATTTGTACTTTTTATTTTGAGTTCTCTAATAGATGTGTTCCATTGTTAAGGTTGTATGCACACGCGTTCTAAAGGTCCACCTTTAGAGCCTATCGATCCCGACATCGAAGCATCCAACAGAAGGAGGAACGCGCAGAGAAGGTTAAACCAAAGGATTCGGGTTTCTTCACCCGCTCATAGGCGTCTACCTTCTCATATCCAGAGATCTCCATCAACCAGTCCATCTCCACTTCCGTCACCTATACAGTACGAGCCTCATTCTCCAATTCTAATGGAGAACGGAGGGGAGAACAACAATGAGGATAATCATGAGAACAACAACGAGGATCCTGTCATTCGTCAACTCCGTCTGCAATTGGCCAACATGCAGAGGCAATTGGATGAGCAGAACGTGAGGCCAGTGCCCGTACAAAATCAGTTTGCCTACAGACAGGTTAACAAGTTACTAATCCACCAGTTAACAATGCGGGGATAGCGGCCAAAAGCTTTGAATTGAGACCGGGGTTGATAGACAGAGCAGAAGCAAACGCATTTGGTGGAACAGGTGCTCAAACGCCAAGCAGAGGGACTGGTATGACAGCATGTGTTTTAACTCTGTGCCCACATGGGATGCAATGGTGGAGCTGTTCTTGGAGAAATACTATCCACCTAGCGAGACGCTCAAACGCCAAGCAGAGGTCATTCAATATAAGATGCAACCTCAAGAGAACATTCTGGAGGCATGGAAAAGGTTCAAGCAGTTGATGAGAAGATGCCCCAACCACGGGTTAAGCCCGGGGCAACAAATCCTAACCTTCTACAGGGGAGGCACGCTGGAGGCAATGCGCAAATTGAACATGAACGCCGGAGGATCTCTCTTGAAGTTGGGAGAAGCTGAAGCACTTGAGGTGATTGAGAAAGTGGCTTCAAATGATGAGGGATGGAGAAACGATAGAAGCAAATCCTATAGGGTGGCATCCACCTCCGATTTTGATAGGATGGATACAATGTCCAAGCAGCTGGACTTCCTAACTGACAAGCTTGGGTATATGGGAACAAGGCAGGTTGGGACTGAGATGCAACAAGGAGTCGAAGATGTAAACTACGTTCACCAAGGTGGCAATAACAGAAATTTCAACAATTACCGCCCCTATCAAGGAGGAGGCAATTACAACCACTATGGGAACAAGGTGCATCCCAACTTGTCCTACGGGAACCCAAATAATGCCTTGCAACCACCACACGGATTCCAGGTATCAGATGGCCAAATCATAGAAACGAAGAAGGATGAACTGAAAGATGTGTTAATGGCTTTTATGAAACAAACGGGAGAGTGCATGAAATACTCCAACAAAAGGCTAGTGCAGATTGAAGCTAATGTGAATGACTTGAATATTCACATGAAGAGCATCGATAACCAGATGAGCCAGATTTCACAGGCTATGGGTATTCAGCATCAACCAGGCCAATTCACTTCACAAACGGTTGTAAATCCTAAAGACTGTGAACCTAGGACCGTGAACCTTTGGAGACGAGTAGTTAACTGTACAAGAGACAAATTGATCTATGAGAATATATTTCGAGTTATGCTATGCTGATAGGGAAACATAAGACGGTGAACCTAGTTTAACAGGAGGCCCGACTGTGAAAGGCTTTGGATGGTGGGGACGACAAGCTGCAAACAAGATCATGAGAAGAATCACCATGGCACCGAGGGCTATTCCGAGTATAGCTGCTTTAGAAATCGAGACTGGAAAGCAAAATGTTATGCTAATATTAGTCCATTACTTATACCACCATAAGGTTAGGAAAGTCATTTTCTTGAGATGTCACGCTCTAACCTCGCTCAGAGGGACGAGGCGCACGACAGTGTGAGCTGAGCCAATAGCCACAGAGTCCCGGATTGCCTACAAAACTGAAACAGGAAAGAGCCAAAGAGTATTAATAGCTGAATCAAAGTCACGGTTTTAGGGTTTAAGAAACTTGAGGAATATCCGACCTCTCGGGTGGAAACCTTGAGAAGTTTTTGGCCGTGGGAATAAATCCGACAAGATTGTTATATGACACGTTCCTGCAACAGAGAGAGTGTCAAACCATGTAACTGCATTGCATGTGTAACAAATTAAACATAGTTTTGACAGTAAACCTACAGCACAGTAAGACTGAGGCAGTTGGCAAGCGACATCACATCACCGGATATATTGTTGTATTCCAGCTTCCTGCGAACAAGTCATAAAAGGACCGTTTAAGAAAATAATGATAATAACGAAAGATAGCACGCAAACACACACACACGCACACACTCTGCTCTTACAGCATGAAGAGATTTTGAAGCTGGTTAAGCTCTTCCGGAATTTGACCTGAGAGGTGATTGTTTGAAAGATCTCTAAGCTCAGGGCAGTTCAACAACATTCTCAATAATTTCTTACGTGACATTTCATGATTTTCTCATTTCACAATATCTAATAGTAGTACTATATATTGGATATGATCTAACTCTTTAGTCGTTAAAAATACTCCAACACAATTAAACGTGAACTCAACGCATTGGGTTTACATTCTTAATTCAATTTGCGTGTTGTATATGATGATCATAATTTTGAAATTATTTGAGCTGCAGTGAAAAATATTAATCAGGAGATTGTTTTGGTTGCACATTAGTCGAATCAGTGTTTCTTGTACAAATTGATTTGGCCCACAACTAGAAAATGGGGGAAATGTAACATACAAAAAAAATTAATGTTAAATTAACGTAGTGCATAAATTTCTCACTATAAATGAATATAGGTGCATTATGATTGATCATGGCCATTGGAGAAAAAATTCCCTAGTCCATGTGCATGTACACCATATGGCAATCTTATTTGGTATGCCTCACTAATAAAATCTTGCCAAATGGAAATGTGTAGTATACATGGCCAAATGATTATAAGGCATAATATGATGTTTTAAGGAAACTTTTATGATTCCCATATTTAATATATACAACCATATGTACACACAATACGTTAAATTACTAACTAATTGTCCATTTCTATTAAAAAAGTCGTCTGCCATTCAAGTAAATATATTCTTCACTATATTTATAATTTATTGATTATATCTTTCTATATATATATATAATTTTTATCTTCATTATTTTATAATTATTTTTACCGTTAAGTAACTATAAATTAAAGACGACATATTTATGACTAGTAAAGTTTTATCTTCTTAGATTTATAGTTGATGTTTATTTAAATTCATATTGAAATTTATTCATATATTGTCTATAGTATAAAATCCATCAGACCATTTATTATTATTAACTATCTTAATCAATATTTTAACTAAACATATAATCATTATATAGTTTATGTGTAATGGTAAAATAAAAAAATAGAACTACGTTGTATAGTCATTCATAGAGTATTAAACTTATTGTGTGCAATGCTAATATACTATTATAATTTATGTATATATCGATAAAAAAAGATAAAAATACCAATTGTTATTGAAACTGCAATTGTCATTTTAAGTCATTACAAAATATAGTTGCATTGTGGCAAAAATATAACGTGGATGCTCAATGGGGGGAGGGGGGACATGACGCATTGCAAGCGTCCCATCCCCCACGTGTAGAGGGAAAGCGTGTTACCAATATAGCTCCACCAAGAACGCATTGCCGAGCACAAGTGACGATATAGCTCAACCAAGAAGACGTCATCATGTCGAATGTTAGGTATAGATGGAGGGCTTCCATGGAAGAATGGAGAGCAGAAATTAAAGAAGGCATAGCCCCACAAGTCTATCAAGATAAGATGGTCCACAACAACTATTATTATGTACGAACACTTATACCCATCTGCCTAAGAGTGTGAGCCCAAAATCTCCATGACACACAGGTATCAAGAGATAGAGAGTGGTCTGTCCCTTACCTAAATCCCAAAAACACCCTTGCTACAATAATTCCTACTTTTTTCCTACCAAATTCCCATCTTAAATTGATCAAGTTACAAAATACTAATTATAAGGTAGAAAAACTTACCAGTTGATGGAGATTGGACTCGTTGTCCACGGCTTTCCATCCGGTAAGCAGCTCGAGAAGCGCAATCCCATAGCTATAGACATCAGATTTCTCTGTTACACGGTTTGTCCGAGCATATTCAGGATCGATGTAGCCAATAGTCCCCATCAAAAACGTCGACGTGTGAGTCTTAGATGTGCTTAGGCTCTTGGCGATGCCAAAATCTGTGAGATGAGCTTCGTAGTCCTTGTCGAGTAAAATGTTGGACGACTTCACGTCCCTGTGGATGATCCGAGGGCTACAATCATGGTGAAGATATGCGAGCCCTGTGCAGCGCCCAGTGCAATGCGGAGACGAGAGTTCCAATCAAGTTTCTTCTTCTTTGTAGTTCCTGCAAGATAGCATTTTTTTGACAAGATTCGACGAGTCTAGGTAATAGGTATAGATTATGATCTAATCCAACAGAGCTTTACCGTGGAGCACGTCCCAGAGGCTTCCGTTTTCCATGTAGTCGTAGAACAGAAGGTATCCCGAAGGGGAGAGTGATTATCCTTGAAGACTAACGAGATTGCGATGCTTGATGCTCCCCACCGTGTTCAGCTCCGTCTCAAATTCTTTCAGACACTGTGGATAGTGAGAGTAGAGTTTCTTGACAGCCACGGGTCGGCAGTTCTTGAGGACACATTTGTACACAGTGCTCGACGCTCCATAGCCAATAACGTATTTCTCGCTCAAATTCTCTGTCATCCTTATTATATCTTCGTACACGTGAAGAGCCATGTTCATGTGAAGGATAACGAGCTTTGGAGACGAGTAGTTAACTGTACAAGAGACAAATTGATCTATGAGAATATATTTCGAGTTATGCTATGCTGATAGGGAAACATAAGACGGTGAACCTAGTTTAACAGGAGGCCCGACTGTGAAAGGCTTTGGATGGTGGGGACGACAAGATGCAAACAAGATCATGAGAAGAATCACCATGGCACCGAGGGCTATTCCGAGTATAGCTGCTTTAGAAATCGAGACTGGAAAGCAAAATGCTGTGCTAATATTAGTCCATTACTTATACCACCATAAGGTTAGGAAAGTCATTTTCTTGAGATGTCACGCTCTAACCTCGCTCAGAGGGACGAGGCGCACGACAGTTTGAGCTGAGCCAATAGCCACAGAGTCCCGGATTGCCTACAAAACTGAAACAAGAAAGAGCCAAAGAGTATTAATAGCTGAATCAGAGCCCCGGTTTTAGGGTTTAAGGAACTAGAGGAATATCCCACCTCTCGGGTGGAAACCTTGAGAAGTTTTTGGCCGTGGGAATAAATCCGACAAGATTGTTGTATGACACGTTCCTGCAACAGAGAGAGTGTCAGACCATGAAACTGCATTGCATGTGTAACAAATTAAACATAGTTTTGACAGTAAACCTACAACACAGTAAGACTGAGTCAGTTGGCAAGCGACATTACATCACCGGATATATTGTTGTATTCCAGCTTCCTGCGAACAAGTCATAAAAGGACTGTTTAAGAAAATAATGATAATAACGAAATATAGCACGCAAACACACACACGCACACACTCTGCTCTTACAGCATGAAGAGATTTTGAAGCTAGCTAAGCTCTTCCGGAATTTGACCTGAGAGGTGATTGTTTGAAAGATCTCTACACAAAAAAGGAAATTTTTTTAATGTATTGCAACTAGGAAAGATAAATATATGATTAGTTGTAACGTTTGAGCATATAATATAATTCCTTACACCTCCATAATGCTTCTCAAATTGCCAAACTCAGCCGGTATGTAGCCCGTCAAAGAATTATTTCTTAAATTACTGCAAAAAACCAAACAATGTCAAATTTAAAGGAGTCTTGCAACTTCAAACCAAAATACCAAAGACTCACAGTTTCAAGAGATGTTCCAAGTCGCCAAGAGAGGAGGGCATGTCACCACTAATCTTATTATTTGAGAGGTCTCTGCCCGAATCAATCAAGAAATGAGATACACATGAGGGCCTTATTTGTTCAATGCGTGAAGGTATCACTTACAGTGTGTCCAGATTGCCAATACGAGACAGCTCGATGGGAATGGGACCTCTGAGATTGTTGGAGGATAGGTTCCTATCCAATGAAAGTAAATAGTGAAACTTAGAAATATTTGCAACCACAAAAATGAAATGATCAAACTTATCTGAACATAGAGAGATGATGAAATCGGAGTAAGCAGAAGGAACTCACAAATACGTCATACTTTTGAGCCTTTGAAACGCCAAGGGAACAGTTCCGTTCAATTTGTTTCCATGCACGTTGCTGTTATCAGATCAGAATAAGAAATTTCAGACCTATCGATGTAAGGAATGTTTTTTAATGCAAGAATATCAGAGTTCAAGATGAGATAGAAACTCACAGATTATTAAGGTTTGTACAAGAACTGAGATTATTTGGTCTCGGCCCCTCCAAGTGATTATTAGCTACATTTCTGCAAGTACAAGCTAAAACGCGTGACTCTTCGTATCGATAAAGATCAGTCTAATATGACTGTTTGAATGAAGAATTTACAGGTCAAATAAATCTGTTAGCTTCCCAAGTTCTGGGGGAATACGCCCTGTGAGTTGATTATCGTTCAATTCCCTTAACAAATGAAAGAAGGTATTAGAACCGGTGATTGGAGAAAAGCTTTACCGTATCATTAGAAGTTGAGATTCATACAGATAGTGAAGTTTTGTCATATTTCCAAGCTCTGGGGGAATTGATCCTGTGAGCTTGTTAGCATGAAGATATCTGTTCGAGATGATGAGTAAATGCACAAAACATTACATAATGTCATCTAATCTGATTGAACGCCACGGTAAGAAGAACTCAGTTACTTACAGTTTCTCGGTGTAAGTTAAATTTCCAAGAATTGGCGGGATCGTTCCACTCAACATATTAAAACTTAGGTCCCTGAAATAATGTAGTATAAATTTATAATTCAAACGTGAGAAAAACAAGGAACGTGGCCGAAACGAGAATGAAAGGTGCTTACAAAACTGCTAATGCTTGCATTAGGCCAATAACTGATGGAATCTGCCCAGAGAAATGGTTATTCTGCAAGGACCTAAAAGAATAAGGATTTGTTAGGCATCAAATATTTTCAATGCATCATAAAGTAAGCCGCCACAAACCTAATGAAAGGGAAAAACTTACAAGGTAGCAACTTGAAGAAATCCAATATTGAATGGAATTTATCCCGTGAAATTGTTGTACGACAAATCCCTAACATCAACACACAATATTTAACTTAATTACATCAACCATGTTTCATAATCGGAATAAACTGCCAGTCAGATACATACAAAACCTAGAACGAATTGCAGTTGCCGATGTTTTCAGGAATTGAACCACTCAAGCTATTATTTCTAACATCACTGGCACATTAAAGATACACACACTCCTCAGAAAGTGTAAAAAATGCAACGTGTTGAAGGAGGTTTAAGTGATTTGGGAAGGACGGATAACTTACAAATACCACAGTCCGGTTAGCTGGCACATATCTGGAGATAATGAACCTTGGAGGTTGTTACCTCTAAGTCCCCTAAACCAAAAGCAAAAAGTGGAAATAAAACCACCATTCTTTATTAAGTTGGAGCGATAAAAGCCAAAGTAAAGAGCATTAAACTCACAGGTATTGAAGAACTTCATTCCAGTATAACAATCTTGGTATTTCTCCACTGAACCTATTCTGAGCCAAATCCCTGGAGCAGGAAAAGGAAACAGTTCATCACAAATCTATCGCCATCGTAGTCGAAAAGAGTGGGATATCAAATTCTAATGGCACTCACAGAATTTTCAAGTTAGGAATCTGCGAGAGTGTTGAAGGGATATGACCAATTAGCTGATTATTTTTCAGAACCCTGTCATATATTACAGGTGACGAACGCAATAGTAAGAAAATAAATTTGATGCAAGTAAATGTGAGTATCAAATAATTGCAATTCGATTGGACTTACAAAGTCTCTAGTTGCTTAAGCTTTGAAATTTAGAAGGGGATATCCCCAAAGAGCTTATTGAATGATAGGTCCCTGACAGTAATGCAATCGAGATCATCATAAAATTCGAATGCAAAGAGGTTTTAGCTCAATCCTTCAGATTATTCCATAGCATCTCAGATTTTTAATCTAAATTTACATTGATGAAGATATGAACTTACAAGCTCTCTAAAGAAGAGCAATCCCCAATCTCATCCGGGATTTGGCCGGAGAGTTGATTCGCCCTCAAGTCACTAGTTTGAGATTGAAAAACATGGAATTAGATTGCTAACAGCTTATGCAAAGTGGAAAATAAAAAAAAAGTACTAGTAATCTACATAGAAACCAGGCTCTTTAGCTGCCCTATAGCATGTGAAATTTCCCCATCAAGATTCAAGCCTGAAAGATTTCTGCAACACATATTTCAAGAATGATAAACTGAAATCTAAAACAATTAATAAAACAAAGAATTAGCAAACATTGAAACTAAAATATGAAAAAAAAATACTCCAGAAACTTACAGTGAAACCACATTGAAGGTGGCATTATCACAACCGATTCCTCTCCAAACACAATAGTCTGAAGATGGAGTGTCAGTCCGTCCAGTCATACAACACATTATCAACATCTCTAAAAGACTTCTTTACTTACAGCAAAACAATACCTTATCCACAAAGTTCAAGAAAAAACTAAGCCAAAAAATATCAAAATAGGAAAAGAATGTCTCATCTGGTTCACCATCAAATAAAATACTAGGAGTAGTACTAGATTAAAAAACTCACACACAATTGAAGGTTAAGTAATAAAATGATTAAAATATTAAACTCCAATTCCATGCCCTAAAATAAGCCAAGAATGATGACATGACCCAAGTTTTTAAAAGGCCAACCAACACTCACCATCACCATGACACTCCACAGAAGCAAAGGTCAGCAGCATCACCAGAAATCCAAGAACATATCTTTTGCAAGAACCAACCATAGCCCACTTCTCATAGATAGAATTACAGTCTATCTAGACCTCCAAGATGAGATATTTTTACACCTAAAGTGACAAATGGGGAAGTTGGATATCAAGCTAGAAGAGAAAGTGCTACACTAGGCAAAAGGTTGGAGTCTTGGATTCACCGAAATGAGTGAAAGGGAGAGAGTGAAAGGAGGGAGATGATGAACAGGAATATAATTACAAATGCGGTAAAGATTGTTGAAAAATGTGCAATGGAAAGAAAGGGCAGGCTCTGGCTTTAGCCATGTTCAATCACATCGTATTGCCAGACAGCCCTGCAGAGAGAGGGATATGTGTTGAGAGAGAGAGGGATATAGTGCAGCTATTGTATGTAAGTAAATGTGGAGAGAGAAAGAGAGAGTGGTAGATGCGAATGTGGAATCGCGAATTATTTTTGAAGAGGGAAAAGGTTAAAAAACCATCTGCCAAGTTTCCGCTGCACCTCTCCATCGATTCTACTCTCTCATCAATCATCCATCTTCTCTCACTCCTAAGTAAATTCCCACAACAAAGTAGTATTGTACTGCATTAAATCTTTCAGATAAAACTTGTCTACAACTCCAATATCTCTAACTAGCGGATAATGCTGCGTTGAAAAAATTGTTATTAGTGCTTCTGTTGTTTTGATATCTGCAATTTTTTTTAGTTTCTCTCATTTTTTATATTTAAAAATAAATTTATGCTCTTTTTTCTCTTTTTTTTTGTTTAAATATTCAATGGTATTTCATTCCTTTAGATTAATTTTACCTTATTTTGGATCGTATTTTATTTTAAAATTAGATCAGTTTTAAATAAAGAAATTTTTTTCATTTATTATATTCTTTATTAATAACATTTAATTAATTTTTATTTTTATTTGTCTTACTTTATTAATTATGTATTAAATTTTTAGATGGCGAATGAAATATTAGTATTATTATAAATTAAATGAATTAGTGGAATATGACATCCGTTACCAAAAATAACAAAAGTAAATTAGACAATTAGTAGGATTAGACAAAACTAACGAAATGAAATTCATGAAGACCGGAGGTAGTTCTTTTAACAACCTAAAAATATTGTGATTACGTGTAAAAAGAATGATCATACCTCAAAGAATAAAATAATTAGCTTCACAACCTAAATATATAAAATGGCATTCTATAGGGTTAACGGTTGCATTATCTAGTTAAAGAGTAAAAGCAAAAAACAATCAAATTGGCCACTGTTTTTAATGGAAAATTTTGGACTTAAGAGAACTATAGTAGGAAATTGGCCACTGTTTTATAAACAAATAGTACTATCAAAGTGGCCACTATTTTATTAATGGAAAATTTGGAATTAAGAATTGTAGTAAAAAAATACTATTGTTAGGAATTGAAGCTTTGCATGGCACTCTGAAAAATGACAATGCTTTGGCATCTAAATAAAATACTCCTACTAATCTACTCAACAACAAACGAAGAATCAGAAATATATTATTTTGAGAAATTTGCAGGGACAAACGTAGCCCGTTTGTCGCAAAATGTTGTAACCCAAAATGGCCATTATTTCATTAAGGAAATTTTTTGAATTAAGAATTATAATAAAAAATTGGCCAATTAACGTTCTCTAAATAAACAAGTACTACTCTGTTTTACTAATGGATAAATTGGAATTAAGAATTAAAGTAAAAAAATTATTGTTTGGAATAGAAGCCAAGCATGACACTTCGAAAAAGTATAGTGCTTTGGCATCCAAACAAAATAATCTACCATTTCTCAAGAATAAAGGAAGAATCTAAAATGAGTTTGAGAAATTTCAAGTTGCGTCCAAAAGTTATAATGAAATCTCCGGACTCCGGTGTAACATCAGTTGCAAACATAGATATACTACTACATCACTATTGAGTAAACAATTTATGTATTCATTTATTTTATACTATTTGTGTTTATCCTTGTTTATCTTCCTAAAACATAATTCACAATATTTTTTATATTTTTTTTTAAGAAGAAGTAGTAGTAAGAAATACCTACAGTGCTAGATTTGTTTGTTGCTCCATCTATGGCGCCCTAAAGCCCGCCCTATGCACCACCATGTCAGCATTTTATCCTCCCGTCTTTCTACCTGCAGTGGGACGCTCTAAGCATTTTCTTCTATTTGAATACTTAAATAACTATAAAAATTGGGAAAAATCTTCATTTCATTTATAAAATTAATACATTACAATACGGATTTTAAAAAAATACGCAAACTCAGCGACGACGGTTACGGGCCCACACTTCTTCAACCATGTCGTTCATGAGCTGCGCATGGTCGTGTTGGTTGCGCATTGAGGCATGTCTAGATAGAACCTCATTGAAGCCTGTCGGTAATCCTCGAGCGGGGGGCTCGGTCGCCGTACTGGAGGAGCTAGATGCACTTTCGTCATCGGTCTAATCGGTGATGCTCCCACCTTCATGTTCGACTATCATGTTGTGCAAGATTATGCACGCATACATGACATCGGTGAGGACTTCCTTGAACCAGAGACGGCCCGACCCTTTCACTATTGCCCACCGTGCTTGGAGCACACCAAATGCCCGCTCCACATCCTTCCGCGCCACCTCCTGCTTTTGCGCAAATAAAACTCTCTTCTCACCAATTGGGCAACTGATCGTCTTCAGAAAAATAGACCACCTTGGGTATATGTCATCGGCCAAGTAGTACCCCATGTGGTATTGGCGCCTGTTGGTGGTGAACTCGATGGTCGGGCCGTTGCCGTTGCATTGCTCGGTGAAGAGGGTGGATGAGTTGAGGAAGTTGATGTCGTTGTTCGACCCGGCTACACCGAAGTAAGCATGCCAGATCCAGAGCCGATGGTCAGCGACGACTTCGAGGATCATCGTCGGGTGGCTGCCCTTGTATCTACTAGTGAATTGACATCTTCACGCCGTCGGACAATTCTTCCACGCCCAGTGCATACAGTCGATGCTCCCTAGCATCCCAGGAAAGTCGTGCGGCGTCTCGTGCATTCTCATTAGGCCCTGGCAATCTACAGCTGTCGGCTTTCGCAAATATGTGTCGTTGTAGGCCTCCACAACTCCCCTACAAAATATCTTCTGGCACTCGCGGCCTGTTGTATCCCGGACGTGGAGGTACTCGTCGAACATGTCAGCGCTGGAGCCGTAGGCCAACTGACGGAGTGCAACTGTGCACTTTTGCAACGGCGTAAGTCCGGGTCTGCCTATGCCATCTTCCCGATACTAAAAGTATTCATCACGTGACTGAAACGTCTGGACAATGCTGAGAAAAAGGTAACGAGGCATTTTAAAACGACGGTGAAAAACAGTCGGGCCCCACCGTGGTTGCTCGGTAAAATAGTCTGTACGTAGACGTTCGTGAGCTGCGGCGTGGTCGCGTCGGACAAACGTCTGACGTCGAATATGCCTGGGGATCTGCTCCGCTGCCACCACTACTGCCGCATCCGCCTCCTCGCGTTGCATTATGGCTAGGCATTCCGCGATTGCATCGTGCACGACTGCATTTAAGGCTCGAGTCAAGGTCGGACTACCGTCCTCCGATGAGAGAAATGAGAGATGCGAGAAATGTTCGTATGAAAAATAGAATGACAATCGAGGTTTAAATAGACAAATTTCGAATTTAAAAATTAAAAAAACAAAAACGCGTTGCATCGTCCAAGCCATCGTCCGCGGCGCCCACAGTGGGCGAACGATGGAGCGGACGATGCCCTATCGTCTGCGCTTCGTCCACGGACTAAGAGTAGGACGGGGACGACACATCGTCCGTCGTCCGCGAGCCACAGTGGCGGACGATAGCGGTGCTCGCTGGGACGGATGGCGTCCGTGCCACTGGCGCGGCAACGCGCTATCCGCCGCTGCACTCTCGTCGCTGGCACGGCGCTGCTTGATGCATCGAGCTCGTCTGTGCCGCTGAGCAGGCGACGTGCGCGTTTCTATTCGCCAACGGATTATCCGTTGGATTTTCTTTTTTTTAATCGAAAATAATACTGATAAGTCGTATTCTAGGCCTTGGTTACTGGTCAGTATAATGTGCATAATTGGAATATATCTGCAAAACAGTTGTTAAAGTGTGCAGGGAAAGTGTTCTAGCCAGTATGAGAATGTTCGGATAATTCAGGTGAAAGGGGCGTCAGTAGGGTGCAATACCGACCAGGATGCATGCCAAAAAGGCTCAAGATGGAGAAGAAGGATAGCTGGGAAAATCAGCCGCAAGCAAGGGGCAAAAGAGTCATTTCATGAAGAGAGTCTACCTTAAAAATCAAGGGAGGCCTCCCTATAAAAGGAAGCCTCGTGGAGAGAGAATGAGATTTACGGGATCATCACGAGTTCATCAACTCCTACGCTTAGTTAGAAATCTCTCTTCGGTAGAACAATCCTTCAGCATTATCCTTCATATTCTCGTTCCTCGCCACAGCCATGGTCACCTGAGTTCCATCAGTCTGCCGGAGATCCACCGTCCTTCATTCCAGTCAGCATGTTTCATAGTGTTAACAATTTCATCGCCCTGAGTGGCAAAACAATCTTTACTTGCTTTCTTAGTTAATCGCACTTTGTTTTCTTACGTTGGATCTGTTGCATTTTCGATACTTGCTTACTTTGATGTCTTAGTTGTGATCCAAACGTTTTTATGATATAAAGTCGTTTTTGTGCATCGATTCCTGTTCGATTCTGTTTCTTTCTGCCTAGATAGCTTAGATCTAACTGCTTCGGTATTTTCAAGTGTTGCGAGCATGTTTTCATTTCCGAATTGATAGATCTGAGTTCATGAGTTTAGATTAGCTATTAGAATTTAGATCTGAAATGGTTAAGTGTGAAAGCCTAGTTTACGTGATTTCTGCCACCTTGCATGTCACCTAGTAAGCTTAATTTCAGTTCCGATAGTTAATCTTTAGATTTTGAGTTTTAATCGTAGATCTGTTCTTGGGAAGTTATTAATCTGCATTTCTCGTTCATGGAATCTGAGTTGTTTGATTTGTGCTCATACTTGTTGGAGAAGACAATGTCCACATCCATGTTTGGGACCACTTTTACTTTTTAGTTACTTTTCGCTTTTGTCCTTTACTTTTCTTTACTTTTCTGCTGGTACCCTACTGAACTGTCAGCCTAGTCACCTAACTACCTCTTTTTTTCTCTGATATTCCGTTTAGCCTTTTATAGTAACCCCGTACCTCCCACATAATTTCTGAAACATAATGTCCCCTACTCTCACGTACACAGCTGCTTATCAATCATCTCTCACACCTCTTAGTCAGTAGAGTACCACATTAATTTCCAGTCTAGTTAGAATCTCAACCCAAAGCGTGGTAGCTAACCAACCTTCTAGAATATCACCACAATTACCAAAGAGCATTCATCTCTGTGGGATTCGACCCTTACGTCCACTATACTAGTTAGTAGAAGTAGGTTGAGGAATTATTGATACCAGGTTCAGACTTAGCTGAGGTTTCCATCCTAATCAGTAGGATACATCCTTGCTTTAACGACACCTGACGAAAACCTGTTCTTTCAAATACCAAAAATAAAAAAATATTTTCAGATTCCTAAAACTATAGCCGTTTTATTACCGTTTTTTTATTTTTTTATTTTTTAAAATCCCAAAAGCATCTATAAATACACACATTCATCATCCATTTTTCACATCAAATTATCTCTCATTCGTATTTTTTCATACAACTCATCTACATCTTCTTCTCTCACTCAAACCCTCTCTAAAAATGGATTTCACCGATATCATGGCTGAAGCAGAGCGCGAAGAACAAGAATACTATGAACAATCCCGTGCCGCCTATGAAGCCTATGTCGCCACCACCAACCCCGCCCCTCCTCCTCGACCAACTAGATCAATTCTCCGCTACATACCTCGTGACCGGGAGGGAGCCAACGAAAGGCTCGTTGCCGACTATTTTTCCGACCAGCCGCCGTTTTCGCATGTCAAAACTGCTTTTTATGCACATTGTCAACACATTGTCTGCCCGTGTTGAATACTTTCAATCACATAGAGACGCAACCGGTCGGCAAAGTCTCTCGGCGTTGCAGAAGTGTACTTGTGCCACCCGACAACTTGCTACTGGGCAAACGACTGACCTCTTCGATGAGTATTTGCATGTGGGTGAGTCAACTGGAATCCTATGCCTCAAAAATTTTTGCGACCACATTCGTTCTGCTTTCGGTGAGGAATTCCTTTGGGCACCCACCACCGAAGATTGTCAACGATTACTTCATCTTCACGAAACAGTCCACGGTTTTCCCGGTATGCTTGGCAGTATTGACTGCATGCATTGGAAGTGGAAGAATTGCTCGACTGCTTGGAGGGGGCAATACTTAAGCGGCCACAAAGGCGGCGGCCCAACGCTTATCCTTGAAGCGGTCGCCGACTACCGCCTATGGATTTGGCATGCATATTTCGGTGTTGCTGGATCCATCAACGACTTGAACGTGCTATATTCTTCACCACTCTTCAATGATGTTTTGAATGGTGTAGCACCGACGATCGACTTCACCGTCAACGGAAATGCATACCACATGGGTTACTATCTCGCCGATGGTATCTACCCAAGGTGGTCGACTTTCGTGAAGAAGTTCAGCAATCCGCAAGACCCGAGACGGGTTCTTTTTGCGCAGCGTCAAGAGTCTGCTCGGAAAGACGTCGAAAGAGCTTTTGGGGTCTTTCAAGCCCGATTCAACATTGTGAAGGCCCCGTCTCGGCTGTGGTACGTTAAGAATATCGCTGACATCATGTACACGTGTATTATCTTGCACAACATGATTATAGCTGACGAAGGACCGAGGGCGGCTAACTTTTACGACGAGGATGAAGCCGGAAGCTCAACCGTGAGGTTTCCCCCATGCCGAGGTGTGCATACGACGGTGGGCGAGAGGATCGAAACAAGACACACAATGCGTGATACCATAACCCACATTGAGCTACAAGAAGACCTAATCAAACACATTTGGGTGAAATTCGGCCACGTGTAGTGGGTTTTTTTTTTTAATTTTATGAATTTAATTATGTAATTTTTAATTTTTAGGATTTTAATTATGTAATTTTTAATTTTTAGTATTTTAATTATGTAATTTTTAATTTTTAGTAATTTGTAATGATATCGGATATTTTTAATGCATTTTAATATTGTGAAATTATTTTTAGTAATTAAAGTATTTAAATTAAATAATGGAATGGTGGGACCTTTGAGCATATCCTTGCGGAAGAGCATGGATGTGGGTGTTGTGTTCTTGGAGAAAAGCAGGAAGTAAAAAATTAATAAAAGTTGATCCGGACCCACATCCGTGCTCTTGCCAAATAGCACGGGTGTGGATGCTCTTAGATTTTTATGGGTGTTTTCAACTAACACATCAAATCAAGATCGCAAAAGGGAAAGAGATGAATATAAAAAAAATTTGATGTCAATTATAAACTGTAGTTTTCATTATTATTCACAAATTTATAACGATAAGCAGAGAGATTAAGAACCTAAATACTATTCTTAAATTCATGTATGTATTCCATTAAACATATGCATATTGCTACATTTGATTCGAGTACATTCTTTGAGGATCGATCATTTAATTCATTTTATACCTTCTTTATCTCCCCATTTTGAATCTTTTCAAATATTTTCTTCATATACACAAATATTTCGGATTTATTTTACTCGAAGTCACTTACATTTTTCACTTTAAAATGATGTATTATTTGACACATTTCAACAACAATATTGCATATATAATCTCTAGCAATTACTACATCCGTCCCACATTAAGTGTCACATTAAGTATGAGCACGAGATTTAAGAAATATAAAGAAAAGTGAGTTGAATAAGTTAGTGGATTATGGATCCCATTTATAGGGGTATTATATTGCTAACTCAATATTTAATTGCTAAATACAATTAAATAATAGTCATTAGATATTCAAATCAAGGGCCTAGATATAAGCAGTCCCGTAATGTCAATACGATCAACAAAAAAACATCAATAAGGGTATTAAGGTCAATTTACAACAAATTAGTTGTAACTAACTTTTGAAAAATATCTCATAACTTAAAACACATATAATTTTCTCGATTTAAACTATTTTTCTCACAACATATATCAAATCAAAGATACTTTCATAAGGATTCTAACGAGATCTCACTTGCAAATGTTCCGATGTCAAAATTTGAAAAAAAAAAATTGAAAATTTTCATAAATTTCATTAACAGCTTTATATCAATACACGATACATAATATGTCAATACAATGTTTGTACAATGTCAATATGAAATTGTATTGACATTTTCATGTCTTTGTGTTGATGTATATCATACACTGTATTGACATTGTGTTTCTAAACCCTAAATTTGCTAGTTACTATTATCTTTTTAATATTAAAAAATAAAAAAAGAAATTACACATGGCAAATTGTAGACCACAAGATTTCTAAAATCCTATGATCTTAAATTAGTTATAGTTAGCAATTAAATGATGAGTTAGCAATTGATCACTCCCCTTCCACTTATATATATTAGTTTTATAATAAAATATGCGTAAAATTGGTTGGTGGAATGTGGGGTCTACTTACCATTTATGGTCAAAGTGAAATGTGACTATTATTGTGGAACGAGCCGAAATGACAAAATGTGACACTTATTGTGAGACAGAGGTAAGGTAGTATCTTATTATTACTACATTAACATAATTTAAATGTTCAAAATCCATGGCCGCGGCCGGTAAATTTGACTTTGATTTATACATTTTGTTAGTAGGAGTATTTTAAGTTCATTTTAGTAAGTTGATCTTAGATATGTTACAAGTTACTACAACACTTCATTCACATTGGAATTTTGAGAAGATTGATGTAGGATTTCATTGAAGAATCAGTTTACAATATATCCTTCCGATTTTATCCTCAGCTGGAATTAGTTTATATGTCTTCTTCTTCTTCTTGAAAATTGGACGTTACACCGCATAATTAAGCTTTAACAAGCAGAGGTAATTTTAGTGGAAGAGTTGAATCAATTTAAAACAACACACTCCAAATTAAAAGCAAGTTGATACATGGATAATGAGGGAAAAAACCAACTTGGAAGAAGTTGATGAAAAAAACCCTCGAATTGAAATGCAGTGACAACTCAATTTGGTAATGCGAAATTGAGTGAGGGATGATTGAGAGGTGTAGTTTTTCGACGACAAAGTTGAAGTTGTAACAGCTGACGCCGGTGAAAAGACCATCGTCATAATCAAGTTCAGTGATTTGGCCGGTGGTGGAGCTCCGCTCCTGCTGCGTGTACGAGTAGGGCACATCGCAGGTCCCCATGGTTGCCACGTATCGAACCGACGCCACGCTCCTGGCCGGCACAGGGATTATCCCCGTAGCCGTGACCGACGTCGTCCTAGACCTAGACTCACCCCAACCGAATATGAGATTAAAGAGGAAGAAGGGATGTAGTCAAGGACAGTAAGGCAAAGATGATAAAATAGTGAAGTACTTAATATGAGTACTTCACTATTATTTATTAATCATGATGCTAAATAAGGATCATTATTACTTTTTTTAAAGCTCATAAATGATTAGGTCATGATAATAGCTAGTGTGAAATTAACTCAGGTTAATTATTTATATTATTAGCAGAAGGTACAAACCTGAATTCATCATTAAATACGAAAAACTTAAAGAATAAGGACGGTTTCATCTAAGAGCACCCACGACCGTGCTCTTGCCAGCGAGCATGGTTGTGGGCCCGACCCCACTTTTTCTGCCTGCTCTCTGGCAAGAGCACAACACCCACAGTGTTAGGATCGTCGACTGCAACATTAGTTTGATATTGTCCGCTTTGGGTCAAGCCCGCACGGATTTGTTTTTGGGTCACTCCCAAAAGGCCTCAAACTAATTGGGGTTGGACAGAAATTATATACACCTTCCAACTTCCCATACTCATCCGATGTGGGATGGGTTTGTACCCCAACAAACCTCCCCTCAAACCGAGACCACATCAGGAACGCAGTCGACACGAACATGAGTCGTTCCAGCCCTGGCCCCTGGGTCATCCTGGGCCCGACTCTAACTTTGAGTCCTTCAGGGCCAGACCCTAACCGGGGCTCAACCAGGCACAACCCATAGCCACCTGGGCTCTGATACCACTTGTTAGGATCGTCGACTGCAACATTAGTTTGATATTGTCCGCTTTGGGTCAAGCCCGCACGGATTTGTTTTTGGGTCACTCCCAAAAAGCCTCAAACTAATTGGGG
This sequence comes from Salvia splendens, assembly GCF_004379255.2. NCBI lineage: Eukaryota > Viridiplantae > Streptophyta > Magnoliopsida > Lamiales > Lamiaceae > Salvia > Salvia splendens. The sequence goes on along the minus strand of NC_056036.1, from coordinate 6,845,077 downwards.
TTGGACAGGAATTATATACACCTTCCAACTTCCCATACTCATCCGATGTGGGATGGGTTTGTACCCCAACACACAGCTGTGCTCTTCCGCAAGGACGAGCACAATTCAATTTAAAATTCAATTAAACAAAAATATTTCCATAAAATTAAAATTCATTAAAAACCACAATAAATATTACAAATTACAAATAAAATAAAAAAGACATAATTAAAATCCTAAAAATTAAAATTACATAATTAAAATACTAAAAATAAAAAAATTACATAATTAAACTCCTAAAAATTAAAAATTACATAATTAAAAGCTAAAAATACCCCCGTGGACGACTACTCATCCGACGGCACTACCCACAATTGTCTTTGGAGGCCCAATATCATGGCCTCGTGCGATCGAAGTTGCGAGGGGGTCATAGTGGACCTATCGGCCATATTGAGTTGGGCCAAAAGCTGCCACAACTAGTTGGTGGGGGGTGGAGGTGGCGCATATGGAACGGGAATGGGAGCGGGAACTGGAGCATCAGCGGTTGCAGCCGCGGCTCGACTGCGGTTGGCCGCCGCCTTCTTCCTTCCTTGCGGTCGGCGTTGGGAACCGCTCGGGCCGGCGTAGGGGCTACCCAAGTTAGCTCCGGCGAGTTGGCTAGCCACTTCTTCGGAGCCGGCGTCGGATAGGGATACCGACCTTGACCGTTTGGAGGAGCCGCTAGAGGAGAATGTTACGCCTCCCATATACTTCGGGTGCGTCCGCGTCTCCTGCCAAACGTTGAGGTACTTGAACGACTTGTAGTTCATGGATTGGTAGGTGCCCAACGCGGCAGTGATGATGTCGACCTCGCTCCGGCCGCTCCCCGCATTCCGCTCTTCCTGGAAGAAATAGCTATTGAACTTGCCAATTTCATCGTTGGCTCGGTAGATGGCGTTGCGCACCATACTCTCGTTGCGAAAATAATACATGGACTAGAAACAAGATTATCATTGTACGAAATAATAGCTGACCCCATATACTTTATACTTTAAACAACTCTAGTGAAATTCAAGTCAATTTCAAACACGAGTTTTGAAAGTTGACGATTAAATTCGACCACTAGAAATATAGAAATTAAAAATAGTTTAAGAAAATTTATTAGAATCTACACTATGAACAAAACTTTTAAAATTGTTTACTTTAATATATTATATTAAGTGGCGAATCTAGAATTGGTATACCGGGACGAAAAACAAGATTATCATTGTACGAAGTAATAGCTTACCCATTTACTTTATACTTTAAACAACTCCAGTAAAATTTACACGAGTTTTGAAAGTTGACGATTAAATTCGACCACTAGAAATATAGAAATTGAAAATAGTTTAAGAACATTTATTAGAATCTACCTCTGAATAAAACTTTTAAAATTGTTTACTTTAATATGTATTATATTAAGTGGCGAATCTAGAATTGATATACATGGACGAAAAACAAGATTACCACAGTATGAACTAATAGTTGGCACCATTTACTTTATACTTTAAACAATTCCAATGAAATTCAAGTCAATTTCAAACACGAGTTTTGAAAGTTGATGATGAAATTAGAGAGCTCTTTCTACTTTTGTTCTAGTCTAGTAATGGAATTTCATTTTAATGAAGAGGTTTAGATGTATTCCGACTCAGGGAGTGACGCACAACAATTATGCGTCGTTATTAATGAACGACGCACAACCCTTATGCGGTTAATGACGCACAAGGGTTATACGTCGTTCAAAGACGCATAAGAATTATGCGTCTTACCCTAGTGACGCATAACCATTATGCGTCACACTGGTAAGCATTTCCGCCTGTCACCTGGGTGACCCGGGTTCGATCCCCGGCAACAGCGCAATTTTTTAAGTGATTAGTATTTGATAAAAATGAGTTATTCTAAACATTTATTTTTGGCAAATAGATATTACTCTTATAAAAGAATTATGCGCTGTTGCCGGGGATCGAACCCGGGTCACCCAGGTGACAGGCGGGAATGCTTACCAGTGTGACGCATAAGGATTATGCGTCATTAGGGTAAGACGCATAATTCTTATGCGTCTTTGAACGACGCATAACCCTTGTGCGTCATTAACCAAAGACGCATAAGGGTTGTGCGTCGTTCATTAATAACGACGCATAACTGTTGTGCGTCACTCCCTGAGTCGGAATACAACTAAACTTCTTCATTAAAATGGAATTCCATTAACATGCATTACCCAAAAAAGAATTGTTCCTGAAATTAGATCACTAGTAAAGATTTAGTAAAAGAGAAGATGGTGGGCTGAAAAGAATGTTTGCAAATTTGAACGAGGCTCGATTTAACCATGAGATATTAAATGGAAAACTAACACCATGACAATAAAAGGCAGAAGGCTCATGTACTATGTAAGCACCTTCAGAGAATGAATTTCAGCTGTGTCTCCACATTTAATAGCTTTCTTTTTCAGTAGAAGCGCTTCCAATCTGGAGCACGCTCTGATGTGCGCAAGTGCCTCTTTAAGAGCCTTATGGAGGAAAAAGATAACTAGACGTGTAAGATTATGAATTTCAGGACATCAAAGTAGTGCACTTACAAGTCATATTTATAAAAAAATACATAAGCACACACACAAACCACACTTGTAGAAATTAAAAATAGTTTTAAGACATTTATGAGAAACTACACTCCGAGTAAAACTTTGTAATACGTTAACTAGAGTATTATATTAAGTGGCAAATCTAGAATCGGTATACAGAGATGAAAAACAAGATTATCACTGTGTGAGGAGGCAGCCTGACAGACTGGGCAAAGAGTTCGTTGGCGCACCGGGCAGCAGCGGCTGCGGAGACGACGAAGCAGCAGCTCTCGACAGTAGGCTGGAAGGTGGCAGCAGATGACAACCCATGCCTTCTGGGTGGGCAGTTCGTGTGGCAACAAAGCTATATATCAGAATCTCATACAAATGCTAATCTAAACACATGCATTCCAGCTCCATTTCATGTACCATATCAGAAAATCAATCTTATGAATCATATTGTGATCAAACTAACTAGACAGTGTAGCTCAACTGAATCGTGTAAGACCTCAAGTTAACAATGAAACTCATTCATAGTATAAAAATCTCAAATGAGAATGCATTTGCACAAAATTTTCACACCTATCTCAATCAAGACAAACTAAGATTCATAGCAACAGAGACATAGTAACTGACGCCATCCACGATCCAGAATCCAATTATGGGAGCCAAAGTTGCACGACATATACCAGACAGGTTTGAAAGCCCAAAAGTTTCAAGACCGATAAAACATAAGAGTTCTTGTAAGAAATATAGGGAGAGCTGAAATGTGGAGTGAACACACTTCACTTTGTACCCTTCTTGGCTGCTGTCATGGTGTTGACAACCTCATAATTTCCACATCCAACAGGGACAAGCTTAGCTGTAAAATCATACTAATTTGCATTAATAAACAATTCTAAGAATGTGATCTAATACCCAAAAGGATCAAACTTTGCTATAGAATCACAAAATATCTTAATTCAGACACAAACGAAGATTCATAGAAAATAGCTACAGACGGAGGGACCTGGACCTAAATCCTGATAGATAAATTCTGAGTAATAGGATGCAATCTATCAGTCTATCTCTAATCAATAACCAACACTACACCTCTTCACTCTGATTTCTAAGATGCCAAAATTTAGATGCTGCAAAACAGAATAAAAACTTGAAAATTAGTTCGATTTTAATAAATGTGTTTATGTGTATGAACACAGTGTATAGAAATTCAAGAATCACAAAAACAACGTATATCAATTAATCATGTATCGTATTGTCAAAGTAAGAAGATATTTCTTTACTCACCATCGTAGTTTCCATACTGAATGTTGTTCGATAACCACCATCTGATAACATATAAGTCATCAAAATCATTCATTTAAGTCAACCTCTATTCCATCGATGTCTTCACGAACCCAACCAAAGTCATCCAACCCTATATTATCAGCAGGAACACAAATATTACTTTGTAAGTAAGTCTCCACATCGATAATAGGTTCCATGTCATAATGAGCTCGTGCTGCAGCAGAGACAACTACGCTCCATTATGATTCAGTTGGATCCTCTACATAGAAGACTTGCTCAACTTGAGATGCAAGAATAAATGGTTCATTATGGCGTATCACATTTGAAAAATTAGCTAATGTAAATCCATTAGCATCTGTCTTCAATCGTTTTCCTTTTGACACCCATTCACAATCAAATAACACAACTCTATGTCCACAATTGTAATCCAGCTCAACGACATCGGTTAGAATTCCATAATAGTCCAACTCGCTTAAGATTGGATTTTGATCCCTAGTACTTGAAAAACTTGACGTTGTAGCTTTAACACGCACCCCACTATTTTGTGTTTTCTTTGTACACTTCAAATCTTTCGTGTGGAACCGAAAACCATTTACAATATACTTTTTATATTTCACTCCAATTATATTAGGCCCGCGAGCAAGTAACTTCAGAGCTCTTAATATTGGATTTTCCTCATGGACAATTAACCCTTCAACCTATTGAAAGAAAATAAATCACAATAATATATAGCAACAACATTGTATATTAACCATTACAATCATTGTGAAGCATATAACTTACATATTGAGCAAACCAATCAGCAAACCTTTCACTGTGGATACGTTCCAACTGATGACGTGCAACGCGAGGATTAGATTGTTCAACTACTGCCCAATATTGCCTGAAATAGAACAATTCATAGCTTAAAAAAAGTTCAAAAGTTATAATAAATAGGAATTCACAAAATAACTTACTCAATGTATGGTCTGACAGCCTCACAGTTGAACAATACATATTGATGAGCTTTCGTCAATGTTACGCCATCTAATCTCATTGCAGTTCCTTTTCCAAGAGAACGACCGTTAATCGTAAATACATCTAATCCTATTTTTGCATTATTTGTAACAGTTTCGTTCCTAGATGCTCGATTAAACTTTGACTCCACATAGTCAGCTAAATACAAAGAGCAAAACCTCAAACATTCTTCTGCTAGATATCCTTCAGCAATCGAACCTTCAGGTTTACTTCGATTACGAACATATGATTTCAATGTGCCCAAATATCTATTTGCAAAAAAAATCAAATATTAGATTTTCAAATATTTTAATTGGTTCATCATTGAAAAAACATCATTCATTGTATACACTATTAAATTTCATAAATATAACTTGCAAATATATATTACCTCTCTATTGGATACATCCAACGGTAGTGAACCTGCCCACATAGCTTCACTTCGGTAGCCAAATGTACAATCAAGTGCACCATTACATCGAAGAATGATGGTGGAAATATCTTCTCCAATTGGCAAAGTACCACAACAATATCTTTCTCTAAACGAAAGATATCAGCAAGGCAAATAATATTAGAACAGAGTTCTCGAAAGTACTTACTAAGCTGAATCAAAGGTGAACGTAATGTCCTATAGAGTGTTTTTCGCAATGCTATAGGTAATAATTGTTGCATCATAATATGATAGTCATGACTTTTCAAGCCTAGCAATTTTGGTGGTTTTAACTGAACACACCTTGAGATGTTTGAGGCATAACCATCAGGAACTTTAAGATTTTTCAAAACCTGACAAAATATTGTCCTCTCCTTCTTGCTCATTGTAAATGCTGCCACAGGTAAATAAACTTTTCCACCCTCCTTAGTAATTGGATGAAGTTCAGGTCTTATTCCCATCTGTTCCAAGTCTTGGCGTGATTTATAATTGTATTTTGATTTACCATCCAAATCCAACAATGTGGCACAGATGCTCTCGCAAACATTTTTTTCAGTATGCATGACATCAAGATTATGACGAACCATATTATCTTTCCAGTATGGCAACTCAAAAAATATACTCTTTTTTTCCAACTGAAAAGCTTTGTATTATCTTTAACTAGCTTACCATATTTCATAGTAAAGTCTCTCAAGTCATCCATCACCATATCGCCAGATAGTTGTTGCGGTGCTTCTCCGTACTCAACTGTGCCATCGAAGAGTCGTCTATTCTTTCGAAACTCGTGTTCTTTAGGTAGGAATCTTCGATGACCCATGTAACAATACTTTCCACCATGTTTCAGTCTAATAGAATGTGTTTCTTTGTTACATACCAGACATGCATATTCACCTTGGGTACTCCACCCGGATAAATAGGCATATCTTGGAAAATCACTAATTGACCATAACAATGAAGCACGTAGCTGAAAATTTTGCTTTTTAGATGCGTCATATGTTTCAACTCCTACTTCCCATAAATCCTTTAGATCAGCAATAAGTGGTTGCAAATAAATATCAATATTTTGTCCAGGAGCTGATGGACCGGGTATCAATAGAGATAACATAAAAGAAGACTCTTTCATGCACATCCATGGAGGAAGGTTATATGGAAACAATATGACAGGCCACGTGCTGTGTGATACACTCATATTTTTGAAGGGATTAATTCCATATGACGCTAATCCCAATCGAACATTACGAGATTCCTCAGAAAATTAGGATGCAAACTATCAAATGTGCTCCATGCTGGGGAATCGACGGGATGTCTCATATACCCATCCTTCGTACGACTTTCAGCATGCCATCTCATATGAGATGCCGTTTTTGAAGACATGAACAACCTTTGCAACCTTCGTTTGAGTGGAAAATACCACACCTTTTGGGCAACCTTTCTTTTCTCACCCGTGGGATCTTTATCAGTAGTACACCATCTAGGCTTATTGCATGTGTCACATGAAGTTTTATTTTCATTCACCCCCCAATATAGAGTGCAATCATTCGGACAAGCATCAATTTTCTCATAACCAAGGCCTAGCTTTTTCATCAAATTATCAGCTTCATAATAAGACTTTGGTAGACCAACCATGGCATCAGGAAAAGCATCTCTTAGTAAGTCCAATAGCATATCAAATACCTTATTATTTAATCTCCCAAGACACTTTAAATGCAACAAACGGATTATGAATGATAGTTTTGAGAATTTAGCATATCCTTCATATAAATGCTGGTTTGAATCATCAATCAATCTATAGAACTCTCTTGCTTGCCCATTAGCAATTTCAGAATCCATTTGGGAATTAGTACCGTCCGTATATCCATCTTCATTAGGAACCCCAAAGACATCATGAACTAAACCCTGCATATCATCATCACCTAAAGCCTCTACATTATTATGTTGGTTTTCACGCCTAGAAGCAAGAATACTAGGAAGTTCTCCATGAGCTATCCAATCTGTGTATCCAGGAATAAATCCATCGACTATCAAATGTTCATACGCCTCGTCTCTACTCGCAAATATTGTCATTTGGCAGCGTTTGCATGGACACAATATCTTATCATTTATGCTTGCATTGCGAAAAGCATAACCTTAAAAGTACTGAAGTCCATTTTGGTACTCATCTGTTACTCTTGACTTTGTCTTCCAACTTTTATCCATATTAATAAATCCCTACCGAACCTATATAGATCATAAATTAATATAGACAACTTAGTCTATAAGAGAATGAATAGTCATATAAAATGTCAAACAACATGAGATAAACATATTAATTTTGTAATATTAATTATGATAAATTCACAAACAAGTTATATGCAATAAAAAATATTAGTAGTTATCTGTATTGAGTTTCCTGATCGATATCAAACTAAACAAAAATGTCAAACTAAAACCAAGCTTTATTGTACCTTGATTAACAATTTAACCACATTATCTTTTTTTGATTATACAACAGTTAATTGTGACTGAGAAACTCTTATGCAATAAAAAGTGGTAGAAACAAAAATTAATTATTATGGAAATTCTTACAAAAAGAAAGCTATAAAACCAAAAATTAATTAAGAAGGAGAGATGATGAGTTGACCTGAGAGAGAAGACAAAGCACGACAGTGGTGTGATGGCACGATAACCCTTCGGCCGAGATAGAGCACACAAGAAGAGAGAGATTGAATTCTTTCGAATCAAATAGAATTGGCAGGTGTGGAGAACGATAAAGCAGTAGGGGAGAGAAAGACGAGAACGGTGGGGGTGATGAAGAGAGCTGATTCTGTTTTGGCTTAAAGGTTACTTAACTAGCTAACATTGAGAGTATGAAATATTTTGCATCTAGACCCACCGAGCAACATAATATTATTGATCATTGAAGTGTATCCTAAGATATTTTATATAAAAACTTGTCGGTGTGAATGCTAAATGTGTGATTATTTGAGTGAGCCAGATCAGTGGAGTGAAGACAATCCGCTTGATGAGCTTCAGGAACAGTTAGATTTGTTTTAGTTGAGATGATTAGAGAAAATAGCTTTTGCCTCTATTGTTTAAAAGACAGATTTTATTAGTTAAATCTAATTCAGTTTTCCCTAATTTTTCTCTCCTTCTCCACTCGATACAGTTTAGCTCAATGGAAGCCTGTGTACTCTTCTTCGTGTGATTACCATCAATAAGATTCAGATTTTCTTTCTGTTCATTCGATTCTTGAACGCAACTCTAACAAAACTAAATCCTCATATCCTGAGTACAACCAGAAGTATAGAATAAAAGAGCATTTTTCACTTATCCAACAATGAAACTTAGATATTACAATCTGAAAAAACATGGTGAGCACAAACATACTCAATAAGCACAAACTGGAACAACAGAGCAAGCAAAACCTTAGAGCTCAATCTTATTGTTCATATCAAGAATTATTAAATCCTTCCAACTCTTTCAGCAGGACAATAGGCATTGACAATGCAAAATAGAAAATCATATAAGCAAAAGTCAGAGTCAATAATTACCAATCGCTGTGAAATTCGGGAGCCCAAAATCGAACTTGCTGTTAAAACAGTAATATGAATGCTCTCTAGTTCAATCCAAAATATCCACTGCAATCGTCCACCATAGAAACTCATGTGATTTGATGTAAATCATAGGCAAATTAAAAATTGAAGTGAAAGGAAAACAATAAACTACCTTCAAATTATTTGATGATAACAAGAAGCTAGCGCCGCTTCTGCACCTGAAAATCCTGAATAATTTAGTTTCTGTGTGTAGCTGGAAATATTAGGGTATTTAGTTATTTTATTCATTAGTTTGTTAAAAAATTAAATACACACGTGTAGTTTAAATATTATATAAACACTAATCAAGTTTGACTAGGGATAAATATACTTCCATTATATACATTTACTATGATGTACACTCATATTATTTATTTATACATATCTTATTATCTTAAAGATATTTAAAATTATACTTAGTATATAGTATTAAAGATATTTAAAATCATATATAGTTCATTTATGCATATCTTATTATCTTAAAGATATTTAAAATCATATATAGTAGTATGTATATTAAAATAATGTTGTTAATATCGATTTAAAATATTAAATAAATTATTAATTTAGTCACATAATTTTGGCCATATATAACATTCGTTTATATGTATTTTGGAAATAATGGTTAAGTGAAGAATTGAAAGTGTAAGTAAACAAACATTATTATGGCATTTATTTGAAAACGTAGCATTAGTATTTGATAGCAGTGCAACAACATACTAGTGTAATGACAAGTGATTTGTATTGGCATCTTTAAGAAAGTGCCACTAATTTAATGTAGTGAATGGCCATATTTTTAGTAGTGTGCGTTAATTAATCATCGATAAATGTCTTTGAGATGGTGTTATTTGGAGTACTAATAAAGATGATTGTTAATAAAATGAATTGGATTAAAAATGATAAATAAATAAAAAATTATGTACCCACCAGATACAGTTATTTAAACAATGACTATTAAATAAAAGGAGCAAATCATTGGAAATTAGTACGAGGACTCAATTATTTTCCTTGGGTCGTAATCATATTACGAGGACTCAATTATTGCACAGGGAATAATTAGGTAACTAAAACCTAGTCCGACATGCCGAATTAGGGATATACTAATTGTAATCAACCTTAGATATCTTCCAAAATAGGAAAACATGCCCAATTAATGCAAGTGGAATTTTTCAAGTTGAAAATTGTAAACTCAATGATTGCCGGCCGAGGTCTATACTTTCATTTGACATACATGCAAGTGATCAACCTTAGACATCAACAAGATTGAATTAAAAGACAAGAAGATTTTATTTTATTTTATTTTATTTTATTTTATTTTATTTTTAAATAAACTCCTACATGAAGGAGGAAATTACAAATAAACTCTTATAAAAAAGAGGAAATTACAACTGAAGTCACCTCATACAATAATGTTTAAGCTACTCGCCGCTAGGACAAAGGCTCTGGACTAACAAGAAGATTTTACTTAATATTTAACTAAATACTCCAAAAAATATATTTTCCTCATATATATTTTTTCCCTTTTGGTGTAAATTTGTTCCGCCCCTGTTTTTACATGGTAGTGGTATTTATCATAGCCATACGATTAAGTTATACTCTTTCTATCTCACTATAGTTAAGTTGTTTCGTTTGAACATACCGATTGAGAAAATGGTATTTATTGAATTAAAATAAAAAGAGGATAAAGAGAAATTCAACAATCACGAGACAACTCAAAAGAAAATACGATTCAATTATAGTGGAGTATAAAACTATAGTTAAAAGGAGAATTGAGGTAAATGTTACTGCATCCGTTCCATACGCCCATTAGTGTTGGCATTTCTTTCAAAACACAAAATTAAGAAATAACTATTTTAAATTAAACAGAGTTGTTAATTAAGAAATAACTATTTTTAAATTAAACAGAGTTAGAACGAACAAAGTAGGAGAGAGCATAAACTAAATATTAATATGTTACAAAAAATAGGACAAAGAATAAAGTAAAACAAATTAAGCAAGACGCGGAACAAAATAAATAAAAATTAGTGTGTTTTGTTTTGCTAAAAAGGAAATGATCGGACTATAATAAATACTCCGTACATACCAAAAAGAAATAGTACCATAATTCAACACTAATGGAATGGATGGATTATAATTTACTACTATATATATCTCCGTCCCACAATAGGAGTCACATTTTGTGTAGGCACGAGTTTTAAGAAAATACTCCGTATAAAGAAAAGTGGATTGAATAAGTTAGTAGAATATGTGTCTCACTTATATATTATTTTATAACAAAATGTGAGTGCAATAAGTTGAAATGTGACTCTTATTGTGGAACGAGCCGAAATGACAAAATGTGACACTTATTGTGGGACGGAGGTAATGTAGTATCTTATTATTACTGCATTAACATAATTTAAATGTTCAAAATCCACTGCCGCGGCCGGTAAATTTGACTTTGATTTATACATTTAGTTAGTAGGAGTATTTTAAGTTCATTTTAGTAAGTTGATCTTAGATATGTTACAAGTTACTACAACACTTCATTCACATTGGAATTTTGAGAAGATTGATGTAGGATTTCATTGAAGAATCAGTTTACAATATATCCTTCCGATTTTATCCTCAGCTGGAATTAGTTTATATGTCTTCTTCTTCTTGAAAATTCGACGTTACACCGCATAATTAAGTTTTAACAAGCAGAGGTAATTTTAGTGGAAGAGTTGAATCAATTTGAAACAATACACTCCAAATTAAAAACTCTGGTGAAAAGCAAGTTGACACATGGATAATGAGGGAAAAAACCAGCTTGGAAGAAGTTGATGAAAAAAAACCCTCGAATTGAAATGCAGTGACTACTCAATTTGGTAATGTGAAATTGAGTGAGGGATGATTGAGAGGTGTAGTGTTTTCGACGACAAAGTTGAAGTTGTAACAGCTGACGCCGGTGAAAAGACCATCGTCATAATCAAGTTCAGTGATTTGGCCGGTGGTGGAGCTCCGCTCCTGCTGCGTGTACGAGTAGGGCACATCGCAGGTCCCCATGGTTGCCACGTATCGAACCGACGCCACGCTCCTGGCCGGCACAGGGATTGTCCCCGTAGCCGTGACCGACGTCGTCCTAGACCTAGACTCTCCCCACTCGAACGTCGTATTCACCTGATACCCGATTTCGATGGTTGCTCCCGCGATCAAAGGCACCCCCGCCGAGATGGTGGTCGTCACCCCCGCCGTCAAAGACAAGCTTCGGCTGAAGGTGTAACTGCTGGAGTCTTGGTACGTGATCTGGACGGCAACTTCGGCGTTTTGATTTGAGAAGTTGGCGGCGGTGGTGGTCCCAGCCACGTATGGCGTCTCCCCGTATATCCTGGCGTCCTCCATCCGATACCTCACGTTGTAGATACTTCTGTTCAGCACCAGCTCGTGCACCCTGATCCTTGCTTCGTTCGTGATTGTTGTAACCGCTGCGTTCAGGCACCGGTTTATGTTTCCCCAGGAATGGAGTTGGCAGATCCTGTTGTTGCCCACGCTGCGCAGGGCGATGGTGTTGTTGTCGAGTTTTATTGGCCAGAAGAGAAGGTTTCTGTCGTCGATGGATGGGTTCATAGTTGATGCCCATATCCAATCATTGTGGAACCGCCACCACCTCAAGAATTTCAGGACCAATTTTAGCCTTTACTTTAATTTTATATTTAAAAAAAGAAAATTTACCTAGTGAAATGATCAGAGTGTATACGGACATGGCCGTCGGGCATGAGTTGGACCCGGTGATTCGAAATCAATTCGTTGGGATCGCTGGACGCGAATTGCAGGAATTGGGCATTTTGCGTCCAGATTCCCGCGAGGAAGCTGTCGTTGGATCCTTGGAAGGCGACGTGGGTAGGCAGATGAACCAAGGAATCCCAATTCATAAATCTGAGAAGGCCGGCATTGGCTGAGACTGAGGATGGCGGTGACAAGCGGAAGGCAGTAGTATTAGATAGTATGACCACGCGCCACCCGGTCTGAATGTGGGTGAGGAAGAAAGTGTCAGGGCCCATCACGGTCGCCTCAAACAGAGTACATGATCTGTCTGACATGTCTTCGTTAGGCTTGTTGGATTGAGCCACAATGGCGTCGCTGCTACTATTCCTCTGCCAGTATCTATTGGTATTGCAGAAGCGCAGGTGAATGTATGCGTTGTTGCTGGTGGCGCGTTCAGCTTCGATCTTGATCAGCGTGCTGAACACGCTCTCGTTTCTCATAACCACGGCATTAGGGTTCGTTGTCTCGCGCACTGCATAATGTCCATTGTTGCTAACGGACTCGATCACAATGAACCTTGTTAGCCTCGATGCCATCTTACTTCCAACCTGTCAAATTTCTCATTAATATTTAGGCACACTTTTATATAGTAGTATAGTAGTACGTAACACTAGTCAAACAATGGAATACACTCAAAATACTACTATTTATTCCAGAAATTAATAGTACTAGCTACAAAAAAAAAAGACATAATTATGACATAATAACTCAAATTAAATCGATGATTACCGAAATTTTGAAAAGAAGGTTTCTCTCTAGTTCTGGACCTGAGTTATGTTGTGATTTCCTTGAAATTGGAAGAGTCTATTTATAGATTTATATTATACTCCTACTTACTATTGTATCAAGTGTGTTAAGCTCGTTATTCAAATAGCGGCTGGCCCCATCATCTAAAATGTGCTAACACATGTTTATTAAATATTTGGATCGCTACTTTATCTTGGAATCCAAATAATAGCTCAATTATTCACTTTATCTTAGAATTCTAAGAAATTGAATTATAATTCAATTTATAATTCTAAGAAATTGAATTGAAGACTCTAATTCCAATTCCGCAAGTCTAATTCCATGACCTAAATGGAACCTAAGAGTGTCCATGTAGTGGCACAATTATTCATGCCACAGCCACAAAAAAAAAACTTGTCTGCCTAGTCATCACAACCATGACTCAGCCACAAAAACTTGTCTAGTCACGCCACAACCACAAATCACATTATTTTATCAATTGTTGATATAATTTAATTGGACTAGAATAAAATAAATTGGACAATTTTTTTAAAAAAAAACCTAATTCATTAAAAAATAATTGAACCAAATCTTCGTTGTATTATAAGTTTTGGAATATTATACAACGAAAATTACATAAAAACTCTAAATTAAATAAGTCACTTGATCCATTAGTTCTGGACCACTGTACTAGTGTATGATTGTGGGATGGCCAATCTTATCGATATGAAATCAAATAAACACAGCCACAGAAAACATGCAGAAGAATTTATATATCTACATATAATTATGAAATAAATATTATAATGATCAACTTTAATTAAATTATATCATGTCCATTCTATAGCAATCATCATTTAATTAGTTCTGGACCACTGTATTAGTTGCCATTATAATATAGTTCTGGACCATTGTATTAGTTGTATGGATGTGGCCTTCTATGGATGTGGCCTTGTGAGAAGGCCGACCTTATCTATACGAAATCAAATCAAACACGGCCACATAAAACATGCAGAAAAATTTATATCTCTACATATAATAATGACCAAAATATTATAATATCCACTTTAATAATTATACTATATATGTTCCATAAAAATAACACATTTTAAAATGAAGATTAATAAATTTCACTAGCAATTTTTAAATGGGCAAATTGCCAAAAAAAGAATATTGGCCAAATCATGGTTTATCCCACAACTTTTAAAATTAAGAATTTAAACTTGAAAAAAAAAAATCATGACAAAATATTTAGATTTCATATCTATAATATGTTTTTGATTTGGCGCCACGTGTTTCATACTGCTGAGTTATTTGCTAAGTGTGTTGAAAAAAATGCTAAATTTTGCTATATTATTTTAGATTCAGTTCGCTCAACTTAGATGCGTGGTAAATTTTAAAGAAATATTTAAATTTATAGTCTTTAGGATCGATTACTAATGTTGTAATATAATTAAGAATTTGATCATAATTCATGATTTTTATGACAATTTATCCTTTCAAAATAATTTCGTAAACATGTTCTTCTCACGTGGTACTGGCTTCCAAAATAATCTTGTAAAAATGTTCTTCACGTGGTATTGGTTTTTATCTTTTATTTTTGGATGGGTAAATGAATATAAAGGACTTGAATATGAGACCTTTATCATTACCTCTCTACCGCTTGGCCAACTCACAGATCATATTAGTAGTTTTTATCGTTACATGTTATAAACTTACATTATTAAAACTTATGGTGTGAACAGTACGGGCCTGAACAAAAATCGAGGGTCTTGTAGAAATAAGTCCAACACAATGAATAATCGACAAGAATTGAATCCATTTCTGGCGATTTCTGGGAAAAGTTGTTAACAAATTCATTTTAAAAGTGGGTGCAGAATTTAAATTTTATCAACATATATACTAAACTGACATCTATAACATTAATTAAAACCCATACATGGTTAAAGTTTGTTCAGAAAGTTCTTAATACTAGCATAAAATATCCATTTATTCAAGTGATCAAACACATATATATGGATATACATAAACTTATTTTTGAACAAATGTTCAAAACTAATTTTGACTTTAATTTATAATTTACTCCTAATATTTATAATTTTGTTGCTTTCGGATTTTCTAAAAAAAATTACGTGCCATTTTTATATATTTTAAAGTTGTAGTACTATATTTTTTCTTCATTCGGCGTTAGTTTATTATTGATACACAGTTAAGATTCGACAAAAGGTCTTTGAGATGGTTCTATTATTTGGAATACTTACTAAAACCTAGTCCGACTTGCCGAATTAGGAATATAATTGTAAAAAACTTAAAAGAGATCAGAAAGACAAATAATAACAAATTCAATATAGAATGGAGAAATAGAGTCGAAATTAATAAATAAAAGAGATTTGGGTGTATAAAATCATTAGTTTTTTAAAAAATCTGTAGTATTTCCCATAAACTATAAAACTGGTATGAAAAATCATAAACTTTGATGGGGCGTGTGTTTTTTTCCCAGCCCAACCAGATTTTAAAATATTCTGGCTAAATACAATCTACGTGGACAATGGTAAAGTCTGTGCCTGAAATTTGAAACCTTACAACGTTGTTTCCTTCCCTAACTTTTTTGACAGGGCTGTATAGGTTGTACTTCAATACTGAATTAAGAGAAAAATCGATACCATATTTGTCTCTTGAGGAGATAGAGTTGCAGAGGAATTGTGGAATGGCAAACTCAGTAGAGAAAAAAAAGATGTTGAGACGAGAAAAATGTTGAATTGGAGTGTAGAAAGGATGTGATGAAGTGAAGTTGCAGCAGTATGTGATTATGTTGGTATTTGATTAACTACTCTGGTCGAGTGGATGTAAAAATGGCGACACATTTTCACTCGGTGGAGTGTAACTCTTTCACTTGGGATTTGAGGGGAAGTGAAACCACTTCCAAACTTGATCACCTTTAATGAGATACTCTAAAAGATAAATATTTGATTTTCATCCAACACAATTATAAATATTAAATTACAAATTAAAGTCAAAATCAGTTTTGTTCTTATTTGTTCAAAAATAAGTTTATGTATATTCATATATATGTGTTTGATTTGAATACATGGATATTTTATACTAGTATTAAGAATTCTTTCTGAACAAACTTTAACCATGTATGAGTTTTCATAAATGTCAGTTAAGTATACTTTTATTGCCGCCGATGAACATAATGAAAGCTTTAGAGATAGACTCCATAAATGGAACCAGAGAAAGGGACAAATATTATCAGAATGAGATATTTCATTGCTCATTTGTTCAATAATACATTAGGAATTTATACAAAATGAAAGAAGGATCTAGAGAGTGACAGCAATGCTAATCGTCCATGAAGGACCACAAGAGATTCCCAATTCAATTGGGATTTCTTCACAAAGGCTATGCAACGTTTGCATATTTGTATTATCTTCTTTAATCTTAACTCTATCACATAATTATATTGAGTTTTATCCAGTGTAATCTCTCCATATCTAAATTTGGGCAAAAAATATCATTCATTATTGAATATACGTTATTGGAATCGTCACTGGTGGAATAATTTTCATCCAGAAAATGACTTGAATAGTTACGTTGCATGTGATATTGGACCCACAGTCGATATTTTGATAAATAAAAATACTATCATGTACGTGAGATAATTCTCTTTTTTTTAAAATAACTTCTATAATAAAAAAATCACATTTTACTCACTTTATTTTTGGAAAACAAATTCTACCTCCATTATTATTCTACCCATATTTTAGTACTATAACATTAATATATATAAGATTCGCATTTAATAACCTTTTCTATCTAAATTTTGTCCCAATTTAAAGTGAGATGTTATGTTACAGACGGACTGGATAAATAATACCATGAATCATCATCGTCATCATCAAATACTATACCCTTGACTACTATACCCTTGCATGTTAGTCGTTAAATGTCTTATTTTATCATTTTATAATTGCATAATCATTTTTTATTTATACTATTTTGATAAAAAGATCTCTAATTCATTTTACTCGTGATATATTATAAAAATAATACTAGTATATAAAACTGATAAATCATTTCTGCTAACTTTTTTCACACATTTATTCACATTTCACAAATTGTGTGGATTCCAAATGAGACAACTAATGACTAACGAAAGGATTACATTACTACAATATGACACTTATCATTCATATGATCATGTCAATAAAAACATGAAGTTATTCATTTCTGAATAGTGAAAAGGGTCCTCATCGACGTTGCATTCTATTCTATAGGCGGTTGCGGCAACTATTGTCTGACATAACAAAAATAAACTCCATCTCTAAAAAGGATTGACGGCAGATTTCTAATACTATCAAATTGAATGAATTGACAATAACGGGGTCATGATCCATTGACCATTATAGTAAGTGCAACAAAACATGATAGTAATCATTTATTTCGTAGGGGTAGTTTAATAATCGTAAAGATTAAAGAACATTAAGTCTGTCCTACTATTCACTAGCGTCGTATAGGGTCATAAATAAGGTAAATAAATGGGTTTGAAAGTAAACGGGTATGGAGGCCCATCACAAAAGGTTTTCATTAACTATGCTATGCAAAAGCAATTTTCGCTAATTAAAAAAATTATATCGTTATTTCTTTGTTTAATAATAATAAATAATTAACAAATTCTAGTGCCTATATCAAATTAATTATTAGAGTTTAATTTATTTTAAAATAATATTAAACGTTTTATTTTATACTCCTCCCTCTCCGTACCATGCATAAACAATATTATAAAAAAAACGTTTTAATTTACTACGCAAAAGCAATTTTAGTTTGATGATAATAAAAGATTTGCGTATAATATCGCATTTGTCTGACTAGAGCGAATGATTTATACTACTCCATCATTTTAGTTAATTATAGTAATAAAATAAAAAATAAACTCTTGTGAAAAGCATGCAAGTTGATTATTAGTAAATTGAGAAACACAAAATACATGGATAATGAGGGAAAAAACCAACTTGGAAAGAAGTTGATGAAAAAAACCTTGGAATTGAAATGCAGTGACTACTAATGCGAAATTGATAGGTTTAGTCTTTTCGATGAGAAAGTTGAAGTTGTAACAGCTGACGCCGGTGTAAAGACCATCGTCATAATCAAGCTCCGTGATTGTGATTACACCTGATACCCGATTTCAATGGTTGCTTCCGCGATCAAAGGCACGCTGGCCGAGATGGCAAAGACAAGCTGCGGTTGAAGGTGTAACTGCTGGAGTCTTGGTACGTGATTTGGACGCCAACTTCGCCTTGTTCGTTTGAGAAGTTGGTGGCGGTCTCCCCATATGTCCGATACTTCACGTTGTCCTCCACCACCCTGATCCTGGCATCGTTGACGATACAGTCGCCGCGTTCAGGCTCTTGCAGAACTTGTTGTTGGTGGTGTTGTCGATTTTTAAGAGAAGGTTTCTGTCGTCGATGGTTGATGCCCATATCCAATCATTGTGGTACCGCCACCCCACCACCCACCTGACATTAATTAATATTAACATTTTATTTGTTTTCAAAAACTAAACTAGGATTACTTACCAGTTTAGTCATTAATTGTGATGAAAAAGAATAGCTCACAGTAAATACGGACATGGCCGTCCCGTCGGGGTGGATGAGAAGTGCAGGAATTGGGCATTCTCCGCCCAGAGGTAGGTGTAGTTGAAGGCAAATTTTACAACGCCGGCATTGCCTGGGCCCTGGGGATACCGGTGACAAGCGGAAGGCATTAGATAGTATGTCTGAATGTGGGTCAGGTAGAAAGTGTCGGGCGTTGCCTCAAACAAAGTACATGATCTGTCAAACATGTCTTCGTTAGGCTTGTTGGATTGAGTCACAATGGCGGTATTAATATTCCACTGCCACTATCTATTGTTGCTGGTGGCGCCTTCAGCTTCGATCTTGATGAGTCTGCTGAACACGCTCTCGTTTCTCATAACCACGGTATTGGGGTTCGTTGCATCGCGCACTGCATAATTTCCGTCTTGATCACGATGATGAACCTTGTTAGCCTCGCTGCCATCTTACTCCAACCTCGTAAATATTTTCATCAATATTTTTAATTACTCTAAGGTTAGAAAACAATGGAATACACTCAAATATTTATTCCACAAATTAATACTAGTATCTACAAAACAAATGACAAAGCCATAACATAATACTAACTCAAATTAAATCAAAGGAGACTGGGAGAGTCTATGATTACCGAAATTTAGGTTTCTTTCTGGACCCCAGTTATGTTGTGATTTTCTTGAGTCTATTTATAGTGCATAGTTAGTAGTGTTTCTTAAACTCAGTTATTTAATTAGCGGCTTGCCCCACCAATAAATATGTTTAGTTTAACACATGCTTATATTAAATAATTTGGCTACCTAGCTACGTATCTTATCTTGGGATCCAAATAATACCTCAATTATTTGCTCTCTACATTCACAAAGTGTGTGGTCAATAGTGTTTATCAAGCTCTTTGTTAAATTTGGGGCTGGCCCCACAAGGTAAAGTTAGTGTTAAACTTAATTATGTGTCTTGGCTTTTTCTTTTTCTTTGAGACAAAAGTTTCCTTACGTTTTTTTCGGGCCAATTCAATCATAAACAATAATTAAATAATAGTGAGATACAATTAGGAATAGAGTGAGATGGGCTTTATCCAAGACTATATTAGTATAGATTTTATATTTTTGTTTGATTGCCAAGATAATTTTACTAAAATTAATAAGATTAGTATTAATAACTTTTTTTCATTGTATGTAAATTTAAATCAAATTATTTAAATGACTAACTAAGAGCATCCACAACCGTGCTCTTGCTAGCGGCACGGTTGTGGGCCCGACCCCACTTTTTCTGTCTTCTCTCTGGCAAGAGCACAACACCCACAGCTGTGCTCTTCCGCAAGGACGAGCACAATTAATTAAAATTCAATTACACAAAAACATTTCCATAATACTAAAATTCATTAAAAAACCACAATAAATATTACAAATTACAAATAAAATAAAAAATACATAATTAAAATCCTAAAAATTAAAAATTACATAATTAAAATCATAAAAATTAAAAATTACATAATTAAAAAACTAAAAATTAAAAATTACATAATTAAACTCCTAAAAATTAAAAATTACATGATTATTGGCTAATAATTAAAAACTGATTTTTTAATTAAAAAAAATTAAACACAACGGCTATGCCGTTGACGAATCCCAGCGCGCCACGTCAGCTGCTCGCTGGCACGGCGCGGACGGCCGTGGCGACGGACGCCACCGTTGTGGATGCTCTAATAGTTTAATTAACTAAAAATTATTATTATTTAATCAAATCAAATTAGTTATAACTTGTGAAGCAATAGGCTTTAAACCACATTAAATAAGAGCAATTACATCCGTTAATTAATCATCAAAGATCTACTGATCCAATTGAAACTTTACACTATTTGTTTCCCTATTTAAAAATAATAATTGTCATAATATGGAATTGCAAGTTTCAATGAAACTCTATAGTCATTTCTCTCCATTGATAGACAATATTCAACCAAACAGAGCCTAAGACGATAAAATAGTGAATTACTTAGTATGAGTATGTTTTTTCTTCAACCAATAATTTGATAATCATGATGCTAAATAAGGATCATTATTACTTTTTTTTAAAGCTCATAAATGATTAGGTCATGATAATAGCTAGTGTGAAATTAACTCAGGTTAATTATTTATATTATTAGCACAAGGTAAAAACCTGAATTCATCATTAAATACGAAAAACTTAAAGAATAAGGACGGTTTCATCTAATTGATTTCTGCGTTAAGTCACTCGATCCATCTGGTGAAAAAAATGATAAATTTTGCGATGCCATTTTAAATATTGTTTGAATTGTTTCATTCAAATTTGATCCGTAGTAAATTATTAAAAATACTATTAAAATTCATAATTTTGATAAGATACTGTAATTAAGAATTTGATCAGAATTTATAATTTTTGTGACAATTTATCATTCCAAAATAGTGATCTCTTAAACATGCTCTTTCACGTGGTGCTGGTGTTTATCATTACATGCAGAAAACTTATAGTTATATTATTAAAACTTATCCCAAATAGAGGATGAATGTCAATATTACTAAAACTTCAATAGGATTCCTTTTTCAACTATCTCGTTTTGTTCGGATGTGTGTGACAAGTTGTTAACAAATTCATTTTAAAAGTGGACGCAGAATTTGAAAACTCATCAACATATTTAAAAGTTTGTCGTAGAAGAGAAAAAATTCTTAATACTACTCGCTCCGTCTTCTTATGCATTTTTTATTAGACACAAATTTTAATGCACAATTAGTAAATTAAGATACATTTAGAAAGAAAAAATAATCAAAATATTATTAGTAGATAATGAATCTCATTTCATTAAAATGAAAATGTTTCAAAATTAGAAAATACATATTCTTATGGAATAGACTAAAAAGAAAAGAATTGTTAATACTCTTATGGAAAAGAGAGAGTATAAAATATCCATTTATTCAAATCAAACACATATGGATACACATAAACTTATTTTGGGACAAATATATTAATTTTGGACTGTAATCTATATAATTACTAGGAGTACTATTTATAATTGTGTTGCTTTCGGACTTTATAGAAAAATACGCGCCTTTTAAAATTTTAATCATTTGGAAAAGATTCTAACAACAAAAGGTTGGCATTTTGTTTTCATTCTGCGTTAATTGATCATCGATAAATGTCTTTGAGATGGTGTTATTTGGAGTACTAATAAAGATGATTGTTAATAAATGAATTGGATTAAAAATGATAAATAAATAAAAAATGATGTACCCACCAGATAAAGTTATTTAAACAATGACTATTAAATAAAAGGAGCAAATCATTGGAAATTAGTACGAGGACTCAATTATTTTCCTTGGGTCGTAATCGTATTACGAGGACTCAATTATTGCACAGGGAATAATTAGGTCACTAAAACCTAGTCCGACATGCCGAATTAGGGATACACTAATTGTAATCAACCTTAGAGTGTCCACAATGAGGGAGCCGCAGCCGGCGGCTCGGTGCGCGGCCCCCCATTGCAGGGAGCCGAGAGCCAGGGCGCAGGGCCGGGAGCCGAGGGTGAGCCGCGGCCGCTGCCTTCACGCGGCTGAGCTGTGGGAGCCGCGGCCCTCCACTGCAGCGGGCCGCGTTTCGCGGCTAGGCCGCAAATTTTTTTTTTTTTTTTTTAAGTTTCGAAAATTACTGTATAAATATACACTCTCATTTCCATTTTTCCAACTCCATTTTACTTCCATTTTGCTCCAATCTTTCCTTCCAATTTCTACAACCTTGGAACTATGGATTCCGACGATGAACAATTCCAACAAGCGGTAGATCTGGAGTTCCAAAACCTTGTTGCAGCGGTGCAACGTGAAGCCGACGAGGCGGAAGATGCGGCGGAGGCCGCGGCTGAGGCGGCGGCGGCGGCAGTCCCTCGGCCATTCTATCATCGGCGATATTTCGACCGTGATCATACCGGGGCTGACCGTCGGTTGATGGAGGACTACTTCAACGAGAATGTCGCAACGTCACTTCGTCCATATAGCGACGTGTTTGGCGCAGCGGTTCAGGTGCTTCAACTTGCTATATGATGCCTCCGGCCGACCCGGCTTGTCGACATACCAGAAGTGTACCATGGCAATTAGACAGCTTGCATATGCCGGGCCCGCTGACATGTTCGACGAATACCTACAGATGGGCGAAACGACTGCCCTACAGACGTTGAGGCAGTTTTGCAGGGGCATTAAGGATATCTTCAAAGGGGAGTATCTACGGAAGCCATCGGCTGATGATTGCCAACGTCTGATGGATATGCATGGGACTGTACATCATTTTCTAGGGATGTTGGGGAGCATCGATTGCATGCACTGGGAGTGGAGGAACTGCCCGGTGGCTTGGAAGGGGCAATTCACTTCTGGTTTCAAAGGCCGACATCCGACGATGATTCTTGAAGCAATTGCTGATTACCGCTTGCGAATGTGGCACGCGTATTTTGGGGTCGCTGGATCGAACAACGACATCAACGTTTTACGATCGTCCCACCTGTTCAATGACGAGAGCCGGGGTGAGGGTCCGCAAGTTAGATTTATGGCCAACGGCACTCAGTACAACAGGGGGTACTATTTGGCCGATGGGATATACCCTCGCTGGCCCGTGTTTGTGAAGACGATCCGACAACCCGTTGGACCGAAGCAAACCTACTTCGCGAAAAAATAAGAGGGTGCTAGGAAGGATGTGGAGCGAGCTTTTGGTGTACTCCAAGCGCGATGGGCAATTATACGGTGTCCGGCTCGACAATGGCACGAAAATTATGTCGCAGACATCATGACTGCATGTATCATATTGCACAATATGATAATAGATGACGAAGGATTTGCTGCAGAGCGGTGGACACCGGAAGATGGTGCTAGTTCGAGCTCGGGTACTGCCATGGAGCCCCTGCAGATGGGTGTACCACGTAGTAATGAATACTTGATCCAGCGGTACACCGACATGCGGAGCCAAATATCGCATTCATCACTGCAGGCTGATATGATTGAAGAGGTCTGGAACCGTAGAAGTAGCGTCGTAGAGTGATTTGGGTTTCCCCCAGTGTTTTTAAACTAGATCACTTTCGTTGTATAATTTTCCTATTTTAATATAATACAACGAAATTATTGTTACATTTTTTTTAGGTTGTGAATTTTTTTTGTTTACAATCCAAATTATTTTATTTTAATTAAATTTATAAATATCATAAATTTAAAGACTAATAAAATTTATTAGACATAAATTAAAAAATATTATTAAAAAAGCAAACAAATTAATTTTATTTTTTGGAGAGGGCCACATTTCGTGGCCCTATTGTTTTTATACATTTCGTGGTCTTTACCATTGTGAAGACCACAAGAGAGCCACGAATGGTGGCCGGGCCACCATTGTGGACAATCTTAGATATCTTCCAAAATAGGGCCACCAAACGTGGACAATCTTAGATATCTTCCAAAATAGGAAAACATGCCCAATTAATGCAAGTGGAATTTTTCAAGTTGAATATTGTAAACTCAATGATTGCCGGCCGAGTTCTAAACTTTCATTTGACATACATGCAAGTGATCAACCTTAGACATCAACAAGATTGAATTAAAAGACAAGAAGATTTTACTTAATATTTAACTAAATGCTCCAAAAAAAAACTATATTTTCCTCACATATATTTTTTCCCCTTTGGTGTAAATTTGTTCCGCCCCTGTTTTTACATGGTAGTGGTATTTATCATAGCCATACGATAAAGTTATACTCTTTCTATCTCACTATAGTTAAGTTACTTCGTTTGAATATACCGATTGAGAAAATGGTATTTATTGAGTTAAAATAGAAAGAGGATAAAGAGAAATTCAACAATCACGAGAAAACTTAAAAGGAAATACGATTCAATTATAGTGGAGTATAAAAATATAGTTAAAAGGAGAATTGAGGTAAATGTTACTGCATCCGTTCCATACGCCCATTAGTGTTGGCATTTCTTTCAAAAGACAAAATTAAGAAATAACTATTTTTAAATTAAACAGAGTGAGAACAAAGTAGGATAGACTATAAAGTAAATATTAATATGTTACAAAAAATAGGACAAAGAATAAAGTAAAACAAATTAAGCAAGACACGGAACAAAATAAATAAAAATAAGTGTGTTTTGTTTTGCTAAAAGGGAAATCATCGGACTATAATACTTCGTACATACCAAAAAGAAATAGTACCATAATTCAACACTAATGGAATGGATGGATTATAATTACTAATATCTAGTATCTCCGTCCCACAATAGGAGTCACATTTTTTGTGGGCACAAGTTTTAAGAAAATACTCCGTATAAAGAAAAGTTGATTGAATAAGTTAGTAGAATATGTGTCTCACTTATATATTATTTTATATTAAAATGTGAGTGGAATAAGTTGATGGAATATGAGGTCTTCTTACCGTTTATAGTAAAAGTGAAATGTGAGTTTTATTGTGAGATGAACCAAAATGACAAAATGTGACTATTATCAATTCCGTTCATTTTTTTGGAGTTTTTTTTGGATTGCATTAAAGTATTTCTTTTGAAGTATTTTTCAAATTTCAAATTTTCAATCCGGTTTGATTTTAAATATAAAAAACAAAAATAAACGTTTATTTACGTACAATTTTTGTATATTTTATTCGTTCAGACATGTGGGGCGGCTCTTCGTCGACTCCGCATATAAATGACCTTTCATTAGTAGAATAATGAAAATGTACCTATCATAACTATGTTGATTTCTTTCAATTCTTTGCCGAAATCGGAGTGATTAGTAGTAGTATAATTTCGTCATTTTTGAACTTTCTAAAACACACGTTTCTTTGGATTAAAACGATATAAGGTTGATGTGTTTTGTCTTGGTTCGGTGTTAGTTTATTGATGTGATGACTAGCTACAGAATAAACGTTTAATGGTTGTTAATAGTCTTGCAAAAGCTTAAAATCCCAATTCCAAAGGCCTCCCGTATTTCGGCCTAATAGTATTACGAGGAGTGTTCAATCAAGGTATGCAGTGATCCGTTAAATGGGAGGACTGTTAACCCACTGTCCTGCCAAAAGCCCTTGAACTTTTACTTCATTAATTCTATTTATTTTGTAATTAATAATATGATTTGGGAAAGGAGTGAGTATATGTTTCTATAAAGCCCATCAAAAACACAGCGATCACCAACATCAAAGGGATGCATCACAAATACGAAAATAATAGCTTCAAAGATAGTCTTGCAAGTATTTCCAAACATAAAAACAGCCACGACAAGCTGAGATGACATAACAACAAGCACTTTGGTGGTCGCTATTCCCGTTAAGAGAAGCCAAATAACCACAATGACAATCACCAAAAGCGCTGTAATAAGCTTGTTCAGTTGCTTTACAGCAGTTTTAGTGTCCGTAAGAGCATGGGCAAGCGCTCTGCGGTCTTTGTAAACTTTCACCTGCATAAATATGAGAAATGGATAAGCAGAGTTTTTGTAACTAGTCATATCCAGTTAAAACACATCAGTTCAGATTAAATCTATGAACGACTTGGAAAAGAAGTCCATTATACTAAAAGCAGAGCCATATGGTAAGTTAGGGGGCTGTCATTATATATATGTATAATCATGCGAAGTGTGTTCAGATATATATAGAAATAAAAATTTCCTATGGAGGCATCTATATGTTAAATAAACTCCCCTATCCTCATTAGTATTTGGAAATGGCTGATGCGGATGGTAGTGGTTCGGGTGGTAGTGGTGTGGATGGTGATGAGGTACGTCGCCGAATTAACGAAGAGGTGCGGGCCTATACGTCCCGGGAGATAAATCGCCTGATACAAGCGGCCTTGCAGCAGCAACAGCAGCCGGCGGTACCTTGCCCATCCATCATCGAGCTGTAGTTCCCCGGGACCACGTCGCTGCACAACAACGGTTGTGGGACAACTATTTTGCTGAGCAGCCGCGGTTTGGGGACAACTTTTTCAGGCTGCGTTTTAGGATGTACCGGGATCTATTTATGCGTATCATGAACGCTTTAGATCGTCGGTACAAGTATTTCCGGTTCAGGTTGGATGCGAGTGGCAGACCCGGTCACTCGCCTATACAGAAGTGCATTGCCGCAATTAGACAGTTGACCTACAGAGGCGCGGCCGACATGTTCGATGAGTACCTCCACATCGGCGAGACGACTGCCCGCAAGTGTCTCATGTATTTTTGTCAGGGGGTCATTGAGAGATATTCAGGGATAGGTATCTTCGGAAGCCTACCCTCGAAGACTGTCAGGCTCTAATGCAGATACACGGGAATGTGCATGGGTTTCCAGGGATGTTGGGCAGCATAGATTACATGCATTGGGAGTGGAAGAACTGCCCCACCCCTTGGAAAGGGATGTACACGACCGACTTCAAAGGCAAGAATCCCACGATAATCCTTGAAGCCGTAGCCGACTACCGGCTGTGGATATGGCATGCATATTTTGGGGAAGCCAGGTTGAACAACGACGTCAACGTCCTCCAGTTGTCGCCCCTTTACAAAGAGCAGTGCATGGGCGGTTGTCCGTCCATCAGTTTCGTCGCCAACGACAACCAGCACGATATGGACTACTATTTGGCAAATGGGATATACCCTAGGTGGCCCGTCTTTGTGAAGACGATCGGATGCCCAATAGAGCAAAGGAAGATCTACTTTGCGCAACGACAAGAGTCTGCGCGCAAGGATGTGGAGCGGGCATTTGGTGTGCTCCAGGCTCGATGGGCGGCGGTGAAGGGTCCAACACGGTTGTGGTATGACGAATGCATTGCTGATGTCATGTACGCGTGTATTATCATGCACAACATGATCGTCGAACACGAAGGTGCAGAGCTGACTGATTGGACCAATGAAGATGCTGATGCTACAGGTCCAAGCCACGGCGTGGGCACCGCAAATGTACGAATGAGGATACCTTATGAGGACGTTCATCGAGTCCGTGCGTTTGCCGACATGCGCCAACAAGAAGCCCATATTCGACTCCAGAAGGATTTAATTGAAGAGTTGTGGGAGCGGAGGAGCGCACGTTGATATTTATAATGTAATTTGTGGAAATCGTTGTATTTTTTTTTAGAATTGTACTTTTAATTTTTTTTTTATTTTGACTATGTATGTTTTTATTTAGTTATATAAAATGGTTGCATTTTCCCCGTATTTGTGTCGAAATTTTAATTCTGTATTTGTGTGAATTTGTGATTTTGAGATTTTGTTTGTTGAGATGTCCTATTGCTAGTCCACTATTGTGCAGTGGATGTCCTAGTGATGTGACAGTGCAATGGCTAGTCCTAATGACGTGGCATGAGGTGTTTTTGCCTAGTCCTAATGCTAGTCCGCCGACTAGTCCGATCTATTGTGGATGCTCTTAGCACTAACACGCTGGCTGGGGCGTCATTTGCATAGTTGGAAAGGAGAATTATGGACAAGACGAGTGGCGCTGTTGATTTGGAAAATAAATTTGGAGATTAACATTTCTTTTCCTATTTTAAGGGCAAAACTGGAAACTTCATTTTTTTCACACATACCATTTCTCCAACCAAACATGAGACATCCGAATTTCATGCTATCCAATATGAGTATGAACCAAACGCCTAAACTATGGAAAAAATTCAATCACAAAATGCTTGAAAAACAATCACATTTTCAAGGAACTCAAGTTTGTGTCTTACACGGCTACCAAATATGGCCTAAAATGCATGAATAGTCTGTTTTCAAGTTTCAACACACATCACAAATATATAGTATTACAGTAGGAATACCTTATTCTTGATGATGATATATGTAGAGATACTAATACCAGCACAAATAGAAAATTGGACACCACTAAGTTTGAAGTGTCGATCTAATATGATGAACATATTATAACGTATTTTTTTTCTCGAATTTTGGATTGGGAGTATTATTGATGAACTAGTATGATAATTTCTTTGCTAATCTAGTCTCAGACTATTCAATCGACGAACCTTACGCATATTATTTGATTGTACAAGTGTATGATCAACTCTAGTTCGTCGCAATCTTACACATTAATTCCCGTGCCCAAAAGAAATGGTACAAGTAGCTTAGGATGGAGGAGCTAACAAATTGACCCATTATCTAAATTTATTTATAAAAACAAGCCTTGAATAGTTTACTTCACTTCGATTGCAAATCGGATATGAGAGTCATAAACAAATGAATAAATAAAACGGCATAATGTTGAGTCATGCTTAACTTAAATAGTTAATCAAACCCATGCAATCAGAAATCTCTTGACAGTAGAAACAGTTATGTTTTTATCAGTCAATAATCTAATCATGATAAAATAAGAAGTTCCAATTTAAGCATAACTCCAGAAATTTCTAGAACTATCCTAAGGACTAAGTACTTCAAATATATTAAACCTTTTCAGTTCTAAATTATATCATCCAAACCTTCACAACTAGCTAGTATATATAGCAAAATTGTTGTGTCTTGCTCTCCTCAAATTCAACGTTGCTGTATGAAGTTGAATCTTTCAGCAATCAGATCATCATATTCTGATAAGAGCAGATCAGTCAATTCTTTCATCAGCGTTTGTGGAACTCACTAAAAATCATAGTACTATGTGATATGAAGTTATTATGACAGTGTGCAAGGAATCAGAAAACTTACTTGGAGTGGACACCTACAACCTATTAGTTTCTCGGGTTAGAGGGTAGCTCATTTGCTGGTTTCTGTCCATGTTCTTGAGTCATTGAGATGAACATCTTGAGGAAGGAGATCGTATCTGATATGAAGCTCTTCCAAAATCCTTTTCATTTCCAGAACCAGTTCAGTTCTGCGTCTGTTCCTCTCCGGAAAGTCTTGGAAGTTCATCGTGTGATTGATAAAGAGGGCCATCTTTATCTTGTTCACATTTTCAATCTCCTTGACAACGAGGTTGTGATTTGGATGCCAGTGCTTAGGATTTTTCTCCAAGTACCTGAAGTTTCAAAGTACAACAATAACAGTCTCAGTATTGGGTATATATATCTGACAAAATTTGCTGTAAACATAGTTATCTATAAAATCTTCGGATCTCTCAAACAATTTGCGAGGATAAAGTGAAACAACTTGAGTAGTTAATGATGAACTTGATTTATCTAGAACTGAAGCACTTAGAATGAGCATTCAAGTCTTAACCAGATGCAGAGGCAAAATGTAACACATAATTCTAGTAACTAAGTGTACCTTGATGACAATTTCTTAAATGTAAAACATAACTTACTTCTTGATTTTCTCTCTCAAAGAGCCTATTTTCTCCATTGGTGTCTTGAAATCAATGCTGAACTCGAACGCATCTCCCATATCTGGGCTTCTGTAGAAATTGCTTATGGGTTTCGTAGACAGAACAGAATTTGGGTAATACACTTTCTCATTATCGGCCTTCAGAAAGACAGTTGTAAAGATATTCATCTCTTCCACGATCATCTGCAGTTTTCCCCAGATGGAAGAAGGAAAGAAAGAAGCCTGATTAATGAAATGAACTCAACACTAGCAGAGCACAAGCAAATTTCAAGAAAAGTCACCTGAACACCATCAACAACACAGCGATCACCAACATCAAAGGGATGCATCACAAATACGAAAATAATAGCTTCAAAGATAGTCTTGCAAGTATTTCCAAACATAAAAACAGCCACGACAAGCTGAGATGACATAACAACAAGCACTTTGGTGGTCGCTATTCCCGTTAAGAGAAGCCAAATAACCACAATGACAATCACCAAAAGCGCTGTAATAAGCTTGTTCAGTTGCTTTACAGCAGTTTTAGTGTCTGTAAGAGCATGGGCAAGCGCTCTGCGATCTTTGTAAACTTTCACCTGCATAAATATGAGAAATGGATAAGCAGAGTTTTTGTAACTAGTCATATCCAGTTAAAACACATCAGTTCAGATTAAATCTATGAACGACTTGGAAAAGAAGTCCATTATACTAAAAGCAGAGCCATATGATAAGTTAGGGGGCTGTCATTATATATATGTATAAGCATGCGAAGTGTGTTCAGATATATATAGAAATAAAAATTTCCTATGGAGGCATCAATATGTTAAATAAACTCACCTATCCTCATTAGTAGTATCTTGCAATCATAATTATGCTTTTCACACATTTTGGTTTGCAATGTATGTATACCTCTGAAT
Source organism: Salvia splendens (assembly GCF_004379255.2). Lineage (NCBI taxonomy): Eukaryota > Viridiplantae > Streptophyta > Magnoliopsida > Lamiales > Lamiaceae > Salvia > Salvia splendens. The sequence goes on along the minus strand of NC_056036.1, from coordinate 6,813,981 downwards.
TCAATTTTGTTTTAGTAGGTTACTGATAATGCTAATGCAGCACTTTATTAAACTTAATGCATGACTACATCACATAATAAGATTAAATATGACTGAAAGAAAGGGATTCAGTATGACTGAGAAAATGGTATATACCACCCATTCGGTCAAAGCTTTTCTGTCAATCTTCCCGGTCTCACCCACGTCAATCATTGGAAATACAATGTCAACCTCTTCCTTGATCATGAATCTCCTCATATCATATTCGTCAATGTACCTGGACAAGGAAAATTTTAATTAAAAATGAAGATAGATAGACACTGACGGCACAAGAACAACTCTAAAGTAATGATTTTCTTACGTGCAACCATGCTGAGCAACATTTCTGAAAATGTGATATGCAGCAGCAATTGCCTCCTCCTCGTTTGTTATTTCCTTGTCAGTTTGTTCATTACCCCTATTGTAGACACTTTCATCAAGAGCATTAGAAAGTGTGGTGAGCCCTGATTTAGATATAACATCAACTAACATCTTCATGGTCCAGGCAGAGACCTTTTCTTGCCTCATCTGATGCAGCTTATTAATATCAATCACCTCTTTCTCCTTCTTTTCTCTGCCGTCCTTATCCTTCTTTGTGACACTTAATTGACTTACATTACTGCTTGCTCTTCCCAACATTTGCTCCGCCTCCATGATTGGCTTGCCAGAGAGTGAAAATAGTATGTATTGATGAAAGATCGATTCCTGAATCCTATCGAAGAATGTGTTCACATGGAACGAAGATGCCAATATCTTTAACAACAAGTTCTTCAATAGCCACAAGAACGAACCAACAAGCATCGAAGCAATAGTCCGAGTTATAATATCTAAGATTTTGGTGGTAGCACGTGATGACTTGTCCACCCCTTCCCGGAACAGCAATGACCAAGTGATAAGCACTAAAGCAATCCAAATGCAAACTTGAACTATCTTCTTCAGGCCAAAAACAAAATACAATACCTTCTTTTTCAGTAAATAGTTCAGCTCAATCAGCAAAACAACAAAATTAATCAGCCATTCAGTAACCAACAAGCCACTAAAGGTTACCAAAACAAGGGCAAACCACTTCCAAAGACATAATCCCCATAGCATTATCTTTTGCAGCCTAGGAACAGTCAAACTTGCAATCAAACAGCCAAGAATACAAAGAAATATCAACCACTCCACTAAAACTTTGGCTCTCACTTTTTTATGCTTTAGATTCTTCCTGCTGCTAACCTTCTTATATATTTCCTCATCCTCATCCAGTCCCCTAAAAGAATTCGCAAAAGGGGTTTTCGGAGTTACTGGCACAGTCCTATCCTTTATGCTAGCACTACCAATGTCCGGCTTCCCATGATTAAATGAAGCACCCCGACTAGGCACCTCATCTGCTTCATGCCCATTCTCATCAATCACCTTACCCTCAATTGACACAGACTGCTCACCAAATCGAGTTTTCGGCTTAGAATAAAGCGACCTGGCTAAAGATTTTCGCCTAGTAATACCCTCACCTGTGGGGATCTTTGGAGGCTTACTAGCACTAATCCTCACAGGTTCAGTTGCGGTGAAACTCACCCGGGGCGACATTTGACCATTAAGTCCCAAATCATTCGATTCTCTAAGAGGTGATGCCCCTGAAAAGTTAGGCTTTGTATCCTTTGCATCTTCAGGAACATTAATTATCACATCATCCGTTCTATTCTGATTCCAAATCATGCCATTTTCTCCGGTACCTTTTCGAGCTCCATCATTTCCATCCATGGCTCATAACCTGACAAAATCGAACACAATAACTACTAAATCATACAACATACAACATACAACATACAACATACAACATACAATATAGCAGAATGAGAACACAGACAATAAGCAACTTTTTACCCTATTTTCTTCGCTAGCAAATTCTGGCTATACTAATCAACGAGAAACCCTACACCTAAGCTGCTAGTTATTAAAATTTTAAAAACCTCATTTATTTTACTTTTGCTTTAAACACAGAGAGTAGCAGGATGCTATTACCGGAGATTTTTTTTGCGGTGGCAGTTCTTCACTTTTGCGGGGGAGAGAGAGAGAGAGTTCAGCAATAAAAGCAGACAGAGTGAGTACAGCCGTACAGGTATGTGTGTGTGTGTGTGAAACAGAGAGAGGGAAAAGGTTTGAATATCGATTTCTGTGTTTGACTTCTAAAATTATTCCATAGGAGTACATTTTAATATTCTCGTTATTTATGTTATTTATTTATTGCAAAGATCTTAGAGCATCCACCGTGGCCGGACGCTAGGCCGCCCGATACCTTGGGCGCGCCATTGTCTGTCCCTGTGGGTGCGCGGACGACGGACGATGCGTCGTCCACGCCCTGAGCTTAGTCTGCGGACGATAGGGCATCGTCCGCCCATTGTGGGCGACGCGGACGATGCAACGTGTTTTTTTTTTCGAAATTTGTCTATTTAAACCTCGATTCTCATTCTATTTTTCATACGAACATTTCTCGCATCTCTCATCTCTCACAAACCAAAATGAACCACGACGACGACCGGAGTTCCTCGGAGGAAGTCCTCGCCGATGTCATGTATGCGTGCATAATCTTGCACAACATGAAAGTCGAACATGAAGGTAGGAGCATCACCGATTAGACCGATGACGAAGGTGCATCTAGCTCCTCCAGCACGGCGACCCCGCCCCCGGCTCAAGGATTACCGACGGGCTTCAATGAGATTCTATCTAGACAGGCCTCAATGAACAACCAACACGACCATGCGCAGCTCATAAACGACATGATTGAAGAAATGTGGGTTCGTAACCACCGTCGCTGAGTTTGCGTATTTTTTTAATTCGTATTGTAATGTATTAATTTTATAAATGAAATGAATGTTTTTTTAGTTATTTAAATATTCAAATAAAAGAAAATACTTAGGGCGCTCCATTACAAGTGGAATGACATGAGGATAAAATGCTGACGCGGCGGTGCATAGGACGGGCTTTAGGGCCGCCCCATTGCTGATGCCCTTAATCTTATAGTAATTCGACACGGATTAAAATATTTTATCGTATGCATTAACTGACCTCCTATCACAATCCAATCCCATAATAACCTTATTTAATGATAATTCTCACATGGAGAAGAGAAGTAAATTTGGGAAGCAGAATCGGAAGATAATCAATTAATAAATCGGCAATTATTATCATCGTATGCAAAATTGCAAATAGTTATTTCTTTCATTTATTAATAGATTCCTATTTATGAGTTTTAAATGCTAAGCTTTAATCATTCAAGCAACAATAAAATATTGGTGGGTCAATCTAGGGATAAATATGAGTTGAAAAATAGACACAACTCGTTGTGCCGCATTCAACGCCATTTGCCGATGTTGGCAAATTCCGATATGGCAAATTATTGTCAAATTGTAAAATTTAGGGCAGCTTTTAGTTTAGTTTAGTTTAGTTTAGTTTAATTAATTTTAATTATATTTAGTAGGAGTACTACTTCTGTGAAAAAAGTAGTCATATTTTTTATTTTAAATCCCTACTAAAATTAGTTTGTATTCTCTGTGCAGTTTAGGTGGAGCATTTCTAATTCAGTACGAGTTTCATGTAGGGTTATTTTGGAAGTAAAATGAAAATAATAAAATATAAGAAAGGAAAAAAGTAGAGAAAATGATATTTCTATATTTAAAATTGTGTCATTTAGAGTGAACATCCTAAAATAAATATATCAGAGGGTATGTGTTTATAATAAATTTCTCACTAATAAAATTTGACTATTTTTTCCCCATGATTGTGTCACTACTCCCATCATTTGATATTCCTAGTTACAAAAAATATAGAGTGGTCTGAGTGTAATGACTAATGAGACTACAAGAAAAAAAATAATCATAAAATCTAGAGAGTGGTCGAGTGTAATGACTAATGAGATTAGTCATTTTTTGGCTATATGGTTAGAGATTTGATTTTTATTTAATGATATATAGGAATAGTCAAAAAATTAATCGAATTCATCGATATGCTCCTTAGCCTAGCAACCAAAAAATGAGTAAAAAACGATAGTACTATAAAAAAAACTTATATTAGTTTGAATTTAGATTTTGATCCTAGTGAAATTATTTTATATGAACTTTTTGAAGGACGGATATTACAAAAAATTCTAATACTATATATTATAAATATTTATAAGGTAAACATCCTCTTAAATTTTTTGAGTGTTTGGAAACTAGAATGATAAAATTGCACGTGATTATAGAAAGGGAAGACTATAGAAAGAGCATAAATGGGCCAGGATGTTGGGAAGACTATAGACAGAGCGTAAATGGGCCAGATTTTTCACACTTAGGCAAAAGTTACAAATATTGCGTTAATCGAACCATTGTATAATCTCAAAAAAAGTACTCCCTCCGTCCCGGGTAATTTGTCTCATTTTTCCATTTCGATCTGTCACACATAATTTGTCTCATTTCATACTCACATTTTATTATAAAACTAATAGTATATAAAAGTTGGACTCACATTCCACTAACTTTTTCAACTCACTTTTCATTACATTTCTTAAAACTCATGCCCGATCAAAATGAGATGAATTATCCAGAACGGAGGGAGTATACTAGTACTAGTACCTGTTAATTGGCATCTCTGCTACCTATATTAAGCCCAAAAAACCATAAATAAATAGGTACAAGTCATCAATTTTAAAAGGATGAGGTGGCAGTGATTCTTATTTTAATAAATCTTATTAAACTCATAGTGTGACATTTTAAAACCATAATTTGTCTTTAACCGCACGTCAGGCAGCAATAATTAGAGCATCTTCTAATTAAAAACTGCTTCCGCAGTTATCTACTAAACCCACTAATGACATGCTATTAATTAATTGATTAATGAACTAATCAACCTTAGTTTAGTCCGGCGACTGCAATGAATTCACACTCACATTTTTATAAGCAGTAGTAATGAAGATTAGCCCGGAGCCTTTGTCCTAGCAGCAATGACATCTTTGACAGAGGCCTCGAGTTCGACCCCTCTAGGCTCAGAAGGTAGTGGAATTGAGTTTCCTCCAAAAAAACTTCTCATATGGATATGAATATTTCGTCGTCTGATCGATAAAGAGTTGATAGGTTTCGAGTAGACAAGTTCAATTTGATACAATAATACTCCCTCCGTCCCAATTTAGTTGTCACTCTTGGAGTGAGCACGAGTTTTAAAAAATATAAAGAAAAGTTGGTTGGAAAAGTTAGTGGAATGTGAGACTTACTTTTTATATTGGCTTTATAATAAAATGTGAGTGAAGTGAGTTAGTGGAATGTGATACCTACTTACCATTTATGGTAAAAATGAAGTGTGACAATTAAGTTGGGACGGATCGAAATGGAAAATAGTGACAATTAAGTTGAGACGGAGGGAGTAATAATTAATGATTTATCGTTCCTCTTCATAGATTAGTGAAATCGTAATTTTTTTTATATGGTACTCTATATTTGACTCTTCCTTTCGTCTTTGCCAGATCATTTGATGGGTTTAGATCTCCTGCTGTGACTCATAGCACATCAGGGGAATGTTGTTTCACCCATCCTATTATTTTATTTATAAATTATAATATTAAAATATTAATTTCTTTTATTATGAAATAATTTGATGTATGTATATGTTTAGCATAGCGCCAAATTGTGCATGATAGGGGATCCTTGCAGTCATATGATATATAAACATAATAAAATGAGGATTATGTTTTTTTGTTAGTATAAAATAAAAGACTAATGTACATTGATGCCAAATAATTAAAAAATTAAAGAGGAATGATTATTTCTTATGTACGAAGAAACCATGCTTGGTTTACCAATCTCTTTAAAGTTGGTAAAGTGTATTACTAGAAAAAAAATTGTTCATTCATTTTGTATGGACTCGATCGTATCGGCTAGGTCTGCATCTCCCCCCTCAGATATCGAGTATCGAGTAGTCCTTGTTGCCATCTCGACTAATACTGGATTATTTTTATAATAGTAAGTATGTTTATTTTAATTTAATAAATATAACAAAATCAAGTGTAATTACTTCCTCCATCCACAATAAGAGTCTTATTTTGTCATTTTCGTCCATATCATAATAAAAGTCATATTTCACTTCACCATAAATGGTAGGTCTCACATTCCAACAACTTACCTTACTCACATTTTATTAAAACTAAAAAGTATATACAAGTAGGATTCACGTTCCATTAACTTGTTTAACACACTTTTATTTATATTTCTTAAAACTCGTGTCCAAATTATACAGGAGTCCTGTTATGGTACAGAAGGAGTATAAGCTAAATTTTTAGGTTAATTAAAATTAAACCATTATTAACTGAGGCCTATATTATATATAGCCGGTGATGCAAATGTCACTGTTTTGATTGTGTTCTTTTTACTTTCCCCTCAAATGGGTTTATTAAATACAACTATTTGGTATTTTCGTGATTTTTCATGTAGAAAAGTGCAAGTAGGCATTTGACACAAAGACTATTAAATCTGTCGTCGATGCATATAAAATTAATGAATTTCAAACACATTGAAAAAAAAATTACAGAGTACAAAATATAATTGCCTTATGCTAGTATCATTCAAAATTTAAATTACACTATACTATCTTTTTTAAGTATTGGATATACATTATTTTATTTCATTAATATATGTAACATAATGACGATAGTTGATAGTAGTTGCAAAAAAAAATATATTCCCTCTGTCCACCAAAAATAGTCTCATTTGTGAACGACATGATTTTTAATAAAAAATAATTGATAAAGTAATAGAGAATGAGAAAAGTAAATAAAGTAAGAGAGATATAGAGAAAAATCAAGTAAAGTATTTGAGAGGAAAGAAAAAGTGAATAAAATATGATAAAAAAAAATTTATTTTTAGAAATGAGATTATTTTTGTGGAGGGAGGGAGCAGTTGAGCAGAAAAAATATGTGTCAAATGCATTGGCTAATGCAAAATGCGGATAATTACATAACTAATCATATTCTCCGAATAGTTAATTAATCTCACTCAGAAATAAAAAGAGATTAAGTAAAAATATAAATATAAATTTCCATTAGTAGACGAGATAGGGAAGAATTAATCCAAGTGTCACAAAGTGTCGATGTCAACTAATTTTCAAAATATAATATGGAAGGAACTTTTTTGCTTTTGTATTAAATCAAAAAGTTTGTAGCTTTATATCTATTATCTGTCCGTCCCTAAATGAATAGTACTATAATTTAATCGCAATTATAAATTAAAAAACACTCCGTACAACTAAATTCATGATGTTTAGTCCCCTAAATAATTGAAACTTTTTCTAGGGAGGTGGTGAGGTGTTGCATATGAAGATTAAACAAAGTTAAAAATTGAATCTTTTTTCTTTGGGAGTTCAAAAATGAATTTTAGATGATGGTTGATTTTATTTTTGTAGGTTACTACTATTTTAAATAATCAGTGGTTATGGTTTTCACTTTCATTCTTTTGAGGGAATAAAATAATTTTCAAAACCAAGACTAAGTATAGATTTGCGAAATAAGAAACGAGGATATCTGTATTTTCCTCGGCGACTAAAACCTCTTTCTCAAGGTCTCTCTCCCTCTCTCTTTGTGAGACGTGTGTACAAATGGGCAGTTTTTTTATTTTGTCGTTTCCTATATGTATGTATGTGTGCGTGTTGAGAGTATGTGTGTGTGTTTTCCTTTTATTTTCTGTGTATCTTTCATTGTAAAGGATCAATTGTCTGGTTTTGGGAATATGCTTTTGTGGAGTTGCGGTTTGTATGTTTGGATTTCGTATGTTTATGTAAAGTTCTAATTTTTTCCATATGAAATTCTATTTGAGTATTTACAGTTGAAGTTTCATTGTATTTTTTGTTTTTCTTCAACTTGAAGGTGCTGAAACTCCAAATTTTGGGGATTAGTGTTAAATAAACTGACATCTCAAGCCTTCCTGTATAAAATCTGCCACAAATTGATGAAATTAGTCTAGGTTTTATCTAGATTTTGCTTTGGAGCTAGAAATTATTGAATTATAGTAGTTGGTTAACATGAAAATCTGTTTACTGCTGTGTGTTTGCTGAAGGGCTTTTCTCCCTCAATTAGGATTCTTGATTTGCTAATATTCTTGTGTGTTTGAAGCAATCCACATTCACATTTTATGTTAGAAATGGACTCAATTAGGATTCCTGCATTGCTGGACTATATTTTTGTGTTTTAAGGCAACCTGAATTCATATTTTCTGATAGAATCAATGGCTTTTGTCACTTTAAAACAGGTGAAGATTTAATCAGCGTATAGTTGTTGATCAAATCCCTCAGTTTGGCAGCAAGAAAAGGTTTGTAGGATGCAAAAGCTCATCCATCAAAGATTCTGACCGAACCTCTGCTGACTTGTTTCCAACGTTGTATGACCATGTGGTTCTCTGGAAAGCAGCTCGAGATACCTGTCTCAAACTCCAAGAGCATGGCAACAGAGACAGAAACCACAAAAGAGCGGGACTTTTACCATCTGAAGCTGTCCGAGCAAGATTCTTCCTCAACTCTATCCACAGACCAGTCTCATCACGAGGGATCTACTTCAGCTGGAAGTGACGTGCAGATGAAGAACTTGTCATTTCAGCCTGGTAACAATAGCTCCATACCTTGATATGCATTGTCGTTCTTGGTAATTGAAACAATGTGTCAAATTAAGGTGCAACAGCATTTCCATTCATTAGTATGCCTATACAAGTTGTTGTCTTCCTTGCTAAATGTGGCATTGCTGTTTCTGCGGATTCTATATGTATTGATTGTAGATTTTGGATTCTTGCTGCAAGAAATAGCATTTTATCGTTATAAGTTTTGTAACACGGCCTCATAAAGCATTGCTGAAGTTACTTGCAACATAAAAATTTAGAGCAGTTTTTCTTATAGAAATTTATGCAAACACAACGCCTTGAAGTTTACCCGTTGTTCTGTTGAATCAGTTGGTGGAAATGCAGAGTATTTCAGCCATCAAGTTCATATGGAACACAATCAATCATCGGTTGGTTCAGATCACATCCCTTGAGACTATATATAAAAAAGTTGTGATACGCCTGCTATGAATCAGAACATATGTTGTTGTCTTTGCAGGATTTGGCATCTTACTCCATGGCTGCACCTTATTTTGGCAGGATAGCTGCTGCATACGATCTGAATTCTGTTGTAAGTATCTTTTCACACATGAAAGCTAGTACTCTATCATACTATGTGTCAAAATTATATGTGAGGTTAAAAACATGGTTTCTTTCAACTGTCCAGATTTATCCTCGAATGGCTGTGGTCGGGCAAGCAAGGGCCGTGCTACCGCTGGATCACGATCAAGGCATCCCCATGTTTGTCAACGCAAAGCAATACCACGCCATTCTCAGGCGTCGCCAAACCAGAGCTAAACTCGAGGCTCAGAATAAGATTGCAAGAACAAGAAAGGTACCTAAAACAAAGCCCTAAACCCTAATAGGCCTTCAATTTCTCTCTAAACTCACTCCAGTCCCCCAATTGATTACTGCATATCTCAATGTACAGCCGTATCTCCATGAGTCTCGCCACCACCACGCTCTGAGAAGAGCTCGGGGTTCTGGAGGGCGCTTCTTGAACACGAAGAAGTCGAGCCCCACAGCTCAAGAACCCGAGAGCAGCACCAGCTGGGGCACATCCACCACCTCTGGCTCTGATGTCTCCTGCATATTCAACAACGACGACTTATTCCAACAACCACGCATGGGGACACAATCGCGTACGATGGAACACAACAACATGCTTCTGTTATCCATGGATAGTTACACACAAATCCGCACCACTACGTGATTGTGCTGCTCTCCTGTGTGGTTAACTGGCAGTTCATCCTTGGCTATCTTTTCCCCTGCTGCTTCTTGCAGTGTCTCATGCTTAGCTTTTGGTAACTTGAACTCATCTTTGTAAGAATTTAAAAATATGCTTTACTTGTTTTTGTTTCATTTGTTGAACAATTGGTTGTCTACTTGCCTAGCTTAAGTCCAATTTATTAAAAGGCTGCAATAAATCAATAATGTCATGGCCTTTTTCGACTTATTAGTATTAAATGAAGCCCAAATTTGAAAACGTTGCAGTATCGAGCTTGGGAAAACGACGAAGACTGGTCCCCTCCTAATAACTGCCACAAAATGGATAATGTCTCAAATCTCTTCAGCTCATAGTTTTCATCAAACCTATTTCCCACTAAATCCAAGAATGTCCCAATTTGCCAACAAACTCTTGTGTGAGAAAAGAAGACAAGATTTCATCACTGCCACCATCAATTTGGAATGAGTCCAATCAAGATTTTCACATCCCAAAATACAAATCTCAACATCATTAACAAGAACTATGAGCTAAGATAGTTTTCATGGAGATCCATAACCTCGGACCAAGAAACTTTTCAACAGTCTAGACAACAACATTATGTGAGTGGGAAAAGGTTGAAACTTGCATTTCTACACCTATACAAGATTTACAATAGTATGATAAAAAGGGGCCTGACAGTAGAGAAAAACACTTCCTTTACCCCTTGGATTCTTCATCTGCTCTACCCCAACTCAGATCACAAAGCAAAGCTCTCTTGATTCTTAGTTGAGAGCCGCTTGAGAAACTCATAGGTGGTGATCATGGTCGTTGCAGACATCGACATTGAAGCCCATCTTGGTCCCAGCCCTCGGTAGCAAGCACCCAACCCACCCTCCTTCACCAAGCTCCTCACGGTTTGCACAACTGTGGGAGTCCTACCCTCACCCCCGCCTCCATCCAAAACCTGCAGCCTCGTCTTAATAGTGTCGAGAGGCATTGTCAGGAGCGCAGATGCTCCACTAGCCATCGCAGCACTCACTGCCTGAACTGCCATCACAGACTTCCCATCCGGCCTATAACCATTCCCATTCTCACTCTTCTTGCAGACGTAGCATCCAATGCAGCCCCAAATCCCTCTATGCGCCATCGAGTAAGAAGCCCACCACACAGCATTAGAAGGAGCATAAGTCAGTATAGATATCCCAAACCCTCTATACAACCCTCTCACCCCATCCGCGCGCACAATCTTCCTAAAAGCGTCTATCCCACCGTTATATTTCTTCAACCCAACTGTGCAAGAACTCCCATCCCCCACACCTCCTTGCACCATTAGCCTCTGGCTCACCACATCAATTGGCGTCCAAACCAACTGAGCAGCCATGGAAGCACTCAGCCCAGCAGCGGCATTAGCTATGGCCGAAGCTGAGGCCTCAGATAAACCTAGCTGGCGACTAGCAACATTGCCTACGCTACTCTTGGTAACCTCGAGAGCACCCATGTAGAGAGCTCGGGCCGGGATAGTTCCCATAAGGGAAGTCCCAAAACCGCGGTAGAAACCCCTCCACCCCTCGTTTCTAAAGATCGAGGCCGCCATTTTGAAGCACGGACAGTCGTTCAACATCACCTGCTGCCGCGTTTTCAGCACAACAATTGGGTAAAGAGTGCCTGAAACCCCCGAAAACAGAGCAGCGCCTAGGAAGAAAAACTTGGATTTATCAAGCATCTCCCAATCTATATCAGCAGGCAGATGGATTTCAGTTGCGGAGTCATCCTCTGCGGTGCTCAAACTCATCTTCGCCACTTTCGATTTCTATAAACAATTAACAACTTTTTCCACCTAAATAAGATAAAACTCTTTTTTCAGCTCTATGTGTAACAAAATCCCCAAATTCAGCTGGCCGTGTATTAAAAAAGGAAAAAGAAAAAGAAAAAAAAAATAGATTGCGAAGTACTATCTAGAAACACTATTCCTAAAATCGGATTGCAGAAATACAGCTGAAACTACCTGAAAATCAAAATAGTAACGATTCTAATCAAAACACAAGTGTTTTTTTCCGCTTGCGCAAACAGATTAAAGAACGGAAATGAGTGAGGACGAAAAGATCCAGCATTTCCACACCAAAAACTCGTAGGCGATCATATCCAGATATTTTTCATTTCGGATTGGGGGATCTGCAACAGCTATAAATAGGATGAGGCGAAGGAATTCAACGATGTTAAAAGTGGATTAGTGAATAACTGAAGAAAAAGGTGGAAACAAAGTGGCGAGTGGCGACTGTAAATGGATTTGGGGGACGAGGGTTTTGAGTATGGGAGAAAGGGACACGTGTCGGTTATTGTTTCGAGAAGATGGTGTTCTTGCGTATGGGGATTCAGTGTGGCGCAGGCCTACAGAATGTGGTGGGCTACGAGCTAATTGATTTGCTACAAAACTGTGGATTGGAATTTATTTTTTTTATTAGGATCCAATGCATAATTGGTAAATTAAGAGAGGTAAGTATATGAGTTATTAAGATAGTGTTAATGAATTGTGAAACCTAGTAATACTGATAACCTGGGTAGGATATAACAATATATGTAACTCGGGACAAGAAATACGGGTCGAAGTCTAGATTAGGAACAAGATAAAGATTTTATATTATTGTTTGATAGATCAAATAGTTATCAATATAATGTCATATATAGAAGTGAAAGGACACATTTGTCCTAATTCTCAATATGTGGAGTATACGTTTAAATTGCTTCAATATTCGCATTCTAAGGTATTAATGAATTGATAAAATTCTTCATTAGTGTCAATATGAACATAGAGCACATCTACACCCCAACACAGACGAAGAATGGTAGAGTATATAGAACACAAAATTATGGAGAATTAGAGCCTCCAATCTTAATTATGAAGGGGTTGGTAGCGGAAGCGTGCGTAAAATCCGATCACATAATTTGATCTATTTAGCAGATTATTTAGACAAATTCTATTCGCGTAATTATCACATGTATCATGCTCATAACTTGAATTAAAGCATGCTTTAGCATATTAAATCCCTAAAACATGCTTACTACGGAATTAGCCAATTTACCTCGTTGATTCAATCAAGAATCGATGATGGCTTGCTCCGTCTCCACGTGAAGATCTTCAGTACTCGACCTCGGATCTTCTGAATAGTGTCTCGGACTGTACACTGATATTTGTGTAGGCAAATCTCACCAGCGTACTAGGACTTGAATAACGAAGACAGAACTCTGCTCACGGATGAAGCAATTTTCGAACTCTCTCTCTCGCTGAGGGGGGCGAAAATTCTGAGTAATAATTATTATTCATCTGCCTTTCTGTCTCCTTTATTCTCCTATTTATATTAAGTCACATATTGGGCCCAGTCAGGGATCTAAGGAAGGATTTGGATCAGGCCTCACCCAATTAGCTTTTTACTAATTAAATTGAACCCACAATTTAATATAAGCTTATATTGGAATATTACAAGCAGCCACTACAGAAGTAGTATTGCACTGCCTCTCCAAATCCGAAATTACGAGTATTCTGGGTTTCCTTTTTAAGTAAGTAATTTATTTCCCGTGCTTAAGATGGAAACATCCATTAATTAATTAATGTCTGCTATGAACTTAATTAATTAACATATTTTAATCTCCAAGAGTGGACTCAGCAAGAAACTCTTATTTATTATTCATAGAGTAATTAAACTCCAACTAGCTAGGTTCCGAATAATAAATCCTTGTTTCGAGCTCCTCTCGTGGATGTTATCAAACGAGACTCTCCTCGCGCACGATTCAACGTAATAGCAATCCTAGCACCGCTAGATAATGATCACCACTGCCCAATATACCTGGATCGTTGGGTGACGAAAAACCCGCACCTTTGGTAAGTCAAAGTAGTAGATACTCAATATTGTATGCTCAATGCTAACGTACATTGATTAAGAAATTAATTATCAAGACCTCGTCTTTCAGTAGATAGCATAAAGACATGTCTTGTTGTTAGATCCATTCAGTGCTATACCACACCAACGTCATCTTATTTCAATAAGACTTAGAAATAATCAGACTGACAATGCAACCTTTCACGATAGGTAGTCTAGGCCTATCTGGGTTGTGAAATTCTGTTTTTTCTTTGTTCAGAACTGACCGTGTTACCTTAAATTGGACGACGCCCACAACCGGTCTACTAGAACAAAGACTTAGACTTTGTTACATTCTTATACATTTAAATATGCAATAAACAACCATTAAATGTAAAACATAACAACATTATGACAAAAATAATCTGTTTTATTTATTGGAAAATAGCTTATAGAGTTTTACAGTATTCAATCACTCGAAAGGTGATTTCTAGTATACAAACTCTAACAAATTAAACTACTCCATATCATTATATCATCACTGCCTCAAGAACATAGCTCACAAGAAATCAAGCCACAACAACATAGAAATTGTTGATTGCCTCAAGAACTCAATTACGGAGCACGAATGGGGAGTAGTTGTTAAATCATTTACTTCCTCAACGAAGGGCAAGGGCATAGCACACAGAACATAGACATAAAGTTTCAGATCTAGAATTTTAAACTAAATTGTCTTAAGAACTCAACAACAGAAAAGGATGGTGTGACGGTGGTAAAGTTACGACAACTGCCGTTGAGAAACATCCTCACTTCCGCCGGAGGCAACCGATTCCAACCGCGCACACACCACCGCACACATCGAAGGAGAGAGACAAAGTTGTAGGGATAGAGAGCAATCCAGCGGCGGCGCACCATCGAAAGGCCGACCGCCTTCAGCCAGAGAGTCGCCGTGGTTGACAAAGTGAGATGCAGCGGCAGAAGCACTCTGGATGGGGAGAGAAGGGTGAGAGGGGTGCGACTTGAGAGAATGCAGAAAAGGGCACTATGGAAATCTAGGTTGAACAGTGTTGTATCTTACGAATTTGATAAGATACTAAAATGGGTGAAATAGTTGTTTTTTGTTGGGCCTGGACGGGCCTAGCGCATTAATGCGGGCCATGAGATAGTAATAACTTTAGTACCAAACAGGTGGAAATATTCAGATATAAATCCATATCTTGGCATTTCTATAGTATCAAACAGGCCTCCTGGTTTAGTAAGTTGTAATAGTAGACTGTAGTGGTATAAATTATAAATAAATTGATGCATACGATTAATGAGTTTGGGACAACTTTACATATATGGAAATGCTCATATTTTTATGGGAAATATGAAAATAGAAAGTGCACGTATTTTTATATTCCTCCCGTCCCAAAATAAGTGAAGCACTTCTTTTGGGTACGAGATTTAAGGAATTGATATTTAAAGAGTTAAAGTAGAGAGTAAAGTATGAAATAGAGAAAAAAGTAGAGAAGTAAAGAGAAAATAAAGTATGTAGATAATAAGGTAAGAGAGAAGATTTTTTGCTAAAAAAATGGCTAACTTATAGTGCGACATTCCAAAAAAGAATGTAACTCGCTTATCTTGGGACGGATGGAGTAAAATCAATGAAGTATTACCGAAATTAGTGCACACTGAGGATAGAGAGAAGAGCGAATTTATTTATTAATCAGTTTATTAAATCTGCGATGCACCTAAGTTATTCAATACTACTAAGTTTTAAATTCCTTAATCTTTATGTAGATGGTGGGAAGGACTCGACAGTAGCCCACAAATAAAAAAAATTATGAGATTTTCTATGGTGAATTGGAATGTTCAAACGCCACTGGTTTTTTGGGAGTACTTAAATTGGGTGGGAGTGAAAATTAGAAAATTAATGAATAAAGCTAAAAGACACTCGATATAATTTCTTTTTCATTAATGAATAAGGCTAAAAGACACTCGATATAATTTCTTTTTCATTGTACCGTCATCGTTATTTTTGGTGTGCACTTACTAAAATTACATTCTATGCAATACTTAGCTATATAGAAATGCAAGCATAAACATTCTATATAGATTTTTAGGTATATTTGAATAATTTTATTCAGGACATACAAAAGTGATATTCAATGTTAATAGAGTATTCCATTTTTTTGATTGGTCAACTAATTAAGAGACACGAGTTTGCAAGTACTACCATAGTCTACAAATCATAAGTACTCTAACAGAGTCAAAGGCAATTACTAGTCAATTCTACAATTTTCTTATGTCAAAAACAGAGTCAAAGGCTTTTGACTTGTAAGAAATATTGGAGTATAGGCAATTACTAGTCAATTCTACAATTTTCTTATTTATCTCAAAAACAATGAAGGAATTGAACCTCACGTATTTTTATGTCAAAAACAATTTTATTGAGGGAAACTTTCTGGTATCAGTGTTTAATACTCCTATTTCCAATCATTTAAAAATTGGATCAGATTGGCTGGTCAACTGCAAATCATTTAAATAGTCCGATTTGCCCGCCAGAATGTTAAACCGCCGACCGTTCAAACTTCAAACCCATTTTTTAATTTTTAAAATATTTTTGTAAAAATTCGTTACTTAGTAGAAATTGAAACAAGACCTTTAATTATAGTTTATTTGCTAAATATTAATATTTTTCTAATATATGAAGTATTTAATTTATACTATACACTAACTATTGATATTAATATGTATTTTTATGTAATTATAAGGTTTAATGTTTTTTAATCTATTCTTAATTATATTTTTATAATTTACTAAATCTAGTGTATATTTTGTGTTTACTATTACATGCAATTACATATATTTGCAATAGTAAAACAGTTTGACAAGTGGTTCAAAACACAATTACATATATTTGCAATAGTAAAATGATTCGATCAGTAATACAACTGGTTGAACCATAAACTAGTTGCTTTGCCGGTACACTCACCGATTTAATTTTTAAAATATTGCCTATTTCTAATAGCAATTCCTCATGGGCATGCCACTACGTACAAAAGCATCACAATTAAAATTTCCACACCAAACTTTTATATTTATTGGATAATATTATGATTTAGTAATTAAGTGGAATGCTGGTCGACGTAGCTTTTCACGGAAATCCACCTCCTCCGCCTGAACCTCCACCAAAACCGCCGCCAGAACCACCACCGCCGCCCAGGCCGCCTCCTCCACCAAACCCACCACCCGAGCCTCCTCCTCCACCAAACCCGCCACCCGAGCCTCCACCCCCACCAAACCCGCCACCCGAGCCTCCACCCCCTCCAAAACCGCCTCCTCCACCGGAACCTCCGCCAAACCCACCACCCGAGCCTCCACCTCCGCCAAGACCGCCTCCTCCTCCCGAACCTCCACCAAATCCTCCACCCGAACCTCCACCTCCGCCAAACCCGCCACCCGAGCCTCCGCCACCTCCATAGCCACCGCCTCTGCCGTATCGGCCGCCGCGGAACTTCTCATCATTGTAAGAAGCCTCGGATTCATCGGCAAGCATGCGCGCATTGGTGGCGCAGAAAACTAGGCCACTCAGAAACAAAACAAGAAGAAGCTTCGTAGCCATGTTGTTAAAATCTGTATTTGTTGATTGATCGACCACTAAAAAGGGATTTATATAGGAAGTGAAATATTATACTCCATTAATGAGACCATATCCTCATCCATAAACCACTAAACCAAATTCATAATTAATGCATTAATGCAATCTTAATGCAAGTTGCAACCACCCGATTACTTTTAGAAGAAGATCATATAGGCTGACTATTTCAACTTAATTAATTGATTCATGTCTCTAACTATATTGAAGACTTTTCATCTCTAAACGTCTGTCTATATCGTTTGTAGGCCAAATAACCATAAATGCAGCAATATGCAAAACGAATTTTGGTCTACTCTTTGTCTTTATCCTATATACATGTCTCGACACAAACTACTACTAAAATCAATCAATAATTGATGACTTTACTATGCTCCAGATGGTCATTTTATGAAATGAAGTTCAACGAGCCGTATATGTAGAGTTTTTTTTTAATTAAAAATCGGGACGTCCGTCATGGCACCGCAATGACGGACGTCGTCGGAAAGCTGCGGACCTGCGGTGTCCATCGGGACGCCCGCCGCTGCTGATGCTCTCAGTATATATTGGTTTTGAATTAGTTATATGGCCTTAATTTTCAAAGTATTCTGCATATGAGGAGCACAGTTACCATGGAATTGTGGAGCGCTTATCATTATGGTTAGGACAGTATTAATCATTAGGTGATTGGCTACATGATATTTTTTGTTCCAAGTTACTTGATCTCCTACATACTACTCCATATACTATCACTTAAGATCTAGAATGTCTTCTTTAACCTTCTCTATCCAAGTTCTGGACGGCCTACCATCCTTTATGCTTCCCATTGGCCTTCCATCTTACAGAATATGCCCCTGATTTTCCTAGTATCTTGTACGCAGTCCCATCATCTTACACACACATACGCACAGAAACATGATAACTTCCCTTGCAATTTGTAAATCGTTTGTTCCACTTCCAACAATGCGATAGTGGAAGCTTCTTTATGTTGTCCCTAATCGTTTGCTTAAACAACTTTGCTGTCATATACCCGGTGGATATCACAGAGATCCCCGATTTCAACACAATGTACGACATGTTCTTCTTCGAGCACCCACAATGGCGGCGAGCGGACCAGTTAGCCGATCTCAGGCGCTCGCCGGTTCGCTCGCCGAACCATTGTAACCGGCGAGCGCCATTTCGGCGAAAAAATCAGCGAGTGCATGCCGATCCGCGAGCACTGGCCGATGCGCTCGCCGGTCCGCTCGCCACCATTGCAGGCTCCGGACCGGCGAGCGAATTTTTTTTTTAATTTTCGAAACACTATATGTACGCGCTTTGCACGTCATTTTCATTTGCACCACTTGTTTTAACGAGTACTCTCTCTATCTTAATTTCTATACAAGATCAACAACGTGAAATGGAGAACAACAATGAAAGTACTCCAATGACGAGCGGGTCTCAAACTCCCCCGTTACCTGTGGGAGGTGGATGGGGTCCGATGCCCGGGTACTACAACATGTACCCGTGGCAGCAGATGATGTCCGGGATGGCAGCCGGGGGAGTATGCCGGGGTGGGCACCCGGTATGCAGATGATGCCGGGGTGGGCACCCGGTATGCAGATGATGCCGGGGTGGGCACCCGGGATGCAGATGATGCCGGGGGTACCAGGGATGCAGGGGACGCCGGGGGGTACCGGCGACGCAGGGGACGCCGGGGGAACGTCTATCGCCCCAGTTTTGATTTCAACTGTTTCTTCGCACACATCGACCCCAACGGAGGCGCAGTTCACGCAATATGAGACTTTCTCCTTAGAGGAGTTGGGGTTTGATCTTCTCGGTGTTTCGAAAACTCCCGTTCAAATGGGGGGAGTAGGGCGGGGTCGGGGCCCCCCAAAGAAAAAGGGCAAGGGGAAGGGCAAGAGGGTCGGCGTGTCGTCGCAGCCGGGTAAGGATGACTGCCCGGTACGGTGAAAGTGGACGGATGCGGAGAACGTCGCGCTGTCCAAGGCGTGGGTGAGTGTTTGCGATGATCCCCTCACTTTGAACAATCAGAGGATCGTCAACATGTGGGCCAAAATAGCAGCAGCCTACAAGGCATTTTGCCCGGAGGGGAGGCCGCGCAACGGGGAGGAGTGCCGGAAGGCGTGGGACCGAATCAAGGTTGGGGTCTCCCGATTTTTGGGCTTGTACGCCAACGCCCTCCGCATGCAGAGCAGTGGTTAAACGGAGGATGACTGCAGGAGGATAGCGGAGAAAGCCTTCCCCCAGCCCGGATTGTATAAGGAGTTCACCTACTGGAACTGCTATGAGGTGCTGAACGACTCCGAGAAGTTCCGGGCAGGTGTCGATGCTGGCTGGCCGAAGAAGCAACGACTGAACTATACCGGTGATTACAGCGGCAGCAGCGGCGGTTCCCACGACCTCCCCGAGGGTGCTCAGGAGCTCCCGTCCCCTCCATCGTTCGCTAGCCGAACTCGCCCGGTTGGTCAAAGGCGGGCGGAACGGGAGGCGGGGGGGGGGGGGGGGGGCCTGATGTGAATCAAATTGTACATTTTTATTCCCCTAACTTTACATGATTTATATAGTTTGATGCTTGCAAAAGTATGTTTTACGGTGTAGGAATGAAGCTCGGATGGTGAAAAAGCGGTTCATAAAGCTCTCAAAATTGGCCACCCGGCCGGGTGTATTTTATGCCTAATAATTCTACCCGGCCGGGTATGATTTTCAGAATACGAAAATTCCAGCAAGTCCTCAAAATTGGCCACCCGGCCGGGTGAATAAATTCTAACTCCAATATTGCGGTTTCATAGGCGGTTTTGGAGAGAGGGGGTGATGGGACTTTTTGGGCAGAATGAAAGAAAGAAAAGAAGGAGGAAAGGTGGCAGAGGGGAATTTAGATAAATACAGAGAGAAGAGGTGACGGATTGGACGTTTTTTTTTGGCAGAGGAAAAAAAGAGAGAAAAGGGAGAAAGAGAGGAAGGAAGGGAGATCCAATCTTCATCATCCCGGAGGAGATTTGCTACCATCTACACATCAATTTCATGAGTTCTTCTTGTTTATTGGTTGTTGATGTGTAACTAAATTCTCACGTTGCTCCTAATTTGTGAAAGATGTAAATTACTTTAGGATTCTATGGATTAATTTTATTCTATGATCTTTTCTACGGTGCTTTTTATGTTGAATTATAATTCCGGCCTGATTTATGATTCAACCTTGTCTTTTAGCCAATGTCTCTTTAACTTGGTTAAAAGGTGGAAACGTAGATAAAGAGTTTAAGATTTGTATCGTGTTCAGCATATGAATCTTGGATAAGTTAATTTACATGTCGTTACAATAATTGTTGGATATTTACTATGCGTCTGTAGGAATGTTTAATTGATTTTGTAAATGAATCATGTACGTTGGAACTTAGAAGTTGGATTAGAGCTTACTATGCGTCTGTAGGAGTGATAATCTGATGAGTACGAATTTGATCTTAGTGTTCAGCAAGGTTAAATTCAAGCATCTATGAACATGTTCAGTGTGAGTAGAATGAACGAGTTTATTACAACTTTCATTAGATTAATCTTTAATCCATAGGGTAATTGGTCCGTTAAGTTAATTCACATCTGGAGCATATTAGGAGCAACGTTCTCTATCTCTTGAGTTTTTCTATTTTCATTCTTTAGTTTTCAATTTGTTTATTAATATTGTCAATTCTTGTTAAATAACCTACGCTTCCCTGTGGTTCGACACTCGAAGTACTACAGTCGACTCTGTACTCTTGCAGATAGATTGTAATATTAGAGCTATTTTATTAAACTTGTGTGTTAATAATTCATTAATATAAAAGCTCGAAAATTACACATCAAGTTTTGGCGCCGTTGCCGGGGAGGCAACTGGTTATTTAATTTAGGATTCTTTTTGTTTTTATTTTTGTTTAGTTTTCTAACTTTTTATTTTTTGTTTCAGAGTTGTAGCTAGAAGACTAAGTCGAGCCAACGACTTTAAACAAAGGCGCTAGTTGGGAGGCAACCCAATGAGTTTTTAGTTTATTTTTTTTCTCTTAATAAATCGAGGGTTTTGTTCGCTCAATTCTTTCCTTCGATGTATTTTTATGAATTGAGTATTTTGTTTTCTTTTTGTTGTTTTTAATTTTTCTTTTGTAGGAGCAACATGGAGATGGGATTCACATTCGAGCTTATGAGGAAGCACACCGACAAAGGAAAATACGCCCACCCACCCACCCGAATGCACTATAGATATCACGCCTAGTTTGGGGGAGTCTTCTTTCCCTTTACTTTTTATGTTCTTCTTTGCTTGCATTGAGGACAATGAAGCATTCAAGTTTGGGGGGGTTGTGATTGATTTGTTATGCATTATGCACGTTTATTGGGTGTATTATATGCTAAAGTGTTGTGAATCATGTAATTGACGGGTGCATGCTATATCTTCGGCTTTCTGGTTGGGAAATCTTGCTTGATTTTACTTGATCTTTGAAGCTTAGGATGGATGGAATTTGTGCATGCATTTATTTGAAAGAGCATGTTGTGACTACATCCGATTTCTTGAGTTGAGGAGAGTATGAAAGTCATATGTCTTGTGGAAATTATCTTGGATTGATTTGCTTTATCGAGTGAACCGCTTGTATTCATTTGTGTCAATGTTATGGGAGGATAAGACACTAGGATGAACTCTATGGCCAAATGATCACATGCCTAGTCCAACAAATGATCCCCTAGAAGCCACTTTGAGTTTAATTCCCTATCGTTTGTGTAAACGCTTAGCCTATCACTTAACTAATTAAATAAGCCTCATTTTAGCCTCATCGAAAGACCTTGCTACTATTTGGGTGCTAAATACTAGTTTGAGCTTGGTGGTTGAGTGTTGAGTGTTGGGTGGTGTATTGCAAAAGTGTAGACATTTTTAGACTTGATGTAATGCATAGGTGAAAAGAATGAAGTTCTTAGAAAGAAAAAAAAAAGAAGAAAAAGACGACCTCCAAATTTGCAAAAGTCGAGGTCTTATCAAAATAAGGAAAAAAAAGAAAAGAAAAAAAAAGAAGAAAAAGTTGTGAAATAAATAGAGCTTCTATTTTTTACGATGTTATCTTGTCTAGAATGATCTCAAGTTTGGGGGAGTGAGAGGTTGGTTGTAATATTTTGATGTTTGATCTTTGGAAGGAAGTTGTAGGAGGGAAGAATTTGGCACTCAAATGTGTAGTCTTCGAGCTCACTATCCATATTTATCTTACCTCATCCCTAGCCCCATTACAACCTTGAATTAAGACCTTGGACCTTATTGTTGACGCTTGTGGATGTTTTGTAAATAATTTGGTAGAGTTAATGAAGTCTGATTTGAAATCCGCGAGTCTATTTGGTAAGTAATGCTTGACGAGTCAATGATGACGGTTTGAGTTGTATGACCACATGTTTGGACTTACTTTGGAATGCACCTTGACTTGAAGTTCTAGGTTGATAAGTGATGGTTCATGAGAGTGGAACATCTTGATTGGAATTGTTGGTGGTTTAGATTTTGTCATTCATGTCTCTACGTGATTCAATCTCATGAAAACTTTTGAAAAAACTTTTGTGAGTTGAGCTTCAAAGTTTTGTGTTTTATGTGATCTTGCTCGAGGACGAGCAAGCAAATAAGTTTGGGGGTATTTGATGTGAATCAAATTGTACATTTTTATTCCCCTAACTTTACATGATTTATATAGTTTGATGCTTGCAAAAGTATGTTTTACGGTGTAGGAATGAAGCTCGGATGGTGAAAAAGCGGTTCAGAAAGCTCTCAAAATTGGCCACCCGGCCGGGTGTATTTTATGCCTAATAATTCTACCCGGCCGGGTATGATTTTCAGAATACGAAAATTCCAGCAAGTCCTCAAAATTGGCCACCCGGCCGGGTGAATTTTATGCCTAATAATTCCACCCGGCCGGGTGAATAAATTCTAACTCCAATATTGCGGTTTCATAGGCGGTTTTGGAGAGAGGGGGTGATGGGACTTTTTGGGCAGAATGAAAGAAAGAAAAGAAGGAGGAAAGGTGGCAGAGGGGAATTTAGATAAATACAGAGAGAAGAGGTGACGGATTGGACGTTTTTTTTGGCAGAGGAAAAAAAGAGAGAAAAGGGAGAAAGAGAGGAAGGAAGGGAGATCCAATCTTCATCATCCCGGAGGAGATTTGCTACCATCTACATATCAATTTCATGAGTTCTTCTTGTTTATTGGTTGTTGACGTGTAACTAAATTCTCACGTTGCTCCTAATTTGTGAAAGATGTAAATTACTTTAGGATTCTATGGATTAATTTTATTCTATGATCTTTTCTACGGTGCTTTTTATGTTGAATTATAATTCCGGCCTGATTTATGATTCAACCTTGTCTTTTAGCCAATGTCTCTTTAACTTGGTTAAAAGGTGGAAACGTAGATAACGAGTTTAAGATTTGTATCGTGTTCAGCATATGAATCTTGGATAAGTTAATTTACATGTCGTTACAATAATTGTTGGATATTTACTATGCGTCTGTAGGAATGTTTAATTGATTTTGTAAATGAATCATGTACGTTGGAACTTAGAAGTTGGATTAGAGCTTACTATGCGTCTGTAGGAGTGATAATCTGATGAGTACGAATTTGATCTTAGTGTTCAGCAAGGTTAAATTCAAGCATCTATGAACATGTTCAGTGTGAGTAGAATGAACGAGTTTATTACAACTTTCATTAGATTAATCTTTAATCCATAGAGTAATTGGTCCGTTAAGTTAATTCACATCTGGAGCATATTAGGAGCAACGTTCTCTATCTCTTAAGTTTCTCTATTTTCATTCTTTAGTTTTCAATTTGTTTATTAATATTGTCAATTCTTGTTAAATAACCTACGCCTCCCTGTGGTTCGACACTCGAAGTACTACAGTCGACTCTGTACTCTTGCAGATAGATTGTAATAGTAGAGCTATTTTATTAAACTTGTGTGTTAATAATTCATTAATATAAAAGCTCGAAAATTACACATCAGGGCCCAGGGGGTCCCAGGAGGTCCGGTCGGCATCCCCTCTTGGCCAGTCGACAGAGGATCTCAAATTCTTCGCGTGTCAACAAACGCGTGCTCAGATGGTCAAGATCTTAGCCGATTGGAAGGCGGTAGAGGACCCCGAGGAGAAGAGTTTTCTTCACGCATTGCTCGTGAGCATGCGTGATGATTTGAAGGCCACCGCGGCACGGGGGTACCGGCGGCGACAGAGGCGGCGGCGACGGGGCGACGGAGGCGAGGAGTGGGGCGGAGGTCGGGATTTTTTTTAAATAATGTAATTTTTTTTAAATTAATGTAATTTTTTTAATGCACTTTTTTAATTTAAATAATATTATTGAATTTTCTCGTATATGTGTCGTAAATTTAATTCCGTATTTTGTGTGATTGTCAATTATTTGTTTTATATAATTTTGAGTGATGTGACTAGGCTATTGCTGGGCTATTTGCTTGTACTGATGATGTGGCACGAGGATTTTTAGTGCTGATGATGTAGCAGGAGGAGTTTGTGGCTGGGGTATGGCGGGACTATTCTTATTGTGGATGCCCTCCAGGAACAAGCACATTAGAACTATTGCAGCCGGCGAGCGCCAAATCGGCGAGAATTTCGGCGAGGGAACGTCGATTCCTTGGCGCTCG
Organism: Salvia splendens; assembly: GCF_004379255.2. Classification (NCBI taxonomy): domain Eukaryota; kingdom Viridiplantae; phylum Streptophyta; class Magnoliopsida; order Lamiales; family Lamiaceae; genus Salvia; species Salvia splendens. Next base: position 6,789,060 of record NC_056036.1, on the reverse strand, counting down.
CCGATTCTCTCACCAATCGGCTGGCCGCTATTGCAGCCTCCCGATCGGCGAGGAACCGGCGAGCCATTTTTTTTTAAATTTTTGAAACACTATATATACGCAATTTATTTGCGCGACATTTTCATTCGCACCACTTGTTTTAACGAGTACTCTCTCTATCTTAATTTCTGTACAAGATCAACAACGTGAAATGGATCTCAACAACGAGCCAAATTCAGGGTCGAGCGGGTCGCAAACTCCCACGGTCCCCGTGGGAGGTGGATGGAATCAGATGCCCGGGTACTACAATAACATGTACCCTTGGCAGCAGATGATGCCCGGGATGGCATCTGGTGGTGGTATGCCGGATGGCAGGGGACGCCGGGGGGTCAGGGGGACCGGGGATGCATCCCATGATGACAATGATACCGGGGGATCAGGGGGGAGCAGGGATGCATCCCGGGATGACGATGATGTCAGGGGGGACAGGGGATGCATCCCGGGATGCCGATGATGTCGAGGTGGGCACCCGGGATGCAGGCGACGCCGGGGTACCCGGCGATGCAAGGGACGGCGGGGATGCAGGGGACGCAGGGTACACCGTGGGGGCAGGGGACGCCGGGGGGCTCTGACGTCTATCGCCCCAGCTTTGATTTTGGTACTGTTGCTTCGCACACATCGACCCCAGCGGAGACGCAGTTCGAGGGGATTGATACCTTCTCCTTAGATGAGTTAGGTATAGATCTCGGGGCACCGGACACTCCCGTGGGGCGGGGTCGGGGCATGCCCAAGAACAAGAAGGGGAAGAAGGTGGTCGGCGAGTCGGCGCAGTCGGAGGTACGGAGGAAGTGGACAGACGCGGAGAACGTCGCGCTGTCCAAGGTGTGGGTGAGTGTTTGCGATGACCCCCTCGCCTCGAACAATCAGAGGATCGTTAACTTGTGGGCTAAAATAGCAGCAGCCTACCAGGCATTTTGCCCAGAGGGGAGGCCACGCAGTGGGGAGGAGTGCCGGAAGGGGTGGGACCGAATCCGATCTGGGGTCTCCCGATTTTCGGGCTTGTACACCAACGCCCTCCAAATGAAGTCCAGCGGCCAAACTGACGACGACTGCAGGAGGCTGGCGGAGAAAGAGTTCCCCCAGCCCGGGCCTTACAAGGACTTCCACTACTGGAACTGCTACGAGGTGCTAATGGACTCCGAGAAGTTTCGGGCAGGTGTCGACGCGGGCTGGCCGAAGAAGCAGCGCCTGAACTATTCAGGTGATTACGCCGGAGGTAGCAGCGGCGGTTCCCACGACCTCCCCGAAGATGCTCAGGACACCCCGTCCCCTCCCTCGTTTACTCGCCGCACTCGCCCGGTAGGTCAAAGACGGGCGCAACGCCCTCGCCAGAGGTCCCAGGAGGTCCAGTCAGCATCCCCCCTGTTGGCAGCTCGACAGCCGACCTCGTCTTCTTGGCGCGTCAACAAGCGCTGGCTCAGATGATCAAGGTCATAGATCAATGGAAGAATGCAACTGACCCCGAGGAGAAGAGTTTTTTTCACGCCGTGCTCGTGAGTATGCGACAGGATTTGAATCCCGGCGCGGCACAGGTCAGGGGCTCTGACTCGGGCTCAGATGCCGCAGATTTGGGGGTCCCGGATAGCTGCGACGAAGGCAAGGAGTGAGGCGGCGGCGGAAGGGGTGGGCCCGTGCGTGGATTAGAATTTTTTTTTACTTTTTTTTAATTAATGTTTTTTTTAAAATTTAATATTATTAGAGAATTTTCCCCTATATGTGTCATAAATTTAATTCCGTATTTTGTATGATTGTTTAATTATTTGTTTTTAGTGCTGATGATGTGGCAAGGCTATGGCTGGGCTATTGCTTGTCCAGTTGCTTGTCCTGCTGATGTGGCAGGAGGAATTTAGTGCTGCTGATGTGGCATGGCTAGGCTATGGCTGGGCTATTGCTTGTCCTCTAACTACTGGAGATGCTCTTATGATTGATCTTGGCACTGGAAACAACAAGAAATCAACTGGGCCATGACGATAAGCAAGAGTTCATTGACATCGTTGAGACTGTCTACCGTGGCGCCAGGAAGGGGCGTGGTCTAGTTATTGCCCCTAAGGATTACTCCACCAAATATCGTTATTGAAAAAATCATGCTATCCTCTGTTATGCTACATTTGACTTGCAAATGAAAGTTTGCAAGAGACCCCATATTCTGTTGCTTTGCATTCAATGTCATTATTAGCTGTGATAACACAAATACTGTTTCTGCTATTGCTGCTCCTTGTTCGCTAGATTTATCTAAAAGATGCTACATTTAGTATTTTATATAAATGGGTTTCATTTGTAACTTGTAAGACAAGCGTCTCAATTGGTAAGACCCAGTTATCCACTTTTTATGCCATTCCTATATATATGTACTCCATTTACCTACTACTACTACTATTTTTTTATTTTATTTATATTTATTGTGAAGAGCTTGTTGTATCAAGTTATGGTAGTACTATTTTTTAGAATATTAGTTGTATGAAATCAAAACTGATTATTAGAGTGAAAATCTAGCTTTTTTCAAATAAATACTAAGGTGCATTATATTCTAATAAATTTTTATGAAAGTAACTAAATTTTGGACAAATAGCCTGATACGGTGCAACCCATGCAGCCCTCTGCGAGGCTTAAAGAGACGACACCAGAGTAACTGATGGAAGAGTTGGATTTCGATACGTCAGGGAAGGTAGACAAGGAGCTGGAGAGAACGATCGGGAAGGATCGCCCGCGACGCCAGAGACGGCTCCACCAGCCGGAAGTGAAGCAGAGTAATCGATTCTTATTTTGGTTTAGTTAGTATTGTTATTTTTGTTGCTTTATTTTGATGACAATTATTTACATATTGAATATTTTGAGTTGAGCGGGCTTTAAGCTCATTTCCGGGTTTTCTTCGTTGATTCTTTCTCGGATTGTAGGTCGAATCAACCCTAGGGTCCTAGATATAAATAGGCGTGTATTTTATTTCACCGTCAAGGAATAAAATATTTTTACTCTATCTTTCTTGCTTTACGTTAAACCCTATTCTTATCGCGATTGATCATCGGGCAAAGGTTCCCGCGACTTCTCGAAGGAATTAATCGTCGTTGGGGGAGTTTCTCCTTAACAAGTGGTGCTTTCATCACGTACTCAGAGAACCATGTCGATGTCAGAGGGAGGGCATCCTGTTTCAGCCTCTGTTTCGACAGCACCGTTTATCACCGGCTTAGAGCCGCTTTCGGCGGCGTCAGCACCGTTGAATGCTCCAGCATTGGCCTTTGAACACATTCTGTCGTCAATCGCGAGGGTTGAGGCTCGTCTGGATGCGGAGGGCCGACAGCCCGTAAGTGTGCCGCCAAGGTCGCGGCCTGATCCTGATCCTCTTTATGATGTAACTTCGGGGTGGAGGAGAGGTTCAATGAACCAGCGCCCTATCTACACAGCGGCGGTATCCATGACTACACTGCCGCCGCTAGGGTTTGCGGGGCCAACGATAAACCGGGGTCCGCAAAGGTCAGCGTCGTTGGAGATTTCACCCTGGCACCACCCGGATACGGTGGGGCACCCAATAGAAGCAGCCAGCCGTCAGCCTGGGATTATCCGGCATAACGGCAGAAGGGGCGTACCGGCGTGCAATAATCGGCTTGGGATATTTCATCGGGTGAGCGGGATGTTGGGCAGTATTCGGACCCTATGCGGTACGATCATCAGCGTTACGAGAAATCGCACTATGAAAAGATGAGGCCACCTCGTTACAACAGGTCTGAGGCAGTGAATTGGATTTCAAATAGGGGTGTGCATTCGGGTTTCGGTTCAGTTTTTTGTCAAAACCGAACCAAAACCGAAAAATCGAATTTAGTTCAAAATCCAAACCGAACCAAACCTGAAAAACCAAAAAACCGAAACTGAAAAACCGAAAACCAAACTTAAAAATCGAAAAACCCGAACAAAACCGAAAAACCCAAAAAATCCGAAAAAATAAATATAATATTAATATATATGTGTGTGTGTAATTTATTTTATTTTATATATACTAATAGAATATTTATATATAATATAAAATCAATAATACATATAATATATATAATATAGTAGAATTTATTAAAAGAATATACTATATATTAAATTAATAGAATATATATATAATTCGGTTATTCGGTTTTTTTCTTCGCCCGAATGGAACGGAACTGAAAAACCAAAAATTTTGTATTTTCAAAACCGAACCGAAAAACCGAAATAACCGAACCGAATTTCAAAATTTCGGTTTGGTTCGGTTCGGATATTCAGTTTCCGGTTTTTTTGCTCACCCCTAATTTCAAGGGTTCAATACTACTTTAACCATATGGGTACACCGGTGGATCAATGATTGCATTACGTGGTCATGATGTTTGAGGGCCCGGCTTCAGAGTGGATATTTAACTATCGAGATAATAATCCGAATGCGAACTGGGCGGATTTCTTGGAGGATGTGCGGCGTCGCTTTGACCCGCAGTGTTTTCAGAATTTTATTGAGTTAATTGTGAAGTTGTGTCAGACGGGGTCTCTAGCAGAGTATAATACCACTTTCGAGACCATGCTGAATCGGGTGAAGGGAGTACCGGAGTACATTCTCCTGCCTATTTATGTAGAGGGCCTGACGCAACCGGTGAAGAATCAAGTGCGTCTTCAACATCCGTCGTCGGTGGCAGCTGCTATAGCTTTAGCTGTGGAGTGTGACAGCTGCATCGATCGACCGTCGCCTGCAGGGGGCTTTCAGCGACGATCTGGGGGTCGTTACGAGCACATGCAGCCCGGCCAGTCGCAGTAGTTGGCTCTGCCTGCCCCCCAGCAGCAGGTTTCACGGCCACCCCAGCAGATATTCTCAGAGTTCTCGAAACTTCATGTTATTCGGTTGTCACAAGTGGAGAGAGCAGAGAGATCGCGCTTGGGATTGTGTTGGTGGTGCCCGGAGAAGTGGGTAGCGGGCCACAATTGTCGGGGTCGGTTCTTGGTGTACATGGGCGCGGATGGAGATTCAGAGGATGAGAATGAAGAGGATGAGGTCCCTCGGGATACGCAGATTGTAACGGCGGAAATATCTCATATCTAAGCATTGGAGGGTCGTCAGAAGGAGGACGCGATCGAGCTGGTTGGGTCTGTGGGTTCGATGGAAGTTCGTATTTTGGTAGACACAGGGAGCTCACACGATTTCCTACATCCTCGGGTGGCTGAGCGGCTCGCCCTTCCGCTGCTAAGAGTACGCCCTTTCAGAGTCTATGTTGGCAATGGGGAATCTATTCTATGTTCATGGGTTAGTAAACAAACGAGAATCGTCATTCAGAAGCATGTGTTTCTAGTTGATCTGCACATTCTGCCGGTGCATGGCCGGATATTATTTTGGGGAGAGCATGGCTGAAGTCTCTCCGTCGTGTGACCAACGACTTCGACACAAATACATTGGAGTTTGTGAGGAATGAGGAGCATATTCGCCTGAATTTGGTGCCGCCGATCACCCAGAATGTCTCGCTGCGGCAGTTTTCAACCTTACTTACATTGCAGGGCGTCGGAGAAGTTTTTGAGTTGGTACACCTTCCACATCAGCAGCCGCGACGCGGCAGCGACGGAGTCTCTCTCTTTCTCGAAGGAGCTCCCTGATGAAATTTTGGCAGTGTTGGAGTCGCACAGTGAGGTGTTTGGGTTACCCTCGGGGATGCCTCCGAAGCGCATCTTTGATCACAAGATTCATTTACTTACACAGACAAAGCCAGTAAACGCCCGGCCGTACAGGTATCCATACTTCCAGAAAACATAGATCAAATGCCAGGTCGAGGAGATGCTTGATTCGGGTATCATTCGCCCGAGCCAGAGCCCTTTCTCGTCGCCGGTGTTGCTTATACGTAAGAAGGATGGGTCGTTCCGATTTTGCATTGATTACAGAGCGTTGAATGCAGTTACAGTGCCGTGCCGGATAACTTTCCGATTCCGACCACAGATGAGTTATTCGACGAATTGGGATCGGCGAGATTTTTCTCCAAATTGGATCTGAGATCAGGATACCACCAGATCCGAATGTGCAAAGGAGATGTGTATAAAACGACATTTCGGACCCACGACGGGCATTTTGAGTTCTTAGTTATGCCGTTTGGGCTGACGAACGCCCCATCTACGTTCCAAGCGGCAATGAACGCCCTCTTCAGGCCCTTCTTGCGCCAATTTGTTATCTTTTTTTTCGACGACATCTTGATTTACAGCCCGACGTTGTCGGCTCATGTGCGCCATCTGAATGAGGTTTTGTCTATTCTTGCAGCGAATCAATTTTTTGTGAAGCTTTCAAAGTGCACCTTTGCATGCACCACAGTCGAGTACTTGGGCCATATCATTGCAGATGGCCATCTCAAGGTAGATTCAACCAAAATTGAAGCTATGATGTCTTGGCCGGTCCCTACGACTGTCAAGCAACTGCGGGGTTTCTTGTGTCTGACGGGGTACTACAGACGTTTTGTGGAGCATTACGCGTCCATCGCTGGTCCGCTTACTGAACTGTTGAAGAAGGATGCTTTTGTGTGGTCTCTGACAGCGGAGGCGAGTTTTGGGGCATTAAAGGCAGCGATGTCGTCGGCACCTGTCCTCCGCCTCCCAGATTTCTCGAGGACTTTCTACTTGGAAACGGATGCGTCGGACTTCGGTATAGGGGCGGTGTTACTTCAGGATGGACACCCCTTGGCTATTTTCAGTAAGAAATTGGGTCCAAAGCACCGCGTGTCCTCCACGTATCATAAGGAGCTCTACGCTATTGTCGAGGCGGTTCAGAAATGGCGTCAATATTTGTTGGGTCGGGAATTTGTGATTCGGAGTGATCAAAAAGTTTGAAGGAATTGTTGCAACAAATAATCCAGACGCCGGATCAACAGTTCTATGTCCGAAAGTTGATGGGGTATAAGTTCAGAATTGAGTACAAGACGGGAGTCTCGAACAGAGTGGCTGATGCGTTATCCAGGAGAGATGTGGAGGAGACGCCGGTGTTGCGGGATAGGACCGCGAACAACAGCTGGACAGCGACCCAGGGGAAGATGCGCGCCTGCTGATGGCGATCTCTAGCCCGGTTCCCGAGCTGCTGGATATTTTGCGCGGGGAGGTGCAGTCTTCTGAGGATTTGATCGCGCTCCAGGCAGCGTGGAAATTGGGAACTGCTGACCCGGGAGTGTCTATGTCGGAGGGGCTGATCTATTTCAAGCGGCGCATCTATGTTAGCCAAGATTCGATGGTGAAGGAGCTGCTTTTGCGAGAGTATCACGCGTCGCCGACCGCGGGTCACCCAGGGGTGGATCACACATTTAAACGGCTAGCAACAGTCTTTTATTGGAAGGGGATGCGGAAAGATGTTAAGACTTTGTGAATGCCTGTTATGAGTGCCAAACGACGAAATATTCTACACAGAAGCCTGCAGGGTTATTGCAGCCCCTACCGATTCCGTCTCGGGTTTGGGAGGATGTGTCGATGGATTTCATCACCGACCTGCCACAATCTCGGGGATACACGGCTATTTTAGTGGCGGTAGACCGCCTCACCAAGTATGCACACTTTGCACCGCTGCCGAGTACTTATAACGCATTGAAGGTGGCATCCATCTTCATAGATATGGTGGTGAAGCATCACGGATTTCCGAGAACATTGGTATCTGACCGTGACCCAGTGTTCCTGAATGCGGTTTGGGAGGATATGTTGCGTTTGAGCAGCACGAAGCTCCATTTTTCAACCGCCTACCACCCGCAGTCCGATGGGCAAACAGAGGTGCGTAATCGTGGCCTAGAACAGTACCTGAGGGATTTTACCGCGGACAAACCGTCCAAGTGGGCGAATTTCCTCCCGTGGGCGGAGCTGGCCTTGAATTGCTTCTATCACGAAGGGTTGGGGACGTCCCCATTCACCGCCCTCTATGGCAGGGAGCCACCGTCGCTGATTGCGGCATCTCCGCCTGCCTCCACCCCCCCGGACGTCGCAGTGATGATAAGACAACGTGGGGAGCTAATTGTGATGCTGAGGAAAAACTTGGAGTGTGCTCAACAACGGATGAGGGCGACTGCGAATAAGCATCGCAGAGATGTAGAGTTCGAAGTTGGGGACAGAGTGTTGTTGAAATTACAGTTATACAGGCAACACTCCGTGGCACGGCCGTTATCTACTAAATTGGCGAGGTGTTTTTATGGCCCGTTTGAGATACTCGAGCGAATCGGGCAGGTGGCGTATCGTTTGAAGCTGCCGGAAATGAGCCGGGTGCATAACGTCTTCCATGTAAGCTTGTTGAAACCGTTTGTCGAGAGTGCGCTTCGCAGCACATAAGCTTTTCCACCTGCGTTCGCTCATAGCAGACCGGTGGTCCAGCCGAGGCGGGTCTTGGATCGGCGAGTGGTGTTAAGCGAGGGAGCTACCGTTGATGAGGTGTTACTGGAATGGGATGATGATGGGGGAGCCGCACCGACCTGGGAGCCTGTGACAGTGGTGCAAAGGAGGTTCCCGGGGCTGCTCCTTGAGGACAAGGAGGTTTTTAAGGGGTGAGGAGTTGATAAGGTGCAACCCGTGCAGCCCTCTGCGAGGCTTAAAGAGATGAGACCAGAGCAACTGATGGAAGAGTTGGATTTCGATACGTCAGGGAAGGTCGACAAGGAGCCGAAGAGAACGATCGGGAAGGATCGCCCGCGCCGCCAGAGACGGCCGCCGGATTACCTGGCCGACTTCTCCACCAGCCGGAAGTGAAGCAGAGTAATCGAGTCTTATTTTGGTTTAGTTAGTATTTTTATTTTTGTTGCTTTATTTTGATGACAATTATTTACTTATTGAATATTTTGAGTTGAGCGGGCTTTAAGCTCCTTTCCGGGTTTTCTTCGTTGATTCTTTCCCGGATCGTAGGTCGAATCAACCCTAGGGTCCTTAGATATAAATAGGCGTGTATTTTATTTCACCGTCAAGGAATAAAATATTTTTACGCTATCTTTCTTGCTTTACGTTGAACCCTATTCTTATCGCGATTGATCGTCGGGCAAAGGTTCCCGCGACTTCTCGAAGGAATTAATCGTCGTTGGGGGAGTTTCTCCTTAACATAGCCGTTAACCATATAGGCCTCTTTCTGGTTTTTTCAGTATACTTAAAAAAAATAATCACAACTATAGTATTATGATCTATGTTGGGTCTGAAGAAAACATCGTACATTGTTCATGTTGCTGCATAAATATAGTCATGGAGTCCATTTGTCATTCTACCATTACCTATTGATGATTTTGTTGTGAGGGCTAAGTGTGTTCAGTTTGCTAAATTTGGGTGAGTTTTGGTTTGACGCTAGCAATGAATGTATATATGCATGGTTTTCCAAATTTAAATTAATGTTCAAATTTCCTCTTGAATTTTCAATTACATCCGGTAATTGAAAATTTCGCTTTTTGTACTGTTAATTTGATTTTCAGTTATTTTTTTTAGTTTCTCGTATGTTTATTGAAACATTAATTAATCATTATTAAACTTAATTAATGCAGTGTGTAACACTACATTTAAAAGAAACGGTATATTAGTCCCTAAAACTACAAACTTTGCTCAAAATTTGATATTTTCCATGAACTTTAAAATTGGTCTAGAATATCACAAACTTTGCACTTTATTTGGTATTTCCCAAACTGACCCAAATAAGATATTTTTATCAAAATCTTATTTTACGTGGGCAACCGTGATACGTTTTATGATATTTTAAATAACTTTTTAAGTTCATAACAAGTAGGATAAAAAGACATGTAGAAAATCACATTGATTTAATTGTGTCAAGTATGATAAAAAAAAGTCTCGTAAGTTAGTCAAATATGGTGATAGACATGCCGTGGAAAATACCAAATAAAATGCAAAGTTTGTGATATCCTAAACCAATTTTAAAGTTAATGAAAAATACCAAATTTTAGGCAAAGTTTATAATTTTAGTGACCAATATCCCTAAAGTAACCCACACATTCATAAGTCTCGATGTGGGCCCTTAACTAAATAACGTGAAAGCGGGTCAAATATGGTTAATAGGAGTAACAGAATGTTAACCCGACCCGGTCCATGAAGCCCAAATAGCGTCAGCGTTACTTCTACGCTGTACAATATACATATATTATCGAAATGCGATGGCTCCAGAAATCATTATCGTCGCTGCTTAAACCCTAACTCTGTTGGCAGATCCCAAAATCCATCTCAATTTTTCGGTCATGGCTACAGAAACTGAGCCCACAGTTCTAAAGAGAGAGGAGGAAGAAGATGACAATTCGAGGCCGGCGGCCGATGATGAGGACACCGGCGCTCAGATTGCTCCGATCGTCCAGCTGCAGGAAGTCGCCGTCACCACCGGTGAAGAGAACGAAGATGTTCTTCTTGAGTTGTGAGTCCTTTTAGGTTCAATTCGCTGATTGATGTGAGATTCGGTGTTTAATTGTTTGGTTTCTGCTGTTGTGAGTGGATCGGTGCGGTAGATTAGATCGATGTGGTTTTGCTTTACGCTGATGGTTGATTGATTTTGAATTTGAGCTGAATTGACGTTGAAGTTCTATTTGCTTGGTCAGTTTGGTATTTTTTTCTAATTACTGTGGTGATCATATTTGAGTATCGTTGTTGATGGACTGCCTAAATCACGAATGAGGCGATCAAGTTAAACATGTAAATGCGGAGTAGATTGATTTTCATTTTACTTCTGGAATTCAATTCGCTTGATCCAGTAGATTAAGTTTTGTCATGTAAATGTTCGAAAAAAATGTCGATAAGTCTCTATACCTGCGTGTATGACACTTCATATCCACGCACAAGAGTTCATGTCTTAATAATTTAGTGTGATTATTGATCCTTATAGATTTCTGAATTACTTGTTTTTTTTTTCTAGGAAGTCTAAGTTGTACAGATTTGACAAGGACGGTAATCAATGGAAGGAAAGGGGAGTGGGCATTGTTAAGCTGCTAAAGCACAAGGAGACGGGAAAAGTTAGGCTTGTCATGAGGCAGAACAAGACCCTTAAGATCTGCGCCAATCACCTTGGTTAGTATACAGACAGATGTGAATTATTTGTATATTACTACTCATGTGAATACTTGGTGTTTTTATTGAAAAATGTTGTATCTGATCATGGATATGGTGTATTTTGCTAAAAACTGGCCATTTATTGTCGTAATAAATGCAGTCCTATCCACAATGACTGTGCAAGAGCATCAAGGGAATGACAAATCATGTGTGTGGCATGCTGCTGATTTCTCTGATGGAGAGCTGAAGGATGAAACTTTTGCGATCCGGTTTGCCTCTGTGGAGAGTAAGTTCATTCTATCTAAATACTTGTTGTATTTGACTTTTGAAATGAATTGGAAACATGATTTTTAGTTGCTTTCTTTAGTTTATGAGATACTATAATATAATAAATGTAATGTGTGTGATAATATTTTAGTAGAATCTTGTTTGTATTACTATCTGTACTTTAATCTGATCATAATTCCTGGTTCAGTAGAATAGCTTGCAGCCCTTGAGCTGAAATTATCTATACATTCCGGTGTATAGTTAGTTCCAATAATGAATATCTACTTGATTTTCAGATTGCAAAACTTTCAAGGATATGATTGCAGAAATAGCCGAAGCACAGACAACTGATAACGGAGAGAGTGAAGAAGGAAAAACTGCAGCCAGTCTTATCGAAAAGTTGAGTGTTGGGGCTAAAGACGAGGAAGAGAAACCCGAGTCCAAAGCCGCACCTTCGTCCTCTGCAGAGAAAAAGGGCGAGAACGAGAATCCAGAAGCCTCCGCAGAGAAGTAAAAGAGAGATATGAGCCATTTGGTAGAGTCTTGTCTTGGTTTTTGGCTGACAAGGTTTGGCGCATGGGTTATTCAGGTGAGTCAACCCGGCACCAGATTATAGTCGTGAAACCATGGTCTTTCTTCATTTGGTTTGTTCACTGGTCCATTATCAGTCGTCAGTCAGGTCAGGTCAGGTCGGGTCAGGTCAGGCTCAGTTGGTGTTGTTTTGGAGCCCTCTGAAGTATGAGTCATTTGTTTTTTTACTGTCGAGATGGTATTTGCAAAAATTCTTGGACATGGGTGCATTACCCTCAGAAACATATAATTATATCTTCATCAAACTGTATTTCTTTTCGCGTGTACTATTTCAGCATTTCTTGTGGATCTTTAATTTATTTATGCAGAAATACTTTCGTATACTACCGGCATCAATTAAACGTTTAAGAAGTATTGAACACAAACAAGAAAAGCATGTATTGAAAAATTAAAATTACAGTATTTTATAAATTGTGAGAATTACAGATTGTGGATTAAAACATCATTAAATATTGATGTCCGAATAATCAGAGATGCAATAAATTGTCTAAAACCAGAAGCTGCCACAAGAGAAAGCAGGGCATCCTACCAACCTGGGCAGCCTGGCCATGAGTCCTAAATTTTCTATTACAAGCATCTCTACCCAACCATACTGTACAACCAATACTGAAACGACCTTACTGCAACGACCGGATATAGGCAACAACCAAGGCCAACCTACCAATATACAGGCCATCTGCAATGTTTCCATTCTCGCATGGGTAGGGCAACTATGGTGACATTACATCATCCATCGATGAGTTCATCCGGATACCTGGTTCCTCTGTCATCTCCTTGACTTCATTCCCGACTGACATCAGGATCGTGTCGTCTGCAATCGCCAAATAATATTTTCAGTGTCGTCTCCATCAGGATTCGGGAACATGTAGATGTGTACTTAGTAGTTAGTAGTGTCATTGTCATTGACTCGTGATTTGGAAAGCTTGGTACCTGATTTATTGCGCAGAGCCTCTTTGATGGCATCGAAGTTCTTGTAAGTATAGCCCACAAAACTAAAATCTTTTGGAGTTAGATGCATCTGTTTGAAGAAAATTATATCAAGATCAGAAAGAAGTACATATTTCCCACACTGTTCAACAATTTGGGGAATATGGAAAATGGATTAACGTTTGCAAAGAGCAGCAAGACAGACCTTTCTTGAGGATCCTGACCCAGACTTCGATGGTGTTGGTGGATCCAGCTGTTCAAATAAGTGAGACATTAGACAATAGAAGACGAGCACAGGAACGAGTACAATGAAGCAGGCATATCATGACATTAATGTCTTGCCATGAGACTGGTCAAGTGTATCACAGATTAGATTGGCTCGTGAATAATACCCGGGATTCTGATCACCAACCTCATATTTCAAAGATAAAATCAAGATTACCCTGACGTATGGAGATAAATATGACTATCTGCAGGGGGTGGAATGGAAGGCATGAAACATAATAAAAGCTAAGAGATCAGTTTGTACTTCATCAAACTTCATGAAATTCCGAGTGTCCAGCTCCCCGTTGACCTCTGGTTTAAATGCTGCTTCCATATCATATAATTTATTCCAATCAACATCGACGAACCAAGGGTGAGCCTGCATTAGCTCATGTGTGAATGGAGAGAGAAGAGGAGCACAAGACACTCATTTGGACCAAGTAATACCTTTATCTGAGCTGCACCTCCTGTTCCAAGTCTATGCTCTACATCACAGAGTAAACTACATACGAGATCTTTTGCCTCATTGCTGATTTTGGTATCTTCGGGAAATCTCAGGTGATTCTTCCAATGAACAATCTAGCGATCATAAGAAAACTGCATCAGGAAACAGACTAGTACATCGATAACAATAATGCTCATCATATTGTAGTGTTGTGCCTTTACATTAATCATCCTGATAACAGAATGAACATCGATAAAAGTAGAGCCAAAATCTGAACGTTCATGCCTACTCGCAGGTAACAAATATACCTAAAAGCCATTAAAAAGTGGCCAAAAAACCATAGCACATAAAACCTAAAAAAGGCAAAAAGAATTGGAAGTCAACACTCAAGAATTGATCTAGTACCATTTTGTGCAAGACAAAGGCCAAAAAAAATCAAAGGAAACGCAGACGATACATAAAAAGAGTGCAATCAAGCTCCTCAGTTGTCCCTTCATCTCTACATTACCACTAACATGGTGGAGCAGTTCAGCAATTGGAACGATATACTAGTATAGACATCATCATCGGAGCCTTCAACAATGACACGCAAAAAAGAAAATCCAAAGCAAAACAGAGCAAGGAGGAATGTCGGGAAAGAAACACTTCATTGAACAGAAAGCAAAAACAGGGGTACTGCTTAGGCTTGTAATGGCTAGAAGGATTCACAATTTTTGAGCATTTCAATAAAAGCTTCCATTATTATGAATCAAATGTGCTAACTAAGTTTGACATTAACCAATACAGAGACAAATATTATACAGACTACGTTGCTGAGCATTAATGGTGGTTACCTTAAGATGTATTGGTGATAACAATAAAAGGCAACAACAATAAATGAACATCACATGGCAAAATTGCTTGGATGGTGCAGAGAGAGGTATACAACAAACATGTTATTGCAATGAGAGAACTATAGATGTATGTTGAACTCATTTCACAATGGCAACGGCAGTTGATTGGATATGGTCCGGAGCACAATATACTGGATGATTTCTGTAGTGCTTTTAAGGATGCAGATAGGACAATGTAAACAATTGATTGCATGTAAGCTAATCATCTTCTATTACCCTATAAATCAGTAAATATGAAAGAGGAAAATAAATTTAGGCATGTACCTTCCTGCAAGTGGTCATAGGATCATCCGCATAAAATGGCGGATAGCCAACAAGCATTTCGTACATGATTGCACCCAATGACCACCTGCAAATATGCGTGGTCATTCACGAGGTAAGCTATGAACAGGTTAGAAGAATATTTGTTGTATTAGGCATCTGTGGTTCTGGATTCTAGTCATACAGCACATAATAACATTCAGCAGTTTTAACAGGTCAGTTGAAAAGACTTGTATGGTGCCATTTAAGCTTTGAAAATGACACATCACAATATCAACATAAACAGCTTTCATGAATGATCAAGTGTAACAATAGCTGGAACAGGAGAGGGGGTCAGTGTTGCCGGGGGGGGGGGGGGGGATTGGACTGACCAGTCACACTCCATGCTATATCCCTTCTTCAACAGCACTTCTGGAGCAATATAGTCAGGTGTACCAACAGTTGAAAACGCCTTCAAAAGACAAAATGAAGATGATTACATACTTAGGAACTAAAGATCAACTGTGACGGCAAGCTTCGCAATGGAAAAAAATTAACTAGTTTAAAGAAAAACAAATTTCTGCATAAAGAAAAACAAGCATCGCTCTCAATTACTTACCAACTTTCTCCTGTTCATCTGCCAGTGCTGAAGTTGTTCAAGAGGACTTCTCCAACTACTGACATTGGCAGCACCAGGAAAACGGCCATCGATGTCCATTGGTTCCCTTATGTTTTCATCATCCAATTCTTCGTTTTCGTTCACCGTAGATAAAGTCCTACAGTCAAGGGGCTTGCATAGACCAAAATCTGAGAGTTTCATGTGACCGTTCTTATCAAGAAGAAGATTGTCTGGTTTGATATCTCTAAGAAGAAAATGAAAGGGTATCAGAAAGATAAATCACATAATAAATTAATTGTATCATATGTAAGAATTGTTTGTATCATGTATATAAATTCACACAAACCTGTGAATATAGTTATGTTTGTGAATAGATTCAATTGCCAACACACTTTGAGCGATGTAAAATCTAGCCACATTTTCAGACAATGTGTCTTCTCTCATCAACAGAGTCATCATGTCACCTCCAGGTAGATATTCCATGATAAGATATAAATATTCAGGATCTTGAAAAGAGTAGTATAGTTTAACTATACAATGGCTCCCCACTTCTGCCAACAGGTTCCTTTCTGCTCTTACATGTTCCACCTGTGGAACATAATAACATTATTCAGATATTATTAGGACCTCTTGATTAGCGGACAAGTTTTTTCCTGTATTTTCGTATAAAGTGGATTAATAAAATTGATATTCAGATTTCTCATGTCAGGTTTCATATATCTTGGGGAAGTTCTTTATGATTATGATCTGAAAGCTTGCAATCTTTTCTCTTCCACTCTCCCCTCCTTAGAAAAAGGCATTTTTTTATGTTAAAAGTTACACCTTGGATAAAGGTTCAGTTTGCTTTTACCTGTCCTCTTGAGACCATTTCAGATTTCTTCAACTTCTTCATGGCATAAATATTGCCCGATTTTTTCTCCCGGCATAGTCGGACCTAAAATGTCAAATTTATCAGAATCATATAAAGCAACTACAAATACTCAGATACAAACTTATTAGGTTATTAGAATACGACATGCAAAACAAGCATGCTGAGTATATTGGGAAATCGAACAGAAATAGATTATACATCCAAGGGTGACACCTACCTCGCCAAAGGCACCACGTCCAATAATAGTAAGAAACTCAAAATCATCTACACATATCTTGTTCCTTCTCAGTCTCATGAACTCTGTCTCTTTCCTTTCCAAATCTTTGATCAAATTTATCTGTTCATCTTTGGGCACATCTGAAGAGGCCAACTTCCTTTCTAGTATCCACCTCCTGAAGCCACACATATAAAGGGCAACCTAAACTTTCGAAACATACAAATTGGCTCGAGATATCATCGTGAATAGATATAACAGTAATTTCTTATATAGGTATATTTATCATCAGGGATTCACAAAACTCTCTGTTGAATATAAAAACAGATCATGAAAGATTTTCTGGCTACAAGTTCCAATATATTCTCCCTCTCTCCCTGTAAGTGGAGCAGCTTTCAGTTGCCTAAAATGTTAACTGGCATTATCAGCATTTGCCACATTTACTCATATAACTTGGGAAATAACCGATTTTTCTAATTTGAACATAAATTCACTTCAAAATCCATAGCTTGTGCAAATAGAGTTCAATAACACTGTAAAACCACTAAAATCGAACCATG
The DNA here is from genome assembly GCF_004379255.2 of Salvia splendens. Classification (NCBI taxonomy): domain Eukaryota; kingdom Viridiplantae; phylum Streptophyta; class Magnoliopsida; order Lamiales; family Lamiaceae; genus Salvia; species Salvia splendens. The sequence continues at coordinate 6,772,168 of NC_056036.1, read as the reverse complement.
AATAAATCAGTAAACGCAATTTTGATCTACCACGACCTAATAAACTGGTGAAAACCTAAATTCGAAGTACAATTAGACCACAAAAACGACAGAAATGCCAAAGCCAGCACTAGATCTCGAAAAGCACGCATCTCATCGCAGTTCGAAGGAATCAATTGATCGCCAGTGAGCTGCATTTCGAATATGCAAAACAGTAGAACAAAACACTTGGAAGCATACCTCTGTTTCCGCTCCTGTATGCTTTTCATTTGATTTTTGTAGTGATTCTCGATGTACTTTTTCGCTGCTGCCACTTTCTCCATAGTCAAACTCGAACCTAAAATTTCATCTTCGCGACTGTTGTCATTGCTCATTTCCTCCTCCATTCTCACCTCCTCTCTCTCTCTCTCCAGATTTCCAATAAATCACTGTACCCTCTCTCGCTCTCTCTCACGCACACAGAAATTGTGTACCACGATATATATATATACATACGTGCAATATTTAAGTAACTATCAGCTCGTGCTTTGTGAGTAGTGACTGTCTTTATGTTTGACTGTACGGCGTCGTTTGAGTTCAATTTTTCAGACACAGTTTTCAACTTTACCACAACGCATATTCCAAATTCCAATAAGTCCGTGCGTCTTATTTTTACTGACGATTATTATTTTTTTTATGTGAAACCAAAGTCTATAATCAGGGAGTAATGTTGAATTTTCAGCATTCTATCATATTTCGAATGATTCGGTATGCAAATTTCATAAACTCATATACTTCCTCCGTTCCACATTAATAGACACATTTCATTTTGCGCACTCATTTTAAAAAAATAATTATAAATAATTAAAGTGGAGAAAGAGTAAAGTAAGAGAGAGAATATTAAACAAGTGCAGAAAATGAAATGAAACGGAGGGAGTAGTAAACATCTTTCGCTATTGGTTTTCCTTAATATTAAATGATCTAATGGTTTAAATTTAGGCCTAACTATATACATCGATCTATGGGCCAAATTAGGTAAAAAACTATATACATCGATCTATCGTTCTTTAAAAGGTAAAAAACTAAAAACATAAATAAATTATGGGCCAAATTAGAGCTGGGAATTCGGTCATCAGTTAATCGGTTAACCGATAATTGAACTGAAACGAAACATCGGTTTTCGATTAACCGAAGTTTGAATATTGACCTTTTTATATACAAATTAAAATGTTATATTCGACTTAGCTAACTTTTTAATTCACGCGATGAACAAAAATAATTGTTTGCAGATCGCAATTTCTACGTGCATTGACCAGGAGGGATCGAATCCATGCAACAACATTTTTCACCTTTTAATTCTTTTGAAGCTTAATTTGGTTCCTCTTCAGTTAACTGGAACTGAACCGTTTCTATCGATTAGAAACCGAACCGAACCGAATATATTTTAGTTCCGGTTCCGGTTCTTCGTTTTGTGAAATTTGGGGAGTCGGTGAACCAACAAATCGGTTTGTTTTAACCGAACCGACCTAATTCCCAACCCTTGCCAAATGACAAGAAATCACTTGGCAACAAGGGAAATTCAATCCACAAAATAATTTGATCTTTGGACAGCTTCATTATGATAAATGTATATTGATAAAGAAAGTTTTTTTCCGAAATCAAAAGAGCGATTGGGTCGAAAAAATAAAAGATTTCTAACCATCTTGTTATCCTATAACATTAGGAATCTTTTTTCACCTTTCTACGTAACCAATCTTTTCATTTACGATCAACGTCTTCTGGAGTTCTTCTTGAAAGAATCTATTTCTATATAAAAATAGAAGGTGTAGATTCATTAGAAATTGAACAAGTAAGGAAATTTCTTGTTGAATAAAACCGACTGACCGAATTTCCAACCCTAGCCAAATGACAAGAAACCACTTGGCAGCTGGAATTGGTTTGTTTGTAGTAATATTTTTAATTTGTTGGAGGAGCAATGTTTATTATTATTATTATTATTATTATTATTATTATTATTATTATTATTATTATTATTGTTATTATTATTATTATTTTTAATATTTTAGTAATCTCATATTGGCATATAAACCTAATGATAAATTATCTTTCTCTTATGTTCATATTTTAACACAATAAAATGGTTTGATATGTTTAGTACTATTTCAAAACTTATACATTACCTATTATAATGTCCACAAATGCCAAATCACAAGGTATTCTTTTAAATACTTTCCCCCGTGCAATATCCAGAATCCAACTTATGTGAACACAAATCAAGTGACGTGACTTTACACAAAACATCTAAAAAATTTAAAATTCTTGCGGTGCATAGCAATGCAATCGAAGAATCATTCCTGGACTGCATATATTAGTCATTTTTCACAAGCCAAATAAATCATCAATTCTGTATAAATTCAGAAAACTGAGCACCAGCACCAGCACCAGCTTCATGGCGTTGGCAGACCTCAACCCTATCTCCGGCATCATTGAAGATCTCAAACTTGGCCAACGGCTCCACTCCCTTATTATATACGCACATAATGCCCTACTGTCATACTAGTCTGGTCCGGTCAGGTCCGATCCGATCCGATCCGAGAATAAGTTATAGGTGATACGTATAAGCCCAAGAAAAACCAACACAACTGCCCCGATAAGCTCAGCTCAGGCCAGATATGGTGATGAGGTTTTTTTAATTCATACCGCCTATTTCAGTAATGCAATATTTTGTAAGTTTAGAAACCAATAAATTATGTTTCGACGACTGATAATCCATTATTCAGGGCTTTATTTTGGATTATACTATCACAGTAGCTGAAGAAAATAAATACTATAGGGAGTATAAGTGATTGGAAGACGAAATTCTTTTACTGGGAATTGAAAAGTATCAAAGTGCACTCTTTTGGGAGAAAAGTACTACTATATCCCAATGCAAGAAAAGGATCAAGTGAACAACAATTTTTGCACAAATATGTTTCCCATAAAGATGGATTGTGTCTGGAGAAAAGCACAATCAAAAGTTGCACAAGCAATATTAAAACAGTTTTCCTAAAATAAAACATATAATCACATCTAATACTTACTTACAGTTTGCAATTTATCAAGAGTATCAACTTTGTGTTCCAATATCTAGAATTTTGTAGGCATAATATTATAAGACCAATATTTCATCATTCAACTTAGCACATAACTTTAGTCAAAAAAGCAATAATTTTGTGGGCCACGAGAAATAATAATTTGTTTTCACATAACTGGAGTATTGTTTTTAAATTTGTACGAAATCCTACATTGTATAATTCTCCCCAAAAAAATATAGTATTTTTTTAAGTTTCAACCGAAATCACTTTTTTCAGCATGAAGTTTTCAATCAAATGCCTGTCTTCTAAGTACCTAAGTTTCTGTTCTTAGTGTTCCAATACGATATTGAATAATCATCAGATTATAGTTATAATTATAGATTGATAGTAAATCCCAAGTCCTCCCCATCATATCCCAAATTTAAAAAAAAAATGCCCTTATTATTAAATTTTCAAAATTTGATATTCCCAATTAATTAATGGCTGGAATTAAGCCACTCATCAAAAATAAATAAATAAATAAAACACACTTTACTAAAAGCTACAAGCATAACTGGATCTGTGTCCATCGATCACACCATTTCTAGTGTTATTATTTAATTCCTAATCCAAAAATACTCTCTATATATTTAAAAAAAAATCAAACATTCACCATTAATCCTAGCAATAGAATTCATGGCAAGAAACTACTACAACTTGTCTCTCTTCCTCCTCATCATCATATTTCAACCAATCTCCAAATCACACCCACAGTCAAACTTCCCCTCCGCCACATGCTCCCCGCCGCCTCAAAATCCTAAACTTCCGCCGCTGCTACCGATGCCACCGCAATATTCTCCACCGGCGCAGCCATACTACTACTTCACTTCTCCCGCGCCGCCATCACCTCCGCCGCCTCGTTCAAAGCCACCGCCTCTAGTTAATGTTTACAATCCGGGCGGAAACACGGTGCCGGCGCGCAACTTCTCGTACCCTTACTATTATTTTTATGTTGCAAATGCTGCTTCTGGAATTAGTGTTACATATTTTTATGGGAGCTACATAAAATTAGATCGTGTACTATTACAAGGGGTATGTTTTGTTTAAAAGAAATTCTAAGTTTTCATGCATCAAGCAATATAGATTCTATGAATATTGTTGAGCATTGGAATCAATAGCAGTAATTAGTTTCTACAGTTAGTTGAGTTTTTTTTTTGGTTGTGTATTGATTTCACTCTGAAAAAAAGTTATGTTGATTACTCAATATCAACTAAAATACGTAACGATTTTTTCACATTTACGAATTTTTACATACCAACTAATATAAGTAATCTATTTTACGATTTGTAATTAATTTTTTCATAGAATGAGCGGTCTCTGTGACATCCCTAACCCAAATCATATATAATTATATAATTTTTATTATCATTAGATATTATTATTATTATATTGCAAATGAGTATTATATATAAATAATAAGAGATTTTCCTATATAGTTTAAGTGAACTACTACTATATACATGCATACATAAAATCAGTATCTGTAAAGTAAATAAATTTAAGTATTTACTCAATTAGACTTTATAACTAAATGAAAATATATAGTACACATATATTTTTGTGTACGTATAAATTCTAGTTAGTTGAAATATTATTTGATGATCATCATTTTAATAATATTATTTTGATGTCACAATTTTCTACTAATTTATGTGACTTACACGTAAGTGAATAAAAAGATATTAGTATGACACGTGTTATGTGTGAATGACTTCGAATCTAAACTAGTAGCCAACTCTCATAAAGAGAGAATATATGTTATGGGAAAGAAAAAGTAGGAAGAGGGGAGAAAATAAAGGAAATAAATAGGTATATATCCAGGAATGAAAATAACAGCTACCAAGAATGTACGTACCTTCAAGAGAAAAGAAGAAGAGCTTTGGTAAGTACTGAGGTTATTGAATCCGGAGTTCGATTATATTGCCAACCATAATTAGGTATATATAAATTATACTTTTAATTTTATATGTATTATGTGGTTGAATGCTAATATTGATTTTGAGTGAATATTTGGATTATATGATGTGAATATGATAGAGTTATGTATTAGTAATTGATATTTATTGTGAGATATAACATGGATATGTGATTATTTAAAGGGATATGTTTTAGTATATTGTATTGAATTTATTTGGCGGAATATGATGTTAATATTGGTGCAATGGATATATTTTATATATAGCATTCAGAATTATTTGCATAATTGAATTAAAGAGGATATGTGACGATCTAAACGTGGGTCTGATATCAATGACAATGAAAATAGACCTACAGGTCATATATAATGATAATGGAACTATGGGTCAAAGAAAGAAATGCAAAGAGGGGCCTTCGTGATAATAGCATTTGAATTTAATGAATTGTAATTTTGATTGGAGTATGATATCTTTTGGATTGAAAATTACTAACCTTTCATCATTTTCAAATTTTCACAATAAAACTCATGGCTGCTAATCAACTTCTGTTAAAAAGAAAAGGGTAAATGGAATCACACTGGAAATGGTGTTCTCATGAGGTTGAAGATTAAGATGAACTGATCTGAATCTTGAATATTTTCTGTTGATTTGAAAGCTTTTTTTTGTGAACTAATTTTCTTGCCCTTCAGTTTATGCAATCATGCAACATGAGATCTGACCAGACGGATAAATTAATACTAGGTGTTGATACATTCTCATCAAAACATTGCTTTTGTCATATATAGTGAAAAATAAAAAATACTATGTGCTTCATCTTTCAAACTCAATCAAGAAACAGTCACACTAACATGCATCTGGTCTTAGTTTGTTCAAGAAAGAATCACACTATCAAAACTTGATGATAGCAACAATGCCGTTATCTACAAAAACAGGAAAACTATGGAGGAATATATATTACAAGTAATAGCAAAAAGCAGGCAGTTTATAGAGTTGCGATTAGTTAGTTTATTATACTACTAGGGGGTGTTCGGTCTGCAAGATTGTATCCGAGATTAAATTTGTAGTGTGTTTGGTTCATGATCCTAGATGAATAATCATGAGATAATTGGTCATAACTAACTCCTACTACTATATTTTATAATATCATGTCACACAAAACAAAGCGCTACTGAGAAACATGACTTTATCAGGTTACCTTAAATCAACCAGCATATATAAAAAATTGTTTCTTTATTTATTAAGATACACACACGGCAAAATCAACATGAAATCAGATGTTTTCTTTTTTCCATGTGAACATATTGTGTGTGTGAGCATATAGACTTTCATGACCTAACTAATATATGTACAAAACAATAAATTTGCAACTTGCTCTTCAAAATAAACATGGTGTTGGCTGATCTCGCATTAATATATCTTGACATGAATATACACAAGAATTAAAAGACCATGTAATAACAATTTCATATCTGCAGAAATTCAAAGAAGAATTTCAATATTCTCAATTTATAGTTTCAATATTGGAATCTGCACATTAACCACAGCAAGAGAGAGAGAGAGAGAGAGAGAGAGAGAGAGAGAGAGCCAAAGAAATATGATATATCATGTCATCTTCTTCAACACTGACACTGATTAAGATCTACAAAGGCACCCCCAAGTCACTCATTATAACAAACTGCAAACTTGAATGAAAAAATATAGGGAACTCCACAATCCCTCAACAAAACAAAAGGTTTTGACAAAATTACCTTGAGAATAAATATTAACAAACCCCCTTTTCACAAACATAATTTTTAACTCCCCACTAGACCAGTTATCCTAGAAACTAAGTCAACTTTATTCTGCTGTTGCAAAAACACTGTTGGAATTTGATATAAGATTGTGACTAACATATGGAAACACTCAACTACACACACAAATGTAATAATTATCAGGAAAATTTAACTTAGTTAAGAGAATTATAAATCAATTGCACCTGGAAACAACTCATATTAGAGTAATACTTTCTAGATCTAAAATTTTTGCATACCCCTCAAGAAAACAAGGGTTTATAATTGTTTATAATTCTCAATGCAAGTTGAAATCTTGGACACAAACAAACAAAAACAAGGGTTTACAGAAATACATCAGATAAATGTACAGCCCTAATGCTACAAACGAAACTGCACATAACAAGATTGAATTTTTATTGTGTGTGTGACAGAGAGAGAGAGAGGAGTGGGGTGACAGAGAGAGAGTGAGCACACATAGCTTCAAGCATGTAGAAAGATTTATCCATGGAAGAAAACACCATGTGTGCTCACTCTCTTCTGTCACCTCCCTTACCCTTGTATTCCAATTAATTCATGAAGAAGTTTCAATCATGTAGTATGGGATTATGCGTGAGTATGTGTGTTTTTTGAAGAGGGGAGATTTAGAAAACCCTAAATCTAGAAACCCTCAAAAAGAGAAGCAGAAGATAAAAAAAATGTGGTGAGGACTGTTCCATTACAAAAAAAGGAAGAGTGCCTTTGATTTTGAGGTGGGAATAAATGTGTAGGTTTATCTTTTAATGGGCCGGTTGCTGACACTTAATATTTTATTTTGAAACTTCCAAGACAATACTCCCTCCGTCCGCCATTAGGAGTCTCATTTCTCGTCGGCACAAGTTTTATAAAATGTTAAGAAGAGAGGATGAAAAAAAAATAGTGGAATATGAGTCTCACTTGTATATATTAGTTTTAAATGAAATGTGGATGGAAAGAGTTAGTGGAAGGTGAAACCCTATTACTAATTATGGTAAAAGTGAACCAAGTCCCCTATTCACGGACGGACTAAAATGAAAATGAGATTCCTATTCGCGGACCGAGGGAGTACTACGCACACTTTCTTATTTTTAAAGAATTAAAAAAAAACTGATCACGCATTCTGTGTGTTTTATCTACTTGATTCTTGATTGATAATGTCATGTCAGAACATACAGAAATTATCCCTTTGACCCTTATCCTCTTGAATCTTGATAATCTCAATAGTAATGATTCATCATAATATCAATGTGAGCCATATGCTCAACCCTAGATCCAAAAGAGGCTTAGTCTAAATATTCGACCTTTCATGGATTGTTATTCAACAATTAGGTTATCATCTATTTTTAATTTTTATTTAATTTTGAATAGACATTGGGGGATATGACAATAGAAGAAAATAAAATGATGAAATTAGGGGATATGACGATAGAAGATATTCTGGTTACAGGTTGCATGTAGTTAGTAGTAATTCGAAATCATTTACTTTTCAGTTATTTCTGTTTGGTTCTTTTTTTAAAATTATCTGCACTGACACTGGTTAACTCATTCAATGTTAATGTAGGCGTGACAAGTTGATTGGAATTTGTCTACAAGATTAGGAATATGGAGAAAGATAGAGAAGCCCTTGCAGTGGTATTAATTAATTCACCATTTTAAACCTGAACTGGAATATTGGTCGTTGTTTGCGTTTTTGCTCGTATGCACCGTGGTGTGCTCAGAAAAAAGTCGCAAATGGCCGCTTTTTTTTGTAGTGATCGAAACTATGATACCGGCGTGCATTACGAGTAATGTTTAATTACGTGAAATAGATCTCAAATTACATTGAAAAATATCATTTTGAATTAATAGATATGATCATATATAGAGTAGTGATAAAATGCAAACTCTAAATATTGTACAAACTCCAAACTATGATCTGACCGTTAGAAAATGTCAATAAATGACACAAAATAACATCAACAGAAAATATCAACACAATATAGTTTGGAGTTTGTACAATATTTAGAGTTTGTATTTGATTACGTCCCTATGATTTGCTTAAGATTAATTTATTGTGGGATTGTCTAAGATAGTAAGATTGATTGACTTGAGATTAATTTTATCTTGCGGAAAGTGCCAAGACGTACAAGGCGGAAATAATAATTTAAGTGGTATATCTACGTAATTGAGCAACATATATAAGACTTAATCTAATCTGATCTAATACATTGAGCCGAACACTAGAGGTGTTCAACTGCTCGAGGTTAAATTGTTACCACGTTATTAGATATTGTATGGGTATGTGATTATCTGATATAAATTTTGTCACATGGAAATGGAAAGATATGGACTTAACTGAACCAAAAAAAACTCGATATTGTTTAATCTTCCAAACTGAAACTCCTCAAATTTGGTGAACAATTAGGAATATCATGGTCATTGAATACTCCCTCAATCCTATGATAGGTGACTTATTTAAAAATACCGAGTTTTTAAAAAATATATCTCATTAAATAGTTAAAGTGAAGATAGAGTAAATAAGTGTGAGAATAAAGTAAAGAAGAATACTTCATTATTACTTACTCTCTCTCATTTCTTTAACTATTTAGTTTTTCTAAAATATGTGTTTAAAAGAAATGTCACACGTAACATAGGATGGAGGGAGTATTACGTAAAAAAAAATATACGTTCGAATTATTCATCTCTCACACAATAATGGAGCATAGCCGTCAATAAACATTGACGTTCGATATGTTAAATAAAATAATACTGAATGAATAAGAAACATTGTTGTAAAAGTTAACAATATCTTAGATTAAATTAGCCATATAAGTAAAGTATAATAGATAATCGTAATACAAAATATAATCTCAGCATTTTAAACAGAAACCTAAATACATTGTCACATGTCAGATTTTGAGAGAAAGTATAACCAAACAATATAGTCCACTCTAGAAATCAATTATGGGAATCGATCGGCGAGAAAAATTTCAGTGGTCAAGGCATATCAAATGGCAGTGTAGCGTGGTATGCCTCACTAATAATTATTTGACATATGGATTTATGGAGGCCCAACTAAATACAATTAGGTCTTTATAAAAATGGATATTCTTTTAAAATTGGAAACTATCCAAAAATTTAGGAGTTGTTGTATAAGAGTGTCCACTATAAGGAGGATGTCCTCAATAGCCTCGCCCCTTTTTTTATCCACAGCTCCAGTTTTTTTGTCCGCACCCAAAAAAAAGGTTTCCGCCACTATAGGCGGACACTTCCAATAGCCCCGAAATTTTATAATCAATTTTCATTTTAATTTTTTCCTTTAGTTTTAAAATCATCGGAATTTAAATAATTATAAAACGAGGTAATTGAGACCGAATATTCATTGTATTGGAAACGGTAAAATTATACAACGAACATTTAAAACAAAATACAAATAAAAACGCCGCCACCGTCTTATCGGTGGCGGAGTCGGATTCCTTCTCTTCTTCTTCTTCTTCTTCTTCTTCTCCCTCGCTGCCATCGGCCGCCCCTGCCCCAGGACCCTCATCAGCCAAGCGTAGACGGCGCTGGATCCGACTTATGAGTTTCAAGTATATATCCTTGATGAACGGGTCGGTTGCGGCCTCGTATTTGCTGCAGACTTCATGCAATTGTTGCATCAACTGCACATCTAGGTTCTCCCTCAAGACCTCGCTGGCAACAGGGGACCATGTGCGGCGGTATAGGGGCGGGCTGCGGGGTGCGGGATCCAGACGCGGCCGACGATCTGCGGGAGGAAATTCCAGCCTCTCTAGCGCGTCGGATAGAGGCCTGTTGTCCCGGAGGGTGTGCGCGCCTAGAGTGTGTAGCGGAGGGCTCTTCCGCTTGCTCGTCGTTCAGGTCGAATGATTGCGAGCCGCTGCCGCTGCTGTAGTCCCCGGCAATGTTGTGTCTAGTACGCTTCGGCCCAGGAGCTCCAGCCTGCTCTTGCACACAGATGACCTTGAATTCCGGACAGTGCTCGAGAACTTGATACTCCTCTCACATTGTGAACTTCGGTCAGCCCTTCGTGTTGTATTGGCCCATGGACAGTGCCTTCACGGCGGCTTCGCTTCGGCCACTCTCAGCATTGAGCAGGTTGTTTGGTATATGCCCGCGAACCACTTGGTGGTCGGCAGAATTCTAGACCACTTTTTGCGGAGCTGTTCTCCGTCACGCGGTTTGGCGCCTTGAGGTTTGAACTCGTTGTATGCCAACAGGACGCGCTTCCAAAAGCTCCCCTCGGTCTGATCGGTGCCCACTATGGGGTCCGATGTGACAGCATCCCACGCCCTCGCCACAGCAATGGACTCCGCTTTGGTGTAGTGCGTGCCCCGTTTGTGTCCAGCTTCCGGCGCCGCTGCCTCGCTGCCATCGCCGCCGCCACTCCCGACGCGGCTGCCCGAGCCGCCTCCGCTGCCACCGCGACAACCTCTTCCGCCTCCGCCACTGCTTCCACCCGCCATATCCGGTACGCTGGAACTGAGCAGACCCATCATGATATCCAGTGCGTCTTGATCTGCTTCGGTGAAAGGAGATTGGCTGGATTGGAAAGGGGTCTCCGGACACGGCTGGTTAAGCGCGTCGATGTTGGGTCTGTAATCTCCAAACGCCGAGGGACTCAGATTCTGCTGAAAAGGTTGGGACGTGGGAGAAGACCTCCACGGCTGAGATGGAGGAGGAGTTGGACTCGATGCCCACGGCAGGGAGATGACTCCAACTCCACAGCTGGGACGGAAAGCCGCCATATCCCGACAGCTGAGAAGGATAGCCGCCATATCCTGACGGCTGAGAAGGATAGCCACCATATCCCGACGGCTGTAAAGGATTGCCGCCATATCCCGATTCGTGCGAGCAAGGTGATTCGTCGTCTCCATCGTGCATTTTTAGAGAGTGAAAGTGTAGATAGTGAATGAATGGAGAGTGTGTGAAAAAGGGTGTAAAATGGGTGGTGGAAGAGTGGTATTTATAGGGTTAATTTTTGAAAAAAATAATAAAAAATCGGAAGGGGGCGCCCGACGCGCATATCGTCGCGCACTACAGGCGCGGCGATGGCCTACCGGCGCGTCCTCGCACATTTCTCGCCGAATGCCCGTCCGCCCCGTTTTTTTCGTCCGCCGCGGGGCGGACGTCCCACGCACTATAGACCACCCCGCCGTCGCCCCCGCTGTGGCTATAGCCGCGCCGGTATTATAGTGGACACTCTAACTTGTACTCCCTCCGTCCCACTAAAGATGACCCACTTTCCTTTTTGGTTTGTCCCATCCAGTATGACCCATTACTATAAATCTTTATCTCTACTTTATTTCATTTCCCTTACTTTACTCTCTCCACTTAACACACAAAATAAAACTGCATAAAACTCCGTGCCGTCCAAGGAAGAGGTTATCTTTCTTGGGACGGAGGGAGTATTTACTTCTAATTTTGCACCATAAGTTATAAATTGTTTCATCCTTTTAGTTATATGAATTTAATAAAATAAAATACATGAAATAATATATATTACTCGTATATTTTGTTTTTAGAATTTACTCATTACATTAGACAGATCAGGACTTAATATAAAAATAAATAGTTTTCAGGTCATTTACCTATTATTATTAGCTACCTTTATACTTAATATAATTATTTATACATGTAAAATGGTAAAATAATACTATAAGAATGAAATTGCATAATCAATCATAATCTCTTTTTTTTCATAATCATAATCTCGCAAATCACTGCATGCTATTTGACAAGAAAAAAATAAAATAAGAAATTTAAGTTATCATTACAAACAAAATATATTAACCATAATGAAACCATAAATAAAATTCAGTAGCTTTACGTTAACTATGTGAAATTATGAATGATTATATAGTTTAATTCTTAATTATATTAATTTAGCATTTCATATTTGTGAATAGGGTTGTGATCAATTGTGATTTTTTAGCCTAATTGAGAATTGAGATGCATTACCAGCCACTAATTTTTATTAAATGAGTGGTCCAGAATTTACCACATAGAATATATTTTTAGATTAATTAATTATTAAAGGGAAGAATGGTATTTTTTTAATTTTATTTTTTAATTTTTAAAATTTTTTTTATCAACTACATATACAATTCATATCAACTATACATATAATGTCAACTACATATATAATTCATGTCAACTACACATGTAATGTCAACTATAAGTTGTTAACATTTGATGTGCAGACTATTGACATTTGATGTGCAGGTTATTGACGATAATACCCCTGAGTTGACATAATCTACTTGCAGTTGACATTTTGAAAATGTTGTGAATGAGTAGCTGAAAATGCATCTCAATTATCAATTAAGCTAAGAAATCTAACCTAGGACCTATTTGAATAACTATATTAGTATTAAATTATGGAAATCGATCGGGACCCAAAAAATAAAATCCTAAAAATATCAATAGCAATTCTTGGCCCACTACTACGGGTCCATACTCAGGCCCAACAGATCACACCCTACACATTCCATTGGCCTAACAACGGCGTCGTTTTAGGGAAGGGGCATAACCGTCAATAAACGATGGATTACATTCTCAATCCAAACCCCTAAAAATAGAGAGGCTTTGCAGCGTCTAAACTCTTTACCTCTCTCTTACACACACCACCACCACGTTCTCTCTCTCTCTCTCTACAACTCCGCGGCGTAGATCCGAGGAGTTTTGGCTCTTCGTCGCCGCAAAAATCAACATCTAAATCACCGACTCTCTCTTCAGATCTCTTTTTTTCATTCAGGTAACTTCATTGTTTCTCTCTTTGAAAAAGCTCGCTTGTTGTTCGTGGTTATGTATTCGTCGGATTAGGTTGATGTTGAGCTGCCTCAATTGTTTTGATCAGGATGGATTGCTTTTTTTTTAAATTTTACCTTTTGTTTTCCCCTTATCTGAATCGCTTGTGTTTTTATTTGGAAGATCTGTTTGTTTGAAGAATTTTATTTAATTTTCTGAGATTTTGTTTCTCTGACAAGCTTGTATTCGCATCCTGCTCGTGTTATCTTCCTTCTGAAGAACCACTAATTTCCTTATTGACCTCGGAGTGAGAATTGAACTGAAATCTTGTGCTTTCTTTGAAAAATTTGCCTTTCGAGATACGTAACTTTTGAAGATTCGTTTTTAGCTTATTTTGTATGCGTTCTTTTTTTCCTGGCTCGATCTTGTACTGCTACTGCATGGTTAAACCCGTAAGCTGCATTGAATTCAGTTTAATTCGGTAAACTGGAGGAGATTTCGTCCTCTACCTATTTTTTGATGTATTTGGAATCGTTGAACATTGTAGTTGAGTGCAATCTTATGTGGATGTTTGTTACTGATACTATTCTTTCCCCAACCAGACACGAGTCATCTCTTGGTGTTATCATAATTCAAAGAGTGTGATTTGTGATGTTTTATTTCTGCTTCTTTGTTAGTTTAGAACCAGAATAGTTTTTAGTGTCGTAGTTGTTTAGGATTGATTTAGTTGTATTCACTCTAGTAGCTGGTGTTAAGGGTAGAAGTTATTATTATTATTATTATTATTATTATTATTATTATTAAGTTGTGTTTTTTCTAATTAAAGCGTGCACCTTGGTTTCCATTTATAATATTGTTATCTACATTAATGGCACAATTATTATTCGCTTACTTATGTTAGTCTTTTCTTGCAGTCATGGCTGGATTAGCCTCCGAAGGTTCTCAATTTGATGCTCGCCAGTTTGATACAAAGATGAACGAGCTGTTAGTTTTCTGATTCACATGCTTCCATTTTGTTGTCTAGTAACTGCACAAAGAAGTTACTAGCACGACTATTTTTTGTTACTCCTTGTTTCCTTTACCCACTGTAATAAATGGTTACAGACTTGGAGCTGAAGGCGGCGAGGAATTCTTCACAAGCTACGATGAGGTCTACGACAGTTTTGATGCCATGGGCTTGCAGGAAAATCTTCTGAGAGGCATCTATGCATATGGTACTTGAACAAAATATTTCAAATAAACTTACTATATTGCTTATCAATGTGAATATATAATGTTTATGTAAGATGGAACTAAATTATTGAGATCAATCTCAAATTCTTTTTCTTGGAACTGAGTGATGCAATATGGCATCCTCTCCTCTTTATGTTGTTCTTACTATACAATTCTCTAAAGGTTTTGAGAAGCCGTCTGCAATTCAGCAGAGAGGTATTGTCCCCTTCTGCAAGGGACTTGATGTGATTCAACAAGCCCAATCTGGAACTGGAAAAACTGCAACGTTCTGCTCTGGGATTCTTCAGCAGCTAGACTATAACATTGTTGAATGCCAGGCTCTTGTTCTGGCACCTACTCGTGAGCTTGCCCAGCAAATTGAGAAGGTGATGAGAGCTTTGGGTGACTACCTCGGTGTCAAAGTTCATGCTTGTGTTGGTGGTACCAGTGTGCGTGAAGATCAGCGCATTCTATCCAGTGGAGTTCATGTTGTGGTTGGTACTCCAGGACGTGTCTTTGACATGTTGAGAAGGCAGTCTCTACGCCCTGATTACATTAAAATGTTTGTTTTGGACGAGGCTGATGAAATGCTCTCCAGAGGGTTCAAGGATCAGGTTCTCATTTTTGCCTTTTCTGACTCACCTTCTCATTTGGTTTCTCTGCTCTAATCTAGTCACTGCTCCCACGAAATTAGTTCTTGCTTACACGGTTATACCATATTTCTCACAGTTTCCACTTATTTTGAAGTTTTGCTTCTTATGTTACTAATTTTTTCTAAAACCTGTGATTTGTTCAATCAGATCTATGACATCTTCCAGTTGCTGCCTCCCAAGATTCAAGTTGGTGTGTTCTCCGCTACTATGCCACCAGAGGCACTCGAGATCACAAGGAAATTCATGAACAAGCCAGTTCGTATCCTTGTGAAGCGTGATGAGCTAACCCTAGAGGGTATCAAGCAGTTCTACGTTAATGTGGACAAGGAAGACTGGAAGCTCGAGACCCTATGTGATCTCTACGAGACCCTAGCTATCACCCAAAGTGTCATCTTTGTCAATACGAGGCGCAAGGTTGACTGGCTGACCGACAAGATGCGCAGCCGTGACCATACCGTCTCTGCTACCCATGGTGACATGGACCAGAACACGAGAGACATCATCATGCGGGAGTTCAGATCCGGCTCCTCCCGTGTGCTCATCACCACTGATCTCTTGGCCCGTGGTATCGATGTGCAGCAGGTCTCCCTGGTCATCAACTACGACCTGCCCACCCAGCCGGAGAACTACCTCCACCGTATTGGACGTAGTGGGCGATTCGGGAGGAAGGGTGTCGCTATAAACTTCGTGACCACCGATGACGAGCGCATGCTCTTTGACAT
Organism: Salvia splendens; assembly: GCF_004379255.2. Classification (NCBI taxonomy): domain Eukaryota; kingdom Viridiplantae; phylum Streptophyta; class Magnoliopsida; order Lamiales; family Lamiaceae; genus Salvia; species Salvia splendens. The sequence goes on along the minus strand of NC_056036.1, from coordinate 6,756,060 downwards.
TCAAAAGTTCTACAATGTCACTGTGGAGGAGCTCCCAGCCAACGTTGCTGACCTTCTCTAGAGAGAGAGGATTGAGGTGCCAGAGGTTAAATTTTCCCTTATCTTCGTAGGTTAGTTTTAACGTGTAAAAGAGGGAGATTTTAAGTACCATTATTTGGAGAGGACTTCGATCTCCCAACTTTATTGCTGTCCCAAAGCTACAAACATTTTTGGTTTCTGTCTTTCTACTGTAATTGTCAAAAGAATTTGGATGATATTTGGATTTCTTATTTTGGTCTTTTTAAGTTCACCTTTTTCGCTTCGTTTCACTTCTTCCACTATTGTAGGTTATTTATATATATCGGTGGATATATAGTTCCAATGTTTTATTCTTCTTATAAAACTTGTAATCCACTCTAGAAGCTAGAAATTTTGTTTATGAAATAGAAATTTGTTAGATAATTGGTGATATATCACCGACAGCAAAATGTGCTACAAGGGTTGAAATCTTGAAATAGTTTATTTAAATTTTGAATGTTTTAGTCTGCCCTTTTACATATCCATATAGGTGGCGTTCGGTTGCCATGACTAATATCATGAGACTATCCATCTAGGATGACTAATATCATGAGATTATCCATCTAGGATTAAGTTGTGAGGTTATTTTAGTTGGAGGGGAGGCTATGACTAATTATCATGATATATATTTAATCATAAAATTTAATCTTGCCAACCGAACACCCCATAATATATAACAATTGTAGTAGTAGTAGTATTCTTTTATTTCTAAAAAGAAGACTAGGTTTTATTTATGTGTACTAGGAGAGAGGTGTGAATTAATAATTGATTATGCCCATTCCTAGAAACATAAAATAGAGTACTTAATTATCTAGTCAACCAAATCTCTTTCTCCTGAGAGCAACTCCAATGGGCGGATGTCCCACTCGGACATCCACTAAGACATCCCAAAAACACCTCATGCCACGTCACTAGGACTTCCCATCCCACTGCCACGTCACTAGGACATCCCCTGCACAATCCGCCCTTCCCATCGCCCTTCCCATTAGGACTTCCAGCAATAAAAAAAAATCACAATAATGTAATTACGTAAAAACGGAATTATAATTTTGATACGGAATACGGGAAAGCAAAATACGGGCAAAAATACATAGTCATAAAACATAAAAAAAACATAGTTAGAAAAAAAACAAAATACATAGTCATTCAAAAAAAGAAAAATACATAGTCCAATATCCCCGGCTCACTCCGCGCTGTCCTCGTCGCTCGTGCCAGCCCCGTCGTCCCCGCCGCTAATCTCGGCGGCATCATCTCCAATGGGTGGCATCCCCAAATCGCGCCGACATCCATCGATGACATCCTTTAACATCCTCTTGTACACCGGATCGGTCGTGCTATGCCACCTATGCATGGTCCGGACCAAGCTAGTCGTTAACTGCGCGCGAGCGAGTCGGTCGATATCTTCTGGGGGAACAGGGGCCTCCGATTGGACCTCGAACGACCCGCTGCTGCTTCCCCTAGCCCTCCGCTGCGCAGCCTTTTGCCCTCCGCTGATTAAGGTAGCGGGGATACTTCGTCGGCTTCTGGGAGCTCGTGCGAACCAGCACTGCTGCTGTATTCACCAGAAGCGTTGATCTTCGTCCGCTTCGCCCAGCCCGATTCGACTCCCCCACAAAACTTTGGGGAATCCTTCACCACGAGAAAGGCCTCCCACTGATCGAATTGTTTGAACTTCAAGGCTCTGTCGGGGTACTGAGCAAAGGCACGGTTCCGGACATCCTCCTCGGACATATCGCTGCTTGCCTGGCGGAGATTGTTTTGGTAGAGGCCCGCAAATCGACTAAGCTTAGGCCTCAACTGCTCCCACTGTTTCCGGCACTGTTCGGGAACGCGACGCTTCGCCCCAGCCGGTTTGTGTGTGTGGTAGGCTTCAGCGATGCGATACCACAGTCTGTCAATATGTTGGTTGGCACCGACATAGGGATCCTCGACTACTGAAACCCAAGCCTTCGCAAGCGCGACATTTTCCCACGGGCTCCATACCGTCCTCTTTCCCGTGTCATCCTCATCCTCCTCCTCTGCCACCGTTCGCGAGGACGAGCCCGAGGCTTTCCCCTTGCCCTTGCCCTTGCCACGTCCCTTCCCCCTGCCTGGAGTCTCCCTGACTGGAGATAGCCCCAACTCCTCTAAAGAGAAAGTTTCCAAGCTGTTGAACTGAGTCTCCGGAACATAAGTGGAGGGGGTATCAGTAGACAGCATATCGATAACTGGCCGATAGACATCGTCCGCTTGTGTGCCCCTGCCACCCCCTCCCCCCGGCATCATTCCCTTCCATCATCCCCGGCATCATCCCACCCATCCCCATCATATTTGGGGTCATGCCCCCCATCCCCATCCCCGGCATCATCATATTTGGGGTCATGCCCCCCATCCCCATCTCCATCCCCGGCATCATCATATTTGGGGTCATGCCCCCTATCCCCATCCCCGACATCATCATATTTGGGGTCATGCCCCCCATCCCCGCAGCCCTGGGCATCATACCACCCATCCCACCCATCCAATTGTACATATAAGGGGACATCATCCTACCCATTCCACCCATCCCCGACATTGTCGGAACTGTTGTCGCATTTCCGCTAATGTTTCCCTCCAGGTCGATGGGAAACGCCGGAGTCTGCGACTCGCTCGTGACAGGGGAGTTCCTATCGTTCTCCATTAAGTAGAAATGAAATTTGTAGTAAAAGAAGAGAGAAACTTGTTAACACCAGTGGTGCGAATGAAATGAAGTTCAACGAGCCGTATATATAGAGTTAAAAAAAATAATAATTACCGGACGTCCGACCCGGACATCCGACCCACTCCACAATGGCGGACGTCCGCCCGCCCGTCGCCCGCACGTCCGAGGACACCCGACGTCCTCACGGGACGTCCGTATCCGACCTTCGACGCCACAATGGCGGACGTCCCGGTCGCCCGTCGCGGACGTCCGGTCGGACGTCCGCAATTGGAGATGCTCTAAGTCGGACGTCCGCAATTGGAGATGCTCTAAGTCGCTTGTTCCTTTCCTGCGTTGGAATTATTAGCCTGTTCGAAAAGTTACTTCAATCCCAGTTGTGCTCAAAGTCTCAATAGAGGAGGAGAGAGAGTGTGCTGTGTGGAATAGCACAATATTTAATTAAAAAAATTAATATTTTAATTATTATTTATAAATTATACTAGTATATTGTGCTGTGTGGAATAGTACATCCTGTCTTGCTTTGAGCACAAAAGTGGAACCAAACCCTTAAATTACTCCATGCTACTTAATTATTGCACAACTTTTTTACAATTGCTTGGTGGTCACTACAAATTGTGACTTGTGAGCGGATGAGAAACCAACTCCAGACACATGTTGTGATCCCAAATAGTATATTCAACATGAAGATAGTATTTCATAAACTTTTTTATTCTTTTATTTTGGAACATTTTATTAATTGAGGAAAAACTATTATCCAAAACAAACATTTACATCTACTTAATTAATCTCACTACCCATACAATCGTAACTCGATTTTTTTTTAAATTAACTCGGCGCAGGTGAATTTGAGCCCACGTCGTACTTCCCTGAATCCAAAGCGTAATTAGCTGTCTAAATTAGACACTAATCCAAAACAAACAGTACTACTATTAATTACTCCCTATTTTTTTTAAATCAAAACACGAAATACAATTCAAAATGCCAAAATATAAAATGGGAAATCGTGTTTATTAGAAATAGGGGAGCTAGGATCGTTACCAAGTCGATGCGGGACAAGAATTATGAATTTTAACACGCCGCCGCTTTGATACCATATTAGAATGAGTCACTCATCCCTTAAAAGGCCTTATAAGGGGATGGTTATCCACACTTATATAAGTGAGCTAGGATCGTTACCAAACCGATGTGGGACAAGAATTATGAATTTTAATAGTGTTTAACTTGCCTAACCATAATTCCTCCTTTAAAAACTACAGCTCCAGATATAAAAACTCACAAACAACTCAACAACAACAAAAACAAAATAAGTCAATGGCGAATTACAGATCAAACGATTCCGACATGCAAATAGAGCCTTATTACGGACCCACCGGCGGCGATTTCCGGTCTTACAGCACTTCATCCTCCGCCGTGACTCCATACTACCAGACGCCGCCACAGAAGCTGAAGAAGGAGAAAAGGTCTTGGAGTTTTAACGATGCAGAGGAAGAAGAGGATCGTCAGCTATAAGACTTATACTGTTCAAGCCAAGCTTAAAGGCTCTTTTTCGAGGAGTTTTCGATGTAATTTATCACTTTTCATTTCTCTCCTTCCCCTTTTTTTCCCATGTTTTTTGTTTTTGTCAGTCTGTTTCGTGGAGTGTTATTGTCCGAAACCGAAACCGAAACTAAACTGAGCATGAGAGAGAGCGGCCTTTTAATTTGTATAAAGTGAAATATGTAATCAAGAAGAATTATTGAGGGCATGGAGATGAAACGTCTTACTAATTCAGTTGTGTTTCATTTTCGAGTCTTACAATTCATTAAATGTGTACGAGTGAAATGTGCGATCATTTTGATGAAGGTTGAGAATAGTTGTTAATGTGATGAAAATTAGTTTGGAACCAGTATATTTCAAGTTGGCATAAGCATTATTGAATTTAAATCATTTGCATCTTGTGTAGTTGTGGTTTTTGTTATTATCATACTTCCAAAGTTTCATTGTTGATTTCTTTGGCATGTATATTGAATCATCAATCTTGGGATTAGACATAGTGATAAAATCTATGAGTTCCATCCTAAAATCAATTGGTAATAAGAGGAGGGGTCCATGAGACTTATATAGTGATTTCAGAACTTTATACACCGATGTGGGACAGTTATTAGTTTCAATTGCCAACACAGAGAATTAATTTGGTATACCGGTTCTAGTTGAAGAAAAAGCAATGTAACTCTATCATTATATTATCCTACCTATAACACTCGGTCATTTAAAAACAAAAAGCAATCTTTAGAAACAAAAGCTATGATGATGAGCAGAGGCAAGGTGAGGTCAGTGGTGAAGGCTCTCGGCCTGAAGAAGGCCTTCTCGAATCTGTGAGGCGACGTCCTTGACAGCACCGGGTCCATGTGGAACAAACACGGCACTGGATTTGGAGGACGCCCCGATCTCCTTCATCGTGTCAAAGTACTGAGTCATAAGAACCATGTCCATCACGTCCTTTGCTGAAGTCCCAGGCACGTTCTCAGAGAAGGCCAGCACACTGTCTCGTAGCCCATCCACGCGCAATCCCAAGCCCGGACAAGTATTTGGACTCGGCCTCCCCCTCAGCCTTCTTGATTTGCAGAATCTTCTCTGCTTCAGCCTTCTCATTAGTAGCAACCCTCATCCTAGAAGCTGTTTATTTACACACACACGACAAATTTAAATCGAGAGCACTGTGCCAATACAAAGGCGTTGTCTCATTAGGAGTAGCAAACTTGCCTGCATTGATCTCATTCATAGCCTTCTTGACATGAAGGTCAGGCTCTATATCGACGATGAGCGTTTGGACAATCTCGAAGCCATAAGCAGACATCGCCTGAAGAATGCACGTAAAGAGTTTGAATAACGGAATGTAGGAACAGAATAGTGTGATTTGTGAATGAACACATCACCTTTTCGAGTTCTTGCTCCACGGATTTGGCTATCTCGTTCTTCTGCTCGAAAACAGAATCCAATATTTTATTTCATATATACTAATACAATATTATATTATATATCGCATTATTTTATTTTGAAGTGCTATAGTATTATTTTTTGAAAACAGAACGTCTTCTTTCATTTAGAAGTTTTGCTGTAATGTTAGTTTTTAATTTTGATATACAAATACCAAGTTTTTCATTACTATATTTTCAATAAACAAATATCAACTAATTTTAATTTTTGTAGTAATAGATTTTATTTTTGCAACTTTCTTCTTAAACATAATGTATTAAATATTATTTCACCTTTCTACCCATTAAATTTACAGAATCTTACAAATTTCCAAAAATTAAAATTTTAGAAAATAAAAAATCAGAATTAAAATTAAAACATTCTTAAATTAGAACCTTAAACTCAATTAGTATTAATAAGCGGTATGTTTTAATTTGTTACATGATATAGTGAATAGTTTAGAAGTATTCATAATTCAAACATATTTCGTTAATTCAAGCTATCCTTATTTAAGGTATATATACAAAGAAAATTTTAATAAAAAATAAAATACAGTAGTATAAAATTATAACTTAAATCCTATTATGCCAATGCCATAATGTCAAAAAATCATTTCCCATAAATATATTGTCAAGGACTCAAGGGTGTTTCACTCTAAAATTAATATATACTGTACATTATATAATTAGTACTGGTATTTTAAATTTGTAATTATCTTATTCTAGAAAAGAGCTAATGAAGAAGAGTTTTTGTCTAATAAAGTAAACATGCATATAACAAAGTAACACGTTTGAGAACAAGTCATGATAAAACTAGTTAGTATACAGACATCTGCAAGACCTCAATTCTGCACTAAACACTATGGAACTTGCATCAGTTTTACAATAGAAACCCTAGAGAGATCAAGTCCAATGATGATGGAAACGAGCTTGCAACGAACGGAACTGCACTATTCACACCACGTTAGGTTTCCCACAATCAAATATTTACCGGGAAGGCTTCCAGCAGAGGGCGCTAGGTACGTGATTTTCTTGCTGCGTTGGTCACCGATCAAGATATGATTATGCAAATTTCAAAGCATAGTTGCACTAAAAGAAATAGGGTTTTCAGGTCTGTACCTTTCGAAGTTGATATCAGTGACCCAGATGAAGCCAGCAATGTTACTAACAGAGACGAGAAAAAAAAATCAGAAAGAGAATTTCATTCCTCATTTCCAAATCCTATAGTTGCACTGCACTACTTTTGAAGCCTATAAAGTGTTTTAGTTTTCTCCCCTTGCATGAGTGCTCATAGAGATGAGTGATAAACTGAATGACGAGCCAAATTTGATGGAAGTCATAAGTAAGCATCAAGATGCTACTAATAAGGAAATTGGTGTACCTGGACATGATTTCGTCTGGTTCTTTAGCAAACGAGACAGCTAATACAAGATGATGCAAGTCTTGGTTGACACTAACAGGAGCCACTCTTAAGCGATCCGAGACTGGTTCTGCGCCAACTGGCAGAGCAGAGCGTGGGGCTTGGGGTCCACCACCAATACGATAGATTAACAAATCACTGAAATTGGCTGTGTTAGAATGAGGGGAAAGATCATTCGCAGGGCCATAGAAGTACTCCTGCAGTCAGGGGAAAGGGCAACTCAGTAGAGGAACAGAGGGAAAAAAAAGTAACGCTGGTAATGCAGAATTAAATAGCCATGTTATTAGTTTGAAGATGCATACACGTATCCTAGAGCCCCTGGCCTTCTGACGGACTTTTGCATTTCTAGAGACAACACCGCCTGACTTCTGAAGCTTCACCACATCTACATTAGGTTTACTTTTCAAAACATCTCTAAGCATGCTCCAAAGCTTTTCCTGCAGAAATGTTCAAGTTCCAAAGAAAGCAAGAGGAAGCGATATCACAAGTAAGACTTGGGTGTAAAAGGCAAGAACCGCCTTCAGACAGCCAAACAAATAACACGTCCAGGAGTCATGCTCGAATCAGCAAAAAAGAGATACCTGACCCAAAACCAATACAACTGAGGCATTGAACGTATCAATTGCGTGCAGCAGTAACTGCCAAGAGAAGAAAATAATTAGAAAAGATCTGAGGTAACACTTTCCTTAACACATGAAAGGCATATTTGCCATCTGAAAATTTATTAAATTAAATACCTCATAACCAACACCCTCAATCCATCCCATGGTATTAATCACCATGCCTGCAGCTCTAGATTCAACATTTCCAGCAAACTGCCTCTCCAAAACTTGAGCAAGCTCCTTCACCAATACCTTGTACAACTCTACGTTGGCACTGTTAAGCACCAAATCCAAATGAGTAAGGAATAACAATTGAGAAAACGAACTTCTCAAAAAGCAACAAGTGAGTACTAGGAAACTGAGAACCACCAAGCACAGAGGATAGATTCAATTAAAAAAAGGCCAATTTTATTACCTAGGGGTTACATGGCCATGGAAGTAAACTAGAGGCATATCAAGAGGAATTCCCTCCACTGGATCAATAGGAAGCTCAATCGGAGTTGCAGCTATACATCCCGGAATTGTTATAGATCCTTGGCCTATGTCTAAATCTACAAAGGTAGGTTTCCATCCCTGTTTAGCTGCCCAGCTTAGAAGCATTCTTGACAATGTACTCTTTCCAGAATCAGTAGGTCCCACGACAATAACCCTTGGTCCCTGAAGAAACAAGACCACAAGATCAGCTCATACGTGCAATAGAGCAACCTTGACTCAATTGTTCTAGATATCATGGTAAACGGTTAAAGAGACCACTGTCATTGGGTGGTGATTAATATTTCCTTGTAAATTAATACATCTAAACAAATGACATAAGAGCAGAAATTCATGTCATTTAATCACAAAGAACTATGTCTTTAAAGGATCACATTGAGCTGCGCCTTGGACAGATTAGAGCACAATGAAGTAGGGGCAAACCCATTATCTTATCCCCCATGTAACTCATTTACTTATCTCAACTCAACAAGATATTATCCCATTATGTGGAGTCAGCTAACATGGAGGTTCTTCATATCCTCCATGCAATGGAGTATCGACAGATCACTCACAGTTTTACTATGGATTGATGCTCTCTCCATGGTTATGAATGTTAAATGAATATGCAAAATACAGGGCAGGTAACACTTTTCAAAAGCCAAAATGTAAATCATCCCAGAATATATAATAACAACATAAAGAGAAACTAGATGAGTAAAAGAACTCTATTTCCTGTCACACACAATCATGAACATAATGCTACCTGAGAATCATCAGAATCACTGGGTGAACCCTTAGCACGATTTCTTCTAGCATCCAGCACGGCATGCACATTGATATAGCTGATCATGGGCGTCTAATCCACACACAGAGATACAGTTAAATACAACAGCAGTGATGGAGCTAATGTATATAAACATGATAAAATAACAATACCTCATCAGCTGTATAATCAGTTTCAGTAATACCATCAATTTCAATTGTAGCTCCATACCAGGTAAAAACCTGATCCGTTCAACATAACTTTCAATCAGAACTCTCACTCAATAACGGAAATAAAAACAATAATCTGAACATAATCCCTTTCAGCTACACATCTTAATGCAAATGGTCTTCAAATTGGACAAAACACCAATTATTCTCACAAATTATGTTAAAAGTTGAGCATCTGCAATTGAAGAAGAAACTAGTCAAATTGAACATATAAAGCAAAGAGAGGGTTAAGAATCAAGTCTAAATTACTATAATCCAACTCCTCTCAAACGTGTTTGCGTAATAACGGAAATAAATAATCAAAATCACTACTACGTACAGCAAATTTGTGACCGGGAGGAAAAGTGAGGCGAATCTCGGGCGGAATCTCCGTTCCGAATATCTCGGCGGTGCCGGTGAGCAACCGGAGGCGAAGAGGAAAATTGGGACCGACTTCAACTCTCAACTCACATTCTTTGTCCAGCTTCACCTGCCTCACTGTTTCCGAGCTACCTGGTGGCGCGGTCTGAGCAACGGCGGGGCCGCCGTAAGCCATTCAAAGCAGTTTCGATGTTTTGGTTAATAATAGAGATAACAAATTAATCAATTACAGTAATTATTTCACGCTCTTTTAAACACTTAGAGCATCTCCAGTGGTCGGATGTCCCACTCGGACATCCCAAAAACACCTCCTGCCACGTCACTACGACTTCCCATCCCACTGCTACGTCACTAGGACATCCCCTTCACAATCCGCCCTTCCCATCGCCTTTCCCACTAGGACTTCCCGCAATAAAAAAAATCACAAATTCACAAATATACGTAACGGAATTATAATTTTGACACGGAATACGAGAAAATTGCAAAATGCTTCATTAAAAAAAATTAACATAAAAAAAATTACAAAATAAAAAAGAAAAAATTACATAATAAAATTTTTGACTCGGCTCACTCCTAGTCGTTCGTGCCGCCCTCGCCGTCGCCCTCGCCGTCGCCCTCGCCCGTGCCGCCCCCGCCGTCCCCGCCGCTAATCTCGGCGCCATCATCTCCAATGGGTGGCATGCCCAAATCGCGCCGACATCCATCGATGACATCCTTCAACATCCTTTTGTACACAGGATCTGTAGTGCTATGCCACCTATGCATGGTCCGGACCAAGCTAGTCGTTAACTGCGCGCGGGCGAGTCGGTCGATATCTTCTAGGGGAGCAGGGGCCTCCGATTGGACCTCGAACGACCCGCTGCTGCTTCCCCTAGCCCTCCGCTGTGCAGCCTTTTGCCCAACCGGGCGACGACGACGGCGAGAGTCTGATTGAGGTAGCGGGGACACTTCGTCGGCTTCTGGGAGCTCGTGCGAACCAGCACTGCTGCTGTATTCACCAGAAGCGTTGATCTTCGTCCGCTTCGCCCAGCCCGATTCGACTCCCCCACAAAACTTTGGGGAATCCTTCACCACGAGAAAGGCCTCCCACTGATCGAATTGTTTGAACTTCAAGGCTCTGTCGGGATACTGAGCAAAGGCACGGTTCCGGACATCCTCCTCGGACATACCGCTGCTTGCCTGGCGGAGATTGTTTTGGTAGAGGCCCGCAAATCGACTAAGCTTAGGCCTCAACCGCTCCCACTGTTTCCGACACTGTTTGGGAACGCGACGTTTCGCCCCAGCCGGTTTGTGTATGTGGTAGGCTTCAGCGATGCGATACCACAGTCTGTCAATATGTTGGTTGACACCGACATAGGGATCCTCGACTACTGAAACCCAAGCCTTCGCAAGCGCGACATTTTCCCACGGGCTCCATACCGTCCTCTTTCCCGTCTCATCCTCATCCTCCTCCTCTGCCACCGTTCGCGAGGAAGAGCCCGGGGCTTTCCCCTTGCCCTTGCCACGTCCCTTCCCCCTGCCTGGAGTCTCCCTGACTGGAGATAGCCCCAACTCCTCTAAAGAGAAAGTTTCCAAGCTGGTGAACTGAGTCTCCGGAACATAAGTGGAGGGGGTATCAGTCATATCGATAACTGGCCGATAGACATCGTCCGCTTGTGGGCCCCTGCCACCCCCTCCCCCCGGCATCATCCCAGGCATCATCCCACCCATCCCCATCATATTTGGGGTCATGCCCCCCATCGCCATCCCCGGCCACGGCATCATCATATTTGGGGTCATGCCCCCCATCGCCATCCCCGCCATCATCCCTGGCATCATCATATTTGGGGTCATGCCCCCCATCCCCATCCCCGCCATCATCCCTGGCATCATCATATTTGGGGTCATGCCCCCCATCCCCGCAGCCCTGGGCATCATACCACTCATCTCACTCATCCAATTGTACATATAAGGGGACATCATCTCACCCATTCCACCTATCCCCGACATTGTCGGAACTGTAGTCGCATTTCCGCTAACTTTCCCTCCAGGTCGATGGGAAACGCCGGAGTCTGCGACTCGCTCGTGGCAGGAGAGTTCCTATCATTCTCCATTAAGTAGAAATGAAATATGTAGTAAAAGAAGAGAGAAACTTGTTAACACAAGTGGTGCGAATGAAAATGAAGTTCAACGAGCCGTATATATAGAGTTTAAAAAAAAATTAATTACCGGACGTCCGACCCGGACGTCCGACCCAGTCCACAGTGGCGGACGTCCGCCCGCCCGTCGCCCGCACGTCCGAGGACACGCGACGTCCTCACGGGACGTCAGTATCCGACCTTCGACGCCACAATGGCGGACGTTCCGGTCGCCCGTCGCGAACGTCCGACCGGACGTCCGCCATTGGAGATGCTCTTAAGGCAACATATATTTATATGCCTCAATCAGACTTTGGAAAAGAAAATGTAATTAAAATAATACTCCTACATTATTAATGGAGAATAGAATTATTAAAGTAAATTATATAAAAAAAAACTAACTAATTTACTATACAAATCAACCAAATAGAAGTGTGTACAGGAATACGTGTAATCTTTCCAAATATGAATAAATATTTCATCTAAAAAATACTTGTGTTTTATGATTTCAATAAAAATTATAGACTGAACATGAATAATAGAATTGATTTGTTGTTTTTTTGTAATAAATATAAGTATTTTATGAGTTTTTTTTTTGTGATTGTAAAGAGACTAAAAAAAGTTGTATCGTGCTAGTATATTTTTACAACTATATTGTGTTTTTAATGTATGTTCTATGTAATCCAAGTCAGCTAAACTCTATTTTCAGTGAAGTTGTATGCTTGTATTCATGGACTTGAACCAAATTTAAGAATGATGTCAATTCGATAAATATTGGAAATGGAATCAATAAAACAAATAAGAAAAAAAACTTGGGGTTATTTTTTCGTTCCATAAAAAGAATACACCATTTTGTTAATTTGGTCCGTCATAAAAAAAATCTTTATAAAGTTTGCTCTATTATCTATTAATAATATTATAGTAATCAAATTTTCTTTTTATCTTTCTTATTTAAAAAATTTCTAGTATGTATTCAAAAATTTAAAACTACTGCAGTACATTTTTAAAATTGATAGCATTAAACATAAATAAATTGAAATTTGATTTTTTATTGGACAAATTTCGTTAAGAATTTCATAATCAGTTGTTTTATCGGTCAAATATCGTTTTAAGAATCTGGTAATAGCCAACAATACTTTCCAGTTTCCAGGAAGCAAGGAAATAGGTGGATATATAAATCAATTCATAATAAAGAATTCAATTTTTAGAAGACAAATTCAAATTGAGTTTTTATACTTCTAAGAAAAGCCGCCTCATTCATTTCTACTTTGGAGGTTTATTTTCTTGTTCTAGAGATTCGAATTTGGCTGTTGATTACGATTTTTCTGGGATTGAATCCCTTCACTCTCTTTCTCGAGAGTATAAAGATCCGATTTTGATTGAAACCCTGTCGCGATTTCATGGCGATTGTGTTTGGATTGTGAAGGGCGTCGATCGTTTTTTCGATTCTTGCTGTGAATGTTGATGAATCTTGATTTCAGCTTAGAAGACTGGCTTGTGAACATAATTTGTGTTCTCACGCCTTTGATTCTGCCTGTTGGGAATAAATCGTTTTGCTTCTCTATTCCAAGAGATAGATGGGATAAGGAGTTTTATAAATTGAAGGGTGGATAAAAAAAAATCTGTTGTTAGTCTTTTCTTCCTGATTTTGGTTGAAAATTGGGCGAAAAGACTGGATCTTTGGGATTGAATTGTTGAGATTAGGTTTTGAAGATGATGAATTCTTCACAGGGTTCTACCCTTTCATCGAATGTGACTGGATTTGCTGGGGCAGCTTCTGCTCATAGAGAGGCCAAGTACATAGATACAGTTCCTGTGTATGTAAAGGAGCTCATTGCTGGTGGTGCAGCTGGTGGAATTGCTAAGACGGCTGTTGCCCCGTTGGAACGAACTAAAATACTTCTGCAGGTGCTGAATTGTTTTTTGATGTTGAATTAGTTGATTGAATGTTTGTTTGTGCTTATTGAATTCTGATCTCGTGATTTAGCAAGAATGGATTTTGATGTGATCTCATGATTTAGCAAGAGTGGATATTGATGTTATAACCTTGTATTTGCTCTGTTGGTCAGATCGAGTTTCGTGTGAGGTGTTTATGCCATTCATAGGGAGGTCAAAGGATTGAATGATCATCACATGAAAAGTTGTTGGTGCAACATTGCCTTGTGATGATGATCTTATATTTGTGTTGTTGGATTTGGTTAATTGTTCCGGTATTTGGTTGAGATCAAGTCTCACATGATAGCCTTAGGTAATTTGCCATTATGGGAGAGATCAAAGGGTTGAATGATCATGACTATGAAAGTTGTTGATGCAACGTTCCCTAATCAGGCGAGTTTTGATGTTGTAATCCCAAATTACTTAGTGAATTGGACTATTTGTATGGTTGGGAGCAAGTTTCATATGATTGCAATATATAGAAATCCAAAATTTCAGAGGATTAAATTGTTAGTACCTACTCTGTACTTGTCAACTTCGAGCATGTATGGCAGTTTATCCTATTATACAAGGCTCCTTATATGTAAATAAAAGTATTTGAAATCGTGTTTGAGTAGTGGTTTGGATGCCATGATTTGTATGCCACCATCTCCATGACTGACTCCAGCATCCATCTCTTATTTTTGAAACCTAAACCAGTAGATAACTAGATATTCCTGTAGCTACTTAAGCTTAACTATTTGATTTTTCTCCACATAGAGTTGAAGCTACCCTATCATTTTCACCTTCACACAAGAAAATGAATTTGTTGCTTGAATTTGACATGTTTCTACTCTGTTCGCCGATGCTCTTGTAGACTAGAACACAAGGTTTTCATTCTCTTGGGATTTACCCCTCGTTGAAGAAGCTACTGAAGCATGAAGGTGTGGCAGGATTTTACAAGTAAGTGTCAAACCATTGATTTCGAGTCGTGATCTGTTTAATTGTTTATCATCATTCATCACCAGAATGTCCGTTTAGCTCATTATTATTTGTTCCTTCCTATTTTCTCATGATACAGAGGAAATGGAGCAAGTGTACTTAGGATTGTACCCTATGCAGCATTACATTTCATGGCCTACGAGCAGTATCGTTCACAAATCTTGGATAACTACTCGGCTTTGGGAACAGGGCCCGTTGTAGATCTCTTAGCTGGCTCGGCCGCTGGTGGGACTGCAGTTTTATGCACTTATCCACTAGATTTGGCTCGCACCAAACTCGCCTACCAGGTAAGCGTTTGAATTTCTCTTTTTTGAAGTTAAATTGAGAAATTCAAGATTCAACAAAATTTTATGAGTTTGTGTGTCTGAAATAATAAGCGGTTAAATTATAGTACTATGAAATTTGTTCTTTCAATCGAATGTTTAAATGCCAAAAATTGATTGTCTTGATTTAAATACATAAAGGTCTCTGCCTGTGTGATTGAATTTTCATTTGTTATTCCTATTTTTAAGGTTGTAGACACAAGAGGAGATTTGAAGCACGGGACGAGGCAGTTTCATTCCAATCCTGCTTACACTGGAATTGGAAACGTATTCAAGACGGTCTACACAGAAGGGGGAGTCCGAGGTCTATACCGAGGCCTAGGTACCATCCACGTTAAATTTGATTAAACTATTCCATCTTATATTAGAGGCCAATGCACTTATTTTCTACTACTTGTTTGCTACTAATAATAATAATCCAAATTTTGCAAAATTTTACAAACATCAAAGAATTTCTTCGTGCAGGTCCGACACTTATAGGTATTCTTCCATATGCTGGCCTTAAATTTTATGTTTACGAGGAGCTGAAGAGGCACGTCCCCGAAGAACACCAGAAGTCGATTGCAATGCGGCTATCTTGTGGAGCCATAGCTGGCGTACTTGGACAGACTCTGACATACCCCTTAGATGTTGTCAGGAGGCAGATGCAGGTATTGCACCATCCCTTCTCTTGTTTATTTTCATCCATAGATTAAAATAATATCGACCACATTTACTAATCCCGAGTTGTTCTAGGTCGAGCATCTGCAACCTTCATCACAAGGTGGTCACGTGTATAAGAGCACGTGGGAGGGGCTGGCTTCCATTGTCCGTAATCACGGTTGGAGGCAGTTGTTCGCTGGCCTAAGCATCAATTACATCAAGGTAACATATGAACATAAGACACAAATCTTGCTTTTCTGATCATTTATGGTTGCTAAGTTATTGAACACGGGCCTCAAGTCTCGTACAGTATTTTTCACCTGTAAACAACTTTATCGACACGAGCTAGTTTTCTGCTCTCTAGCTAAAAGACTGCTGCTTGATCCTTTCCTGCAGGTTGTACCATCTGTTGCAATTGGTTTCACAGTTTATGACTCGATGAAGACTCGGTTGCAGATTCCTCCTCGTCAGAAATCGAGCACGTCTGCATCAGCATGATCTTGCTGCCCTACTACCTAATTTACTACAACAGAGATCGACTTTGAAAGAGGAGAGATGAAACTCTTTTGACAAATTGTTCTATGCATGTAGATGAAAATTTTCCATTCCAGAATTCAAAATTTACTTTTGTATTGCCACAAATGGCCAAGAATTACAAGGCTTCTACACTTTATACCCGACCTTCTAAAACATCACTACACCAATTCAAATTGAGCAAAAATTAAAACAAGGCGCTCAAGACATTCAAAATCATTAATGAATTTGTGTCTGAGTCAAAATGGTAGACCGAGGAAGTATATAAAAATAGTTTAATGTTTGATTTCTCTTTCCAACATAGCACCGATGCAATATTCCATTGCGACAAAGACCAACGAAATATATTCATTTTCACGTAACCAATTCAAGTATACTCATTTTCATCGTAGGATTGGTTTCATGACAAAATGAGAAATAATTCAAAAATAGACTTTCAAAAATGGAAAAAAATGAAAAATTTTATAAGGTTTAAATAATTAATTTGTAGCTCAGTGTAGATAATATTTAGTACTCATTAAAAAGGTATTCCTAATATCTGGGATACTAAAATTGTCTTTTCAACTGATATGAGTTTAAAAAAATCTCATACTTTTGTGAGGCGTAAATTCAAGATAAGCCAAATGTGAAAGAGGTTTTTCCATGCAATATTTCTCTCCTCGAAACAATATTATTGAGGCTTTAACTTCATAGTAAAAATAAAAAAATTTCCAATTTAAAATTCTTCTCCAGAAAAAAGGAAATCTTTTTTAACCATAAAATCTCAATCCTCTCCAACTCATTTCCTTCCATACAATATTAAACAATCTGCACTTTTATACTCCTAAAAAATAAAATTGTACAGAAAAGATTCGTTATTTTCACCAGAAAGAATTGGTGCCACGTCACGCTTCACCAACCAGAATAATAGAATATTCATTAACAAACAATAAAATAATAGTATATATATTCCACCAACCCATTTCCATTTCCCACCACCAACAACAATAAAACCAACAAAAGCAAAAATGAAATCATTTCAGTGAGAGAAGTAGAAGCTCAGGCGAAAGCAAAACCACTCCGTTTTGCTTGAATTCAATCCCCTCTCTCTCTAGAAATGGAACGCGCGAGGAAGCTAGCAAACAGAGCCATCCTCCGCCGCCTCCTCTCCGAATCGAAGCAGCACCCATTTCACAAATCCTCACGCTACGTATCCTCCATCGCCCAAGGCGCCGCTGCAGCCAATGCCTCCTCCGTCAACCGCCGATTCTACTCCCGAAACCTCGCCCAATTCGTCGCCACCCGCTCCATCTCCGTCGACGCTCTCAAAGCCAGCGACACCTTCCCCCGCCGCCACAATTCCGCAACGCCGGAGGACCAATCCAAAATGGCGGAATTCGTCGGATTCGAAACCCTAGATTCACTAATTGACGCAACCGTCCCCAAATCCATCCGCGCACGTGACATGAAGTTCTCAATCTTCGATGAGGGGTTGACAGAGGCTCAGATGATTGAGCACATGAAGGATTTAGCCTCCAAAAACAAAGTTTTCAAATCCTTCATTGGAATGGGGTACTACAACACGTTTGTGCCTCCTGTGATTTTGAGAAACATCATGGAGAATCCAGCTTGGTACACTCAATACACCCCTTACCAAGCTGAGATTTCACAGGGGAGGCTCGAGTCCTTGCTGAATTACCAAACCATGATCACTGACCTCACTGCCTTGCCTATGTCCAACGCCTCCCTCCTCGACGAAGGGACTGCGGCTGCAGAGGCAATGGCGATGTGCAACAACATCTCGAAGGGGAAGAAGAAGACCTTTGTCATTGCTAGCAATTGCCATCCACAGACAATCGATGTTTGCAAGACTAGGGCTGATGGATTCGATCTCAAGGTGGTTGTTTCCGATGTGAAGGACATCGATTATAGCTCCGGTGATGTCTGTGGAGTGCTGGTGCAGTATCCGGGGACGGAGGGTGAGGTTTTGGACTACGGGGAGTTCATCAAGAAAGCACACGCGAGTGGTGTGAAGGTTGTGATGGCCTCTGATTTGCTGGCCTTGACAATGCTGAAGCCGCCGGGTGAGTTGGGGGCCGATATTGTGGTGGGGTCAGCACAGAGGTTTGGGGTTCCGATGGGGTATGGAGGGCCCCACGCTGCATTCTTGGCTACCTCGCAGGAGTACAAGAGGATGATGCCCGGGAGGATTATTGGTGTCAGTGTTGATTCGTCGGGGAAGCCTGCTCTTCGGATGGCTATGCAGACTAGGGAGCAGCATATTCGCCGTGACAAGGCCACTAGCAACATCTGCACTGCTCAAGTGAGTGTGTTTTTTGGTGAACTGAATCTCAATTGTTTGTGCTTGGAATCTGTTCTGTGAAATCATGTTGCAAGCCTGCAGTAGATAGTTGAGAAGTAGTCTTAGCATGTGTATTTGTCTTGAATCATTTACTAATTAAATATGGCAATATGTATATGAAAATATTTTTTTTTGGGGTTTTTTATAATGAAAATATGGTTCTTTTACATTATAGCCTTGCTGGCTAACATGGCTGTCATGTATTGAGTGCGATCTTAGTATTTTGTGTCTTGAATCAAATATGAAAGTGGTAATGTGCATATGGAAACTCTGCTTGAGTTTTTATGACAAAAATATGGTTCTGTTACGTTATAGGCTTTGCTGGCAAACATGGCTGCTATGTATGCTGTCTATCATGGACCGGAAGGCCTTAAGAGTATTGCTCAACGGGTACATGGTTTGGCTGGAACATTTTCCGCTGGGTTGAAGAAGCTTGGGACTGTAGAAGTTCAAAGCCTTCCATTCTTTGATACAGTGAAGGTCACATGCAGAGATGCAAAGGCGATTGCTGATGCTGCTTACAAGCATGAAATAAATTTGAGGGTTGTCGACAAGAACACTGTAAGCGTTGCCTATCTAAATTTTTTCCGTAAATTGTGACAGCTTGTGAGTAACTGTATACCTTTTGTCTCTCAGATAACTGTTGCTTTTGATGAGACAACTACATTGGAAGATGTGGACAAATTGTTTGCTGTCTTTGCATCTGGCAAGCCTGTAAGTAAGGGTGTATATCCTTAGAGACATGTTTCTAGCCTCTCGTTTTTTATCATGAGTTGAGGATTTGTGTTTTTCAGGTGCCATTCACTGCTGCATCCATTGCATCAGAAGTTGAGAACTTGATCCCTTCGGGACTTGTGAGACAGAGCCCGTTTCTAACAAACCCGATATTCAACTCGTATGGACATTTCCTTGAAATATCTTGCAGTTTAAGCTCATCTTTGTAAGATTAGATGTGACTATTTCTGTACTGGTCGGTGTAGATACCACACGGAGCATGAGATTCTTAGATACATCTACAAACTTCAGTCGAAGGATCTGTCATTGTGCCACAGCATGATTCCCTTGGGATCTTGCACAATGAAACTGAATGCAACTACAGAAATGATGCCGGTGACGTGGCCTGCCTTCACGGACATTCACCCTTTTGCCCCCACAGAACAGGCTGCTGGTTACCAGGTATTTGTATAATATTTGAAATTCATATGTTCATTTTCAGGAGGTTCAAAGGATTCTTCTATATGATCATTTTATCTTGCAGGAAATGTTCAAGAATTTGGGTGACCTATTGTGTACGATCACTGGCTTTGATTCTTTCTCTCTACAACCCAATGCTGGTGCAGCTGGAGAATACGCTGGGCTGATGGTTATTCGAGCATATCACAGGGTAATAATATACAATATTTTTTTGTACTTATAGTGTAGAAGATTGACCAATAATAAACAATATTTTTTTTTGTAATTTGTTACATTTGCAAAATGAAAGCTGAAAATTTCTTGACTTTGCGTTGTGATTAATACAATCCACCATTAGTAACTGTTGGTTTCTGGTGAACATCTAATGCAGTCGAGAGGAGATCACCACCGTGATGTGTGCATCATTCCAGTCTCAGCACATGGAACGAACCCTGCAAGTGCTGCTATGTGTGGGATGAAAATCGTGGCTGTTGGAACTGATTCCAAGGGAAACATCAATATCGAGGAGTTACGGAAGGCTGCTGAAAAGAACAAGAACAACTTAGCTGCTCTTATGGTATGGATTGCCTTGTGACTCTTTTTTGAATCTACAATTCATTGAATTTGTCTTAGTGTTGATAAACTCTGCTGAATGCCAGGTCACATATCCTTCCACTCACGGAGTTTACGAGGAAGGCATTGACGAGATCTGCAAAATAATCCACGACAATGGTGGACAAGTTTACATGGATGGAGCCAACATGAACGCTCAGGTATAGCGATATTGATAGCACGTAGGTTGCACATTGCTCGTTTGTTGCTTCTGATGATCAATCTTTTGTGCCTACAGGTTGGTTTGACTAGCCCAGGTTTCATTGGTGCCGATGTTTGCCATCTCAATCTCCACAAAACATTCTGTATACCCCACGGTGGAGGCGGACCTGGTATGGGGCCTATTGGGGTAAAGAAACACCTTGCACCATTCCTACCTTCGCATCCAGTGGTATGTTGAAATGCTTTTGCAGTAATCCATACGTATATATGTGTGTGTTTAAATGTAATGGTGGCTGATTCTGTACGGGTATCTATATTGTGTTACAGATAGCCACCGGAGGCATACCAGAACCCGAGCAATCTCAACCACTCGGTACTATCTCTGCTGCGCCTTGGGGCTCCGCTCTTATATTACCTATATCCTATACCTACATTGCCATGATGGGATCAAAGGGATTAACTGACGCATCAAAGATTGCCATCTTAAATGCGAACTACATGGCCAAGCGTTTGGAGGTCCTGTCTCTTTCGTTCTTGCATCACGCGTTGTTATCTAAATCACACGATCATTTCTGCAGAATTTTATGCCATCACTCTCTGTTTAACATGTTTTGCTTCTTGATTGAACAGAAGGATTTCCCCGTTCTCTTCCGTGGAGTCAATGGAACATGCGCTCATGAGTTCATCATCGATTTGAGAGGCTTCAAGGTTCGTGTCTTGAACACTAATTGCATTCATACACTGTGTGCCATTTATCACCTCCTTACACTGCAAGTGGCCATTGCTGCAGAACACTGCTGGGATCGAGCCCGAGGATGTTGCCAAACGTCTGATGGACTATGGATTCCACGCACCCACAATGTCGTGGCCCGTTCCTGGCACGCTCATGATTGAGCCGACTGAAAGTGAAAGCAAGGTAGCACTAAGCAAGCTCACCACAGCAACATAGACTCCTGTCCCCTTCCAGCAAACGAGAATCTGAACCTAACCCCCCCTTCCGCTTCTTTTTTGCAGGCTGAACTAGACAGGTTCTGCGACGCTCTCATCTCTATCAGGGAAGAGATCTCGATGATTGAGAAAGGCAAAGCCGACATCAATAACAATGTGCTCAAGGTATTCCAGCCACGACTTCTTAGTTAACAGAGTTTCCATGTTTTTTTGTTGTTTTCTTTCTTTCAACACAGCTGAGCACAATGATCTGATTTCAGAGTGCGCCTCATCCGCCCTCGTTGCTCATGGCTGACGTCTGGACTAAGCCGTACTCGCGAGAATATGCAGCCTTCCCTGCTGCGTGGCTCAAAAATGGCAAGTTTTGGCCAACCACAGGTGCGTAGATTTGAGATGTTTGAGTCGATTGATATAGTGTGAGTATAACCGAACACTGACACTAAAAAACTGCACCAAACCGAAAGGCTTCTGTTCGGTTCAGTCAACCGAACACTGACACAACAAGTCAACAGCCACATTTTCCTACAATAGTTTTACCCCATTTCTCTACTTTGGCTTTGAGATACTAAATTTGGAAGATTCTGCTTATCTCAGGGCGCGTCGACAACGTCTATGGAGACCGGAACCTCATCTGCACCCTCCTCCCAGTCTCACAGATGGCGGAGGAGGCAGCGGCTGCGTCTGCTTAAGGCTGCATGGTTCCTTTTAGGAGAATGCAACACCACAACCGTCTCCGCTGTATGTCATTGTACATAAACGATATTTATGTTCAAGTTGTAACTCTGTTTTTATACATGTCTGTTTTAATCAGTAATAGACATTGTTGCTTATCATTGCAACTCTGTCTCACGCTGTAATCACCACTTTCTCTTAATTCTGCAGTTTCATATACTTGAAATAAGTTCCTTCGTGTAGGAAAATTAATGATTTTGTTTAGGATGTAAATAAATTTAGATCTCTACAAAATGTTTAAGAATTTTGTTATTAGTGTGGATTAAATGTTTGATAGCAATAAATTTCTAAATTTAATGCCAACGAGTTATACATTGTTTCATTCTGGAAATTAACCGTAACATTAAAAGTATAATAACCAAAAGCATAAAAAGAAAAGTTTGCTTTGATTTAATCAACACTTGTTAAAGATTTTATAGGTTTCTTGATTCACCTAAACGATATGGTAATCCCACATCTTTTAAATCCGTTGCTCGATAGCGTATAATACAAAAATGTTTGAATATGTATTTGAATTCTGATTTTGTTTGAACCAACATTGTCGATAGTTTAAAAATAGATAATTACTCGATAAAATATTTTTCTTAAAAATTTTGCCACATAAAATTTCAAATGACTTTAGGAGTAATAAAAATACTATGGTTAGTTGCTTGGGCAGTTCCAAAATCCCAACTGTGGATTTGTTTGGTAGAGGTGATGCAGACTTACTCAAGTGCGCAGTTAAAACCTCTTCTGTCCTTAATCGCCACCCACTGCGGCGCATTTTAGCTCCCCACAAATCCCCCTAAAATCGGAGAAAAAATTCTCTAGTCCATGTATACCACATGACAATCTTATTTGGTATACCTCACTAATAAAATCTTGCCAAATGGAAATGTATAGCATACATGGCCAAATGATTATAATGACATAATATGATGTTTTAAGGAAATTTTTATAATTTCCATATATAAAATGATTATCATATTGGTTGCACTAAAATGATTATAATATTGTACCACCAATTTATATCGAGACTGTTATTCTTTTATATTGATATATAAAATATAAATTATATTTATTTATTTAATGGAAACTTTTATCCTTTTTTATCGATATATACATAAATTTAATTATATTAGCATCGCACACAATAAGTTTAATATATGAATGACTACGCAACCAGGTTCTATTTTTTTTATTTTATCATTACACATAAACTATATAATGATTATATGTTAAGTTAAAATATTAATTAAGATAGTTAATAATAATAAAATGATATGATGGATCTTATACAATAGACAATATGTGAATAAAATTTAATATGAATTTAAAGAAATTGAAATACTACAACTATTTATTAGGGTATTCAAATTAAGGATTACAATCTTCTATTATGTAATTAAAATAAGATTATCTTGATAAAGGAACATCAACTATAAATCTAAGAAGATGAGACTTTACTAGTCATAAATATGCCTGTTTTTAATTTATATTTACTTAACTGTAAAAAATAATTATAAAATAATGAAGATAAAAATTAAATATATATAAAGATATAATCAATAAATTATAAATATAGTCAATAATATATAACTACTTGACTAAAAAAAGACCAGATTTTGATACAAACGATTCTAGAAAATTATATGATGAAATATAAAAAATGAATAAATATGTACTCAAGTGAAAAAAAATACAAAGGAAAAAAAGCATTATACAAAAAGAATGTGCTTATCAAATCTCAAACCACTTTAATTCTTTACTTGAAATGAACAATTAATAATTTAACATATTGTGTGTATATATGATTGTATATATTATATATGGGAATTATAAAAATTTTCTTAAAATATCATAATATGCCATTATAATTATTTGGCCATGTATGCTATACATTTTCATTTGGCAAAATATTATTAGTGAGGCATACCAAATAAGATTGACATGGTGTTCCTGGACTCAGAGAATTTTTTCTCCTAAAATCGATCAATTTGGATTGGAATCGACACAGTAAATCACCGCGATTCTACTGTTTATTCTTGCAAATTAGTTTGTCTCCGATCGATGAGAGGCGACGAAAATGTCGAAGATGAAACACTTTTTGCGGAAGCTTCACATCCGCGATCACCACCATCACAGGAGGCCGCCGCCACTGGATTCCTCATCTCAAACGGCGCCGTCGCACCAATTGAACTCCACATCGACGTCGTCCGATGCGCCGCCGCCGGCTTCGTCTTCGGGTGACAATTCGAGCAATAGCGACTCCAGTTTCTTCGAGGAGGAGTTTCAGATGCAATTAGCGCTGGCAATAAGCGTTTCCGATCCGGGTCAGGATTGTATTGACCCGGAATCCGCCCAAATCAACGTTGCTAAGCAGATTAGCCTTGGCTGCGCACCTTCTCAGAACCTCGCGGAATTCACGTCGCTCCGATTTTGGGTACATCGTTTTACCAGATTTTGTTTTGTTTTTTCGTTCCCTTTTGAATTGTGTTGCCTGTGTCGGTTGATTGAAATTCTTGGGTCTGTTGTGTTTTTATTTTTTAGTATTTTTTTTTGTGTTTTGTATGCAATGATTGCTTTAGGTTGTGAGTCTTGTGACTTAGTTACGGGAAATGCTATTCGCATGTATTATGGATTTGCAAGAAATATTTGTGACTTAGTCGGAAAATTTTCCAAGAATAGGGGTTGTGAACGATCATGTCCATATATAATGCCCTCTTGGTTCCTACCATGTCTTCAGGGACCAAGCTACGAATTTAAAATGGATCGGAAAAATTACAATTTTGCATTTAGGAACAAATTTGTACTATATAAAAGATCGAGGAAAATATAAAAATCAATCTAAATATAATAGCCGAAGAAAACTGCCAGGGACAATTGCCAGGTGTGCCTAGGCCTGACTGCGTCTCTGCATGAGTTCAATTCCAACATCTTTACTACATGTGATGTGAACAAATAAATAAAATAAAAATCTCATGAGATAGAGGGTGTTTTCTGTTATTACTCCATCAAGAACTAAGCCGTGCTAAGTTAGAGTTTAGCAGACATTGCACCATGGTGAACCTGCTTGTGTAAAAATTTTCTTATCATGTGGGCTGTTGATATGTTTGAATTGCGTTCCTTCAATCTGTTTATGAATCCAAGCAACATAAATTATCACTGCTTGTATATTGTGTAGCTAAAAAGTGTTTGCAATTTATATTTTTGTTAATTTTTCTATGTAATTCCCACTTTAGCTTTTAGTACATTTGATGATTCATAGGTCTTTGTTTTTTGTGATGCAGAGTTTTAATGTTGTAAATTACGGTGAAAAGGTTATAGATGGGTTCTATGATGTTTGTGGAATAGATTCAACTCTGGCGGTCACAAAGAAAATGCCGTCACTTTTGGACCTTAAAGCAATGTCTCATTTGGAAGATATGGGATGTGAGGTGGTTCTAGTCAACCGTATAGATGATGTGGATCTCTGGAAACTTGAAGAAATAGTTTGTTGTATGTCTGTTGACAAGACCTTGAGTACAAGTTTTCTAGCGCAGAAAATTGCTGTCCTTATTGTTGATAGAATGGGAGGTCCTGTTAGTGATGTTGAAGAAATGTTGAGAAGGTGGAGGGCAAGGAATCATGAGTTACGAGTCTATTTGAATTCGGCCATTCTTCCCCTTGGCTCCCTTGATGTTGGTCATTCGCGTCAAAGGGCTCTACTCTTTAAGGTAGCAGGACCTCCTGATCATTTAAGCTTGTTTGGAGTGGTCAGGTTGATTAAGAATTGTTTTTAGAATGTGATAACATGTTATGACGCATGTTCGCACCACACTGCATAAGGAAGAAAATAACTGTGATAGTTTCTTCTAGGTCCTTGCTGATAGGGTTAACCTTCCATGCAAGCTAGTCAAAGGCAGTTACTTCACTGGTACTGATGAAGGAGCTGTGAACATGATAAAATTAGAGGATGGAAGGTAATTGACTTGCTTATATGCTAGTTCTGCCATTTTCTCTTGTTTCAATCCTTACATAAGGAGTAAAAGAACAAAGGAATACGGGTGGGGGTAAGCATTCTTATTGACGGTGCTTGGTTTCTTAGGTCAGTAATTGAAATAAGTTAATGAGCACCCTCCTCTCTCTCACCTACCACCCTCACCCCATTACTTCAATTTGATTCCCCCCCCCCCAGTACATGGGTTGGGTCTCGGAATGCGATTGAATCGGTTGCACTGAATAGTGCAGCTGTATGGCTGTATGCAGTGTGAGCCTATGTCTTCTTAGAAATGTTGGTTTAATATATGCATTTGCACATAGCCTTTCCCTGTGAACAGAATTTCTTTCTGAGTCTAATCAGGATCTTTAAATGGGGTTCGCCATAATTCTCCTCTCTTCTCAGACTACACCTACAAAATCATGTTGTGTAAAATGTATTTCTTGTTAATCTTGTCTGGCTTAAAATAGTACCTCAGAAGTCATCTAAGCATTTGATTACTGAGAACAATATTATAGTTGATAACTAGACTTTCTGTTTCCATATTGATGCAGTGAGTACATCATTGATCTAATGGGTGCTCCAGGCACACTCATTCCTACTGAGGTACCTAGTGCCCAACATCATACTTTTGAATTAGATGCAAGGCGTATTGTTACTTCTCCAGGGAGTCTGAAAACCTGCCGTACAGCGCCTGAACAAAGGGCTCTGAATGGATCACTTCCACCTGGTACTTCAAGTGCACCATCTGTGGTTTCCTTCCACTCAAATTTAGTAGCCCAGAGATCTGCAGGAATAATCTTGACAGAGCAGTTGGATCATAATGTCAAAGATCTTTATCTTCCACAGGAGGACAATTGTAGAGAAGATCAAGTATCTTCAACCAGGAATAGTCGTAGAGAAAACATGTTTAAACTAGATTCAGCAGGACATAAGTCATCTCTTAATAATCCCTGGTGGGAGCAAAACACGCCAGTGGATGATAGAAATGACGAGGTCATCTCAACTGTCAATGCTGGTTTTGGTATGGATGTTGACTCTTCTGGAAATAATTTGCAAATTGATCCTGTGCTCAATGGAGTTGCTGAAATTTTATGGGAGGATCTTCAGATTGGTGAACGTATAGGTATAGGTAGGCATTTTAGCTGTATATTTTATTTTCCTTGTTGGAATTTATGAAAATGGAGCATTACCTGTAGGGCGTGTTTGCTCGCACACAAATCTCCTTTGATTAGCTTCCTCCCTGCGATTGAGTACAATATTATGCCTTATTCAGGTGCACCTTTGAGTATAAACCACTTTCTTTACACATTTGTAATGGATCAGGTTTGTTATACATGATGCTACATGTCTCGTGTTGTATGCTAAGGATTTCTGTGGAGATGTTATGATGTTTACTTAATTGCAGTATTCTTAAACTGACTGTTCTAATTGTTCTTGTTCCTTCTGTAGGTTCATACGGTGAGGTATACCGAGCAGAATGGAATGGCACGGTATGTGAATACTGCACATGCTAATAAGAAATTTACTTGGGGGGCTCTTTTCTTTTTCTTGTTGTGGTGCATGTATGTGTTATTTTTGGTTGGAGTTAATAGCATTTTAAGATTTGCTGTTTCTGATTTTGAAGTCTGTTTCTTGTTTACTGTCATTGCACTAGGTAGTGGTACCAGATTCTTCATCTGCAGTAGTTTTAATTTGCTGCTGTGATTTTATGACAGGAAGTTGCAGTGAAGAGGTTTATGAAACAAGATATCTCAGGAGATGCACTTGCACAATTCAAATGCGAGGTAGGTGCTCTTTATAAGATTTTGTTACATGTGTATGCGCTTTGGCATTTAAATCCTTTTGATTGCGCATTGCAGATTGAGATCATGTTAAGGTTGAGACATCCTAATGTTGTCCTTTTCATGGGAGCTGTGACACGCCCCCCTCATATGTCCATATTGACTGAATTCCTTCCAAGGTTTTTTCTCAATAATCCATTCATTTATTGGGCTCAGTTCTGTTTGTTCATATAAACCCTATTTTACTTGCAGGGGTAGTTTATATAAGCTGCTGCACCGACCAGGTATCCAGATAGACGAAAAAAGGAGAATAAAAATGGCCTTCGATGTGGTATTGGTCGATAAGTGATATTTGCATATACAGGGTTCTTGGTATGCACTAACGAGCAAATCCTTTGCAGGCCAAGGGAATGAATTACTTGCATACTAGCCATCCTATCATTGTGCATCGAGATTTGAAGACCCCAAATCTCCTCGTTGATACAAATTGGGTTGTCAAGGTTCAATTTATGTTCAATATAACTCCATATATTTTGACATTGAGTTTTCCCTTCTCTCTTAACATTTGCTATCCACCACAACCTGTCAGGTGTGTGATTTTGGCATGTCTCGTCTGCAGCACAATACTTTCCTATCTTCGAAGTCTGCAGCTGGGACGGTAATGCATGAGAAGATTAAAATGAAAAAGAAAAAAGTTGGCGTTTGCTTCTTTTTGAAGTGCTAAAAACATTTGAATTGATATACTAGTATTTATTTGTAATCTTTCGGGTCGTACAGGCAGAATGGATGGCCCCAGAGGTTCTGAGAAATGAACCATCCAATGAGAAGTGAGTTTAATGGTCTCCCTATAACTTTGAGCAACTGGTTTCTTGTTTTGGATATCACTAATAGGTCAAGTTCTTTGCATTGACAGATCTGATGTATATAGTTTCGGAGTCATACTGTGGGAGCTGGCAACTCTGCGAGTGCCATGGACAGAGATGAATTCAATGCAGGTGGTTGGAGCCGTTGGATTCCAGGGTAGGCACCTTGATATCCCACCCACGGTTGATCCCCTGGTATTCGAGATAATCAGTGACTGTTGGAATAGGTAAAAGTTCACGACATAGCTATTACTGCCCGTTGTTCATTCATTGGAAATTAACTTTGGAGGCTCCATCCGTGCAGAAATCCACAGGCACGCCCTTCTTTTGCACAGATTATAACCGGCCTCAAGGGTCTGCAGCGCCTCAGTGTGCGTAGAACCGAGAGTTGTAAGTATCAGGAATAATACCATTGTAGCAGTAGCTGAGAGCTCGTCTCTGGACTCGAAGAGCCAGTTTGAGCAGAAATCGATAATTCAAGAATTCGTTTGGACCAAGGCCATTGCTATGCAGGAAAGTTGCTGAATTGGGAAGCGTTGATTCATTCAAAGTGGGAATTGAACGCAGCCGATTCAGAATATATAGAGTAAGTCCTCAACTTCAAAGTTGGCACAAAAGTGTGCAGTTGGGTAAGTTTCTGCTGGGCAAAGCTTGGTCCTTAAATTTGTATGGTTCTAAAAACATGGGAGAGGAATTCGTAAGGATTTTTTCTCTCTTAATGTTCATAAGGAATTCATAAAAACATGGGTTGAAAAACAATTTAGTTTTGATCATCTATTAGAATGTGTTAAATAAAGAGAAGATAGGAAACAGAAAAAAAGGGAGTTGTTGAGATCGTCAAAATAGCAAATGTAAAAAAAGGTCTCTGCAGTTTGTACCTTGATTTGAGTTTAATTTGTACATTTCAATCTGCGGTGAAAAAAATGAAAATTGGTATTCTTTTACTACAAAGTGATAGTATGATATTTTATGTTTGTTATTGGTTTTAAGATGAGTACTATAGGTTTGTTGATAGAATGAATGGTTTGTCAATACATTGAAAAATGAAAATTATAGTAGGAGTAGTATGTTTGTTAATAGCAAATGAACCGTTTGTGAACCGGCAAAACTGATCGGTTAATTCATGATCGATTGAATCAATTTAACCAAAATTATATTTATTTATTATTTTAAAAATATTATTCATAAAAAATGTTTTAAAAAGATTAAGACTCCGTATTTAAATTTCATAATGGCGCATGCTTAAATTGGGTAACAAAAGACTTTATGTTGATATTCCATAATGTTTTACTATCTTTTTTGTTTTATTAGTCACATCATACAATATTTTATTTTCATTTTTCAATATGGGATATAAGCTTTTAGTTCTGTCCCATTAGAAATGAAACGTTTTCCTTTTTGGTCTGTCCCATTAAAAATGAAACGTTTCTAAAAATGGAAACAATACTCTCTCTACTTTTTCTTATCTCTTATTTTACTCTCTCTTCATTCACTCACAAAACAACACTACATAAAATCCCGTGCCGAAAAGCAAATGTTGCATTTTTAATGGGACGGAGGGTATATATCTTCATTAACTTTGCACTAATTTCAGTACAATAGAGTCAAAATTAAAAAGTAGCTCTAATTTTAAAGGAGTACGATAATTGATTTTATTTTACTTGTGATTCAAAACGACGGGGATCATGTTAATAACGTCTAAAATCATTTTACAAAAGACACAAATTTCAAGCTTAATTTTAATAATTCACATGGTATCATATATGTAGAATCCAATAATGCTGAACAATTGGGTAGTATATTGTGGGCTCAATGAATCATGAACATTATAGAAAAGGGGCCCTAACTTTTAATTAAATGCGACACCACAAATGCACATTGACAACTACAATACCCTAGTTACCACTCACAAAGAAAATCAAGAAAAGCAACGAAGAAGAAGCTAGAAACAGGGTTTATTTTCTGTCTTGATATAGTATTTCTTAGCGGATCGCTGACTGCTCTCGGGTCTCCCAGGTCTTGGCTCGGGGTTCGCTGACCCTTGCTTAGCGGACCGTTGGGTGTGATGTCTGTCTAGGCACGTTCTGAAGCGGGCTGCTAGCTCTTGCACATTGACAGCTGGTGAACTCGACGACCACTGACATGAAGTCAGCGGACCATTGGACGCGTCTAGTGGCTCCAAATGTTCCCCTTTTTCATTTCTTTAGAGCATCCACAATGGCGGCGAGCGGACCAGCTAGCCGATTTCAGACGCTGGCTGGTCCGCTCGCCGAACCATTGCAGCAGGCGAGCGCCAAATCGGCGAGAAAAACGGCGAGCGCACGCCGATTCCCGGGCGCTGGCCGATGCGCTCGCCGATCGGCTGACCGCCATTGCAGGCTCCTGATCGGCGAGCGATCGATCAGCCGATTTTTTATTTTTTTATTTAATTTTTGAAACACTATGTATACGCGATTTGCACGTCATTTTCATTCGCACCACTTGTTTTAACGAGTTTTCTCTCTATCTTAATTTATATATAAGAGCAACAATGCGAAATGGAGCACAAAAACGAGTCTACTCCAGCGATGAGCGGGTCTCAAACTCCCACGGTACCCATGGGAAGTGGATGGGGTCCGATGGCCGGGTACTACAACATGTACCCTTAGCAGCAGATGATGCCCGGGATGGCATCCCGGGGTAGTATGCCGGGATGGCAGCGGATGCAGGGCGGGCTGGCGATGCCGGGCAGGCAGGGGGTACCCGGGATGCAGATGATGTCGGGGTGGCAGCCGGGGATGCAGGGGACGCCGGGGGGGGACAACGTTTATCGCCCCAGTTTTGATTTTTTGACTGCTTCTTCGCACACATCGACCCCATCAGAGACCCAGTTCACTGGGTGTGATACTTTCTCCTTAGAGGAGTTGGGGATAGATCTCGGGGATGCGGACACTCCCGTTCAAACGGGGGAGTAGGGCGGGGTCGGGGCGCGCCAAAGAAGAAGAAGGGCAAGGGCAAGAGGGTGGTCGGCGAGTCGTCGCAGCTGGCTGATGACGAGAGTCCGGCACAGAGGAAGTGGACGGATGCGGAGAACGTCGCGCTGTCCAAGGCGTGGGTGAGTGTTTGCGATGATCCCCTCGCCTCGAATAATCAGAGGATCGTCAACTTGTGGGCTAAAATAGCAGCAACCTACAAGGCATTTTGCCCGGAGGGGAGGCCACGCAGCGGGGAGGAGTGCCGGAAAGGGTGGGACCGAATCAGGGCTGCGGTCTCCCGATTTTCAGGCTTGTACACCAACGCCCTCTGCGTGCAGACCAGTGGCCAAACTGACGAGGACTGCAGGAGGATAGCGGAGAAAGTCTTCCCCGTGCCCAGGCTTTATAAGGAGTTCACCTACTGGAACTGCTATGAGGTGCTGATGAACTCCGAGAAGTTTCAGGCAGGTGTCGATGTTGGCTGGCCGAAGAAGCAGTGACTGAACTATACCGGTGATTACAGCGGCGGCAGCAGAGGCGGTTCCCACGACCTCCCCGAGGATGTTCAGGAGTTCTCGTCCCCTCCCGCGTTTACTCGCCGCACTCGCCCGGTTGGTCAAAGGCGGGCGCAACAGGCTCGCCAGGGGTCCCAGGAGGTCCAGTCGGCATCCCCCTGTTGCCAAGTCGACAGCCGAGCTCGCCTTCTTCACGCGTCAACAAACGCGGGCTCAGATGTACAAGATCTTAGCTGACTGGAAGGCGGCAACTGACCCCGAGGAGAAGAGTTTTCTTCACTCAATGCTCGTGAGTATGCGGGTCGATTTGGATGCCGCCGCGGCACAGTTGGGGGGCTCAGACGCGGGCTCAGATGCCGTAGATTTGGGGGTCCCGGATAGCGGCGGCGGCGGCGGCGGCGACGACGGCAAGGAGTGAGGCGGAGGCGGGGGGCTCGTGTGTGGAAGAGGAGTTTTTTTAAATTAATGTAATTTTTTTTAATTAATGTACTTTTTTTAAATTGTAATAATATTATTGAATTTTCCCGTATCTGTGTCGTAAATTTAATTTTGTATTTTGTGTGATTGTTAATTTTTTGTTTTTATAATTTTGTTTATTATGGCTAGCCTATTGCTTGTCCAGTTTGCTTGTCCTAATGATGTGGCATGAGGAGTTTTTAAGTGCTGATGATGTGACAAGAAGAGTTGTGGCTAGCCTTTGGTGGCCTATTTACTATTGTGGATGCTCTTACCTTTTTCAAGTTTTTTTCTATCAATACTCAATAAACACGTCAAAATATCAAATTATGCACAACATAAAATCAGAATTAACCTACTATACATTCAAGATATACCTAGGACTTAGAAATCATTCAAATTAGTTTGCCCATCATCCCATATGTTTACAGATTAATATTTTTAGTAACTTAAACCCCTAGAAATCATTCAAATTAGTTTTCCCATCATCCCATGTTTACAGATTAATATTTTTAATAACATAAACATGGAAATAAAAAATAAGAAACAACATGTAAAATCCGTATGCTTGATTTAGTAGATGAGGATACATTGACTTTTTGACCCAAAACCTATTTTGCTCAAATTATTGACTTATGAGATAATAGCCACTCATCACCATAGCTCTTATTTGTACTTATGTTGTAAGTTAAAACGACCATTGAGGGCATGTTCACTTTCTTTCATATGGATTGTTGAATTTTGAATTATGATGGGATTTGGCATTGATTGGCCTAAAATTAGAAAAGTTGATTTCGTTGTTCAATGAACAAGAAATGAGTGTGGGTGGGTCTTGATTTGTGGTTTAAAATAATGAATTTGACTTTTGATAATTGTGATTTTACTAAATACTCCTCATAGTGACAGCTGCGGGAAGGGAAAATTTTAGGGGTGAAATGGAAAATTTGTCTTCATATCTTGGTGTGTAAATCGATGCAGATTTAAATACCACCAAAAGTTTAAGAATTCAATTATGCATATTTCTATAGTGAACAGTGCTGGCTCACTTTTAATTCTAGGGCTTCCCACAAATGAACCAAGAACCTTGAACACCAAATAAACCCTAGAATTGAACCAAATTCTACCTATAACCAGGAAGGTGAACGAGCCCCAGAATTCGATTAGTTTCACTGTATCACACTCTATAGTCTATGACAGTTCATCGTATACTTTAAGTTTTTTTTACTATCTCCATTGTATCTTTTTGACTTGGCTTTTTTAATTGAGTGAACTACAAAAATAGTCCCTGGACTATGCGTTTATCTCGTCCTTAGTCCCTGGACTTTCAAAATATCCTCAGACAACCCTGGACTAAGTGTTTATCTCAAAAAGTATCATTTTTCACTGTTTTGGGTGGAAAATACCCTTTTGGGGGGTTTTGGATGGTTTGGGCAATTTGGTCTTTTTATACTTTTAACATTTTAAATCTGATATTATTTCAGTGATGTACTAAATCTGATATTATTTCCAAATTATCATTCTTCTTCCCTTTTACTATCCTTCACTTTGTTTCTTTATTTCAATATTATATTTAATTTTATAAAATTAAAGTTTAAATTTCAATTTTTAAATATTGAATTTTTATTAATTATTAAAATCACTATTAAATAATAAATTAATAGTTTTAATCAATATTTAATAGTGTCTAATATTTAATCAATAAGGTACGACGACGCCTTAGTTTTAATCAATATTTAATAGTTTTAATCATGAATAGATCATATAACACGATTTATTCTGAGATAAATATGCATCTAATGTAAGACTAATATAATTTCGTTTATTAATTTGAAAACAATCAAAACTAACTAGAAAATTTCAAAAAAAAATCTCCTATATCAAATTTTTAGTAGTATCAAATTTTTAGTCAACTTCATAATATTTAATCACAAGCAATTATAACAACCGAACGAAGGCTAAATAGAATAGCTCTTATTTTTCCATCTTGATTAATCTGTACTTCTTCAATTCAGCTGAATATTATATTAAATAACAAAAATTCATAGTTTTAATCAATATTTATAGTGTCCATGAATTAATAGTTTTAATTAAAAAAATTTATTGATATTTAAAAATTAAATTTTAAAATTTAATTTTATAAAATTAAATCTAATATTGAATTAAAGAAACAAAGTATTAGTGAAGGATGGCAAAAGGGAAGAAGAATGATAATTTTGAAATAATATCAGATTTAGTACGTCACTGAAATAATATCAGATTTAGTACGTCACTAAAATAATATCAGATTTAAAATGTTAAAAGTGTAAAAAGATCAAATTGCACAAACCCCCAAAATGGTATTTTCGACCCAAAACAGTGAAAAAATATCATTTTCGAGATAAACGCTTAGTCCAGGGTTGTCTGGGGATATTTTGAAAGTTCAGGGACTAAGAATGAGATAAACATATAGTCCATGAATTGTTTTTGTAGTTCACTTTTTTAATTTGATATGAACGTTTTGTATCGTATAACAAATGTCTCTAGTGTGTATGATGAATTGATGATAAATGGTTGATGCTTTGACAAAAAAGATGGAAAATTTTTCGAAAGTAACATTTGTAACACGTGGTAATTGTGATTTAAATAATTTGCCAAAGGAAAAGTTTTAATTTTATAAGCAATTTATTTGAAAAAATTACTTTTTTGGACTGCATCCCAAATAATTGTGACAGAGCCCAAAACATATGTAACATGTAATGTAACGCATTTATAATAGATATTTTGGGCAATTGTGACAAAGCCCAAAACCTATGTAACCAAGGACGGAGGTAGTGTATATAATCAGATGGGGCAAATGCCCCACCTCCATTTTCCATAGTACTACCTTGCAAATAAATTGCCCAAGGTTTACTGAACCGGCGGTTAAAACCAAAATCGTAATTGACGGTTACGGTTCCGAACCGAAACAGTGAGAATTTACTCTAACCGAAATCGTCGATTTTTGAACCGTGGTTCGGTTCAGGTTCAAAAATTTTCGAACTGAAACAGTGTTAGAACCGTTGGTTCCAGGCGGTTCCAAACCGGTACCGCGAAAAACCGACTGTTTGGAACCGTGAAAAACCGTAAAAAACCGCCAGTTCGGAAACCACCGGTTCAGGAACAGGGGGCACCTCAACTTGCAAATAATTCGTTTTCAGGCACCGTTGCGCTTAACCTCTCTTCGGAAAATGTTGTCGTAAGAAATATTCAGTGCAGACAATGTGAGAGAGGTGTAACAAAGGTAGGGGTGTATACTGGTAATTTGCACTTCTTAACTGAGTCATTGTACACAAGGCTGATAACTAACGTAGCAATTAGGGCAGACGCCCATTCAACTAGCCTAGGTCTTATCGGCGGGCCATCCATTTATTGTACCTCCAAACCAAACTCTTGATGAACCCAACTAAAGAGCACTATCTGCATCTATCTAGCAAATCAAACACGTCCTAAAATAAGAATACAGAGTGGATAGTTTTACTAAATATAAAGCCAAAGTTAAACACTAGTGTCGTATCCATGTAGACTAACAGTTTATTATCTATGTATTGCAATTGAGACATCAAATACTATATGGATAGCAAAGATTTGATAACTAATGAACACAATTAAATAAAAACAAAGAGTAGCATTAAAAAATAAAGGGATATTGGCATCTAATATCACGTAACTTTCAAAAAGTTGGGTTTTTCCCACGAAATTTGAAATTGACAAATAATATCACGAACTTTACCCCGAGTTTGTTATTTCCCACTAATGAAAATTTTTTGGCTATATTAATAGATTGAAGAACAAATTTGGAGGGTGTGCTTCAAGAAAAACTATTCTCAAAGATTGAAAATCTTGAAACTCTAAAGTTGTTGTCGAGAAATTACGAAAAAAATGATATTATTTGCCAGAATTTTTTCATTGGTGGAAATAACAAACTCATGGTAAAGTTCGTGATATTATTTGTCAATTTCAAAGTTCATGGGAAAAACCCAACTTTTTGAAAGTTCCATGTTATTAGGTGCCAATATCCCAAAAATAAATGATTCATTCTATTTAAACTAGCATCACACTCGTGCGATGCACGGTACATTGTATTTTCCTTAAAAATATGTATATAATACTTATTAAATTATTGTGAACAAAAATTTGAAACTGTACGTAAAACACAATAATTAAAAATAATAAATAAAACTACATATATATATATATATATATATATATTAATAGACAAAAAAATCTTCACCTACAACAAATACATTAACATGATAATCTAATGAATAGAGTGAATACTGATGGAAAATTTGAGTTGAAAGAGTGTATTTGTTGTTGCCAAACAATATACGATATTAATAGACCAAAACAAAAAAAAATCCTTAACCACAAGTTAAACCAATTATTTTGAAAAGACAGAAAATTACATAAAATTGAGACATAGTTTCGCTGTAAATCGAATGAAACATTATATGTGAGTGGGTGGATTTAGAGCACTTAAATGCAATAAATTTTTATAGTCCAAATAATGTTTCATGACCATCTTCACTTTTCACTCTCTAATAGTATTAAATCTTTTCACTTCCCCTAGTTATTAGAAGAAATTTTACTTCTATTTAGTGGAGTACTACATCTTAGTTGAAATAATAGTAACGTGTACATGAAGATATATTTAATTTATTTTAAATATACTATATGTAGAACAACTATAATACAATAACCTATCTAATTTAATACTGAAACACCATAAATATAAAATAATTAATTAATAACTTATAGTAATACTCAAAACATCTAAATCTTGATCATAGAGAATTAAATGGTGAATTACACAATTAATAAATAAATATAATTTCATATGATAATAATAAAAGAATAGTTTATAAGTTTAAAAAATTTCCTTGCAAACAATATTAAAAATAGAGGATAGGCAAAAAATTACAGCAAATGACATTATACTACTCACTCCGTCCCATAGTAGACGTCACACTTGAGAGATGGCACGAGATTTTAGGAGATGTTATTTTGTGTATTAAGTGGTGAGAGAAAATATAATTTTATAATTGATGTGAGAGAACTTTTTTCAAAAGAAGAAATGTGACATCTTTTGTGTGACAAACTAAAAAGGAAAGTGTGACATCTATTATGGGACGGGGGAGTACCATTTATTCACACTCTAATACTAATATAAGTACTTTATGAAAATAAGTATTACTATTAATGAAGAAAAAACTCAAATTATGAGCACGCATTTTATTTACAATTTTAATTTTAATTTTAATTTTAATTTTAATGGGACAAATTATTTACAAAAAATATTTAGGTCTTCATACCACCAAAAAATGTTAATTCACGGGTTATAGTTTTATTCACGACGCCTCCCCAATTGCAAAACACGACGCCCAATCGCACCATCATAAGACCATACCACCACCTCTCTTATACACCCTAATTACGAACCTAAACCTAATACTCTCTCATATAACTCCACAAATTACAAATTCTTTTGTTTATTGCTGCAAACCCCACTCGTCAAACGAAGACCAGGTGACCTCCAAAGCTCTTTTCTAACCATATCTTACCAAATACTAATATCTACCCTTTTCAAACCAATATAGTTAATATCTACTCTTTTCAAAGTAATATGTTGTGGTGTCCTATTGTGGTGTAGATTTGTTAGAAAATAACATACGATTCACTAATCTTTTGTTAAGGTATTGTTAGTTGAACTTAGAGCATCTCCAAGGGGAGAAGGTATATAAAAAATGTATATTATATATTTACATTCTTAAAAAAGAGAAATATACTCTTCTAAAAAGTAACGCGTTATAAAGTGAAAATGTATATAGAAAGGTAAATTAATTTTTAAAAATAAAATAATAATACAAAATGTATTAAAAAATATAAAGTGTAATACCTTCTCAAATACCTTTCCCCTTGGAAAATGGTTTTTCATGAAAAGAAGGCAAATATGGTAGTTATAAGATTTTACCTCTCCATTGATGGGAAGGTAAAGATACCTCTTCAAATTGAGAAAAAGTATAATACCTTCTCAAATACCTCTCCCATTGGAGAATGATTTTTCATTAAAAAAAAGATAAATATGGTAGTTATATTAGTTTACCTCTCCATTTACCTTTCCCCTTAGAGATGCTCTTACTATGTGGCTCTTCTCACCTTTTCTTTTCACTTTCTTGTGACAGGCAAGTGTTAGATGCAAAATTAAGGTTACATGATGCTGCAAAAAATGGTGATATATTTAAAACAGTTCCATCTTTATTCTATATTATCCGCAATAAAATAGTACTAAAAATATTTTACCAAAAATAAAGAGAAGAACTAAAATAAGATAAACATAAAAGATAACATAACATAGTTTAGAAAACATGTAAATCATAAAACTGATAGAGAATACAATTCATTACCTACAAATAAAATCATAAAGGCGATGGGGTGATGATATACAACTTGGAAAATTTCTTCATTGAAATTATACTTTTAATTAAAGGAATTCAAATTTATAGAAGATTTTTAACGTTTGGAATTCTATGAATGGCTTTTAGTCATCCTAATGTCCATTTTTTTTCATATCACGTTGCTGATGTAATTGCAAAATTTATAGGCCCTTTTAATCACACATTTGTTGTTTTATGTAACTGCAAAATTTATAGGCCCTTTTAATCACACGTTTTTAACCATCATATAGTTTTTATTATTTTTTAACATTAATATAATTTTTAAAATAAAATGGCATTCTGGTACATTTTGACAAAACTCTCCTTATATGTATAGATTAAAATTTCTACCTAGAATTCTCTATTCAAAAAAGATGTTCGGAATATTCTAGAATCCGACCAGACGACTTCAGAATCTTATCACATTATTTCTTCCTTTTTGAAGCCATGCAATTCACAATTATTTCATCTACATTTCTTACACCTTATTAATTACTCCTATTCCATTATTTTGCTTTTTTCCATCCATATAAAAAAATATTAGCAGAAAATAGAAAAGGCAAGGAGGTATTGTTATTACACGTACAGAGATAAAATTTTGTCAAAGATATGCAATTTAAGTTGCATCATCATTAGTCATTACAGTATACATAATCCCATTTCAAGAGAGAGGACTAAAAGTAGACTAGTGGTGCAATAGTATTCATTCTCCCATCCAATTTCCATAACCATTTAGTGGTTCAATTCAGTTACAAAAAGCTATGTCTCTCCTTTCTCATCACCTCTCTCTCTTGCAATGGTTAAAAAAGCAATCCCCTTTATTTACTCCATGGCAATCCTGCCATGCACAAAGCTGCTTCATCACAGATTCACACAGAGAGAGAGAATCCACATATTTTGTTTTTGGTGATCATTGCTTGAAATCAAGAGAGAGAAAGAGAGCTATGGGCCCTCAAAAGGCTGCAAGGAGAAATGAGTGGAACTGAAACACCAAACAGTAATACTACTATACATACTATACTACTCTACTCTCCTCTCTCTTGATTCATTTAATCCTTTGCAGAGATGCCCATTTTTTCTTGCTTTTGAGAATGCATTTTGTACTTGAATTTCTATGACCCTTTGTGTTTTCACCCTTCAAAATATGATAATCATAATATCTAGCGGTTTAATCACTCTTTTGCAAGAAAAAGCAACTCACTTTTTTCTTAGATATGGGTTTTCTCTGAATCTCTGAAATTTACCAGTTTCTTGAAATTTGGGTTCTTTTTTTCTCTTCTTCATGCAAGCAAAAACAGCTCACTTTTTGGGCATCTTTTTATTCTTTGCTACATTGTGTTTTTGTTGGTGGGGTTTTGTGAAGTCTGAAATTTGAAGTTTGAAGTACTACTCTTTCTCTTTTGTTTTTTTACTGCAAGAGATATTCTGTTCTTTTCTCATGGTTATTTTAGCTTATTCTACTACTTTAATCTTTCTCGTAAAAAGGTAAAAGGGTAAAAAAGCTTGGACTTAAAAGATTTTCAGGTGTTCTTTTTTCTTTTTAAATTCTTCTGCAAATTTACATTATTTGAGGGAGGAACTGATCAGTGTAGAAATCAAACTTCAAAGCTTCCATTTTTATGTCTGCTTCTTACACCCACCTATTAAAAAATCATACTACTATAGTAGTATTTCTCTGAAAACCTTGTAGTAGTATTTTTTTAGCAAACACACTGCCATCTGTTCTTGCAATAATTCCTCTTCGAAGATAACAGGTTTGTCTTACTATTGCCTTTTCTTGTTGTCATGAAATCATATTTGGATTGCTATTTTTTCGTGTGTGTGGTTGAGCTTTTGTTCTAACTTCTACTTAATTGATTTCTTACCTATATGCTTTTTTTTTCATACATAGTTACATGTACATGCTTGTTGAGAGTGGAAAAAGCAGATATTGTGCTTGATTATAATGCCTGTTTTGTACATGCTTCTGCAATGATGCTATTTGACATTTCCAGTTTTGGTTTTAGTTTTTGTCTTGAATTCTAGAAATGCTTCTTCAAAACTAATGTTTGAAATTTCTATAGCATTAGAATATTTAATATTGTAGTTTGATATATCAGCATAGAAATGTTGACACTGGCTTGTGTTTGTTTAATGAAGCTATATTGCTATTCACATTCGGTTTAAAATTTTTGAAATTGCTTCCTCAAAACTAATGTTTGATATATCTAACATTTTTGCATTTCTCTTTCTCTTGCGTGTTATGTTGGAAAGAAGTGGCCTTATCAATATGCAAACAGATGAAACTGTTGGCGGATTCGGGCTGCCTCCGACTTACATAGTCGGAGATGCCATGAACAAGCTTTCTGGCCAGCTAACGAGTCGTGTTGCCACAGCAAGCGATGCTCTCTGTCCCAATAATATCCTATCAGCAAACCGAGCCATGAGTTTCTCCTCGTTCCCCCAAATCAGCCCGTTCCATGGGGCTGATCGGTTTTTAGAGGCCATTCCTCTCCCTAATCTATCCATTGGCACCTTCCCTTATACCTCCATTGACAATCATCAGGAAAAGGTTGCAATTCGGGGATGTCCTCAAAACATGAGATATAGTGCTGTGATGAACGGCCTAGATGCCGTCGGTCCCTCCCTCGATCCAATACCCCATGGCTACGGAGGCCTACCTTTCGCTCCTGAGCTCACTGGGATGGTAGTTGGAAGAACTAGCCTCCCACCACCGGCCCAACCAGCTCGTAGCTGCAACTCAAGGGAATGGCCGGTGATGGAGCAAGTAGGGTTCGGTTCCCACAGCCAAGACTCGTCTCAGTATAGCAACAAGCTATCTCTGAGTCTCGTGACATCAAAGCCTTCCATTCTACAGGGGCACTCAACACCACAGGAGCAGTGCTTGGAGATATGCTGCTCCAATGGTGTGACTAGCTACTCGTTGCCCGAGCATACTTCTTCCAGCAGCAAGAACCAATCATCAGGCTCCAAACCTCTCCAACTTCCACCATTTCTGTCAGGATCAAGGTTTCTCGAGGCCCTGCAAGAAATACTCGCTGCAATAGCTTGCTATGCACTAGAGAACATCGAAGATGTTGGAATAAACGTCTCGTATTCTTCAATAAGCTCCTCCAACGAGATTGAAGTGGATCAAGCGTTTGTGTTTCAAATGCAAGAAACAAGCCTAGAAGCAAAGAGAAAGCATCTCCTATCTCTACTGCAAATGGTATATACATACCTACTTAGCCCCATTATATTGATTCCATTGTGTATAGTCTTTAAAAATGTTTATATTCTCTTGTTTCGTCTTCAGGTTGATGACCAATACAGCCAATGCCTCGATGAAATCCACACGGTCACCTCTGCATTTCATGCTGTGACGGAGCTAGAACCTAATCTGCACGCTCGTTTTGCTCTTCCCACAATCTCGTTCATGTACAAGAGCCTCCGGGAGAGGATCAGCAACCACATTCTTGCAATCGGAGCTCATCTCAAGGAGGGAGTAACGCGAGAAAACAAGTCATTCGAGGCATGCTTCATCCAGAAGCAATGGGCTCTGCAGCAGCTTAGCAAGAGAGATCATCAACTGTGGAGGCCTCAACGAGGCCTCCCGGAAACATCTGTCTCCGTTTTGAGGACATGGATGTTTCAGAACTTCCTCCACCCGTAACACCCGTTTTCTTGCCTATGGTCCTACTTCACTTATATAGGCGAATTCCATCGGAAATCTGACCACAACACCCATGTATGTCTTGATTTTGCAGGTATCCAAAGGACTCGGAGAAGCACTTGCTTGCTTTGAAAAGTGGCCTAACTAGGAATCAGGTATGGAAAAGCTCCTACATATTGAAGTTAAGCCTTTTCAAATCTGGAGTACAGAATCTAAATCTGGATAATTGTTGACTTCATTTGGACGTAAGCTCTCGTGTTCAGAGTTCAAGCTCGACTCGTTTACTATACTATCTCTGCAGGTGTCGAACTGGTTTATAAACGCTCGTGTCCGGCTATGGAAGCCAATGATAGAGGAAATGTGTGCAGAAATGAACAGAAGAAAAGGACGGGAGGAAGACGAAGAAATGGAAGGCAACCACAGAAACCAAATGCGCTTTGAAACTAGGAGATTTACAAGGGATTGATAAAGGTGTATATTTATATATATATGTGTATTTTATATGTATTTCTTGTCACAATGCTCTGAGCATTTCCTGCTTTATAATCATTGCATTATATTGTATGGTGATATATCATTACAACGTATACTGAAACTCCAAAATGGGATCCAGGTGAAAATCAAGA
Source organism: Salvia splendens (assembly GCF_004379255.2). Classification (NCBI taxonomy): domain Eukaryota; kingdom Viridiplantae; phylum Streptophyta; class Magnoliopsida; order Lamiales; family Lamiaceae; genus Salvia; species Salvia splendens. Next base: position 6,712,760 of record NC_056036.1, on the reverse strand, counting down.
AAATTGGATATTTGGAAGTGTTTTGTATAATCCATTCTCTCCAATGTATGGGAATGCAATTCTTGATGAAAGTGATGTTATAATTGAAGGATTGAAAGAATATACATATTCATCATACATTCATGAGACTTTCACACCTTTCTTAAAGTTAAAAGCAATGCTCAATTTTCAATGTGTATCAAATTAAATGACACATAATGAAGTATTCTTACTTGAAATTAATACAGAGTACAGACACGACCAATGAAGGTTCTCACTAGTTGTTGACGTATATCACAAAAGAGTATAAATCCCAAACAACTTTAAAAAGTAAAAAGTGAGTTTTAGCAAGGGAACAGATACCGGTGACACCTGATTACGTCTCTCCCTCGCGATGGAATTTATTTTCGAGAAAGCTACAATTGATTCCATATAACCTTGCACAAGCCCGCATCCACAGATGCAAACTGAAGCTGTGTGCTTATTTGGTCCACCAGTGATAGAAATCTCTACGCCTGTTGATCTTCTTCTGCAGCTGGAGTAGTCCATAGAGGAGGGCCTCGGCAGTGGGTGGACAGCCAGGTACGTAGATGTCAACGGGGACAATCCTATCACAACCTCGGACAACAGAGTACGAGTAGTGGTAGTAACCACCACCGTTTGCACAGCTTCCCATAGAGATTACCCACCGTGGCTCAGGCATCTGGTCATAGACTCTGTATGGACAATTAGCACAAGTGGCCAATAGATTTTAATCTTTACAATTATAAGACACCATCGAGTATATCACACTCAACAAAAATTAAGATATGCAGAAAATAGACCATATATCAAAAGTTCAACATAACTGCACATCTCTAATCACGCAGGACAAGAGAGTGTAATTATAAGAAGATTTAGACTGATTATTTTTGTAATAAGACCGCTGATCCTATTTGGGTCGAAATAGGTCTCAAGACTAGAATGGTTGAGTTTTGAATGTGTAACTGCCTGACCGTGACAAGTCTTAACTCTTAAGACTAACTCAAAGTGAGCGATGCCTTAGACTCAAAAGGGCTTAAGTCACATGACTGAAGCTTGAGCCAGCTCGAGCAGCATCGATCAAGATCACCTGTGGCATAGGCTTGTATTAAAAATTCCACATGTTGGATTTGAACCTATGTGGGCGAAGCCATCATATTTTAGTCATGCAGCTCGTACCCAATCATCACTCCATAACATCCAACATTCCAATTTGATAACCAGTTTTCTGTAAAACTAAAATAACAACTTAACAAAATAATTTGCAATCTATGGGATGGAGTAATGGGTGGTCCTAAATCATGAGTCTTCGGGTTGAGGATGCAAAACCTTTACAGGTGTTGAATCAGCCTTGAAAGTTGAGAAGTCAAATAAGACATAGGATCTTAGGGTTCTAAATAGCCTAATAAGGTCCCCACAGCACTCTTTGAGCACTTAGTTAGAGTGTAACAGAGATATATACTAGAGGCACTGCACAAATCAGATAAAATATCAGACAGCTCCCAACCCATTAACCAAACGAAAAGGGTCAATCCAATATCATGTAAATATACAAAGGGAAAGAAGATGACGAATAGAGTTCCAACTTCAAGCGGAGCGTGAGCTGCCCCCATCCCCCTAAAGATTATATCATCCTTAATATCAAAGCAAAGAAACCTACGTCCTAAGTGACCAAATACTAGCATCAACCAACGGATATAGATAAAATATTAGATTCATCTAACAGTCAAATGTATTCCATTGCTACTAACTGCCACCTTGCAACATATACTATCCCCCATTTCTTGCAAAAGCACTGCTCCATGCCTTTTGCAATCCATTATATTGCTTAAAAACAGAATGCAGTATTTTCAAAATATTTTTCACTTCTCTGAACCACATTAAGAGAACGGCACAACATGTGAGATTTACCCAGAGAGTTTTTGATTAAGTGCTATTCACAACTTAATCCCCCAAAACTAAACAAGTTCCAACTTTCCTGGGTCTATTACAAACATCACCATTTTCTTGGAACAAGCTTTGTGCAAAATAAACAGTGATAATCCACATCTCCTCATAATCAATAGAGCTATGCAATGGGTATCGCTGACTATAGAGGCGATTTAAGGTCATTACTTCAACAAACTCGGAAAGGGGAAATGGTGTAGACGCAGAAAATAGCTAAATCCGTATTAACAATCATGAATCAAACTTAGCAACATCAATAAAAAGAAAAAGTAATAGCATGTCAGCAAAACGCATATACACGAACATATCAAATGTTTCGCCAATTAAATTGGGGGAAACCCCTTCGATCACAGAAACCTTACTTGCGGAGCGCAGGGGCCATTTTATTGGTGAGAGTGCCGGCGACAATCATGCAATCGGACTGCCTAGGGCTCGGCCGGAATATAATCCCAAAGCGATCCAAATCGTAGCGCGCGGCGCCGGTGTGCATCATCTCCACGGCGCAGCAGGCCAGGCCGAACGTCATCGGCCAGATGGAGCCGCGGCGGACATAGTTCATGAGATCATCGACCTTCGAGATCACGAATTCCGCCGCCTTGGACATCCCCGGGGGCGAGGAGCCCGTCGGTGGGAGGGAGGGCGAGTACGGCGTCGGCGTGGAGGAGGAAGCTGCGGCGAGAGCGGGGGTGGTGGTGTGGATCGAAGCTAGGGCTGCGCGGTGGTTAAACGGCGCCGTCCGAGGGAGTAGACGAGCTGCATTTCTTGCTAATTGAGCCATTTTTCCCCTTTCCTTGGTGCACCCGTTCTTCCGATTTGAATATGTATAGAAATAAATTGAGGAAGATGGATTTGAGAAATTTCAGGGATTAAATCTAGGATTAAATTCGTTGATATACGTGAATTTTTAAGAATATGTGTTTTTGTTTTCTTTTTTATATAAAAATAATAGGAGTGCTACATTTATGAATTGATCAAAATAACCATATAAAATTTAAATCTCAATTCTTTAATTCTTCTATACTTATGGCATGCTGGCAAAATAAAACTTTGTAATTACTTGTATAATACAAAACATTCAGAAATGTATAGATACATATCTATATCTAGGTATTACGGGCCATGAAAGAGAATTGGAAATTGCGACGAGAAAGATTAATGAGGATCACATATGCCATTTCTTATGGAGTAGGAAATGGCATACGTGATCTCAAGTGCTTTACAAGTCCTTGTTTTTCTCTATAGCCCACCTTGGCCCGACAGATTCAACATAAAAAAGAGCTGATATGTATCTTTCCAAATTCATCGGATTGCAATCTACCTCTATTAATGAATCCAAAATAGAAATTTTATCTCCTTGATGCCCTTTTCTTCCAACGCTCTTTCAATTCTTTGTCTATTTCAATCAGAATATACTTTTCTTCCAACGCTCTTCAAGCAAATCACTGACATCTGCAAAGATTTCATCCGGTGAGTGTTTATCAACAGTTTCAGAAATATTTCCAGCATGACATTAATTTCTAGAAAGTGGATATATTTTTATTGGACATGGGAGTACTTCTTTTCCGAAATCCCTGAGATGATTTGGCTTATATTAAATATATTTGTTCATCACCTATTTAGTTTCCCCAACTTCGTATCATGCTTCTTAACCAATACTTACTCATCTCTCCGTCACATAAAAATAAAAATTCTGAGAATGATACGAGTTTTAATATGGAACTATAAGTATGAGATAGTAAGAAAAAAATAATTGGAGTATTTTTAGTGAAAATGGAGTCCACCTCATAAAAGAGAAAAACTTGTTAAAAATAGAAGTGAATTAATTTTATAAGACAATCCAAAATAGAAAAAACAAAGTTTATTTTTATAGGATATAGAAAGTATTTATTAAAATCAAAACAATAGTCGAATCAAGTCAGTACATAGTTCAATTGGTCATAATGTGAATCAAATCTAAATACAAAGTATATTTATTAGAGCATCCACAATAGGAATAGCTCAGCAATAGCTCAGCCATAGCATAGCCACAAACTCCTTCTGCCACATCATAAATAGCCCAGCAATAGCCTAGCCACATCATAAATAGCTCAGCCAAATCAATAGCCACATCACTAATAACAATTATATAAAAATGAAATAATTAACAATCACACAATATACGGAATAATTTACGAGACATATACGAGAAACATTAATAATACTATTAAAATTTTAAAAAGTACAATAATTAAAAAAAAGTACAATAATTTAAAAAATTACAATAATTAACAAAAAAGTACAATAATTCACTCCTCTGCTCCGTCGTCGTCTCCTCCGTCGTTGTCGGCACCATCGCCTCCTCCGCCTCCGTCGCCGCCGCCGCCTCTACTCCCGGCGGCTTCCCTCCGTGCCGCCTCCAAATCCTCCTGCATGCTCAGGAGCAATGTTTGAAGCAAACTCTTCTCCACGGGGTCCACCGCCGCCAGCCATTCGGCCATCGTCTTGACCATCTGAGCGCACGTTTGTTGAAGCACGAAGAATTTGAGATCCGCTGTGGATTGGCCAAGGGGGATGCCGACTGGACCTCCTGGGAACCCCCGGCGACCCCCCTCGCCTCCCGTTGAGCCCGCCTGTGCCCAACCGGGCGAGTTCGACGAGCGAACGAACAAGGGGTCGGTACCTTCTGGGCCGTCTCGGGGAGGTCGTGGGAACCACCGCTGCTGCCGTTGAAATCATTGGTATAGTTCAGTCGTTGCTTCTTCGGCCAGCCAACGTCGACACGTACTCGGAACTTCTCGGAGTCGTTCAGCACAAGATAGCAGTTCCAGTAGGTGAAGTCCTTATACACCCCCTTCAGGGGGGAGGCTTTCTCCGCTATCCTCCTGTAGTCTTCCTCCGTTTGGCCACTGCTCATCATGCGGAGGGCGTTGGTGTACAAGCCCGAAAATCGGGAGACCGCAACCCTGATTCGGTCCCACCCCTTCCGGCAATCCTCCCCGGTGCATCGTCTCCCCTCCGGGCAAAACCTCTGGTAGGCTGCTGCTATCTTGCCCCACAAGTTGACGATCCTCTGGTTGTTCGAAACGAGAGGATCGTCGCAAACACTCACCCACGCCTTGGCCAGCGCGACGTTCTCCGCGTCCGTCCACCTCCTCCGTACCGAGCTGTCGTCCTCACCCGGCTGCGAGGACTCGCCGACCCTCTTCCCCTTGTTTTTCTTCTTTGAGGCGCCACGACCCCGCCCTGCGCCCCCCGTTTGAACGGGAGCATCCGGAACACCGAGAAGATCTAACCCCAATTCATCGAAGGAGAAAGTGTCAAATTGGGGCAACGGCTGCGCCTCCGTTGGGGTCGATGTGTGCGACGAACCAGTCGAAAAATCGAAACTGGGGCGATAGACGTCCCCCGGCGTCCCCTGTGTCGCCGGGGATCCCCCCGTCGCCGGTACCCCCGGCGTCCCCTGCGTCGCCTGTATCCCCCCGGGCATCATCTGCATCCCGGGTGCCCACCCCGGCATCATCTGGGCACTGGGTGCCCACCCCGACATCGCCTGAAACCCCCCCGGCGGACTCCCCCCGGCTGGCATCCCGGGCATCATCTGCTGCCACGGGTACATGTTGTAGTGTGGTGGCATCTGACTCCATCCACTTCCCACGGGGACCGGGGGAGTTTGAGCTTGAGACCCGCTACTCCCTGAAGTAGGCTCATTGTTGAGATCCATTTACCGTTGTTGATCTTGTACAGAAATTTAGATAGAGAGAGTACTCGTTAAAACAAGTGGTGCGAATGAAAATGATGTGCAAGGCCCGTATATATAGTGTTTCGGAAAAAAAAAATTTCGCGTTAGGCGGTGCGCTAGGCGATCCGGACGCTGCAATAGCGCCGAGCGGATCGCCCAGCGCACCGCCTAGCGCCACGGAACCGCCGAGCGCTAGGCGGTTTTTAAATCCGAAAACCGCTAGGCGGTTGTAATAGATAGCCTAGAGCACCGCCTAGCGCCGACGCTCGGCTAAGCGGTGCGCTAGGCGCTATTGTGGATGCTCTTACTACGTAGTCAAACACTATATATCCTAAAAAAACAACTCACTATTTTTTCGTCATTTCCAACAAATATAATCCCTTCTTAGGTGGGAAAAATAGGGCAATCATACACTTATGGAGTAATTAAAATGAATTAAAATGTGGAGATGGCACCTCCACCGAGATGACTGACGAAAGCGTTAGGTTGACCGGCGACATTTCATATGTGGGTGATTTGCCCCCCGCCCGCCCGCCCGCCCCCATCTCATACTCCTGGCCATTCATCCATTCTTGCTATGGGCCACAAACATTGCTTTTTATTTCGGAGTAAAATATTTGAAAGAAGTATAGCATCTGAGAAAAAGTATAGAGAAAATGAAAAAATAAATGGAATAATAGAGAAAAGTACTTATAAAACAAATGAAACTGCAGTTAATTGGAATCAACTCGGGCATACGCCTATCGCTTAGCTGCTTCCTACCGCTGCGCCAAAGCATGTTTTTGGAAATTATTTCATTGAAATAGTATATAAATACGAACGATATTTGGGGATACGGTTGTACCCCCTTGTTCTACATTGGCACCGCCAGTGGCCACAAATCCACACTAGATCAAAGCGAAAATGTCGTTGGTTTGGGAAGCTTCCTCAATTGAGAACGTCAGTGGTGAACGACGATATATGAATTGAGCCTGAGCCTGAGCCTAGCATTTAACATTTTTGGAATGTAGTGAGGGGATGATTATGTTGAGGACAATGAGGATTTGAACCGCATGTCAAAAATAATCCCTCTAATGGAATCAAGTAATGCCCTTCATTCTATTTGTCAATTGTGGCTGATTGTTGGTCTAGGGTTTAGGAGGGATGTGATGTTTTGTTAATCAACACTAATATTACAAGTGGACTGTGTTATTAAATATAGTTAAAAATAAATGTATCATAGTAGTCTTGAGTAATGCAATTAAAACTTCAAATACTATCTAGACCACAGTTTCTATAACCATGAAACATGATTTAAAAAAAATAAAGATAACAAAATATAATTTAATAAATAACGAAATTTAAGACGATGATTTCATTGACTCTTTAACAGCTCAATTATAAATTTAACATTCGAATCGAACAGAAATTTGTCAAAAATTTTCAAACAGACTGAAACTATCCGAAAAAATTAACTTAGATTTTAAATTTCAATTTACTCGGACCGGATATTATTCAAGTTGGGCTATTTTGTTTAAGTTTAAGCACTAGAAATAGAAGTGTAGGGAAAGAAGCTTATATAGGATACTTCATGGGCGCCGTATGTAAATAAGCCCAAAGTAATGTCCCTTGCAGAAAATACCTAAAATCAAAATTTCATTTATGCCCTAATCTTCCACTATATATATTCCCAATCCCACACATTCACTGTGAAATTCATCTCACTCAACCTCAGTGGCGGCCGAATCGTCTATTATTTAGCTTTATTGTTTAAGATTTTTAATGGTGAGTTATCAATTCACTGATTATTATCATGCTTTCTGAATCTCTTCGATTCGTCGTTTTGTTTGGCGATGGCTCCATTTCGAGTCAGCAGCAGGTGCCTATTTCCTGTGGCAACCCGTCTGCCGCTTGGAGCCTAAATTAATTCACCCGGTTTGAAGATCCATAAAACCCTAATTTTTCAGTTGTTTTTTGATACAATAAACCGGTTTCATTTTCCAAATCATCGATTCTTTTGTTTTAGTTTTTCCTAATTTGGATTGGAAAAAGGCATTTCAGTCAGACACGGGTTGTTTGTATTGAATTTCAACGACAAACCACCTTTTGCACAGTGCCGAGATTCAGCTACCTATCACGATTGGAGATGAGCTCTTTATTTCACAGCTTTTCTTCAAATTTGCGGTAGCTAAATTTTTTCATATCGATTTCAATTCCTAGTTTTTGATTATTTGCTGTGATGAGATGCTAACATGTAAGAGGTAGCAACTATGTGCTGTTGCCTCGATGCAATCCATTTGTTACGCTTGGCTTCTGAGCCTAATCAAAATTTTCAAAGGAAAACACTGAATGTTTGTTTGAGATGCCAATTTTAAAACGTTCAAGTCGATTTAAAAGTCTTCATACCGCAAGTAATTTTCCTATTCAGTTTTTTGGTGGAACTTATATGTGCGGCAAAGTTGCCTCGAATTGCTGCACCAATTTGATTTTATGATTTTTGAAAAAAGTAGATCTATGTGAATGTGACCAAATTTTATGCCACCAAAAACTGATTTATTTGAGAAAAAAATTAGTTTATTTATATATTTAATTAAATGTATAGACACATGTATAGTACATGGAATGCCCAAAATATTATCCACATATATTAATGATTTGTCTATAATTTTTTTATTTTTTATAAATCATAAAATGTAATTAATATAAACTTTAGACTAAAGTCTCAAAATGGTCCTTTAACATATTGCGTTTTTTTATTTTGATCCAAAACATTATTTTTTGTATTATTCGGTCCCTCGTATTTGAAATTGGATCACGTTTGGTTTATTTTGGATGGGTTCGTTAAATTTTTGATGGTTTTAATTATTGGGTCATAAATCCGTCACTAACTGGGAGAAATTGATTCGTCACAAATCCGTCACTAATATGTCATAAATCCGTTACAAATCCGTCACTAATATGTCATAAATCCGTATCATATATATAATAACCTCTACCCCAATAATTCTGTTTCATGAAAGGTTCGGCCGAGGAATCCTCTATTTCAAATCACAAATCACTAATCTGTCACAAATCCGTATCATATATATAATTGAGGCTGCAATATGACATCTCGATGTGCTTATCCATCCACCCTCTCCTTATCAACGCTGGATCCAACTTCTCCACATAGTTGGCCGTGAAAACAATGATTCTCTATCCTCTGCAAGCAGACCACAACCCATCTATGAAATTCAGCAGCCCAGAAATATAATTTTGTTGCTCTTCGTCTCATTCTCCTCCATTCACATCCTATGCAACACTTGGTTGTTCTCATTCCCTTTCTCCTTCTCTCTTCTCTTCACTCTCTGCCCTGTGAGGTCGACAGAGCAGTCGATGTCCTCGATCACGATCACCGCCCTGCTAGAGGTCGCGATTAGGAGCTTCTTCAGCTCCGTGTGGTCCTTCATTGCCGTGAGCTCGAGGTCGTAGACGTAATAGCCCAAGTGGTTCGCCATGACAGCGATCATGGTGGACTTCCCCGGCCCGGGCGGGGCCGTGGCAGCCCCGCTTCCACGCCTGCCCGATCTTATTATAAAACGCCTCCCCCTTGCTGAACGCCAAGAGGGCCTCCACCACCTCTCTCTTATTCGGTCCCTCACATTTGAAATTAGATCACATTTATGACGGATTAGTGACGGTAGTTTCTTCCAGTTAGTGACGGATTAGTGACGGATTTGTTTGAGAGCCAATTTTAAAACGTTCAATTCGAATTAGGTCTCGAATTGGTGGAACTTATATTTGCGGCACAATTGCCTCGAATTGCTGCACCAATTTGATTTTATGATTTTTGAAAAAAAAGTAAAATCTCTATGCACATGACCAAATTTTGTGCAACAAAAAATTGGTTTATTTGAGAAAAAATTTAGTTTATTTATACATTTAATTGAATGTATAGACACAGTACATGGAATGCCCAAAGTATTGTCCATATATATTAATGATTTGTCTATAATTTTTGTATTTTTTAGAACTAATTAATACAAACTTTAATTTAAATTTAAAAAGCAATATTCAGACAATTCAAATATAAAAATTAAAAATAAAGTGGAAGATTAATAAAGTCTTTTTAACTTTCAACTAACTTCATTTATCATTTTAATTTTTAATTAATATACTCTCTCCGTCCCGCACTACTTGCACTTATTTCCTTTCTGGGCGTCCCAAGTTATTTGCACTCTTTCCATTTTTAGTAACAATTTATACCTACAGCCGTAATTGTTGACTTTGTCTATCACTCATTCCTTAATCTCCGTATCCAAAAGGAAAGGTGCGAGTAGTGCGGGACGGAGGATTATTTAATTACTTGTAGTGATTTGATATATTAAATATATTTTAAAATAATAAATTTAGTTAGTGGACAAGTTAAAGTTAAAAGACTTGATTAGCACAAATATTTAATTGCTTTTAGTCTCATTTTCAATTTTTTTTTAATATTTGAATTGTCTCTTTATTGTTTTTAAAATTTTAAATTAAAATATCCATTAATTATATTTTGTGGTTCTGAAAATGTAAAAAATTTATACATAAATCATTAATATATGATTACAATATTATTCACGTCCTATGTACTCTCTATGTCTCAAGATATTAGACTCATTTTTTTTGCACAAAAATTTATGAGGTGTTGCTTAGTGGTGTAAGTGAAGTTGGGTAATAAAGTAAATTTTTCCATAAATAGAAATAACTCAAGTATGATGGGACATCTCAAAGTGGTATACGAGTCTAATATCTTGGGATATATGAAGTACTATATTTGCGCCCATATATTTTAGTTTAATACATAAATAAACCATTTTTTTTCTAAAGTGAAGTAGTGTTTTGTTGTTCAAAATTTGGTCACATAGATTCATGAAATGATAACGTGTATTCACCATGATCTGTCGGCTACTAAATTTCATTGGAAAAGCTAGGTTGGGCTGAGTTTTAAAATGGCATGATCCGTTTAAATTAACGATTTTAGCAGTTAATTTGGTTATGCATTTAAATCACTACTTTTTCAGATTAACATTGTGGTCGTCTTATTTTGACTTAGGGAGAGTATCTTGTAAGCGAATTATAATTATTGCGACGCTTCTTGCAAACGTAAGAAAACATCATCAAACGTATAACTATGCGACTGTCGGGCCTACTGTGTGACTAAAGATAAATCCCATTGTTTGGCTAAACAAGTTGTAAAAATTGAGTTAATATGAAATTCATACGGTAGGCTCTGAAAATTGATGCAGTATTTAGTGAGTTAGAAATTAATAAAGTACTCCCTCCGTCCCAATTAAAATGACATATTTCTTAGTTGATATGAGATTTTAGGAGTTATTGGTTAAAATATTTAATTGCAGAAAAAATACGTGAGTGTAAGTATTAAAATAGACAGAGAAAAAAAGATTAATATTTTAATAGGAATGAGAAAAAGTAGCTGGATGTATCATGTATTAATTGGATAGAGAAAGTTTTCAAAAAAGCAAACGTGTCATATTAGTTGGGACAAACTGAAAAAGAAAATGTGTCATCTTAAGTGGGACAGATGGAGTATAAAATTTCAAAATAGTTGATATTTTTTTTGTATTGAAAGCGTGGATATATCTGGTTAAAATGAAGTACTTCATTCGTCTGCGAATAGAAGTCATATTTACAATTTAGTCCGTCCGCGAAAAGGAGTCCTAGTAATTACCATAAATGGTAAAAAAGCTCACATTCCACCAACTCATTCTACTTATATATTATTTAAAACTAATATATAAGTGAGATTCATATTCCATTAACTTTCTTCTACTCATTTTTCTTAACATTTATTAAAACTCGTGTCTAAAATGAATGAGAATCTTATTCATAGACGGAGGGAGTAAGTTCAATTGGAGGCTCCTCTAGAACTTGAACTCCCATTTGAAATGTGTAGGCAAATTGTGATAAAAAATTTTGTTGAAAAACATTTTTTATGCACATGTTGAACCATTATTGAATTAAAATCAGATAACGAACCTTATACTATCAAAATCAGATATCAAAAGAGTTGATATTTTGTTAACAGGATAAATTACTTATTTAACTAATGAAGTCCCTCAAAAGAAACACATACTATATAATGTGTATTCACCTAATAATATTCCTACATAATATTCAGCTCAAAATTCTCTCACCGATTTGGATAGTTTATAATAACAGCAATAACTTTTTTACACAATATTCATATCTAATTTTGAATTCTATAATTATTAAAATATTAATAGTATTTCATTTAGATCAACAATAGTAGTAGTATAATGGGCTAGTATTTTTTTTATATTATATTGGATGGAAAATCTATCAATATAGTAGTATGTTATTTAATGATGGAGTCATGTATATGGGCTAGTAATTTTTATATAGTACTAGTATATTGGATGGAAAATTTTCCTTATATAAATTCTGTCACCGATTTGGATAATTTATTATATCGGACACAATTAAACTATGGATAGGATTAACCATTGTAGCGTAAAGCGTAATCAATGAGTTTAGACGCAATAAATTAACCGCGCTATAACAATTAACATATACTCATACCAAATTCGAAAATCAATTTATCCAAAATTTGTTGACGGGATCGAATAGATGATGATCCGATCCCGCTACTCCGCTCTCGCATTCTTCATCCTAACCTTCTCGATCATCGCCGTGTGTGATAAGCTTTCCGACGGCGGCGATTTTATCAGGCTTCCTTCCGAGGCTCGCCGCTTCTTCGACGGCGATGACGTCGGCACTAGATGGGCTATCCTGTTAGCTGGCTCCAATGGCTACTGGAATTATCGCCACCAGGTTTATCTCTCTCTAAACTAGGAGTACTTCTGAAGCATTGAGATAAGCTTTTCTGCATCTTTTCTTTGACTAGTTGAAGCAATTTGTTAATAATGTTGATTTTTCAGCTCCCTTGGATTTTTTTGCTTCCGATAATTTGCTATTCTACAGTGTGTAGGATGATGTAGCTGTTGATTATAGTATTTGTGTATGTTTAAATTAAATAATGCAATTGACATTGTGTTCCGAATCCAAACTTCTATGTATGCTATCTGCTCTAGTATTTGTTTTCTTTGGTGTTCTCCTAGAATATTTGGTTTTTTTTATGGCTGCTTATTTGGAGTAATACACATAAACTAGCTGCACTGTTTTTGGCTTATTCTAGTATTAGATGCCATTTATTAGACTTTTTCCTGACTTTTAAAACTTCGGTCTATTTTCCATTAAATATGAGATCTGAGGGTTTTATACTAGTGAAGATTGACAAGTTCAAGAAGTAACCATTGCCAACTCAAACTCTAATTTCTGATCTATGATGCTTTCACAGTTATCTTGGTGTTGAAGTTCTTCACACCACTACAAATATTGTTAAATTAGTGATTTTTAATAAAATTTACTATGATTTCATTTTGTATTTGGTAAAAGAACTAGCAACCAATACTAAAGTTTCAGTGGGCTTAGGACCAAATTGAATGTGGGTTAGCCGATTTGGAAGTTACCATTATGCTTTACAGAAAAAATTGGAAGTCCTTTGATTTTCTATCCTATCTTATACACTAATAAAGGTCTTATCATTGAAAATATAGGCTGATGTATGCCATGCGTATCAAGTCCTAAAACGGGGTGGTCTCAAAGATGAAAACATTGTTGTTTTCATGTATGATGATATTGCTAACAATGAAGAAAATCCAAGGCGTGGAATTATCGTCAATAGTCCTCATGGTGAGGATGTCTACAATGGAGTTCCAAAGGTTCGGTTGAAACTCCCTTAGTCGACTAAATGGAGGTTACTTGCATTTTGCTTGCTTAGATTTTATGAAACAGGATTATGTTGGAGAACATGTTACTGTCGACAACTTTTTTGCCGTCCTTCTTGGGAACAAAACTGCAGTTAAAGGAGGTAGCGGAAAAGTCGTGGAAAGTGGTCCCAATGATCATATATTCATATACTACTCCGATCATGGTGGTCCTGGGGTGCTTGGTTAGTATAATTCTTGCTATATCACCGTATTCATTTTTTAGTTATTTTGAATTCACTATTATGTCAATTCTTTATGAACATGACAAGTTGGTTGGTATTCATGAAGGGTATATATTTTGTGCTTGATATTTTATGCATTTTTATTGGTTCTATTCTATTCATTATTCTATTATGTGTTTCCAGGGATGCCTACTAGTCCGTACCTTTATGCAAATGATCTGATCAATGTTTTAAAGAAGAAGCATGCTTCCGGAACATATAACAACTTGGTACATCAAAATTGTTTCATATGACTTAGAAAATCAGTCAAGTAATATCGACCCTTATGATCTTTGTACTATTAGGTATTTTACCTTGAAGCATGCGAGTCTGGAAGTATATTCGAAGGTCTTCTTCCTGAAGGCTTGAATATATATGCAACCACGGCAGCTAATGCAGAAGAAAGTAGCTGGGGAACGTACTGTCCAGGAGACTCTCCTAGTTCTACACCTGATGAATACGGGACTTGCTTAGCTGATTTGTATAGTGTTGCATGGATGGAGGACAGGTGTGCGATTACTCTAAGTTCGTTTAGTTATTTATGACTTGAACTCGAGTTACAAAAGTTGAATTAAATTTGGTGATCTCTTACTTTTCAAAATATCATGGTTGTTAACTCATCTCTTACTCCCAACAGAATAGCAAAGTTAAAATGTTGGCCAAGTGATTAAGAGTTTTGGTGCCTCACATCTTTTGTTAATTATTGTTTGTTTTATTTCATCATGAACAGTGACGCGCATAATCTACGCACCGAGACTTTGAGACAACAATATCAGCTGGTAAGATCGTGTTTGGGTCATGTGTCTTCAGAGAGCAACATATTTTAGTGTGACCCATAAGTGTCGGAACTCAAGGACAATGTGTCTTACTTACTTTGTCCTCTTGCCGGTGTTGCATTATTATGCATTCAGATGATGTTCTTACCAATCTCGCTTTAAGTGTGTTGTTTATACTCACATTGTTTTGCCATTTTTACTAATGCAGGTGAAAAAGAGAACTGCTGCTGGAAATTCTTATTATGGCTCCCATGTCATGCAATATGGTGATCTGAAACAAAGTTTGGATACTCTTTACATGTACATGGGTACAAATCCTGCAAATGATAACTTTACGTTGTTGAGTGATAACTTTCTGTGGCCTTCTTCCAAAGCTGTTAACCAGCGGGATGCAGATCTTCTACATTTTTGGTATAAGGTATGTTCAATCAAACTCTTGTTTCCAAGTAACAAGATCAGTGGTTTAACTCTCATATGGAGGAGCACTATTTAGGTTTTGATGGTTGTGTAATAGAGTTGATTTTTGATCATGTAGTGGATAAACATACATTAGTATGCATGTTTTGTACACTTGTAACAGAGTGATGGTTAAACTTATTGTTAATCAATGGCTTCTCGATCTCTTCTAACAGTTCAGTAAGGCTCCTGAAGGCTCGACGAGGAAATTTGAATCCCAACAACAACTTACGGAAGCTATGACACATCGAACACACGTAGACAACAATATTAAACTTATAGGAAAACTTCTTTTTGGGATCGAGAGGGGCCCCAAAGTGCTCAACAACGTCAGACCTGCCGGAGAACCTCTTGTTGATGACTGGAATTGCCTTAAATCGCTGGTAAGATATCATAATTTTGTGCCCAATTTCGTACAAATATTTCTTTGTGTTACCTATCTTCAATTACTATGTTTACATTATCAAGTTGAGAAAAATCTTCTATAGTTTTTTCTTTCTTTGCATTAAGTGGTCATGAAAATTCTGCTAGGTTTTAATTATGCAAGAAAGCCATAATATTCACCTTTGTGCTGAGATATCCAACTTCAAATTTGTGCATTTACTATGACTTTCCAAGCTTGTCGTCTTACTAAGAATAACACATAACGCTGATATGCTATACAGGTTCGAAAATTTGAGACTTATTGTGGATCTCTATCCCAATACGGGATGAAACATATGCGTTCCATCGCCAATATCTGCAATGCTGGGGTGAATGTACAGCAAATGGCCGAAGCATCCTCCCAAGCCTGCACCAGTTTCCCTTCTAACCCTTGGAGCTCGCTGCACAGGGGCTTCAGCGCTTGATGGTCGACGGACAAACCTACGTCGTAGGTTAATATTTCTCTATATATGGATCTATTTCTTGGCCTTCAATGCAAAATTGTTACTATTATGATTCTCTCCTCTAAGGAAAGATTTCCTCCATGTACATAGACACATTCCTTAATACTTGAACTGGCTGTTGTCTCTGTAAATAATGCCCTTTTTATTGAGTAAATTAGTATATGGTAGTACTATACTATTATTATGAAGTTATATTGAGTAATAAGAAATTTTATAAAAGAGCATGTCTTTCATTATATTCGATTAGTTAAAAAGTATACTCCACATAAGACTAAATATAAGCAGAAAGTAAATGAATACTAATGAGTAGTATTTGTTTGTGGCAAATTTATTTATAATATTACTTCTGTAAGAGCGGGCATTTTATTTGTTTTATCTAATAAAGATCGGATGATATTTCTTTGTTATAACAAATGAGTATTTATGTTGTCAGTTGATGCATCCGTAGGGTATATGATTCATGTTCGACTAAATTAACAATGATTTCAATCTGAAGATGTTATTTCGAAATTAAATGTAAACATGGACAATTATTGGTTGAATCCGACTAGTCTAAAACTCATTTGGATTAACTCTGTAAAAATCAAAAGATCATAGGTAATGCACTTATATAGATGATTCTAGATACGGTAATTAATTTTGTCATTCGAAATCTAAAAAGGAGTACATCAATATTGA
Organism: Salvia splendens; assembly: GCF_004379255.2. NCBI lineage: Eukaryota > Viridiplantae > Streptophyta > Magnoliopsida > Lamiales > Lamiaceae > Salvia > Salvia splendens. Next base: position 6,696,266 of record NC_056036.1, on the reverse strand, counting down.
TCCATAATTTAGACGCGATAAGGAGATGATTCACAATTAAAGAAAATCGCTACTAAATTTAGCAACTTATGAACTGTTTCCACCAGATTTATAAGGCAAAAACACACGACGTAGGCAAACTTAACCATGGTAAACACAAGCTGAGCATCGTTAGGTGAGTAATAAGCTATTGGCATGCTACATGCTCAGCCGCTTGCTCAACACTATCGCACGATCTTGTGCTGCTTCAGCATGCGCTGCTTGCACGCCTATGTGTGCATGGCATCGCCGTTTATCCAATCTTGTCTCAAAATGACACATTTTTAATTTACTTATTTTGTTAATACGACATATTGATTTTCATAGTACTAAATAAAATTTAAAAATCCAAACCATAAACCCAATCGCCATTTTGGACTTTTTTTTAAACTATCATCATTTTCCACTTTATTTTCGTCGATCCAACTCTACGACAAATTGGAGATTCATAACCATCATACATACATTGTGCACTCAATAGAAGAAACACGGACGAGCTTTCATATTTACTACTACCACTATTATTTTTTTAATGGACATTATATTACACTAACTTTATTTCATTTATATTTTATTATAAAACTATACAAGTACAAGCATAGTATCTTTCACTACCAATTTTCATCCGCTTTTCATTGTATTTTTTAAAATTCGAATCAAATCAATCAGAGTGGACAACGAAGGGAGTAATTTTTAGGGCTGATAATTTTTGACCCAACACGATAATCCGACACGAATCCACACAAAAATAATGAGTTTGTGTCCAGCCTTATTGGATTCGTGTCCTTATTGGGTTGATCCGTTAAGAACCCGAAACTTTCAGGTTGGGTTCGGGTTGAATGCGGGTTGGATGCAGATAACCCATTAAGAAATAATAATATTATTTTTTTAAAAATAATACTTTACTTTAGTGATTTAATTTCTTGTAGATCAGATTTAAATTGTGGAAAATGAATTTTTATCATGTAAATCAAGTTTAAAAATTAGGTTTATTTGTGTAATATTATGTTTAATACTGTAATATTAGGTTTTAATTGTGTAATATTGGATTCAGGTCGTTATCGTGTCGTATCAACCCATATTATATCTTGTCGTTAACGGGTTCGAGTCGTGTTCAGGTTTAAGGATAGCAGGTCGGGTCCGTGTTCGGATTTACAACTTTCTTAATAGGTCGGGTTCAGGTTATGCCTTATTGGGTCGAGTCGTTATCAGGTTGACCCGATAACGACCCAATCCACCCGATTTGCCACCCCTAGTAATTTTGCTACGACTTAATGGACCGGTCGACATGAGAAAAGCTAAGCCCAATTGAATAACAAAAATACGACGAAACTGACGGAATATTAGATTCCGTCACACCAATTCACGCCGTTAGTCGAATTCTGGTTTCTTGTGTAGAACATAGAAACGACGGATCGCACGGCCAAAATTAGAAGCCTTATATTACCCACCGTCGATTATTTTTCAACGGCTGCAGATTGAATTTTAGAAACTGGGAGGTATAAAAATGGTGGTTTGAGAAAAAAAGAGAGTAATTTCGTATTTCCTTTCATCGTTTCACAAGGCGGAGACGAAGAAGCTCGAAGTGCCTTTCTCTCTCTGTAAATTAATTTTCGTGGTGAGCATCTGGTGAGTGGAATGTAGCGGATTGGATAATACGAAACGATCTAACCTCTCGTTTCGTAGTAATAAAATTCTCACTTTTCTGAGTTCAAGTTTGAATCGTGATTGTTGAATTGCAGGTGCATTTTTGTAGCTGTTGAAGGAGAAAGCGTCGGAGCTCGATTTTGTTCAGAGAATCGTGGAATTGTTTTTGTACTCTGATTGGATTTCTGATACGAATTTTTTGACTCCAGAGGTTTCGATTAATTGTATTCTTCTGTGTTGTTTTTTCTTCCGTTTCCGGAAATTAATCTGGATTTTTTGTTCGACAGGTAGTGCTGGAGATATAGGATTATTATCCTGGTTCAGAAGATCTGAATTGGAAGCTGTGATTTATTGTTCTTTCATCGTCAATCGGGACGTGCGTGGCGGAATTACTGTGTTTAGACATATATTTTCAGCAAATATGATTCTCTGTTCACCGCTTCTGAGACGATGATATGAATGCTTTGCTTCGAAATCCAGATTTCGTTAGGTAATTTGATTCTTCGTTATAAGATGACGAGCGTTGAATTTTCTTCCTAACTGATGAACTTTTTGCTCTCGCAATTGCAGATTTGGATGGTTCTGTTCTGTTAGCTGATTTATCTAATTTCTGGAAGCAGAAGGAAAATCTGGATTGTATGAGGAAGAACAGAGTACAGTGAACAGAATTGAAGTTCGCCGGTAACGCAAATATTGTTTTTCAAAAAATTGTTTTCTCATGATTTCAGTTTCGATCTTTACCAGAGTTCCCTAAATGTTTCTGGTCAGTGAATTAGCTCAGAATGCAAATCCAGAGCCTTCTTCAAGTTGCTACATTCAAACATTTTTTTCTATATCCTAAAGAAAATCTCATCGCGAATAATGATGAAATCAAGCTCTCAATTATGTCAAAGTTTTGTTGGTTTCTCGATCTGTGTCCAACTCTCTTTCTTTTCCCCCAGAATTGTAAGCAGAATTTAGATCATGAGCCATTCTTTCTCCGTTGTTATTCTTAATTCTGGAATCTCTTTCCTGCAATTGGCTAAATATATTAATTCCGAAGTTCGTAGTGGTTTCCGCTCCTCCGTTTCCATTTTCCACTCAAAAAAATTCAATAAGAGCTCAGTTTAACAGCCGTTAACATAACGGCGGTTGTTTCTGTGAAGGTGCACGAAGCAGCGAGATGGAGAGGAAGAATTCCCACGCGACCAATAGAGATGAATTGCAGTACAGATCATTGTCCAGGTCAGCTGCTACGACGTCGTCGGACTTCGTTTTACAGTGGGGGAACCGGAAAAGGTTACGCTGTATGAAGGTCCACGTTAAGGGCGCTACTACTAACGACCCGGCCGGTTCGGATCCGTCAAAGCGGGTGAACCGGCGGGTAGTTAGGTCGGATCTTCTCAATAATAACAATAACAGCACTACAAAGAATCCGATCCCAAATCCACCCACCTTTACCAATGGCAATCTGAACCTCCGCCACCGCCCCACCTCTCCGCCTCATCGAATTCTCAGGTAATTAATTTTCTTCAATTATTTTTAATGCTTGATTTTTTAAAGAATATTTGCCTGTGTTGTTCTTCAATCGCGATTTGGGTGTCACGTTGCTTCTTTGCTTTGTTAGTTCTCAGGCTCCATTGAAGTAGTAGAATTGGGGATGTTCAAGATGAGATTTTCCTGTTGATTTTCATTTAATCTAGTTATAACATAAAATTAATGATTGTTCTCACGATTCACGATTTAATGTTAAAACACAAAATTGCCCCTCTTTCTTTTGTTCTTCTATTTGTATTTGTTGGTGGTGGCATCACCATAGAGTAGAATTTTATCATGTACTACTCCCTCCATCCGCGAATAGGAGTCATGTTTTGTCATTTTAGTCCGTCCACGAATAGAATTCCCGGTTCACTTTTATCATAAATTGTAATAGGGTTCCACATTCCCCATTAACTCATTCCACTCACATTTCGTTTGAAATTAATATATACAAGTGAAACCCCTATTTCACTAACTTTTTTCCACCCACTTTTTTTAACATTTCTTAAACTTAAAACTCGTGCCGCCACTAAAAATGAGACTCCTAATGGCGGACGGAAGGAGTACATGATAACATAAATTAATTTAATTCTGGTGCTAGTAATTCCACAATTGCCATCATTGTTGAAGCTTGAAGAAACCTTACCCTTTTTTCCCATTAAATGTGCGATACTGGTTTTAGGGGACTTTGAAATGTGGGCCACCTATTTGTCTTTCTTTTCCAACGAGTTATATGATTTTTATTGTTACTACTACATCCATATTTTGAGATTAGGACACGTAATCTTGCTTTGTTTGATTAGCGTTATTGCGTTAATGAATCATATGAGTAAATTCCAATCAATTGGCCCAAATTCCCCCCCCCCCCCCCCCAACAAAAACCACCTTACTCTCACTTTCTTAGCTTATTTTCCCCCTTTTTAGTTCAAATCTCTCATCTATAGCGCTCGCTCTCTACAAGAGTCTTCACATCATATCTTGACCCTTCTTCCTCTAAAATATAAAAGGGGACTCTAAACCATAACCACACATATCTCTCTCATTTTTCTCAACAACTCCCCCCTTTTTCTACGCCTGAGGGTATTCACGTAATTTCCCTCCCCCACCATGAGAACTCTTTTTTTCTTTTACTAGTCTAACTTTTTTGCTTTGAGCTGTCAAATTTTCTTGATGTATATGTGATGATACTGTTTTTTTATTTTTATAAAATTTTGAAAAATGGTATTTGATGCATATGTGTTTTCCTTTGCTAGAAATTCAGAGAGAGAAATTGGTATGCGAGGGAATAGCAATGGTGTGAAGGGGTTGGCCTCTCCGGATAGAGGTGAAAGAAAAGGTGCATCTACTAGCAATAATGGTCATAACCACCGCCACCACCATAATAACAAGGCCAATAATAGCAATCACAATCATGAAAACAACCACCATAGCGGCGGCGGCGGTGGTGGTTCTGGGTCATCGGAGAACGCCCATGATATAAAAAAGGGTGACGGGGATGCTGCGGTGTGGCCCAAGTTTGTGATCGGCTTGACCAACAAGGAGAAGGAGGAGGATTTCATGGCGCTTAAAGGATCCAAGCTTCCTCAACGGCCTAAGAAGCGAGCTAAATTGATTCAGCGCACACTCAATGTGAGTTTTCTCTTTCCACCCTCAGTTATTATATGTCGGAGTGTTCAAATTTCGAATTTGGTCAAATAGGAGCTAATTAATCTAGCGTTTAGAAGGAAATTATGTGGTTGCTTCTTTCTTGATTTGCTTTATGCAGTTGAATGTCATTTTTGATAGAGAGAATGAATATAATCTTTGCCTGGTTTTATTTTTTGTTCCATATACTCCATATGGTTTGAAATTGAATTCGAATAATACTATGAAAGAAATTTTTTATTTTGAAACGATAATGCTAATTGAGTAGGTGAAATCTGAGGTTTTTAATGAGTTAATAATGGATAATGATTATTTACTTCTAAATCTGGAAATAATTTGTCACGACCGCCCTTAAGGGTTAATAAATACGGGCGATCGTAATTAAAAGAATTTAATAAACAGACGAAAAGAATTAGGGTTAAAAAATTAGGTTCAGAAAAACGGGGCGTTACATAATTTGTACGAAAATTGTGCGTTGCCACCAAATTTATGAGTTTCTATTTAAGATTCAACGCTTCTATTTCAATAATGGAGTGGAATGAAAGAAGAAAAAATAAAGTATTGAAAGTTGTAATTATTTGTAAGTTTAATTTGTACTCTAATAGAGAGGTGTTATGGTTAATTATTATACGGACTGATATTATAATGGTGTTACATATGAGACTAATATGAGGTACTGTATCAATTTATAGAGGGTTGGTAATTGCTAGGTAGTGCTAGCCATGTGGATAGAAAAACAGGCTCTTCTCTTATTGTAGTGACAAAACTTCACAGTCGGGCAAAAAAACAAAAAATTGAACATATAGAAAAAGCATCAAAGCTGTTATTTAGGCTTTTACCAATTTTGTCATACTAGCGTTGTTTTTAATTGTCACAACCCTTTAACTAGTGCTTAGCAGTAGTAAGTACTAGTATTACTTATTTTAAAAACAAAGTATACAACTCCCTTCGTCGTCTTACTCTAAGTTGACACATTTTCCTTTTTGGGATGACCCACTCTAAATAATAGTATATTTCTAAATATAGAAACATTACTCTCTTACTTTATTCTGCCTACTTATACACAAAACAATACTACATAAAATTTCATGTCGAATTAGAAATGTTAACTTAAGGTGGGACGGAGGAAATACTTTTTAGTGGTAGGCACATTGTGTATCTGTAATAAAAACTACCACTATCTTTGTTTATTACTCCCTCATTCTCATTCAAGATGTTCATCTTTCCTTTTTAGTTTGTCTCATTCAAGTCCACTTTCTATATTTAGATATAAATCATTCTCTCCTCATTAAAATATTCAACTATATTTTTTTTCTATTTACTCAATCTAACAACTCCTAAAATTCCTGTTGGTCAAGAATGTAGACATCTTGAGTGGGACGAACGGGGTATAATTTTATGTCTTAGTAAAATCCAAAAAATAAATATTTTACATTTCAGATAAAAATGAAATATAGTACTCTGTATTGACATTGTTAATGACAACTGAAAGATAAACTTCTCTAATAATAAGAAAATATTGTACAGTAGTATTTTAAAAGGAACATACTTACCAAATAGACCCCATCCCAATTTTGTTTTTGTCGCGGTGGTGGGGTGCTTTCTTTGTCTTGTTCCATTTGTTTCACGTGAAGAACAGAGTTTACGATATACAGGTCATTGGAACTAAGATTTTGTGGTTTTTATTTTTGGAGCCCATGTTGTTAATTGTATGATATATGGAGTAGCAAATGATTAATAATTACTAGTAAAATTTTACAGCTTGTGAGTCCGGGTACGTGGCTATGCGATTTGACCTTCGAACGATATGAGGTCCGTGAGAAGAAGGTTTCCAAGAAGGTATCCCAGTTTCCATATATACGTATTACTTAGTACTATTACTTATTTTATTTGAATTTATGGTTTATTTTATTTGCAGAGACCAAGAGGGTTAAGAGCTATGGGAAACATGATCGAATCAGACTCCGAGTAGGAGTGTTAGGAAATAGGAACAACGCATGGACAGTGTATGTAGATTAGTTTAAATTAAATTGAAGAAAAAGAACTAGTAAAAAAATCAATGCAAGTTGTGAAATAATTTCTTGTTTACTGATCTTATTCATCTTGATTCTTGGGTAACTATAATATTCGTCCAACTCCAAATTACTGTAACCCTTACTTAAGCAGAACTTGCACTATAAATTATTGGTCTAAATTTATTGTAGTATGATTTAATTTATTTCATTTATAAATCATGTTACACTATGTCAACAAAGAAATAATTAGCTATCAAATTGTATTACACGGGTACGCCATAGTTTATCTACTACATGTTTCGATGATTTTTCTCTTTTTTTTTTTGAGTGCTCTTTTTCTATATCTTTTGTTTTGCTCGAATTTTATTAAGAATGCCAAACGGCCGCATTATGACTGTTTTAGACAAGACAATTTTTAAATTTTAATCTTGTAGAATTGTAAATTATTAATAAATTATTAAAACAGGACAACACACCTGAATAATATTTAAACATTTATCATGATTACCAATTTATGTATATATAGTTTTGTATATTCACAAATGATGTTATTCATGTTTTCCTTTCTTGAAAATTTTAATGTTAGTTATAGTAAAAGAAAACAAAATCACCAAAAAGAGTTAAAAAAAAAGAGGTCGGATTTTAATAAAACTAGGGTGAAATTAAAGATTCTGGACAGAAAAATTGAGTTATCGGATGTTAGGAGTATTTCTGTAGAAGGAATTAGATCTAGCTTTAGTTGAGAATATGGAGTTTGCTTTAACTTTCTTTTTAGGTCACAAAAGTTTGAACCACTCAAAAGTTAGAAAAAAAAGGACCACCCAAGATTCCAAAAAATTAAGCATTGTTATATGCATAGCGCAATGTTGCAATAAAGTTGTCTTCGATTAAAACTTATTTCATTCAATGAATAGCACAATTGGAATATTTCACCTTAAAATTAAAGTTAAATAGTTCAATTGTATTTATAAAAGTAAATCACACTAAAGCGCAATTCAGTCACAAAAAAAGAGTATAAAAAATAAAATACGATAATATAAATACCAAATACGTACAAATAAGTAAATAAATGGAGAAATGTATATCTAACAAATCGCCGAGAAATCAGAAATGGAAGCAGATCTGCACAACACAATCATAGAATCTCGCTCTATAAACAGCACTCACTAAATACGTATGCAGAAACTCCATAAAACCTCAGATCCTGAGCACCATCGACGCCACGGCGAGAGCGCAGCCGACCGCCAACGACGGAGCCGCCACACCGGCGGAGGATGCAGGAGCGGGCGCCGGCGCCTCCTGCGCCACAGCGGCTCCAGCCAGAGCCAGAATTGTTGCCACGACCATCAAAACTCCTCTCTTAGACACCGCCATTGCGCTGCTGAAAAGTGATTGAAGTAATGCGGGTTGAGAGAAAGTTAAACGGCTGAGCTGAGGGAGAGATAGAAAGAGTGAGTGAGGGTTTATATATAGGCGGAGGCGAGACATATTCGGGCAAAGGCTAGGTTGTACGGGCAGCTGCCCGAGTAGTACAGACTGGCAGTGCTTAAGATACAGCTCGTGTGAGTGACGACGCCGTATTTACTTGGTTGGCAATGGTTTGTTTGTCTGATAGACACAGGTTATAGATTACTTAATAAGATGTATATTAGGATAATTGGATTAATAAGCTCAAGAGTGAAAAGTGTTAAAGAGATGCAACTGAAAATGCTAGGTTATTTTTTTTTAAAAAAGTACTCCCTCCGTCCCGCTACAAGTGAGGCGCTCCAAATTGGACGTTGTTTTGCAAAAATAATACTCTCTCCGTCCCACAAAAGATGTCACACTTGTGGGACATCACGAGATTTTAGGAGATTTTATTTTATATGTTAAATGGAGAGAGAAAATATAATTTTTATATTCATGTGAGAGAGAACTTTTTTCCAAAAATGGAAATGTGACATCTGTTGTGGGACAAACAAAAAGGGAAAGTGTGACATCTATTATGAGACGGAGGGAGTAATAAATAGTTAGATTAGAGATAAAGTAAAATAAGTAAGATAATAATGTATATACGACTCTCTCTTACTTTACTTTTTATCCATTTTAACTATTTATTATCATCTTCACAAAACAACGACCAGAAAGAAACGCCTCACTTGTAGTGGGACAGAAAGAGTATTGCTTATATAATTATGAAAAAATTAACTGGTGGTTGAATAACGTACTTTCTAAAAAATTTATACTACTACTTAAATTCTTAATGTCGACTTAATAATAATGGAGTATTTCATTTTTGTCATTTCGGGATATTTACTATTTAGAATTCCATTTTTATTAAATGATTGCATTCTACTAAATCATTATACTTACATTTTATTATATAATAATTTATACTTTTTCATCCCACGAAAAGTGACACATACTCCTTTTAAGACTATCCACTCTACATGACCCATTTCTTAAAATGAAAAACACAAATCTATCAATATTACTTAACTTAAAAATAATAATGCATAAAGTGATCTGTTCCAAATAAGAAATGTTCTCGTTAGAATGAGATAGTGGAGTATAGTATAAAATAACTTTATAAATTAAAACTGTAATAAGTGATAATAGAATTTTAAATTATAGAGGGATGTCAGTGCAGCCCGTAACCTGCGGATAGGCCCGAATAGCCCGCCAAATTTATAGGGTTAGGGCTGAAAGTTTATAGCCCGATAAAATTACAACCTGATTAGCCCGCACCCGATTAACCCGCAACCTGTTAGGGCCAGACCCGAAAACCCAATGGGCTGGCCCGAAAACCCGATAAAATTTCTATTGTTCTATATATACGACTCATAATTCGTCACTTCATTGATTATTTTATAATATATATATAACTACAAAATAACTTTCAATTTATATTAAATATACAAATTATATATTATATTTTTATTAATATAAATAAATAAATAAATTAGAAACTTCAAATTCACTAAAAAAATGTATAAATTTCTAAAACATACTTTAAATTTTCTCGAAATATGTTTATACTTCATTTAGCACAAATCTCAAATATTAATATTTATTCATGCTTATGTTTGAGTTTAAGAATATATCTCAAATTATCAAATTTATCATAATTAAATGTTTTACATTTTATAAATATAACTAAATTTCATTATTATTTATTGGATTTCGCATGTTAATTTTATCGGTAGTAACCCGATTAACTCGTTGGGCTAGCCCGAAGCCTGAGTGTAACATCCCAATTTTTTTGTGACCTTTATTTAATATATGTCGTTTGGAAATTTCATTTATGAAATTTAAATTGTTTCTACGTGATTGAGTTTGATTATGTGGAATAAATCGTCATGGAGGAATTGGAATGAAGTGCTATTTATATTTTAATGTGGGGAAAATCAATTTAAATAAGATCATGCATCTTGTTCTAGCCAAATAAAGTGGCTATTGTCGGCCCCTCCAATTATTGGAAATTTTATTCTTTCTTGGATTTAATTAATTGTTTTGGGATATTCATCCAAATTAAATCCAAATCAAATTATCCCTAAATTGTGCTACATGAAATTCGAACTCTAACCTATTATTTTTGTGAGTTTCGAATATTCTCTATTTTAATTAGGAGGATGAATTAGTTTCTTTGATTTAATTGGCACCTTGTTGATTTCCTTTAGCTATTTTAAATCCAATAAAATCTTGCCACATTTTATTCCCTCACTCCAATTAAATTAAGAGTTGAATTATTTCCTTGTGGCTAATTAAGCCAATTTCCGCCCCCTATTTGTAGAGAAGAATATATTTGCTTCTTATTTTGTGGAATTCCTTTTATTCAATTAAATACCAAATTAATACCTAAGTCAAATTAATTGGGGATGTGAATATTTTCCTTCTATTGTGTCTCCATCCCACACGTTTTTTTGGCTTAATTTCCTTGTGGAAATTTATTTAATTGTTGCATATTTTATGGGAGTCTTTTCCTATAAAGAAATTACCAAATTTAAATCCCATTCTATTTAGTTGAGAATTTAAATAATTTCCTTGTGCACACCATCAAAATTTTCGCCCCTTCCTCATTATTTCCTACTTGGAGATTTAATTTATTTTGTTCCCTTGTTTATGGAATATTCATTGTTTATTTCCTAAATTGTGAATCTATTACTCTCCAAGTAAATACCAAATAAATTCCTTATTGAATTTCTAGCCATAATTTTCAAAAACTTTCCTTCCTTTTAATTGTGGGATTTTATTTATTTGTCTCTATTTTATTCCTCCACAATTAATTAATTTATTTATTTATGGGATTAAACCTAGGACTATTTAATCACCTAAACTAAACCCTAGCCCCCATTCTCCCTCAAATTTTCGTCCACCTCCATCCTCTCCCTCTCTCCACACGCCACTCTCCTCTCCCTCTCTTCATCCTCTCCAAAATTCCTTCCAATCCTTGTTCTTGCATCCATTGGAGTTTGATTTTCAAGAGTTCTCGACGAATCGTATCAATCTTTGCTTCTACCGTTTGGTTTTCGATTCAAGAAGGTATAATTGAATCTTTTCCCTCATCTTCACCATTGAAACCCTTGTTCTTGATTCCTTCATGCATATAGTGAGTGTAGGAATCTTAGATCGCATAATTAATTGGTGGGAATTTGTGTTTGTATGAGAACAATTGTGAATATGCGATTTTGATTGAATATGTGTGAAGTTTGAATGAATCATTGGTGAATGATGTGTGATTATATGAGAACGTGATTGTGAGAACCTTTTTAAGCATGATTGTGTGTTGGAAGCATGAAAAAAATTGTGTTTGGATGAATGGGGAAGAAACCCTAATTTCGAAATTGTGAAGCCTGAAAACTGTGGTGTTCGGACAGTAAATTCCAACGTATGTTTGACCAACCAAACGATCGAATTTTGACACTAAATTTTAACTGAGTAAACTTCAAGGTGTTTTCTGTTTTGTGTGTGAATTTCAGCCCCTTTTAACGAAAGATGAATATTTAATAAATTTTTGAAGTTGACTGCACAATTCTGCCAGAAACTTGTATTCTCGCCCAGAAAGTTTCGTTTTCTATTTGACTGACTAAATGGCCTCCTTTTGATGTGAATTTTTTTTACTAGATGAAATTTGAAGTTTCTTCTGAGTTGTGTGAAAATTTCAGCGTCATTGGACATCGGATGAATTTTTGGTGAATTTTTCAATTGAACTGCACAATGCTGCCAGAATTTTGTGTTCCGACCAGAGAGTTACATTATTGATTTGGTGTAAAATTTTAACTGGATGAACTTAAATGTGTCTACTGTGTTGTGACCAAAATTTAGCTTCATATGAGGTCGGATGGATTTTTGGTGAGTTTTACAAACCAACCGCGCAGTTTTGCCAGATTTGTTGTTATGTGGAAATATCACTTGTTGCCAAATTTGAGTGAATTATATGATGCATGTACGATTTAGGAATGTATCCTATGACGTGATTATGTATGACACGTTGAGAAATATTATGGCATGTTTTCCTTATGTTGATAAATGTTGGGATGGGTAATTTAAGATACTGATAATAGGAACGATAGGACATGCATTATAATGTGACTTGATGGAAGGCCGATTTGTATTGTGGTTTGGCAAGGGTTATTGTTTGTACGTGAGCATAAGGAACGAGGGTTGCCTTAAGTGGATATTGAATTGTTTAAGCAAACGAGGTGAGTTTTCTTTTACAAATCTCTTTACCTTTCAAAAATATGATGTGGTGTTATAAGGGTGGTTTAACTGTTATGTCATGCCATGATGTTTTGTTTATGAGATTGTTGCCAGATGCCTAGTTCGTCTGAGCTTGCTCCGTTAGGCTATATGGCTGAGTTGTGAAACAAATTCGGGTCTGAGTAGGGCCGCAAACCCTATCAGGCTGTGTACACTGGTGGGATCGTGAGCCGTCCTTGCTAGTCGGCCGGTCTCGTGGGCGAATAGTATGGCCACACTTTCGTCGCACATGGAATGATGATTGTGATTGATGGATTGTTGAGAAAGTGGGGAGATTATTTGACTGGCCAGTCTATGAAATATTTTTATGTTCTCGTGATATTTCTTAACTACACATAAAACTCGAGATCACTGGTATGGATGGCATAACTGTATAAAATATTTTCGGCATGAGGGCATTGAGTACAACAAGTACTCAACCTTACATGTGTTTTCCCTATGTGCAGTTTGAGCGGGATGTTGCGGTGGATGTTGAGTCGGCCTAGGAAATTGGGATGCGTTGTGTCTTCATTATTTCGTACTGTTTTGAGTATGTCAATATTCTGTTAGACTTTAATCCGTTGTTTACTTCATTACTCTAAAATGGTTTTTCGTAAACTAAAACAAATGTTTTCTTTTAGAAGTTAATTGGATTTTTTTATGTTTATTTTCCCCGCTGCTTCTTTGGAAAAATCGTTTGCTAAGTCTTTGCTAATTAATAATGAATTTTTGACATTAAGTTTCTTTAAACTAAAAACTTGCTGTTTAATAGTTGATGAACTAAAATATTATTCTTTTAAGCTAATTGAGTCTTTCTTATGAACTGTTATCCTTAAATGTTATTCTTAATGTTTGTCCCTTGGTCACGATCGTCTCGTTTGTAGTACCCCTAGTATGGGCGGTCGTGACACTGAGCTTTTAGGGTTAGGGTTGAACTTTTATAACCCGAAAAAACACAACCCGATTGGCCCGAAACTCGCTGGGCTGGCCCGATTGACATCCCTAGATATAGGGGTGGATTATCATTTTAAGGTAGTTGAGTCGTATTCTTTTTTTTCCCAAGGCAGTTGAGTAATTTCTTTTTTTTTGATACAAACGTTATTCTCTCTCTTACTTTACTCTCTTCATCTCTCTTATTTTGTTTTCTATATTACTTTATTCTCTATACTTTAATCTTTAACAAATCAATTTCTTAAATTATGTGCTCAAAAGAAATGACTCAACTAAGTTACGAAGGAGTATAAGTTACTGTCATCATTTATAATCTATGATAATTATCTTGACAAATACATTTGAACAATGAACTTCTCAGATATTACTCCATTAACCACTTCTTTAGTTATTATTTAATCATTTATAAACTATCGTGGCAGTAATTATCATTATGACAGCTCTTATTTTCGAGTGACTTAAGGATTTTATTCTTGATAAAGAATAATATGAAGTGTCGAACTGTCGGGTTGCTTACCATGAATAGGCTCTGGTGAGCCAATGAGATGCTGTCACGTCGAGAGAACTGCACGAAACACACGAGTCAGCAGGAGTTGGTTTCATTGTGAAAAATAAATATCTTGGTTCTCGAGATCTTCTCATGGTGTGACACTTACCGTTATTTTATTAGGTTTCTTTTTTGTTTTTTCCGGAGATGGTCAGCTGTTTTTCACCTTATTCTGGCATGCTCGTACTTTCAAACAATCACTATAGTGAAACAATTGTCACCACTGTAACAACCAAATCCTTTATCTCGAAATTAAAATAATACTGCCGCTAAAAAGATATGTTAAGTAACATAAGTAATAATAGTGAATTGTCGTGAAAGTTGTTACAAATATTCAAAATTAATTATAAAATTAAGACTCGGACAGCAGAGCAAGTTATTAAACCAACTGCTGTAGTCTTTATAAATATGAGCATTAAAGTATTTGTTACTTTGAAAATTACTAAATCGGTTTAATAGTCTGAGACAAGAAACAGTGCATTACTATAAAATATTATACACTTTGAAAATAATGTCTAAACAAATACTAGTATGATGTTTGAGTATTCAACTTTGGTACTAAATGATGACTAAATAATGACAATGTACACATCAAAATATGTGTATTAGTGCAAGTTGCAATAGAAAAATATAATAAATGTACAGAAAAGTTAGTAAGGAGCGAGCTTATACATATGTATATTGAGCTCCATTTCTGGGTAAAAGATGGAGAAATATAATACTCCATGTGATATGGGAAATTCTTTTGCAAGCCATTTTGATAGCTAAAGTTAAAACTGGTTATTTTGAAAAAAATAAAAAGATTATCGAAGAATATGAGGCGAAAGAGGATCAGCCATACCGAACTGGATTCCATTTTCAACCTCCCAAAAACTGGATGAATGGTTACTTAGTAGGAGTAGTATTTATTTCTTTAATTATTTCATTTTCCTATCTCACTCTATTTTTTAGCTATAATAGTTTCTGACTATTTTTTTTGTTGTTTTTCAATTTTCACTGTTGGTGCAAATCTTGATTCTTTCCATCTGAGCTTAAAGATCCATATGGTAATCTCTCTCTCTTTCTCGATGAGATTCATCTTCGTCATAGTAGTACTAATATATTTCCAGCAAGCTCTGTTAATTATTTTAGTGGGACTTAATTCAAGGATCGGAACTGAAATGAATTATGTGAAAAAAAAAATATCTCTTGTTATTGAGTAGAAAAGAACACATATTGGCATAAATAATATTTTCTCGAGCATCCGTAGTTAAAAGTGAGGTTCGATTATTATTTTATTTATTCAATCTCGTATTTTTGGTGATCAATGAAATATCAATGGCGATGAATAATAATGTGACAGGACCAATGTACTACAATGGAGTGTACCATTTTTTCTGTCAATACAATCCACATGGGGTAACGGTAACCTTTCATGGGCCCTTACGACCTCACTGACTGGACCCACATCGAGCACGCCCTTGTTCCGACCGAGCCCTACGACCTCCGAGGCTGCTGGTTGGGTTCCGTCACGATCCTACCTAGCCACAACACGCCCGTCATTTTCTATACAAGCTTTAGCCACGAAGGCGAGGAGGTGCAAAATATTGCAATGCCGACCGACACGTCCGATCCCTTTCTAAGGGAGTGGCTAAAATCTCGGCATAATCCTTTGATAACACCGCCATCGGACATAGACCCGAGATCCTTTAGGCACCCCACGACCGCCTGGCAAAAGACAGACGGGACGTGGTGTGTCCTAATTGGGAGCCAGCTAGGCAGTGACGGAGCCGGGATTTTGTACAGGAGACGCGACTTCATTAGATGGAGCAGGGGAGATAGCCCCCTGCACATGTCGAATAGGACGGGAATGTGGGAGTGTCCTGATTTTTACCCTGTTAGTACTAGTGGTGGTGATGGACTCGACACGTCGACCAATGGGGAAGCTGTGTTGCACGTCCTGAAGGCGAGCTTCAGTGGCCGCGATGTGGGAACTTATGATCCCGCGACGGATGAATTTAACGTTGTCGGGGTTGATTTCATGGATGATCGAGTCCAATTAAGGTATGATTACGGAAACTTTTACGCGTCTAAATCGTTCTACGACGCGGCCAAGAAACGGTGGGTGCTGTGGTCGTGGATACTCGAGGGTGGTACGGCTTACAAGCATTGCCAAGAAGTGTTTTGCTTCAAAAAGATCATAGACAGTTGATACAATGGCCTATTGAAGAAGTTGAACAACTTCGTTATGGAAAGGTTATGTTAGATAAGGAAGAGATCGAGAGTGGGAAAGTGTTGGAAATTTCAGGTATTCAGCTTCACAGGTAAAAACTAGTAGGAGTAGTATATTCCAATTCTTATTTTTTTCATAATATTTCTATTTCATTCCCATATTTCGTAGTAGTATCATATTACTACATTGTACATGATGAAATATGTGATATCTATTGTTTTATAGGCTGATGTTGAAGTCTCATTTCGCGTTTCAAACCTAGATGGGGTCGAGCTGATCGATGAAGGATTGCTCGACCCCCAACTCGTTTGCATCCAACACAATGCATCCGTGAACGGAGTTTTGGGGCCGTTCGGTCTCCTAGTCCTGGCTTCAGAGGAATTGACCGAACAAACTGCTGTCTTCTTTCGAGTTTTCAAGGGCCGTGAGAAGCACGTCGTGCTCATGTGTAGTGACCAAAGCAGGTCGGTGTAAGATTTTGCGATTTGAATCTCATTCACGTCCAAAAGTTTATAAATATAACATTTTTGTTGATCTTCACTAAAAACGCAAGTCAAAGACACGAGTTATGGGTCATTTCTCGATGTCGATCCCAACGAGGAAATCTCATTGAGAACTTTGGTACATACAATTGTCTCTCAATCTCGTATTTTGTTTCATTTTCAGTCATTGAGTAGTAAATATATAAACAACAGGAGTCATGATTTATCATGCTTGCACAGATTGATCACTCGATACTAGAGAGTTTTAGCGGGAAGGGGAAGAGTTGCTGACTTGCACAGATTGATCACTCGATATTAGAGAGTTTTAGCGGGAAGGGGAAGAGTTGCATCACAGCAAGAGCATATCCAACATTGGCCATCTCCGAAAACTCTCACTTTTATGTGTTCAACAACGGCCCTAAGAGGGTCGGTGTTTCGAGTCTTAGCGCTTGGAGCCCAACGTGTTGGGTCCCCGGTGGTGCACACCCGAACTTCACATTAGTATGATATTGTCCGGTTTGGGCAAAGCCCTCACGGTTTTGCCCTTGGGGTACTCCACAAAAGGCCTCACACTAATGGAGTTGGGGTAGCCCATTTATATGCTTGTAACTCTTGTTCATTCTCCGATGTGGGATATGATTTGCTCTACCACACAACGGTCTACTAGAAATGCCGAAAATGGAATATGATCTAATTTCTTAGTATTTTTGAAGTTAGATTTCACCTCAACTATAAAAAGATAACTAAATCTTGATTTCAATATATTCCGGAGCTTACATCACACGGACATACAAGAAAGACGGTTTGTCTTATGTACAAAACTAGGATTCAACAAACTTATATGAAGATGAAGCATCTTTCTCAACAATCCAAATAAATCCATTTGTTTTTATTTAAGACAAAAATCTGCATTGAACAACCATTAAAGTCAAGTTAGTGTTTGCAAATATAATAGCAACAAAACAAATCAAGTTAAGTCAATGACTCAAACTATTACCACAATAAATCAATCATTACAACCATTATTTAAATAGACTTTATTGCAAGACAAAAGTACTCCATCCAAATAATGGGTCCTCTGCACTTTTTTATTATTTTGAGTTTACTGCTACAATGACTGAGTCCTTTTATTGCATACTCGAGATTCTGTTATATCCAAATATTGGGTCCACTGCACTTTTTTCTCCCCTTTTTCATATTTCTATCTCCTGCTGTTTTTCTTCTTCTTGAATCTGTTACCGTTTTCTAATCATTTTACTAGGGAAAGAAAAAAAGAAAGTTGTTTACGTCTGCCCAAAATTTCTGGGTAGTGTCTAGAGTAGTGATTTTTTTGTGTGCACTTTTTTTGGGAAAGAGGGAAAAAAGGGAAGAATCCTTTTTTTAGGTGAGTATGTGGCTTTTTGAGAAGTGGGTTTTATTTTGTTTGTGGGATTATGTGGCAACTTAGGAAGGGTGGCTAGGTTTTGAGATAGTAGATATTTATTTAGATGGTTCTTGAAAATCAATTCATTTTATTGAAGAAAAAGATTTGATCTTGGCATCTAGGAGATGGGAATTGAAGTGATTTATGCTGGCTTTCTATATGTTCACTGCCATTTGAGATTTTGTTGTTGTGTGTATAGAATCTAGAGAGAGGAAGGGTATGAAGAGAGGGAAAGATGAAGGGAAGAGCACAGGGCCTATGTTTCCAAGGCTACATGTGAGTGATACTGAGAAAGGAGGGCTAAGAGCTCCTCCTAGAAATAAGATGGCTCTTTATGAACAGCTCAGCATTCCTTCTCAGAGAGCCACCCATTCTCTTCCTCTTCTTACTTCGAATTCCGAGCAGGTGAGTTAGCATTTGATATGGTTTATTTATGCTTATTGCACGTTTTTGGGATTCAATCGAGTGTGGAAAGAATGTATAACATCAATTAGTTAATGAAATCGATATGATTTGATGTGCAAGTTGTGATTTATGTGGAAAGAATGTAGATGTTGTGGGTTGCAGTTATGTGATCAGATTGATAGGTTGTGATGTGGTTTCTTTCAATCGAGACTCGTATGAGAAAATGCATGAAATGTTTTGATTATGGGTCAAGGAAGATGCAGTTGTGTGATCAGATTAATTGGTTGCTTTTGTATGAGATTATTTTCAATGCTAGGGAGATGGGATGATCTTGAAATCGAGACTTGTAATAGGAAACGCATGAAATGTTTCGACTATGTGTTAGGACTGTTGCAGCTAAGTGATCAGATTGTTTGGTTGATTGTGTATGTGATATATTTCAATTCTTGGGAGATGAAAGGATCTTGAATTCGAGACTTGTATCAGAAAATATTCAATTATGTGTTAGGACAGATGCAGTTATGTGATCTATTTCAGTTCTAGAGAGATGTAGGATCTTGTAATCGAGACTTGTATGAGGAAAAATATCAGCCCGATTTTTCAGTAAATTGCTTGTTGAGGCGGGAACTAATAGGTGTGCACAACTGTGCGGTTAATTGAACTGTGTCTCTGAGTTACATTGGCTTGTATGGAATGTTCAAGCTTCCATTTTCTGTTGGAAAAGAAGTATTGCTCACTTTGTTGATTAGGCAATTTATTTTCTGAAGTCTCATATAATCTCGGATTTGCAGAGGGTTGCAAATGAAAGGAGTACGTTTTTGTCGTATCAGTTGCCTACCGGACATCCATCGGACAAGCTATACAGCCAATTTTCCAATTTCGTCGCTCCATCAAAGCAACAGAGCCAGAAAAGGAAATTGGATGAAGAAGACTTCAGAGTTCCCATTCTCAACCACTCTGTCCAAAGTCGAGAAAGTGGTCAGAATGGTTACGACCCTCTTTCCAAGGCTTCTGATGCTGAGCGCCTTTCGAAATTCCATAAGTACAGAAAGCAAGTAGGTAAGAGCCAAACGGAATTGAACTCGAAAGAGACTCCCACTGATCGAGTATCAAATTCATCTAGCATTGCAAAGGATAGAGGTCCGAAGATGACAACTGATTCGTATCTGAGCCGTGAACCAAGAGATACTCATGCTAATACTAATAATGAGCCAGTGGTCCATGTTGATTTGGAGCAGGCTCGTAATCAGCACACTAGTGCGTTGGCGGAGAGTTCTGCAGCATTAGATGAAAGAGGTTCTGCAGGATCTTATCCTTCAAGAGATCATGGAAATTCTCGTCATATGGGAAACGAGGCAAGATCTCTAAAGAGATCGTTTAGATCAGTGCCGATGAAGAACTTGGAGAGGGATGACAATGTGTCTGAGATTTCTGTCTTGGAGTCCGTCGTCACAGTGGATATGACACCTGATGATGTGGTCGGGGTGATAGGTCAGAAACATTTTTGGAAAGCCCGGAAAGCCATTCTTAAGTAAGTCTCTTCGCTCAACGTGTTCTATCATACATGTTCTGTTTATAATCACATTTAATCATATATGAAATCGAGTTTGGATGATTATATGAGAGTTATGAATTAGCAAGACTTCATTTTGCTGCTCCAACATAATGCTAAATAGTTTGTTTTAGTTGCAATCATCTTATTATTTTATTTTGTTACTTCGCAGTCAACAAAGAGTTTTTGCTGTTCAAGTATTCGAGTTGCATCGACTCGTAAAGGTACAGTCGTTTTTGGCTTGGCGTTTTACGATCACGAACGCTTATTTGCTTCAGTTCTTGCATTCTTTTTTTCGAACATCTGAGCATAGTCTCTCTATCAGGTCCAGAAATCCATTGCTGAATCGCCACAGCTTTTGGTCGCTGACTCGGATTTAATCGACAAACCTACTCTGAAGGTCTTGCCCGGGGCGAAAATCGCACTGCCTGCTCCTGTTAAGGCAATGCCTAATGTTCCCAAGCAAATAAGTGAACCTGAGAAGTTGTGTCCAGACAAGGAAATCTCGGCAGAAAACACCACTGGAAAAGCCTCGTTTTCGTCCATTCAGAACGATGCGCCCCTGCCGAGCAGCCAGCTGGTGACAGGCAACTCTCCGGCCCCATCTCTCACCAGCAATCCGAATGCGGCGCCATGGTGCTTCAATCAACCTCCAGGGCACCAGTGGCTGATCCCTGTGATGACTCCTTCGGAAGGATTAGTATACAAGCCCTATCCGGGGCCAAGTTTTGTCGGGCCGCCAGGACCAAACCCGGCAATCGACAGCTTCTTAACTCGACCGTATGGGATTGCAGGTCCACATCCGCATCCTCACTACCAGCCGCTGCCATTACCTCCGTCCGGGCCGTCAGGCCCACACGGATACTTCCCAACATTCGGCATGCTGCCGATCATGAACGCAGTCGCAATGTCGAATTCGTCCGTCGAGCAAATGAACCCTCGACCTATCCCGAGTCAAGCTTCAGCTGGCGAGGCCAGCATCTGCGTCCAGCATCACAACGCGTCTTTGACACCACTACGCCACCTGAAACGGGCTTATAGAGACGGGGCGAGCAGCTTGCATGTGCCTAGGGATTCTGACCATGTACGAGCTTTTACAGATGGTACGAGTAGCCCTGCCAAGAGATTGCAAGATAGTAGAGGAAGCAATGATGCGGAACAAACAAACGAGCTACTTTTCCCCACGGCTCCATCTTCCGACACTGGGAGGTGCAGCCTGGCTCGGCCCAATCCCGTTCGCCTGACACAGGTGATCAGGGTTGTGCCTCATAATGCAAGATCAGCGACTGAATCTGCTGCTAGGATATTTCAATCGATACAGGAAGAAAGAAAACAGTATGAATTTTCGTAAGCCTTTCTTTGTTTTTTATTCCAAGCCTTTGTACAAAGTATTGCTCAATTATGTAATTTCAGCATTTAATATTGTTTTCTTTTCGACTTAGTTAATGTTTAATCACTTATAGCCTTTTATTCATGAAATATTTCCTACCAACAATCAACCATACACAAACAGAACAAAAAAAACGTAAACAATCTTCTCTAGCATTCAAACTGCTGCTGAAAATTTTACGAAATAAATACTAAACTCAAGTAGCAGAGAAACTCATTTTTGAAAGCTTGGGAATCTAGTGTTGCTGGTTGCTTAAACTGGAGAAGAAATCGTCGTCCAATGTTAGTGCAGATATTGGTTTTGATCGCTCAGGTGTAGTTACTCCAGATGCGACGCCCATGGCGATTCCCATGTTGAACGAAGGCAGAGGTCCCTTGTCTTTCGACTCTGATCCATCTGTCAATCCACCAACTATGCCAATGTCTGTTAAGTTGACCTTCTTGGCTGTCAGGATAGGATATGAACAGTTACCATCAAAACAAATCAGAACAACTCCATAATCAAAATTTGAGTATGATGTCAATCATCTAAGTCGACAGTTGATTATCTATGGTTTTTTACGACTTTCAACGAGAGGAAGTAGTGTTGTGATATAAGTGAATTTGCACTAGATCCTGTACAAGCAGAAACGTGATTGAAACTGATGGCTGATGAAATCTTAGTTTATATGATGGTCACTAGAGCTCAAGCCTAGTGATCAAGCAATGTACCGGGCCCTAGTTTCTCGGCTCAGAATATGCAATATGGATGTTCACAAATATAACCAACAAATTATACACTCATCAAGAGAATATTGTCAAGTTACATATTCTATGGATTAAGAGTAAAGAGAGCATACCACCAAATAAGCTGTCAAGTAAGAAATACTTACGTCCAGTTATGTTTAGATCAATCAACCCGCGATTCAAGGAATCTGACCATATTCCAGATTTTACTTGAAATGCATCCTTCTTGGGTGCGGGGTTGGTGTCAACTGAAGTACAATTAGTTTTCGCATGAAAACCGTCATCGGGAAAGTGTTGACCAGAAGCTATTGGCAAAGTATCTGTGTCAAACTCGCTCAATGGAATGGCTGCAAACGGATCGAAGGTGTTATTAGCTGTATCAGGTTTAGAAGCTGGATCTGGATCAGCAAAAAGATCCATTGTTGTGGTGGAAGCAGCTGGAGCAGGCTGGGAAGCAAAAAGATCCATCGGTGTGGAAACAGCAGGAGCAGGCTGGGATGCAAATAGATCATCAACATTGGTCTGAACAAAGGAATCATATTTGGTTAAAATGGAGTCCTTATATTTCCTGTAATCGAGATAAAGGCACTGTAGATAGCAAATCTAGCTAATGCTGTTTAGGTTCGGATCAGTTACAGCTACTCCAACTGAAAATAACATTGTTTGAGATGTATATTGGTAGGAGTATAAATTTGGCAGGTAGGAACAGGCTGTAGCCTTACTTGAGATCCAGGAAATTTCCCTGAAACCGGTGCAGGCTCTGCTGATACAAAAGCAGCATCAGCAAATAGATCAACTTCTGATGAATTATTTACCGACGTGGTTGAATTATCTGTTGGAAGAGATACTGGTTCATCCGAAAAAGAAACAAAGTCTAGTGCAAAAAGATCCACTGGGCTACTTCCAGCTGAAGGTTCTGTTCAACACCAAAAAAATTACCCAGAGAACATCAGTATAGTTTACTCCAAATCCCGGAGTTTATAGAGGTAAAATTATGGTGAAGCATCATAAGTCAGGTGACACGAGGCTATATCTTGTGCCCTCTTCCTATGAAACAGAAAGTTTGGATAGTGCAGCACGTTAATTAAAAAAAAGCTTTAAAAGTTAATGCTTACTAGCACTTGAAACCCCCCGTGGATCAAAATCATCAAACTCATCATCATATTTGTTTGATGGGGCTTTTTTTGAACTTGAAGTTTGTATGTTAGTCTTACTGGTTGTGGTAGATTTTTTTGATGCACCAGCGACAGGAGAGCCTTGTTTCTTGCTGCAGATCATGCTCGTGGTTTAGAAGAGTGAAGTGAAAATATTATTAGGAATATGTCAGAGTTGAGCACAGGTGATCAAATCCTTAACATTTTACTTCAAGAGGGTAGAAAATACATATTTGATTTGTCGGTTACTGATGTATCAAGCCTGCCATTAGAGGCCAATAACCACAGGGGACATTGCTTTCTATACTCAAATTTTGCAGAAATACCAACTAAAGTTCATTTATAAAAGAATTGAAGTATCCTAAGAACAAAATGATATCCAGCACGCCAAGAATTGGGACATTGAGTGCGTAGCAATGCCTGAATCTTTTGTTGGCAATAAAACAGGAAAAGGAAAGAAATAAAGAAGAGAGAGAGAGAAGACAGACCTGCCAGAGCGAGAGGGCTCTCTCCTTGATTTGGTAGGTTTATAATATTTATCTTCACTCTGTTGGTCCTTTCCCTTATAAGCATCTTTAGATGCATAACTATCTCGTGCATTACTATAACCTCGATATGGATCGCTACTCCTATAGTTACTGTTACTGACTGAGGCTGCAGCTGACTTGCATGCAAGTCCAGATGATGAAAGTCCAATATACCTGGAAAGTAACTACAAATATCATAAACCTCTCCCACCTTAATGAAACAGAAAAGGAAGAAATTAGAAGCAATGATAGTGTTTGATGTCTTCACACAGACTTACTTATCACGATTGACAGCCGCTGTATTTCTTGCTTCTTGTATTTTATCTTTGTCATTTAGAAGAGCCGCTATGGTTTCAGATTTTTTTCTCACATTTATTCCGTTATCCTTTCCACTTGGGTCAACATACTCAAAACTTGACAGAGACTAGAGAGTTCAGATATTAGAGGAAGAAATCAGAATAGAAAAATAAAATAGTAGTGAGAAAAAAAGAGCCTAATACAATTGTCACACGATAGTCTTTACTAAAGATCCATCAAATCCATCTAGAGATAACATAAAAGAGCTGAGTTACAAATAAATGAAGATGCATACCGCTATCTGATAAGTATGCTCTACTATTTCATCGACAGCACGTTCAGATCCATGTGCCACAAGATACTCTATAACGGACAAAGACTGTGGCAAAATAACATTAGTTTTCTTGCCCAAAGTTTGAAGAGGAGATAGGACTTAAAAAGAAATAGAATGGATACCAAAGATGAGGGAAAATATAGATGCCATTTTTACTCATTCGAAAATGTAAAAGATAAAAGATATGACCAGCATAAAATATTGAGCTGCAACCTTGTAGACAGCGCGCCAATTTTTGCCGGTCTCAGCCAGTCTTGTCCAAAGAACCTTCATAATCATCTGGCACTCAGAGCTGCATAATAGCTCAAAAGGCAAGGCATATGACAAAAGGCATATCAGGTCAATTTATAACCAGATTCATCATTCATATCATATAAGAAGATAGTGAGCTCTGCAAAAATGTGAAAGTACTATTTCTTTGTGCCCTGAGCTATCTCTGCCAATATTGTGCCATGAGGACCCCAAGGTTCATCATTCGTTGCATCCAACACCTGACTTAAACAGAGTGTCAAAACACAATCTGATAAACTCCAGCTCCAATATCTACATGTGCATCAATCTCCCAATTCAAAGTAGAAATCTCCAGACCAAAATGGTAAAGCACTATGCATGACCAAACAACAAGTTTATCACCCTTGATCAAATTCAACAAATAGACAACAATAACAC
The DNA here is from genome assembly GCF_004379255.2 of Salvia splendens. Classification (NCBI taxonomy): domain Eukaryota; kingdom Viridiplantae; phylum Streptophyta; class Magnoliopsida; order Lamiales; family Lamiaceae; genus Salvia; species Salvia splendens. The sequence goes on along the minus strand of NC_056036.1, from coordinate 6,671,038 downwards.
CATTATCAGGCGATCCAATCACAATTCTCTTTCACTGCAAAGGTTTTATGATAACAATAAATTAACACATTACAAATAGCATTAAGAAGATATTTATACTCGTATTTAGGGACCAAAAATCATAGTACGAGTTATTCCCATATTATAACCTGCACCAGAACACTCCAACTTCGAATATGGGAATATGAATATCAGGATAACAAAAAAATCATCTGATAAGGATAAGTCCAAATGCTATTGAAACAGTGTACCTAAAATCATAAGTAACTAAGCTGCCTATGCTGATGTGCCATGCTCTTCATTTATCCAGTTATCCTCATATACTTCCAAATCAAACAATAAGGTAGTAAAATCCTAACAAATTGGCAACGGTAAAACTATCGATTCCAAAACTTAATTAATTCAAATAATTTTGTCATCACCTTCTGTTCGATCTCTGGAACCTTCAACACCTTCAAATTCACCTCCCTCTTTCTGCATTTACGTATATACAGATACAATCATGCATGTTAATACAAAATAAATGAGAACAAAACTAAAATGTGCCAGGAGAAAATGGCAAAAACATAAACACACACACACACGTACATCTCTTTAACTGTTTGATCGAAGACCTTCATAAAATCCATGGCTGCTTGTGCTAAAAATTGGAGAAAAGAAAAAAGAAGAAAATCGGCGACGAAATGAGAATATGGAGATTGATAAAAAATCAATATCATGAATGTGAATTAAATCGTTTTTATTCGTTAATAATGTGGAAACAGCTTGGTGCAGATAGGATTAGAGAAAGCGCGATAAAAGGAAGGGTATGTGCATTTTCGGTTGTAGAGTGTAATTTATTTTAGGTATAATTAGATTTGTGCGGCAATCTTAACTTTAAAATAAAAATATTAATTTCAAATAGATGGCTTTGAATTTTGATTAAAATACATCATATCGTTTTGATTCAGCTGAAGTCTGGAATATCCACGTAGATAATCCGACATGCCACATTGTTTTCAGTTTGATTGAAAATAGAAGAGTAGAATTGGTAGAGAAATTCGCAAAAACCATAAAGTACTAGAGTCGATAATTTATAAAAACCAATATCTTAAATTTAAATACTTTAGGGCTCCATTCAGTATCATAAAATTGGGCTTATTCAATACAACTTGATAGTATTATATAAAATCTGGGTTTGGAATTTCTCTTAATTTTATAATTTGAATTTCATATAAAAATATCTATTTCCAATTTAGTGTACCGATCATATTTAAATAATTAGCATACATAAAAATAAGCTCAATCACAATTCATTCCAAATTAAGCTTATCTCATCAACTCTAATTGGTCTGTCGCGTGGCCCACGCTCACAGTGTCGACGCCAAATACTTAACCTCGTCAATGCCATATAAAATACGAAAAGAATTAGTCTTTAAATCAACGACTTAATACTTGTATAAATTCTAAGGTTGATCGAAATTTGCTGCGAAAAATTGAATCCATAAATATTTATCGGAAAACCAAACCTGACTATCGGCGGTCGAAGCCACATCAGGTTAGTAAGGGGGTAATTCTTTTTTAGTTCTTGGCTATATTTAACATTCCATAAGTGTATTGGCCTTTTTTTTATTCCAGCTTTGGGAGAGACGCATGACACTCATGCGTCGCCTGTTAATGAAACGCATGACTGTGATGCGTTTTATGGGAAGACGCATGAAAGATATGAGTCGTTCAATTTTTTTAATTTTTTTTAGAAAACGCATGAAGGTCATGCGTCTTCCAATAAAACGCATGAAAGACATGCGTCGCTTAATTTTTTTAGACGACGCATGACCCTCATGCGTCTTAGGGTAAAACGCATGAGGCTCATGTGTCTCTATTTTAAACAAAGCAGACGCGAAACAGAGGCAGCAGCTCATTCTGCGCGAGAGAAAGAGAGAAAGGGGCGATTTCTTGGCGATTTTCGGTGATTTCCGGCGATTTCCGGTCATATTCCGATATATTTCGGTAAGTTTTCTTCAATATTTCAACATTTATCCCTTATTCGGTGTTTATTGCATAATATTAGGGTTTCTAATAAATTTATCTTAAATTTACTAAATTAGGGTTTATAGAAAAAAATTGTCTCTAATTGTTGTTGGTTTGTATATTTTTTTTCTGGAAATCATGCAAGTATTTGTGAGTTTATATTGGGGTGGTAGAATAGTTCAACTTCCTCAAGTGGGTATTGGTTATGATCCACCTCGTGCAAGAGCCTTCATCATATTGAATTCGTGTGTTTCATTCTCTGAATTAGTTGCAATGATATGTGCTAAGATAAGAATAGATTCATATCAACACTCCATCGAAATATCATGGAGGCATTGTCTCTTTGGTACCGGTATGAGTTATATATGTATTGGAGTTGACAGTGATGAAAGTGTGATGTTTATGTTCAATGAGACTCTAAATTCTACTCGTCATATTGAATTATTTCTTAAGTATTCGTCTGTTGGAAATTTAGAAATCCCACCAGTTGTTGATTATGGTGTTAGATCATCTACGAGGGTTGAACATATGAGCTTTGATTGTGGTATAAATGAGCAAGTAGATGTTGTAGATGCTGCTGATGTTGGAATGAATAATCAAGTGAATGTTCAAGATAATGTTGATGTTGTACGAAGAGACCTTGATCCACCATTATCGTCATCATCATCTGATGCTATTTTAAGTGATGATTCTCCAGGTGATGTTTCTAATGATGAGGAGATAGTTAAATGCCAAACCTGCTGAAAACCCCCAACCTAGATAAAAAAAATCATACAAATATCAATACGAAACAATTTATAACACATGAAAGCATATAGTTTAATATAACAAACTTACAAGTAATCTCATCGAAGAAGCCGACTCGTTCAACAGTTGACCGTACCCCAGGTTGAGTCAGGTACGTCACTGTAATCCTGTTATACCACGCCATATACCCCGGACTCAATAGAATGTTCGTGGACATCGTTGCGGCGTCTTCGGTTGCCTGGAACCTTTCATACCTCATGTCTCATTCCCCAATGTAGAACTGATGCGTGTTTTCCCAATTATTACCCTTCTTACCACGCCGATCATTTTTACCCAAATGATCGGCATTTTTTAGCATCCTATCTACGAATTGAGGAATATCCTAGTACTGATTAAACTGTCTGCGCACTCGTCCAGCTTCATGTGCCTCGACATAGGCCCAACACACCAAGTAAGTGCCGCATAAGGAGCATCCATTCACATCACTGCAGTAGTCAGACAGTATGCAATCTGCATGTGGCGTCCACAGAAACTACAAACCAGCAATGCAAACGCCAAATTAACTTCATAATAAATTCATAAATTAAGTCAACATTAAAATAAAATTCATTTGGTCAGGTCTAATCAAGGATATTTGATCACGGTAATGCTCAACCGAAAATCTAGGAGCATTTCCTATTTGCGTAGTTCCTCTCCACCTATAAATAAAATTGATGTAAATAAATAACCCAAGATACATAAACAAATAAATATTTAACTATATATGCCTGGCGCCACATGGCGTATATGGCTAGTGCACAAGCGCTCCTATGCACGACGGCCTCAATGTGGGCATTCTTTCCCACGTCCATAGCTGCAGAAGCATCATAGGCCCGCCCAACTCTTTCCTCTTATCCATGGAAGCCTCGCACAGATAATGATACAGGTACGACAAAGCCGCACTTCCCCAACTAATATTCTGCACCTCGTCCGGATCCTCAAATGCATTCAACCACATAAAAGGAACCTTACACCCCGTGGTGTCTGGTAGAATGAGTCCTCCTAACAAAATTAGGGCATGGATACGTGCCATTTGGATGTATACATATGTAGGTAGGTCATCACCCAAAGATATCCTCGTTTGGTTGATCAGAGCGGTCATCAGCAAACCGCCTTGCTTTGTCTCTGTGTTTATATTTGGTATCCATCCCAACAAATCTCGACACTTGCTAGGCCAATCGGTATATCCGACATGATGGTCACGGCCTGTGAAAACGCGACCGTCCGCTCTCAAGCCCCAAATGGCTTGCATATCTTCTAAGGTCACCATCGCTTCTCCAATCGGTAGATGGAAAGTTTGCGTCTCCGGCCTCCAACGCTCAATCAAAGCCGTGATAAGTTCATTGTCGACCTTCATCGACTTCCCACAATCCATCACGCCTTTGAAACCAAATATGTCAAGCCAATACCTCACATTGTCATGAATATCCACATCCCATGTCTTACTTTCCGTCCGTCGAACTTTAAAAAGTTGTGTTGTGCCATCTTTCAGTAGTTTATTTGAAATGTGTTTTTTCTGAAGATATAGCACTGACGGATCTTCAGGTCCATATAATAACTGCCCGCTAGAACTTGAAGTTTCCATCTAATCTAATAACATATTCACAAAACAAGAATTACAAACTCACATTTAAAATACAAATAACATATAAATTCAAATCCATCATCAAAACAACAAAATATTATAAACCAAATGATTCACTCCTAATCCATTGATATACTATATATTAGAAACTCCAATTCATCACAATTCATCATGATTTATAAGGCCTAATTTACATATAACTACTAAATTAGAAATTCACAATTTCATTCCACTTCAATGTATATATAACTTGTAAATTATTATCATAATCAAAATAAGTAGTCATTGCAAAAATTAACCAATATAATCAAGCCAATGAATGTTAAATACAAGATACATTTCAACTCCTACTCTCTTCTCCAATAACAACCAAAAGCACAACACCAATCATCTCAAACATATCAAAAACTATATAATAGAATGAATTTCACCAATAAAATCCATTACAATTAACAAAACAACAAAACATCGGTCAAAATTGAACACATTGTTATAAACCATAATTTACAAAATTGGGTGAAACCTACACAAAATATGCAAATAAACAACAAATAAGGGAGGAACGTTGAAAGATTGAAGAAAACTTACCGGAATATGACGAGAAATCGCCAGAATCGCCAAGAAATCGCCTGAGTTTCGCGTCTGCCTCTTTCTCTCGCGCAGAATGTGAGCTACTGCCTCTGTTCCGTCTGTTTTGTTCAAATTAGAGATGCATGAGCATCATGCGCTTTACCCTAAGACGCATGACGGTCATGCATCGTCTAAAAAAATTAAAAAAATTGAACGATGCATGTCTTTCATGCATCTTACACAAAAACGCATCACGGTCATGCGTTTCATTAACGGGATACGCATGAGGGTCATGCGTCTCTCCCAAAGCTGGAATAAAAAAAAGTCCAGTACACTTATGGAATGTTAAATATAGTCTATAACTAAAAAAGAATTACCCCGGTTAGTAAGATTGCGCAATCGTAACACATTTATTTGATTAGTAATGGATTTTGAGTAATTTGTTCGATTAAGTTTACTGGATTTAAGTGGCGTAATTTTTCAATTTTAATTTTGTTTCTTCAGGGTTTAAAGGCATAATTTTTGCTTTGTTGCGAGGAAATAGTAGTAGTTTTGGTCGCTAACGATGTTTACGCGGATTTTTGGAAAGCCTAAGCAAGAGACAAATGCTTTAGATTTTTTTTTGTTCTTCAATGCTTTTATCTGGAAATAGTGGTACCACTCGCCGTGTATTGAGTTAATTCTGTGTGTGATCTCTTAAGTTTTGAATTCCTGAATGATAGTAGCTGAATTTAAATTGTTTCATGGTCGAGTTCACAGTCTTAAGTTTTTATTACATTGGCAAGCTATTGTTTGTTTTGATGAATTCGGCTAGTTTTGTTGAATGTGAACAAATTTCGAGGATTTGAGGAATCAAGGGAGTTGAATTTATAGGAACCAGCGTGAAAAGGGTAATGACAACAAAATCGATGAAAAAACAAGTTTTTTACAAGTATGTAAACAATTTGATGAACTTGTTTTTCATCCCTGATGGTTTTGTCCTGCCACAATGAGAGATGTTCATTGGCAATTGTGCAAGCTCAGTTTTTTTGCTCAGGCTGGAAAATTGGAAGTTTCTGTAAAATCAATCTTAAAAAGATTTTGGACACCTTCGTGTTGCAGCTTCTTTGAAACATTGGTAGCCCTGGAGAAGAACAAGCTGGGCTGATTATCCATCGCCTTTGACCATGTCCCCAAAAAGTTCCACTTCTTAACGATATAAATGTTTTAAAAGCATATCATTGGCATCACTTTGTGCTTCTGTGGAGAGAATCCACATGGTTTCTTGGCATCCCACGTAATATACGAATCATAACTTGCTCTCTGCTGATGTGCTTATGTATTACTTACAGTTACCTTCATATAAAAATGATATAGATATGTTTTATTATTGATGTTGGTATTGTGAATTCATGATGCATCAATGTTTTTCGTGTTTTAATTGTACAAGTGATTAGCAGTTGATCCCACTAGGTGACCATAGTTCCTGGCTTATATTTCAGGGTCATTCTAGTGTTTATTGTTCAAATGTTGAGCAGCTATTGTCATACTCATTCAAGATGTCCGCATTTCCTTTCTAATTTGTTCCATTCAAGATATCCTCCTTTAATATTTAGAATAAAGTTTGTCTTTTCTCTCTTTAAATTCAAAACACTCAACTGCCTTTTTCTCTTTACTTTAATACACTCACAATTCCACCTAAAATCTCATGTCATTCAAGAAAGTGGTCATTTTGAACGGGACGGATATTTGTACTGTTTTTTTTTATTATATTTTAATATAGTGCTTTCTATTGTTTAAAATACGTAATGCCCATGCAGACTCTTGAGATGCTAGAGAAAAAAAGAGAAGGTTCTCTTGAAAAAGGCCGCTGGAGAAGTTGAAAAAGCCAAAGAATTCACTAAAGCTAAAAATAAAAGGGTTATGATATGTTCATCTTATGTTTTAACCCAGTGTTTCAGCTTCCTTGAAACTTTGGAATTTAAGAATGTTATCTTTGTGTCTTAGCCATTGTTGAGTCATAATCCACTGAAATTTTACTTATGGTAAAGCATATATATACTTCTATTATTAGCCAGTGTTTGCAAATGTGCTCTAAATAAATCGATTTATCAAACTTTATTACCGAACTTGAATTAAAGGATGAAAATATGCAAAGGCAAAATGTCAGAACGATGAACAGAAGAGAAGAGTAACATACTCAAAACCTGATATTTACTCCTTATTTAAGACCTTTGGAACTTTGATGCATGAATCTTCGTAGTTAGTCACTTCAGCTATTATAGCATCCCTGCAACATACCCTAAGTCAGTTTTTTTCTTTTTCTTTTTTTTGGAGAAGATCCAAAGTCAGTTGTTGATTCAAATAAATCACAATTATATCATGTTACGAACGAATCTAGTTACCTATTATCAAATACTCGAGGCACGTCATCGCGCAGATTGTCGTCTTCAGTATCTGTACGTGCCACAGAACAAATAGATTCCAATGTGGATTAGCTCGAAGAAGGATACCTGCCCTGCTACTCATCCTGTATGAGTGTGAGGTATGTCAAATGGAGTATCATCACTAAACGAAAGGATTGTAAATGTGCAAGAATACGGAGCCCAATATTGTTTATTCGGTGCGTGGATATTCACATTCGGCCTTTTCCGAAATAGAATATATATGAAATGATTCCAAAAGTGAAAAAATAAATATATCAGATTTTAAATTGTGAATTTCCAAGCGGGATGATAGGGACTCGGCGGTGCAGGTGGAGCTCGAGACAAACCAAGATGAGGACGTGACTGAAGTCGGGGATAAACCAAGGTCAAGGGGTCGATCATTGAGCAGACAAACCGCGACGAAGAGGTCCAGACCGAAGAGATCCGTGAAGAGGCCGGCCCGGTTCGCGGATGAGTGACAAGTTTCCTTTTATTGTTTTTATATTTTAGTTATTATTTCCTTATGCAATTTTGTAAGAATAATTATTTTCGATATCTTGCTCCATAAGCAAGATATCAACGTTTCCTTAATTTTGTTTTTGCCTCGGGTTTTCTTGTCGGTTCTTTCCCGAGAAGAATAGGATAGGTCGAACCGTGTAGGGTTGAGGGTCTATATATTGTAGATCCCATTAGAGAGTCATTTATTGAGAATATGAAATAAAACTTTCTTTCTCATTCTCCCGTCCAAAACCTAGTACTCCAACTAGGTTAAATCTTTTTTCAAATCTTTCCATTATTCACGTGTGCTCTCTCTCTCGATTAAGAATAGGGGTCAAACCCTATCACGGGACCGTCCACGATTAAGTATTTCAAGTTTTCTTTTTCATTCCTCCATGATTAAGTGTCTCATTTAGTTTTTATTACTTTTGATTATGGACTTCACATTCCATTAATCTATCTCACTCACATTTTAGTATAAAACTGGAGTAATACATAAAAATAGAACTCACACTCTACTAACTTTTGTTACCCACTTTCTATTACATTTCTTAAAACTCGTGTTAAGTCAACTTAAAAAACTTAATTGTGGATGAAGGGAGTATTATTTTGTGGACGGGTGTGTATTTCATTAAATATCACATGTGAATACACTAAAAAGAAAAACTACTTCATTCGCTTTTGAGATGTCTTGACTAAGCGAGACATTTTCTTTTTTGACGATAATTAACTCTGTTTTTGTTCATACTATACTTTATTTTACTCCTTCCATCCGCAAAATGTTGTTCATATTTGAATCGATGAGGTTTTTAGAAATGTGAAGAAAAGTTAGTGGAAAACGTTAGTAGAATGTGTTATCACATTTATATATTAATTTTATAATAGAATTTGAGTGTAATGAATTAGTGGAAAGTAGACTCCATTTACTAAAAATGAAAAAAAAAACAGAGTTGACAATATTTCACTGACGGGCCGAAATGGCAAACATGTACAACATTTCACGGAAACCGAAATAGCAAAAATGGACAACATTTCACGGACAGAGGAAGTATCCCTTATGTTATTCTCTCTTTCTCTTTCATATTTTTTCTTTATTTCTCCTACTTTATTATTTAGTGCAATTTAATTTTTTAAACATCAATTCCTAAATGCTTGTGTCAAAATAGTAGTGTCTCACATAACTTGGAACGAAAAGAGTACTCATTTTTCCAAAAATACACAAATTTGTGATTGTTTTGGAATACGGCCAAATTAAAATTCCGACCACGATAATTCTATATGAATGTTGAAATTGGTAAAGTAAGACAAGTAAAAAGAAAATATACATGAAGTACTAATGGAAAATGAGATTCAATCTGAGTGGTGTAATCGTGTGGCACGAGACTCGTCCATCATTAATCAAATGGTCAGGGGATCGATTCGTACTTTTGGGTAGTGGGTCAACTGTCCCCCCTTTCGAGGTGCCTACAAATCAACACAATGAATAGTCATTGTGTGTCAATCTTTGGGTAAGTTGTCTCACCATTCGAGATGCCTACAAATTAGCACGAGGAATAGTCATTGTGTGTCCCATCCTTCGAGGTTCTTACAAATCAAGGTGCTTTAAACTTTGAATCAGTTATTCCATCCTTGGAGGTGCCTACAAATCAGCACGAGGATAGTCATTGTGTGTTCCACCCTTCGAAGTGTCTACAAATTGGTACTAGGAATAGTCATCGTCTCCGTTAAGGAATACCCTCTGTCTAATACCAAAAAAATAACCTTATTATAAAGAGAAATTTAGCTTAAATAAATAATAGAAGTACTACTATAACTAATTTTAATGGGTGAAATGAAATAAAAAAATAAAACTAGAAATACGGTCTCCTAAAAACAAACTAGAAATATGCTACGGAGTATTTTAAAAATGATTTTTATTTAATGAAAAAATTTGAAAAGCGATTGCAGCGGCAACGCCACATGTACAGTACTACTGTTAAAATATGACCGTTGCTATATTACGCCAATAAAAACCAAAAACGTACCTCCTCTTTCTTCTCTCTCTACAAATTTCAAATCATTTTCAAGGGTTCGTCTCTCTCTCTCACGTCCACTGTGTGAGGTTTGTGTGTTTTTCCGGAGATGGCGATCGCGACGGAGTCTCAACAAGAGGAGCACAAGGTAGGCGATAGAAACCTCTCTGTTTGCATAAATCTGCAAAAAAAAAATGAATGTTAGGGTAGGTTGTTGGATGATTTTTTGTCCAGGAATTTGAAGAATTTCTGAAGTTCGTTATTCTCCTTTTTTGTTCAATTTTCTTATAGATTTATCTTGAAATACTATTCTGATTCATTTTTTTCTTTTTGATGAGATTTGGTTGTCTCAATTCCTCTTCCTCCTATTTTTAGTGTTTTTCATCGCCTTCGGTCTTTAAAATGTAATCGGATATGAAATGATTCATGCATCGATTTCTCAATATATTCTAACATAAAAGAAACGAAGAATTTGCAATCTGAAATCGAAATTTTCAACAACTAAAATTCCGGTGACAAAACCTCTGTATTCGCGAGAGAGATAGAAATCATGTTCTCAGTGTCTGCATTGTGTTTTCATAGCATAATCTGTCATTTTTATTGTATGAGCAGAGTAAACCTGCTTTGAGGTGCCGTTTTCTCGATATGCTTGAATGCGATAAAGAAATTTCCATTTTTCTACAGAATTCTTCAGCAAGCACAGCGGCAGAGAGAAAGAAATGGACCTTAACTGACTTTGACATCGGAAAGCCTCTTGGCCGAGGAAAGTTTGGACATGTATATCTCGCTAGAGAAAAGAGGGTTAGTGCTGTTTGAATCAATTGTCTTTTTGTATTTGTGGAGCTTAGATCTCGCTTACTCTGATAAGTAACTATTTATGCTGTTTCACTTTGTTATTAAGACCTATATGTGTTATGATCAATAGCTTTTAGAAAACTAAATTGGAAAGATAAAATGGCTGTGTTTGATTTACTTGGGCTTAGAACTCAATTATGTTTATTGTTGTTTGAAGCAGAGCAACCACGTTATTGCGTTGAAGGTCTTGTTTAAGAGCCAGTTGAAAGAATCTCAGGTTGAGCACCAGCTTCGTCGTGAAGTGGAGATACAAAGTCATCTTCGACACCCCAACATACTACGACTATATGGCTACTTTTACGATCAGGTAGCAAGCATTTCCCTAGTTATTGACTTGGAAGTAAATGTTGCCTGGACCTAAAATGTAAGATCATCAACTGCAGAAACGTGTTTACTTAATTCTAGAATATGCTGCCAAGGGAGAGCTCTACATAGAGCTACAGAAGTGCAAATATTTTAGTGAAAGACGCGCTGCAACTGTGAGCTATTCCTCTCTCTTACATGAACTGAGATCAGAAAAATAATGCTCCATTTAGCTGATGATTTTATGACTTGTCTAAAAGAAATATAATTCTGATTGTACTTTTCCAACATGTTACAGTATATTGCATCATTAGCCCGAGCACTCATATATTGCCATGGGAAGCATGTTATACATCGAGACATCAAACCCGAAAACCTTTTGGTTGGAGCACAGGTCACTACCTACCGCTTATGCTTGTGTTAATTGAAAGAAAACAGCTGCAGCCTTTCCATTTTGACACTTGTGTTTCCAAATTTTTCAGGGTGAGCTCAAAATTGCAGATTTTGGTTGGTCTGTCCACACATTTAATCGTAGGAGGACCATGTGTGGCACTCTAGATTATCTTCCACCTGAGATGGGTAAGCCATTTTTTATGCAAGATCCGGTGTTAAGTAGGCGAATGTAGATATATGGAGAAAAATCTCTTTATCAAAGTATCCTTATATTGGTTACTGAGTCATGCCAAATCTTTAACGCAGTGGAGAGTGTGGAGCATGATGCGAATGTAGATATATGGAACCTCGGTATTCTGTGCTACGAGTTTCTCTATGGATTGCCCCCCTTTGAAGCAAAAGAACATTCAGACACTTACAGAAGGTAAAATCCACGATCTTACATAGTCCATTTCGTTATATGCACAGTACTAATCTGCAATCCACATACTTGTTTTTGTTTTGTGTAGAATTGTCCAAGTAGATTTAAAATTCCCCCCAAAGCCAATAGTTTCTTCAGCAGCTAAAGATCTAATAAGTCAGGTAATTTAGCCCAAACATGCTAATATCAAGTTTTATGCTATGTCCCAAGTTCATCAAGCTCATATCTAGTGATTTTTCTAAAATCTGCAGATTCTAGTCAAGGATTCTTCCAAGCGTCTGCCTCTGCACAAACTGCTAGAGCATACGTGGATCGTTCAGAATGCTGATCCCTCCGGTGTTTACAGGGGTTGATTGATGCTGCTGCTGTAACATTTATATTTCTGGCCAATCAATCATCTCATACCTTGATTAGCATCGTAGATTACATTAATCTCTGTTGCGTTAAATGTAGATGAAAGCTATATAATATGCATTCTCTCTTTCTTATACATATATGTTGGGGCAGTAATCAGCATTATCTGCCACTAAACGATTATCTGGTTGAATGTAATGCTTCTTATTATTGACAATAATTTACTACTCAGAGTTCAAAAAATTATATCATAGGTTATAATATTGACAGCAGGTAAATTATTATTGACAATAATTTAAAATTCTATTCAGAGAGTCCAAATATATGGGTGATCATTTTACCTATTAAACTCTATGTATTTTGTAATTTTTAATTGGGTAAATATTATTGAAAAATCACGAAGTTTAATCAAATTATGGCCAGTCTTGCCGCCAAAAATATAGGTTCACAAAATGTCCAAACAATATCACTCAACAAATGAACAGATGAAAAACAGGCTAACTATTTATTTAACAGAAACAGAGTGAAATTTCAGCTGCTAATTTATCAATTACTAACAGCAAATACTCAAACGCTAAATCTGCATAAAACCAAGACCTTTAAACTACATATAGCTTGAAGGACTTATCTTATTACTAAAGTAATTAGTATACAAAGTACTTTTGAGTCCCAAATGTTCAATATATAAATAACTTCATGAGCAAAATAAATCATGGCTTTGGGGTGAGGCATCCTAATAGACCGGTGACCTTGTCATCTGTTCCTGGTTGACCTGATCAATCCAATATTACGCATAACTACTCATACGTTGGAATGTGGAACAAAAGATTAAATATTGCTGCTAAAAGGAAGTAGTCAAGAATCAAGTGTTTTTTGTTTAGTTTATACCGGTTTCTGTATTACCTGGACTCGAAACACTGGCACATTTTGGACCCAGGAAGCTTGGTTGATTGGTGGAAGATAGAAGCCTAGCCCACATCCTGTCTGTTATGACAACCTTGTTTTGCTTTTCAATTATACGCTGCAAAACTCGGATTATTTAGGTTTTGGTAGGATTAGCTTATTTAAATCTACGTTAATATAATCTAAGCAAAGGAGTAAAACTTGACAGGTGACATGTATTCAGAGCCTCATTTAAAAATCAAATGGATCGAAAGAACTAAAGCTGCATGCAAGATCCATAAAAATCCAATTGAGCAACGAGTAATACTGAATCGAAGGTAGACCGACCAGTGTGTGCATCAAGAACGATGATTTGAAAACCTGAAATCTATTTTGAAATTGAATCAGTAAGATTGAAATATTTTTTGTACTGTCACTTACATTGAAGGGAATGTATGTATGACGGCCATTAACAAGCCCACTTGTGAAGCCTGTGTACCCTGCCATTGCCCCATGAACTGCGCTTTGAGCAAGGAGTGTGCAGTAAACATTGTCGGATGCATTGCTAGGAATAGCACGGATCATGTAAGTTGGATCTGCATGTAATCAAGTTTAGTGCCACTATTGTAATAAGGATCATATGAATTCAATACAAGTGCTCTAACCTATATACTTTAGAGTGACTGGCATTGTCGTTTGCTTGGCAAAATGTTCCTGTCAAAAGAGATAAGTAACTTAATAGAATTTCAGTGGACACTATCATTAATCATTATGTTGGTTTAGATAAAGAAAACATGATTAAGTACAAAAAAAGTAACAATGCTTATTGCCTCCACCAATGACACAACCTTCTTCATGCAGGTCCTTGACAAAGGACAATAATAAACAAGATCAGTTAGATAATTAAAATTGACTCCCATCCTTAGTGTTCTGATCTAGAATTTACTTTATTCATTTTCAGGCCTCCATTAGAGTATTATAACTACTAGGGCCATCACCATTTGCTCGGAAATGCACTCTAGAGTAACCAGCTTTGTTAATGAACATCATGGAATATGGACCAACTATCTCCACAAAACCTTTCCAGATATTATCTGGCATGCTGAATTCCACTTATATTATTTTCATATGATCTAAAAGCCAAAAGGCCAAGAAAATGAGAGATTTCTACGGATAATATTTGGTTAAAACATTAACTATATGGGATTGCAGGTCAGTCTCTCTACATACAACCACATGAGGGCGCTATAATACATTATGTGTGACAACGGTAACATCAGATTGTAAGTTTAGTGCTAACCATTTTTTTTTCTCAAGATAATGCAAAAGACTTATTGCATGTGAAAAAGACTTTTCATGTGGATTCCCATTTAGCTAATAAAAAATATACATGGAAGAAAAAATCACCACTGAAACTTAGCATCAGTATAACATGTACCTTTATCCTTTGAGCAAGCCACAACCCGACATCCTGAAGTAGCTTGTTTCCTGAAGCATCTTCTTCGTTTTTGGTTACTAGAAGCTCCTGTCCTGCTCCTTCAGCAACAACAATGACCATATGCCCATTTTCTTTGAGTTTTTTCTCTATATATTCAAAAAGCCCCCCTTTTCCTTCAAGATAGAAAGGCGATTCTGGAATCAAACAGCAGTCCACATCTCGGCTCGCCAAAGTAGCATGCATTGCAATAAAACCTGCACAATGAATTCAATTATTTTGGAAGAAAGTACAAATTTTGTGCCGCTATAAAAGAAAATACAGGGGAACAGATTGCAAAAATAGTAACTTATGATAGGTACTCCTCATGTTTTTGTTTGTATATGGACCTCAGCTATTTGTAAGCTTATACGATATACATATTACCGTAAATGGGATCTGAAATTATCGTGCAAAGACCTACACTAGACTGCAATTAAATTAGAAAGTGAAACCCTTTACATCATAACATTTCTGATTTTTCAGTTGTATACACTCATCTTACCACTATAGCGACCCATTAGCTTCACCATGCCAATTCCATTCTCTGCACTATCTGCTTCAACATGTGCAGCATTTATGGCACGCTGAGCTTCTTCTACAGCAGTATCAAAACCAAATGATCTATCGATAACCTGATAATAGAAATCAATGGGAGCTTGTTAAAAATGAAAAGGAATAATGATCATTTGCATCTAACAGAGAAAATCAAAAGAGGTAGATGCGGTGTGCCTATAATTAAATGTGAGGGATGATCCATTCAACACAAAATAGGTTCTCTTTTTTCTAGTGAAATTTCTAATTGGTTGAAACACATTTCAAACATGGAACTGTGGAAGACAACAGATCCTCCATGCAGATCAGAAGACCTATTTAGAGGTGCATGTGAAAAACTAACAAACTTCATTCCACGCAGTTAAGCATGTAATTTGATACTAAAAAAATCAATATGGAGAATAAGGTAAAAGGAGTCCATATAATAGGATGTATGATGACTGATACCGGAATGTCATTGTCAATTGTCTTGGGGATACCAGCCACAGCAACTTTTAGACCGCGTTTTCTGATTTCCTGCCAAACAAATTAGACATGCTAAGCTCAAGAACCTATGAACTGGGAGAGTTGTGGGTAAAACAATTTAGCCTATCCCCTGAATAAATTACCTCATAGATCACATTCGCTCCTCTTAGAGTGCCATCTCCTCCAATAATATAAACCTGAGCCAATAATACTGTTCATTAGAGCAAAAAATGCAGCTTATAAAAAGCCACGCATCAGCAGTAAATCATGTGAAGGATTTAACTTCCAGAAAGAGAAATCTCAGATTGTTGCTGTGTCAAGTACAATCTGATACATGCCTGATTAATTCCACGGTCCTGAATGTTGTCAACAATCTTTGTGGTATCATGGCCACCTCGAGAAGATCCAATGATTGTTCCACCACGCTTATGTATGTCATTACAAAGCTTTGGAGTCAAATTAATTGTATTCTTTGAATAAAAACCCCTGTAGCCTCCCTATGAAAAGAGATGCCACCATTGTCAGATTATAAAGAAACTGCAATGAGCAATTATGAGACTTTAGCACTCTTTTGAACCACTATGTCTTATGAACAAAAAAGATGTGTTCCATAAATTGGACTAACAAAGATCCATCACAAAGATTAAGATGTAGGTCTGTCAGGTTAAAGCTACACGGAACTCGAAACGGAAAACAGACATAAGGATATAGATTAGGCATTCTTAAACAAACTATCCTGGGATACAAAGAAAAGGCTGACGGTTCATGACCAAGTTTCATGATATCTAATAGATAAATTGTAAAGATGCAATTAAATTCATGAACAGCCAACACACCTCTATTCCTAGGACTTTGGTGACCCCATACATATAATCAAGGCTGTGTACAATTTCTCTGATCACCGTGTTTAGCCCAGGACATAAACCACCACATGTCACAATACAAGCAAGTACGTCATCTGATGCAAAATAGACCTGCGGACATCAGTGAACATATACCATATTTATCTTTAAACTTCCTAAAAGAAGGGGGAAAAGAAGAAGAAAAAAAGGTTTGATATACCTGTTGACGAGGTCCAGCTCGCCGAAAATGTACCCCTCGTGGAGTATCCTTGTGAACAACCATCTGTCAAATACACCAAGCATACATGAATGCACTAAGAATGAATTACTCTGAGTGGACGTGGAAGGCTAATGTTTATTATCTCAAAAAGGTTGGATCTCTATATCTCACAATCTCCCAGTCACATGAAATTCAATGATAATGAACCCAGGGACACAACTTTTCAATTCTTACATTGTTAGAGAAAACTTAAAATTTAAATTATGATGCCTTTTAGGACTTTTATACTCCAGCCTTGGAAAACATATAACAAAATCAACTTCAGTTCCAAGCTGCAGATTTAAAGCCAAACCAAAAAGGATAAATAGAACTCCGGACTTATGATCCTGGCTGCATAAAACCAAGCTGCATGCTACAGCATACCTTTTCAGGGACACTATCATCCATGTCAACAAAGTATTGCCTGGAATCAGTGGTAACCAGAAAATTATTATTAGCTGTCAATATAAAACAAGTTCAATGCTGCAAGAATGTAATGAAATCCAAAAAAAGAAAGTTCAACTCACTTAACCACTGAGTATGCAGGATTGGAGCGCAGGGGATTTGGATAAGTCTGCAACAAATGTTTGAGCACAAAAATTAATTAAAAGAACAAAGGAGCTAACATTAATTTAAAGGAAAAGGTACAAAACAATAATCAAATTATTGACACATAGGACAAGACTCAGTTAGTCCTCCTAGTCTCTTACCATCTTCTCCATTTCCTGAAAGAGACTGTTTAAACAAATCCATGTATGCTACATTAAATGAGAACTATTTAACTAAGAACACAAAAAAATTCCAAATAAAAGCCTTGGCTGTGGAAATAAATAATAGACAACTTTGGGCACCCAATTTTTAAAATGTCAAGGTGAAAAGGGAAAGTGTAAAAATTCAATGCATCCATGAAGGATATTTATCAGACCAATTCTTTCTTATCTACTGATAAATTTGATAGACTCGTACCAAGGACAGAATCAGTTATGATCTACTTTTCTTCATAATTCCAACAATCCATATCTCAACTGTAATCTAAATGAAGCTAAACAGCAGAACTCTAAGCCCGGTTTCTTAGTCTTAGATGCACAGATAATATACTGTGCATCTAATATACACATGCAACACAAGAGTACAACTTATCTACGACATGGCGGATGCAGTAAGACACATGAGGATCACCCCCGCCAATCAACTTTTAATTCTTTTTAATCTTACTCATTCTTATATGATAGCTAAAAAGTTCGAAATCTTGTGCAAAACTCGAAGTGAAGACTGAGGACAATGCAGGATTGGCTTAATCAAACTTCTAATCAGTGGAGCCCCCAATGAGAGTTTCTAAGTTGGCGCTGAGTTTTTTGCCTAAAACTCCCAATGTGACCAAAAAAAGATCTTGAGTGCAAAACCACCAGTACCCGGTCCAAGTAACATCATATAATCGAACAAATGAGCAGCACATTAGAATTAGCAAATGCAAATAAGTATCCGATTAATACAATCGACTCGCTGATGCGCACGGTAAAACATTCAACCATAAACGCAGCTTACCTGAAGATCGGAAATGTAATCGGACAAATGAGGCACATCTTGGAGAACGTATCCGAACTCTCCTTGAACCACCTTCATCTGAAAATTACTCTGCGACCCCATAATTCACCCGATCGCGAAAAACAAATCGACGAGAAAAAGTGGTGTAAAAATAAGCTAGATGTGAACACAGTAAATCTGAATCTTCACAGCGGAATTCTCCGATTAAAGGCGATCGAAAGGCGAAGCCGAAAAAATGAAAAGCATTCCCTTGAATTCAGGGGTTAATTATGAAATTATTCCAGACAGCTGATTATATAAAACAGGTGGCGGTGCAACTGTTGAATTGAGTGGTATGGAACATGGAAGATTCTGCTCTAATCGGATTCCATTGAAATTCGGAGCCAGCTGCGTCATGTTAGAATAGTACATGCACATTTAATTTGAATAATTTTTTGTTTCTTTTTAAAAGTCTTCCACCATGGTTAAAATTAAGGATCTAATTAAAAAAAAAGAAATTAAAAATATATTTAATGAAATAAAATACTCCCTCAATCCTAATGAATAAATACTCCTCGCATCCCATAGTAATAGAGTTATTTTTTTATTTTGGCAATTCCATAGTAATATAGTGATTTCTTTTTTTAAGTAAAAAGTAATATCACACTTCTTACTCTTAATTCTCTCTCTCTCTTAATTAATTCTCTCTATTTTTTTTCTTTTTTTATTTAATACATTACACACTGTTTTATTAACTTCGTGTTGAAAATAAATGTATCTAGTACTATATATAGAACGAAGGGAGTATAAAACATTTGGTTTTCAGCATAATTTTATGCAATGTTGTTTTATGAGTGTAAAGTAAGAGAGGAGAAAATGAGAAATAATATTGTTTCCATCTTAGAAAACGTTTCATTTTTAATGGAATAATCCAAAAGGTAAAGCATTTCATTTTTAGTTGAATAGATAGAATATATTAGTATAATGAATTCTGGATATGGTTTGACAATAATTTATACTCCCTCCATCTCACTCAAGATTTCCACTTTTTCTTTTTGATTTGTCTCATTTAAGATGTCTACTTTCCATATTTGAAAACAAATTTATCTCTTATCTCTCCTCATTAAAACACTCAATTACCTTTCCTCTCTACTTTATTAAGTACAATAAATAATTTATTCTAAAACCTGGTGTCACTCAAGATTATGTACATCTTGAGTAGGACGGGAAATGTATATAAATTGAAGAGCGACTAACTTAATATATTGGGAGCAAATAAAACTAGCTATACATTATTCTTATATTTAATCACTTAATATATTGGGAGAGCAAATAAAACTTGCTATACATTATTCTTATACTATTAAATAAAACTGGCTATGCATTGTTCTTATACTCCCTATACAACACCTTATAGGCCTCGTCTCATGCGCGTTGATACTCATCGTCATAATCCATTTTCGGAGAACGGATTTGAGAAAAAATTGAGATTTGAGATTAGAATGGAATGAAAAAAATGAATTGAAAATACGTATTTTATAGATAGAAATTAAAGAATTAAAAAAATAATCAAAGTCTCGCGGCGCCACTGCCGGGTACCCGGCACTACCTCAGCTTGCAATCTGTGGACGCCCTAAATGAGCTATTTTTGTGGGTCGTTATTCATGGGCCTTTAGGCCAATAGAAGCAGAATGAAATCTGGGCCGACCCATGCACTCTATTCGACCTTATAGTTATGTCCTTTAAAATTAAAATAGTGTTGATGAGTATAATGAGTATATAGTCACGGGTTCAAACCCCACCACTCACTGGGAGACTTTCGGCCTTGAATGCAAAGGAAAACTTCCAAGAATCAGTAAAAATAACAAACTAAATGGACTTACTACATAAAAATTGAGCTTTTCATTAGGAGTAGTTACTACAATATGGTGAGGGGGTCGACGAGCACGGAATTGATCATGTCTTTGGTCTTAGTTTTGGAATTCCCATATGCATCTTCATCTGTGTATAGCACGAATATGACACGAGTGAAGTTGGCAACACATTTAAGGATAGGAATGGAAGCTTCTCTTGGGTCAAGAAGTTCCTTGTTTAGAACCTTCCATGCATTCTTCACTTGTTTGCGCAGCTCTGCAAAAGCTTCTTTCTCTGACACACCATTTTCATGCATGTAGTAATGTATTGCTGAGAGCTTTTTTTCAAACTGTATGTACACTTTTGATTCATCAACAAAGTTGCATAAGTGAATGTGTATATAACCTATAGATAAATTATTCTTACCCCATATCCTGCAAGGTCATCCATTAGCCTAGTAATGAGTAAAGATGATTTAAGAAGAGGTGGTTCACTCAAAACCCAATCAAACTCCTCCTTGCTAATTGGATCATCAATCACAGCTAATGAATTTATTGACACCATCACATATCCTGAAGACAAAAGTGCCACTTTTGTATATTCCTCCATTGTTGGCTTGTGCTTGCTGAAAGACCACTCCGCCTCTTTAAGGTACACCTCCGCCAACCTAATCATCTGCGCAATTTCAATCCAATATTATATTAAACCTGCCTATTTTCTGTCTCCTTCTCATCGATCGTAAGGAAAAAATGAAATCCACACCTCAGCTTTTCCATATTCGACCGCATATGATTTGCCTTGCTTTCCCATTTCGTCTTCCATTTCAACATATACATCGAATAGGGCTTTGTAGTATATCCTCATGCATGGTGGCAATTGATCAATCGCATCCATGTCCCACCTGATATCAAACGGGGTTAATTTTTTATTTTTTTTCTATTTTAGCATTTTAATATAATTTCTTGTCAATAGCCAGTAAAGTTCTTGTAGTTTCAATTTTAAATACAAAACATTCCAGTACAAAATATTACTAAATTGCTTCTCAATTTTGTAGGAGGCGCTGAAATAAAATAGTAAAATCATAATTGCCGCAGCATGCAAATTAAAGTTCCGATTAGATGAATATTTATAATTTTTTAGCAAGTGACCAACCGAGATATGTCATTGTTATTGTATTAAATTTTCTTTCAAAATCAAAACCCAAATTAAACTCGAACTTCATAAATTTAACAAGAGTGAACTATAAAAATATCTCTTAACTTTGTTGGTTGCACTTTTGCGGTGCCTATATTTTGAAAATCATGGATGATTCCTGGACTTTAATTAATCACATTACTTTGAACATTGGTGATTCTTGGACTTTAATTAATCACATTTAAGTTCTAACAAGAGACAAATTTATCAATTCTCAAACTTAATTAGCAGTTAATTAAAAGGATGATTAATAAGTAAAATCACAATTATGGTTTCATTTAAATAACGATTGAGTTTTCATTTAAACCACAGTTTTGTGTAGACTTTTGAGAATCCTATAATTATTGAAATTGGAATATAAATTTTTAAATTCTTACAATTGTTTCTCAGTAGTCAAAATGGAAACTAATATGACAAAATTAAATACGATGTCACAACAAATCAATGTTGTTTTAGACAACAAAACATTCCACATACCTTCGGATAATGCTAGTGAAAAGCGTGAGTTGGTCTAACGTTCCATAGACATCGTAAATGTCGTCAAGGAAAGAAGCCATATACATGACTTTGGTTAGTAGCTTTCTCGCAATTGCATAGCTTGGCTCAAAGTAAACACCCACAATCCAAAAATAGCATTCCACAAGTCTATCTCTAGCAAAGGGAAGTTTATTTGCAAAGTCCAATTTCTTCCACCACCTACAACAATAATTCTATCAATTCAGAGGTGTGTTCTTTGATTGCAGATTACAAAACGTTGAAAATGTTTGGCACCTATCTTAGCTAACCTTGTAAGATGACTTAGCTCTTTCTGGTGTAGCTTCTGCACAAGATTGAAGTCCGACATCGCAAAATCGAGTAGCTTTTCATTGCATGAGTCGTCTTCTTTATACATAGAAATGAACTTTCTTGCTCCCAATCTGTTTAGAGTCTTTGAAATTGGGATCTTTAGTGCTTCCCTAACTCGTGTAGAAAGAGAATCATTACTCATGTTCATGATTAAAGACTGGAGATTAGAAGAGGAAAATTCTAATGCTTTGTCAAGAATTTCCTCTCCATGCACTCCATAGTTTGATGCCTCGTATAATTCCAACAGCCCTTCAACATTGTTTGGTATCGATTCCTTGAAATTTCCTTTTTCATCTAAGAATTTGCAAAAAACATCTGCCAAAATAGTATTTAATGAGTTAAGTGAATAGAAAATAAAATAGATAAACAAACAAAGAATGAAACCGAAGAAAGAATAAACTAGATAATTAAACAGAGAATATAGTATGAGAAATATTAAAATATTAAAAATAAAATAAATCCTTTTTGTCAAAAGAGAATGTCTCATTTCACTGCGGAGTGAGAAATACGAATTTGCTAAAATCATCTGTCCATAAAAATAGAGTTAACTATCAATAAATGCATATGCTATTTTAAAATTTTGAATTTCGATGTTCGACCTTATAAATGATTTTAGTCAAAGGGAGAACATTGTAATATAAGTAAAAATTCCAATAGTGTACTTTTAGAGATCTATACATACCACATGGAATGTGAAAACCTTGTTCTCGGAGCAGACGAAAGCGAAGAGCAACAAATCGAAGATCGTTGTCGTTGTCGTTGGCGATATAGATGTCATGAATCCATCGTAAGGTTTTGTGGATTTCCTTTTCGAAATGGTAGCCCACTCCAAGCCGTTGGATCGAATCAATGAGTTCTAGTTTTAGGGTTAGATCATCTTCATCATTTTGAAGGACCAATTCCCTAATCTCTTCCATTTGTCTTGCGTGTTCTTCCATTTCAGCAATGGAGATGCCCTAATTCGAACCAGCACAAAAGTAGCAGTGACAACTGACAATACATGTAATACGTAAAAGTACGTAGGGGCAAATGCAGAAAAAAAAGGTTAGAAGGGTCGCGCTTTTGCAAAATTTTATTCAGAAATATATTTTTAATTTAATTCAGATTATGTAATAATTTACGTAAAAATTTTGGTTAAATTTGAATAGTCCATGAAATAAAAAAAAAAGTAAAAATATAATAGTAAAAATAGTTTCAGCCCATTGTTTGAGGCATACTTTTCAACTGAACATGGAGTTATGAGTGTTTCAAATTCTATTGACGTCTCAACTTCTTCTTCTTTTTTTTTATTGTTAGCTTTCAAATATGATCAACTAGCTGCATGTTGCACGACAATGGTTCGACAGAAAACTTTGCATACATATATATAATAAATAATGGAATGACTAAAACAATTTTAATAAGTGAAATAATATAATATATATATATACCTTATGTTGTGAAGCATACGAAAGAAAGAAATCTCCCCATATGTTGGGATGGTAAGTTACAGAGCGACGGCTGTCGTTTACACTGACATTATTAGCTGAGTTGTTGGAAGTAACCATTAAGGGAATTTCCATCTTATTATTTTTAGACACAATAGATTTGAATAAATGGAGCTTTTTAGGCGACCTTTATATAGAGAAATCTTTAGTGGTTCGTACGTTTGTCATAAAATTAATATTGTTGTAAAACGTTTTGTCAAGAAGTGGTTTCTTGCATGAGCAGTGAGAACCACTCAACCCAATACTCTCTTTGGTATCCAATAACATATTTCGTACGTTTGTCATAAAATTAATATTGTTGTAAAACGTTTTGTCAAGAGGTGGTTTCTTGTATGAGAAGTGAGAACCACTCAAACCAATACTCTCTTTGGTATCCAATAACATATTTCGTACGTTAGTCATAAAATTAATATTGTTGTAAAATGTTTTGTCAAGAGATGGTTTCTTGTATGAGAAGTGAGAACCACTCAAACCAGCACTCTCTTTGGTATCCAATAACATATTTCGTACGTTTGTCATAAAATTAATATTGTTGTAAAACGTTTTGTCAAGAGGTGGCTTCTTGTATGAGAAGTGAGAACCACTCAAACCAATACTCTCTTTGGTATCCAATAACATATTTAATTGAATGCGAGTTTTAAGAATTTATTTAACATTGTGAAGAAAAGATAGTGGAATATGGACACTACTTTTATGAGTCTCACCACAAGCGAAGCGTTTCTCCGGTTAAATGAAATAGAAGGGTAAAGAGAGAATAAAGTAGCTAGACGAATAAAAAAAGAATAAGAGAGATGAATATTAAATGTTTTATTAAAAAGGGAAATAATTCACTTATGATGAGACACTCCAATAAGACAAGGGATTTGCTTATGATGGAACGGATAAAGTAATAGGAGTAACTATAAAATAGAATGAATTGTTGGAATATGGATCCACTTACCTAAAATAGTTAAAATGAAATGAGATATTTATTGGGAATTGTCCAAATGAGAAAATATGAACATGTAATGAGGACTAGTTCTTTATGAAAATATAATTAATTAGTACTACTTCATTTGTCTCATTATAAGTGAAATATATATTTTTTTACCTCTAATCTAAATTAAGTCAATTTTCTTTTTAGTAAAATATTAATATAATTACTCTTTTTCTACTTTATTCTCTATCCACTTTACTCTCTAAATATTATTTTTAAAAAGCGTATGTCTAAAGAAATGTCTCGTTTATGACAGGATGAAAAGAATAGTACTAGTACATTTAATGAATCATAGTAACTCCTATTGTCCTAGCTATAAAGTAGGAATTTGGGGGATGAGACGAGGTTTAATATCAAATTGGTAGAATGGAGAAAATAAAAAAAAAATTCAAATATTATTAGTGTAGAATGGGCTTACAACATAATGAAAAAATTATACGAAATGAAAGTGAATGGTTTTTGTGGTACTACTAACATAGAACAAGAAAAATATTTTTCTGGTGAAAGGAGTGCGTGGTGCCCTCACACGCACCAAAGTTTTAGTTTTAACTTTTATGTGTATGATTTGGAATCACTAAAAGTTAGTTTGATGTGTACCAGGATTTCGAATCACTAATAATAATAGACAATATTGTTAGAAAAAGAGAATGGAGAAAATGGTGATGGGATAAGCTCTTCTACCACAAGCAAATCGAAAGGTGCCACGTCATCGACGTCGAATGGTGTAAGATACTCTCGATTCTCCGCCACAGCTTTGATTCCCTCTCGCTCTCTTCTTCATTTATTAAACACGTTTTTCAAGCCAAGATCATGCTTTGCATTTTTTGTATATTTTCCATTTCAATTGGATTCTAGTTAAGTTTCGACATTTTATAAACCATTTTAATTTTCTCCTAATGCATTTTAAAATACATACGCCCGTGCACGAAAAATATTCTCATTTTGCTATTTTGAAATATCCACAAACATTTGTCTCATTTCCAAAAATGGGAACTTTCAGTCTCATACTTTATTCACTTTTTCTCTTCTCTCTCATATTTTAGCTACTTTATTATTTGTGGACATAGGGAGTATATCTTTATTATTTTACTATATTTTTCTCATCCATTTTTGTATTACTCCCTCCGTCCTATAAACACTTTCCTTTTTAGTTTGTTATATAAATATCACATTTCTATTTTTAGTAAAAGTTCTCTCTCATAATAATAAAAATATTATATTTTCTATTTCCACCTAACACACAAAATAAAATTACCAAAAATCTTGTGTCGTCCACAAGTGTGACATCTTTTATGGGAATGAGGGAGTATATTTTATATCTTCCCTTTCAAAATGAATCAACCCAATAGCAACACTAGATAGCAATCAATTTTTTATATATACAAAGTTTTAGCATGTTAATTAGTAATAAAAACAGGTAAAATAATACAGCAAAGCAGAAGTGGGTGCTAAATAAAGGTTCGGTAGAGACTAGAGACTACGTTTTTCAAATTGGTGCAATTATACATCTGTCTCATTTTCTGATCCCAATACACATGTTTTTATATTAAAATAACACTCACTCACGCCTGATGTGTATTCTAATTTTCTTTTGGATTTTCTAACATTATAATCTTACTGTTGTAATTATATATAAATGATAATTTTATTTTGTAATCATAAAGAATGATTTTCATAATTTAAGAATATGAATTATTTCAAAAATCCCTTAAATATAATAGTATTATTTAAAATCAATTTCAATGATAAAAAAAACTATAATAAAAAATAATTCTTTAACATAAATATAATATTAGTAAAATCAATTTTAATATTATGTTCTGTATTATAAAAATATCTATTCTTTAATTATTTTGATATTAATATCGTCACTATATTGATCTCTAATTTCTATTACGCATCCTCTAATTATTTATCTCATTATCCGTTTCTCGCGTGGCTCTCGTGTTCTAGTTTCTTCGTGTCGTTTGACACTAAAAACACTCAACATAATCTGAACCTTGTAAACGTCGTCAAGGACAGAAGCCATATAAATGACTTTGGCCAGTCGCTTTCTTGCAATTGCATAGCTTGGCTCAAAGTAAACACCCACAATCCAAAAATAGCATTCCACAAGTCTATCTCTAGCAAAGGAAGTTTATTTGCAAAGTCCATTTCCTCCCACCACCTACAACAATAATTCTATCAATTTAGTGGTGCATTCTCTTTGATTGCAGATTTATCATAAAAAACGACGAAAATGCATGGTATCCATCTTCTGCACAAGATTGAAGTCCAATATCGCAAAATCTAGTAGTTTTTCGTTGCATGAGTCGTCTTCTTTCTACATAGAATTGAACTTTCTTGCTCCTCCGTTTAGAGTCTTTGAAATCGGGATATTCAGAGCTTCCCTAACTCATGTCGAAAGAGAATTATCACTCATGTTCATGATTGAACACTCGAGATGAGAAGACGAAAATTCTAATGCTTTATCAAGAATTTCCTCTCCGTGCACTCCATAGTTTAATGCGTCGTACAAGTTCAATATCCTTCAACATCGTTTGTTATCGACTCCTTGAAATTTCCTTCTTTGTATCTATTCTAAATGATGTTTAGTGAGTTAACGTGAAGATATAATAAAAATAGATATATGAATAGAGAATAAATCAAATGAAAAAATGGACATAATTAAATTGAGAAAAAGTATAAGAAATTTCTCATTTCATAAATGAGAGTGTAGAACTTGATATAGTAATATTGTTTCTAATTTCATAAATGAGAATTCACAGTTTCAAAATAATGCAAATAAAAAAATTATTAGGTCGTGCATCGCATGAATTTGACACTAGTTAATAGTTAATAGTAAATGCAGTTTTTATTTCTTTTCCTTGTGCTGAAGAAAAGAATTAATTGCCATATCAATATTGCTCATCGACATATATACAAAACTTTGGTAGGTACTAACACCATAGCATTCGTTTCATCCGATCTTCCTCATCACTTGACGGCCATCCAATGACGTTCCATACTTCCTAATCGCCGTGTATTCTATGTGGGTGTCGTTGTTAGCTATTGCAGTGAGTTAAGGAGCATTGAGTTAGAGCATCCACAATGGGAAGCCCGATGGCACGCCCGATGCGTGCCATCGTCCGCCCCATGTGGGTGCCCGCCATCGTCCGCGCCCTACGCCCACGCCCGATGCATCGTCCGCAGTTGAAGTGCGGACGATAGGCCATCGGGCGACCCATTGCTGGATCGGCGGACGATGCCATGCGTTTTTGATTTTTTTTTCTATTTAAACCTCGTTTCTCATTCACTTGTTCATACGAACATCTAGCCTCTCTCGTTTCGCTCCTCTCTCACAGTTCTACCTATCTCACATACCAAAATGAACCACAACGATGACACCACTAGTTCTAGCTCCTCGGAGTCGGGTAGTTCACACTCGGAGACCTCGGCAGCCTTAGATGCAGCCGTTGAAGAGGCCATGGCGGAATGCTTACTCGAACTGCAGCGTGAGAAGGAGGCGGCGGCGGAGGAGCAGATCCGTAGGCCTATTCGACGTCTGACGTCTGTCCAACGCGACCACGCGGCAGCTCACCAATGTCTGGTTGAAGACTATTTTGCCGATCAACCACGGTGGGGACCGACTATTTTCCGCCGGCTGTTTAGAATGCCGCGTTACCTATTTCTCAGTATTGTCCGAACGTTGTCGTCACGTGATGAATACTTCACTTATCGGGAAGACGGCATCGGCAGACCCGGCCTTACACCGTTGCAAAATTGCACGGCTGCACTGCGTCAGTTGGCCTACGGCACCACGGCGGACATTTTCGACGAGTACCTCCACGTCAGGGAGACAACAGGCCGGGAGTGCTTGAAGAGATTTTGTAGGGGAGTTGTGGAGGCCTACGGCGACACATATTTGCGCAAGCCGACTGCCGCTGATTGCCTGGGCCTGATGAAGATGCACGAGTCGGCGCACGGCTTTCCTGGGATGCTAGGGAGCATCGACTGTATGCACTGGGAGTGGAAAAATTGTCCGAAGGTGTGGAGAGGCCAATTCACTAGTGGATACAAGGGCAGCCACCCGACTTTGATCCTCGAAGCCGTCGCTGACCATCGGCTCTAGATCTGGCATGCGTACATCGGCGTAGCCGGTCGAACAACGACATCAACGTCCTCAACTCCTCCACCCTCTTCGCCGAGCAATGCAACGGCAACGACCCGACCATCGAGTTCACTGCCAGCAGGCGCCGATACCACATGGGGTACTACTTGGCCGATAGCATATACCCACGGTGGCCTGTTTTTCTGAAGACGATCAGCTGCCCAATGGGTGAGCAGAGGGTTTTATTTGCGCAAAAGTAGGAGGCGGCGCGGAAGGATGTCGAGCCGGCATTTGGTATGCTCCAAGCACGGTGAGCAATTGTGAAAGGGTCGGCTCGTCTCTGGTTCAAGGAAATCATCGCGGACGTCATGTATGCGTGCATTATCATGCACAACATGATAGTCGAGCATGAAGGTGAGAGCATCACCGAGTGGAACGATGATGATGGTGCATCTAGCTCATCCAGCACGGCGACCGAGCCCCCCGCTAGAGGATTGCCGTCGGGCTTCGACGAGGTTCTAGCTAGACAGGCCTCAATGCGCAACCAACAAGACCATGCGCAACTCATGAACTACATGATTGAAGAAGTGTGGGCCCGTAACCGCCGTCGTTGCGTTTGCGTATTTTTTTTAATTCGTATGGTAATGTATTAATTTTTATATATGAAATGAAGTTTTTCCCAATTTTTTGTTATTTAAATATTCAAATAAAATAAAATGTATAGGGCGCGCCTTAGGGCAGCCCATTACAGGTAGGAGGGTAGAAGGATAAAACTGCTGACGTGGCGCGCCATAGGGCGCCCCACTGTGGATGCTTTAGAGCATGCGCAGCGGTGGCGTCCGTCGCCACCGCCGTCCGCGCCGCTGGCACGGACGCCATCCGCCGCCGCTGCGCTCGCATCGCTGGCACGGCGCTGCTCGATGTATCGAGCACGTCCGTGCCAGCGGACGCACACGTGGCGCGCTCCCATTCGTCAACGGCATAGCCGTTGTGTTTAAACATTTTTTCTTATTTTTTAAAAATCGGTATTTAATTATAAATAATGCTAAAAAATAAAAAAAAATATTTTCCAAATCCCAAAAATATGGCCGTTTTTTCCCCGTTTTTTCTGAATTTTTTTTATTTTTTTTTTATTTTTTTTTTCCAAAATCATCTATAAATACACACATTCATCACTCATTTATCACATCAATTCATCTCTCATTCATCTCTCATTCATAATTCTTATACAAACTATCAACACATTCAACATTCACTCAAAACATCAAATGGATTTCACTCATCTCATGGCGGAAGCGGAGCGCGAAGAACAAGAATACTACGAACAACATCGTGCCGCTTACGAAGCATATGTCGCGGCGAATACCCCCGCTCATCCTCCTCAACGCACTGGATCAAATCGCCGCTACATCCATCGTGACCGGGAGGGAGCCCACGAAAGGCTCGTTGCCGACTACTT
This sequence comes from Salvia splendens, assembly GCF_004379255.2. Classification (NCBI taxonomy): domain Eukaryota; kingdom Viridiplantae; phylum Streptophyta; class Magnoliopsida; order Lamiales; family Lamiaceae; genus Salvia; species Salvia splendens. The sequence continues at coordinate 6,640,939 of NC_056036.1, read as the reverse complement.
TGCCGACCATCCGCGGTTTCCGGCAGATTACTTCAGGCGCCGTTTTCGCATGTCAAATGTTATTGTTTAATTATGTAATGTTTAATTTTATTTGTCATTTGTAATATTTATTGTGGTTTTTAAATGAATTTTAATATTATGGAAATGTTATTGTTTAATTGAATTTTAAATTAATTGTGCTCGTCCTTGCGGAATAGCACAGTTGTGGGTGTTGTGCTCTTGCCAGAGAACATGCATGAATAGTACTGCCCGGGCCCACAACCGTACCGCTGGCAAGAGCACGGTTGTGGATGCTCTTATGGTGATCACTCCCAACACCAAAACAAAATCCGTTCACCTTATTGTTGCCATACTAATCCTTGTATCGATTGTCCCGCTCTATTCATCTTATTAATTCTTTCCCAATCTTACAATATTTTACTTGGACTGTAAGAAAAGAATACAACGGCAGGAAGATTCTTTACCAAAACGCATCCTCTGTAGAATTACGTACCCAACGTTTGGAAACTTGGGGATGCCTAAGAACCTAGTATTCATCAATTTTTTTTTAATTTGTTATTTTGATTGCTCCATATTTATTGTATGAATCTTTAATTCAACATCTTTCTGGTATGTAATAAAATTTAATTTATTTTTTATGAGAATTCTAATATATTTCGCTTTTGTAACAGGCAAACAATTTTTTCTCGTGTAATTTGCTTATTTAATTTTTTACTTTTAATTTCCTTCCTCGATTTTGTGTCTGTCTTTGGTGACCTGAAATTTCTCCTGTTTTTTTCTTCAAAACTGGGAGATCTATTATACACCATGCTCCTAGTAAGTATACGTTTATTTTTATGCGATTGGAACGTGAGAATGAAAATTATGAATACTTCCAAAATGTGTGCTCTATCTTATGTAAAAAATATAATGTTTCACTATTTATTAAAAATTTTAATGATAAATATTAAAGTAAACTTTGTTTAATTCTTTACTTGGCATTTGAGGATGGGTGGTTTGTCAGTTTTTCATGGTTTTTATTGCTAGTATTTCTGTTGTAATACACGGCCGTAATATAGATGGATATATTTTAAGAATATTATGAAGATTCATACAGTAATATTTAATTCTTTTATTTACTACACAAATCAGATGCACTTTTGTAAAAATTCATTCATCTTATAAAATTCAAGCAACTATTCAAGTTATTTAGGAATATTTAATATATTTAGCAAAAAAACTGCATGTGAATTAGTATTTAGAAAAGCCCTAGCTCCCATTTTTCAGCTTCTCTGGCTTTCCCCATTTTCCCCGTCAGTCGGTCTCTCCACTGCCGCCGCCGTTGTCGCATCACTGTTGCGCCACCGTGATTCTCTACCTACTCTTAATCCGGACTCCGTCTCCATCTTGGTTTCAATTTCACAATAAATCGGAAACTGAGCTGATTGAAATGACAATCGTCTGAGACTCTTTTCGAGCTTGACGGAATCTGTGGTACTTTCTATCTCTAGCTGCTATGGTTTCAGATTTTCTCAACGCGTGTGATTTTGGTTGTAAATTTTGTGAATTTACCGATTTTTTTTCTACCTTTTCCCGCGCTTGCTATTGTCGGGGGTTATTCATTGCTTTTAAATGTATCTCTGTGCATATTAGCTGGTGGAGCTCCGAATAGAAGGACGCAGTTGAGATTAGATGAAGCAGTGGTAGGGTTTTTAAATTAACTGTGGCTAATGGTGTTGTTAATCCGTTTTCATAAATCTGGACGAATTTTGATATGATATTGATAGTGTCGCGGTTGTTGTGTACCGCTTGGGCAGCCAATGTGTTCTCGTTGTTATTTGTAGGATTTTTTTAGCAAAATGTGTCTATAGATGTGTGATGAAATGCATGCCATTGCTGAAACAGTTAAGAACAGAGAATGTACAGACCTGAATCGGGCGTTTCTTTGTCTGTCTAATTATAAACATAGAAAAAGAAATCACAGTGCTAAACGGAGGGAGCGGCTGTGGGTTCCCATGAACGCAAAAAATAAAGGAAATAGTGTTTTATCTCCCACATTTCTGATAATCTTTGATGGATTGTTCTGTTGGGAAGCTTCTTTTATGTTGATTTTATAGCTTATCTAATCAGTTTTAATCATGGAATCAACTAGGTAATTATAGAGTGGAACACTTATAGTTTGCATTTTAAGACTAAAGGCCCAACCACTCGCAGTTTGTGCTTCTATGACGGTAGCCTAATGGAATTGAGATTTCTTGGATTAGACAAAGATTGAGTTGATTCCTTTCGCTTGGAAGAAAAGTCAGAGTAGCATATACACGGTAGAGATTGTAGAATAGTTCTTGGCATGAACTGTGGAGACATATTTTTTTATGAAAGAAAGCAACATGTTAGTACCTGATGTAAGGTTATATCTTTGTTCATCGGGATTCTTGGATAGTTAAGTGACTATATGTGGACTAAAACAAGAGAAGCACATACAGATCTTGTTCAGTGCTAACATAATTGACTGCCAAGTGCCAACCATTATTTGAAATTTTGAATATGCATGCAGACTTAGACCTTCAACTTTTGTTGTTTGAGAGTGACATTCCATATTTTTAAAGATGTATTGTAGTGAAAAAGGCCATGTCTTTCGAAAAACACAGCATTTGCTTAAACAAGTGATAAATTATTTTTTGCCTGCAAAGTAATTGTTACATTTTTTATGTTTCAAAAGGAGGGTTTGTGTACATGCCAGAGAAGCTTTTGGTCTGCACTTCTATAGCTTTAGCAATGAAGCCAAGATCCACTGAGGCACCTCGGAGGTCAAGAAATGTTCAGGGGGAGGGACCAAATTGGATCCTTATTGCAGGGAGTGCACTGCTTAGTACATTGTCAGTTCGCCTCGGATATAAGCTAAAACAGGTCCTTGATACTAAACAACTGGACAACAGTAGTCCAAGTTTAGAAGGTGTCCAATGCATGTTCTTGCAACTTATTCCAGAAGATTCTAGTTATATTATCTTAGAGTTTACTCTATTTGCAGTTAATGGAAAATCTACTAACGGAAAGAAATCAGGAAGCTGCTCTATGCATTCAAATGCCTTTTGCTTTCCTCAAGATGTTTGCTACAACCATTATTCAGGTAATCACATTTTTGTCCTGGTCAAAAGCCTTATTTAGATCATTTGAGTCATAAACTGAATCCTCAGATTTGGAGTGGGCTAAGAATTACCTTGAATGCACCTGCTTATGCATATATGTGCTCCAAACTTGCTTTTCCTCAGTTATCTTGTGCTGGAGAAAACTTGTCGGTGGGTTAAATGTGTCTTTTGGTACTAGTATTTAGCCTAATGGAAGTAGTGATGTAGATCACCATTCATATTTATGTAAGGTGTTTGATATAGCGAATTGGCATGTTATTGGTAGTTCCTTTGTGAACATGCAATTAAATGACATCCATGAATACCCCTTTAAATTTTTTATAAAATTCAACAGGTGATCTCTTGAGCTTTCTTCATTATCTATTATTCACTTATCTTTGTTATCATGAAACAGGATCCAGGAATGTGATGGAAATTAAACCACACGCCAATGGACAGATGATGTCAGAACCTGAAATGGCTCTTCCACTGGTGACTGTTCCCACTTCGGACTTCAATAAAGAAAACGGGGTGATGTGGTCGTCTTCTCCTGACCGTCTGGAGCTGCCCCAGAAACCTTTCCACCAATCAAACAGCTCCGAATCCCCTTGCGTCTCAGAATCTGGTTCTGACATTTTCAGCAAGCGGGAGGTCATACAAAAGCTGAGGCAGCAGCTGAAGAGAAGAGATGACATGATACTAGAAATGCAAGATCAAATTGCAGAAGTGCAAACCTCTCTTGCTGCACAGGTTTCACATTCTTCACACCTGCAATCTCTTCTAGATGCTGCAAACAGGGATTTGTTTGAATCAGAACGGGAAGTACAGAGACTACGGAAGGCAATAGCAGATCATTGTGTCGGACATGTCAACTCAGGTGAGAAACTCCCTACTGTTCCCATTTGGCCAGCTGAAGCAATGAACGGCCATGTAAACGGATGCTTAGAAGTCAAAAAACAATATGGAGTCTTCAGAGAAAGGGAGAGATGGGGAAAGGATTGAAATGTTGAGGAGGGAAGTGAGTGAGTTGAAAGAATTGAATGAAGGAAAAGACTACTTGCTGCAAAGCTACAAGGAGCATAACTTGGAGCTTGCAATCAAGATCAAGGAGTTGCAGAACAGATTGGATTCTCAACTTCCAAATATTTTGTAGGTGAATTTAGCTTTCTTGTGCATTCTGAATGTGGCTTCCTGTTTTCTCTTCTCTCTTATCCAACTTGAAGCTCTCAATTTTGGAAACGTCATTTTCGCACTTGTTTCCCCCTCATTCTTCTTGTGCATATCTGGAAGGGAGAGTGAGATGTTCATAAATTTAGAGTCAACGAGTAGTTTCGTGATTTTGAGTGTGATTGTTTGCCTTCAAACGTACACATTGAACTTGCAGCATCTTCAATGTAAGAAGTGCTGTTATTGTCCAACACTTTAATATGGATAGTTAGAATGTCTCAGGTCTCTGTTTTTATTTTCAATATATACATAGCAACTTCCAGAACCATACTTTAGATTGTGGAATATGAGATTTAGGAGTATGCAATATAGGCATTTATCAAGGGTGTTTCATTTCCCCCTTAATACTTTAGATTGTGGAATATGAGATTTTTAAGCCAAATGTGCAATTAATCATCTCTGGCTCGGCTATTACATAAACCTCAAATACACATTATGTTGGATACCTAATAAGTGAGACTGCTAAGCATTTTTAAATAATTAGGTGTTTCATTTCCCCCCTTTAATACTTGTGATTTGTCACATTACCATTTTTTCTATATAGAAATTTATTCATTTAAGCTGCACGCATGTACTTCGCAAAAGTTACCTGCCAACCTCCTAAATAGGAATGAATTCCATAAGCAAATTTTGAAAATTTAGAGTTTTGCGAAACTTTCATAGATTCTTGTAAATTTTGTATACATAGTTTCTTGCAACTATTTTACATGGAGTAGTATATTCGCACCCTAACACACCAAAATTTCATCTATATTGAGAAAAAAAATAGAAATCACAAACCACAAATTAACATTCCACGTTGCACATTTTGGAGCCATTTTTCTTCTCATTCTTCACTCTTCTCTTGTTGCTCTTCACACAAGAGTGATCAAGCTGCTGTCACTCTGCCCCATCAGCTTCTTCGAATCACACCTGTAGCTAGCGATGTACTTTTCGGCACCGAGTAGTGGCGCAACATCGTACTCCTTTCCCGCCTTCCTCTGGTAATCGGCGTGAAGAGGGCAGCAGCGCTGCAATATCTGCACCACCTCCTTCATGGAGGGCCTGCTCGTGGGCAGCGGGCTGGTGCACATAAGCCCGAGCTTGTATACGCTGATCATCTCTTCCAAATATACCCCCTCTTTTATCTCCCGGTCAAGAAAGTCCGCCACCGGCTTCCCCTCCCCATAGCTCCTCCACGCCCACTCTGCCAGGCTCGTGTGCTCGTCCCCACGGTTGGGCTCCCGGCCCGTCACCAACTCCAGCAGCACCACACCAAAGCTGTACACATCAATCTTCTCATTCACTTTTCTCGTGTAAGCATACTCTGGTGCAATATAGCCGAATGACCCGGCGATGGCAGACATCGTGTCGGGCTCCTCCCCACGCTTCATCAAATTCTTTGCCAACCCGAAATCCGCCACCTTGGCGTTAAATTCCGAGTCCAACAAGATGTTGCTCGACTTGACATCGCGATGTATGATCGGAGGGCTACAGTCATGATGCATGTAGCACAGCCCGTTAGCCACGCCCATCGCAATCCTCAGCCGCGCAGGCCAGTCCAACGCAGCTGCGCCGGCCTTTCTCTTGCTGCCGTGAAGCCACCTATCCAAGCTATGATTCTCCATATACTCATAAACCAAAAGCTTCGAACCCTCACTAGAGATGCAACACAAGAGCTTCACTATGTTCGAGTGCCGAACCGAGCCTAGTATATGAACCTCCGATAGGAACTCCTTCTCGAGGAGGCGGTCGACCTTCGTGTTGCTCCCGATTTTCTTGACAGCCACGCACTGGGCCCCCCGGTCCACCGGAATCTTGTAGACCTTCCCTGAGCCACCGGAGCCAATCATGCGACTCTCCTGCAGGCGGGAGAGGATGTTGGCCTCCGTGAAATCGAGCCGTTGGAACGAAGTGAGCTTCCACGTGGCGAGATCGCGGTTTAGCTTCTTTCTCCGGTATTCTCTCACCAGAAAACGGGTAGTAGCGAGGGTGATCAGAAGAAGCACTATTGCTAACACTAAAATCACAGCTAGGATTTTGTGTGGTAGTTTCTTGGATTCTTGAAAATGAGTGTAGCTGCAGCTACGGAGATTTGAGATTGGATTTCTTGCGCAGAGCTTTGAATTGTTAAGGAAACTGTTTGAATAAGCCAAGTTGTCGAATTCATCAGGGATTTTTCCGATGAGTCGGTTCGATGAGAGGTTGAGGGAAGTGAGCTTCAGCCGCCCGAGCTCCGGCGGGATTTCGCCGGAGAGCTGATTGTCCGATAAGTCCAAGTCTAGGAGGTCGGGGAGGGAGCCGAATGAAAGCGGTATTGGGCCGGAGAGTTGGTTTCGGGCGAGAGTCAAGGCGGTGAGCGACGCCCACGAGATGATCTCCGGTGGGAGCTCGCCGGAGAGAGAGTTTCCGTCCAATGAGAGAGTGGTCAGCTCGTGGAGGGCGGTGAAGCCCTTCGGCATAGGTCCGGTGATTGAGTTGTTGCTGGCTTTGAACACGATGAGCTTCGCCCACGACGAGGCCTCCGCCGGAATCACACCGGAGAATTTGTTGTTGCTGAGCTCCAATCGCGTCATGTTCCAGGCGATGCGGCGGGGAAGCTCGCCGGAAAATATGTTGTCGCTCAGCATCATGCTGGTCATGTTGAGCCCTGTCCACAGACCTGCCGGAATCTCGCCGGAAAATAGGTTGTTGTAGAGCTGTAGAGTGCGAAGATGGGGACAATTTCCGAGCGATTTCGGAATTTCTCCGGTCAAATTGTTGTTGAACGCCACCACGCCAAACAGAGTTTCCCCTGCGCATAAATTTTCCGGTAGGGTTCCGGTGAAGTGATTGTCGGAAACTTCGAATGATTCGAGCTTTGAGTAATTCCCCATTGCCGGCGGTAGAATCCCGCTCAAATTGTTGCGAAAAACTTTGAATTCCTTCAAACTCGGAATTTCCCCAATACTCTGCGGCATTTCACCGGATAGCTGGTTTGCATACAGATTCAGAACTTCCAATTTCTTCAATTTTCCGAAATCTTCAGGAATTTCACCGACCAGATTGTTCATAGAGATATCAAACTCTACCAAATCCAAGGACTCGATCTCCCGAGGAATCACGCCGGATAAATTGTTCTTGTACAAGTATACCACACTCAAATTCCTGAGCATAAACAATTCGCGCGGGATTTCTCCATTAATTTCATTCATAGACAAATCCAAATGCTGAAGGCTCGACAAATTCGCGAAGCTCTGCGGCAGCGCGCCGATCACATTCGCATCCGGCATCCACAGATACTCCAGCTTCGTTAAATCCCCGAACTCCGGCGGTATTGCCGCCGGCAACAAGTGGCTATTGTAGGCCAGCCGGAGACTCACGAGATTCGCCAATTTTGAAATCTCCTTAGGGTAACTACCGTTGAATAAATTCATGTGTAGATTCAGCGTCATCAGCTCGTCCAATTCACCGATTTCCGGAGGTATATCTCCGGCGATGTTGTTGCCGCTGAGGTCTAGATATCGCAGCTGTTTCAGCCGGCCAATTTCCGCCGAAATTTTTCCTTCAAACAGATTCTGCTGTAGGTCAAGATACTGAAGATTTGAGCAATTCGAAATTGTCACTGGAAAGTCCTCCAATAAATTATTGTAGGAAAGATCGAGAAAGGTTAGATTCCGGAGCGAGCAGATGGATTCCGGAATGGTTCCATTGAGATTGTAGCCACTGAGGGTGATTCTGGTGACGGAGCCGCCGGAGCACTGGATTTCCGACCAATTGCAGGGAGATGACGTGGAGTTCCAGTGGCTGAGGATTTGCGGGTTGCCCCATTGTTGTTTGATGTTGAGAAGCGTGGCTCTATCGGCGGTGGAGAATTGTTGTGAGATTACGATAATGGGCAGGGAGGAGAGGAGGAGCAAGAGGTGGAGGAAGGGCATTTTGGACATTTGGCGGAGGCTGTGGGTGAAGTAGAGGGAGATGACACGTTTTTGATTTATCTAGTGATGAGTTTGTGAAGTCGGTCAAGTGTCAACTATGGACAAATGGAATTTTATAAATGAAGCTTGGTTTTCTGTTCAAAATTAATCATTAAATTTTATTGGTCTGATAAAGTATGGAATATGGCGGAGTTTAGATTATTTAAATTTTGCAATGGTGGCCCACGTGGGGCATGAATAGTTTAACTTTGGCAAAATTGTTCATTTATTTCATTATATCGTTGTATGTGGAGTAATTTTAATATTACTAAATTTTTTTACTTTTATATCGGAGCAGAATTGTTAACTTTTCTGTTAGTTTAAATAATTTAAACGGAACTTTGTAAAAACATTAGTTGATACTCTCTTCAAATCTCATTTAAGTTCGTTACGAATTTTTAAAAATATAACGAAAGGTGGAAGAAAATATTGTTGTAAACAAAAGTAGTATATAAAAACCTAGGAAGAAAATTTGCTCATGGGAGGCACAGACAGATTCGAGCTTGAAGAAAAGATTGTTCAAGATTTGGATGATATTCTGCTTGGATTATGTAGTTTTTCTTTTTCTTTTTTCCCCCCCTATGTCCCCATTTTTAGTTCACTTTGTATTGGATACTAGTTTTAAAAAATATAAAGAAAATTGGGTTGAAAAAGTTACTACAATGCGAGTCTCACTTTATATATTATTTTTATAATAAAATGTGAGTGAAACCGAGTTAATGAAATGTGAGATTTACTTAATATTTTATGTTGAAAAGTGGAATTGGACAATAAATGGGAGACGAACAAAAATGAACTAAAAACAGGGGACGGATGGATTAATTGATAAAAATCCTCGTAACTAATTAACTTGGGATGTACTAATAATAATTACTCATCTGTCACTAGTTAAAGAGTCATTTTGCTTTTTTTTGTTATTCGCGATTTATAAAACCATTTACTAGTAGTACTATTTTTCATTTTTAGTATGAGGATATCACATTCCACTAACTTTTTACACTCACAATTGATGTGATATTTTAGAGTTCTTAATCAAAGCATAAAGATTATCAAGTTTAATTATTTTAACTCTAATAATACTACACTACTGCAAGAATACAGTATCGTAGTAGTATTTCAAGTGTCGATCCACAGGGAGGCGAGATTGCTTACGCTTAATAAGACTACACAAAGCATAAAAATATTTTGTTTTGATTTTGAGATGGTTAGCTAACTTAAACTACTGAAACGAGATTTTTGACACGAGAAAGACAGGTCACTCCAAGTTGCTCACTAAGCTTGCGTTGTTTTACACCATTTACAACGAAACATACGACGGGATTATAATTATCAACCTAATCGCGTGCACTGAACATGTCTACGACGTATAGTTCACAGTCAGCTGAACACTTGTTCCATGAACCAACTTTCAACGACATTTAATTCCTGCAGATGCGCGGGAACGAACGTCGTCTACTATAATCACTTACCTAATCCACTATCAATTTATCCCCTGAACAGTTCTAAATCGATAGCATACCAACAAACGATCAATCCTAAGCTATGTTAAAGAGACGAAAGCAAAGGAATTAACATCACTACATCATTAGCCAAAAACATAGTGAATAAAATTAAGCACATTGTAGGACACAAACATATGATATTGATGGTGTAAAAATATCCGTACAAGCCTAGATTACAACTTGGAGCAACAATGAGAGCTTAGCCTAAACACATGGTGAATTTGCAATTAAAACCGTAGGATTCAAGCTCTTGATGAGTGGAATTGGGATTTGGAGTCGGATCGTCGGAGAGTAGGCCGGACCTTCCTCCTCCCTTTTTCCTCCTCTCTTTCTCTCCTTTTTCCTCTCTATGATTTGTCTCTGCCCCCCCTCCATTTTCGTGTGTTTCCTTTCTCTCCTTATTTTCCCCAGCAAAACTGCCGAGAAAACTGCTGAAATGCAGTTGAACCACCAAACGCCCGACCGGGCGAAATTAGAAGGGATAATCGCCCGACCGGGCGAAAGGCTTCTGGAGGTATCGTGGGGAAACGCCCGACCGGGCGTTTTGTGTCGTCAATAATCGCCCGACCGGGCGAACTTTCTGGAATCCTCATGCGTAACGCCCGACCGGGCGTTTTAGAAGCTCAGAATCGCCCGACCGGGTGTTTCTTCTGCCTGCTATTCTGACGCATTTCCAGCTTCCAACACCCAAAACTACACTCAAAACACACTTTGGTGAGTTACAATTAACATAGAAATGTTTAGTCTACGGGGGAAAAGTATAGGAAATATGCTTCGCATCAACAATCCATTATAATTCTAATACTATTAAAAAGAGTCTCACATTTCACTTACTTTTTCAATTTACTTTTTTCATAAAGTCAAATAATTTTTTAATACTCATATCTAAGTCAAATAATAGTAGACTAGTTAATTAGATTTAGAGATGCATGGTTGAGTATTGGTAATCTGCTTAGTTTGATTTGGTTAGCATGCTGATATTTAGTTAAACGAATTATTGCAAATTCAGGAACTTTACTCGAGTTCAAAAGATTTTTACATTTATATATTTGAAAATTTGTAATCCTATTTAGTAACATACTATAATAATTTGATAGACTTTATCATATCATTAATTTTATAATCACCACCAATAGAAGTGTAAATGAAAGCTAAATATTAATTTAAATTTGTGTTTCGACCTTGTTCACAAATCACAAGTAGTACTCCGTATAATATTAAAAACATTAAAACCTCTCTAGTAACTAATATTGGAATCATTTTTCATAATGAATCCGAATTACGGAGTATTTTAATTTTAAATTTGGATAATATGTTGTTGGATAGTAATAATGTATACGTACATAATTGCATACTACTCCATAATATATACTGCTGCTATTAAAAGTATCTTCATAAACATTAATCGGTTTAAATAAAATTAATACTACTTCATAATACATAGTACTCCCTCCGTCCCGGACTACTCGCACATTTCCTTTTCGGCACGGAGATTAAGGAATGAGTGTATAGCAAAGTCAACAATTGCGGCTGTAGGTGATAATTTTTACTAAAAATGGAAAGAGTGCAAATAACTTGGGACGCCCAGAAAGGAAATAAGTGCAAGTAGTCCGGGACGGAGGGAGTATTAATCTTTCTGCAATAATTTAGTAAAAGAATAATTTTTTAAATCACATTTATAATGAAAAAATTAATTTTTTGTTAGATATTAGTACATAATTATTTTGAAATCAAGTTCAAATCCCATGTAAATTTGTCATGAAGTTTTCATTCATCTATTTTTTACTATTACTGTAATATAATAGTATAGTACTATTTTCTCCGTTCAATTTGAGAAGTTCACCTTTCCTTTTTAGTGTGTCCTTTAAGATGTCCACTGTTTTATATTTAAAAATAAATTCTTATTTCCTTTCTCCTCATTAAAATATTCAACTACTTCGTATACTTTTTTCCTACTTATTCCACCTTACAACTTCTTATAAAATTATATGACACTTAAAAATGTGGATATCTTAAATGGAATAGAGAGATTACTTAATAATAAAATAATTTATACTCCTACTAAGTTAATCTAATTTAGTTAAAATATAAGAGCACTATATACATTCATTTTGGTGGTTTTCAGTTTCCAAAATAAAATAATATCAAGATATAATCTAGGATTGAGTTGTGAGATTATTTTAGTCATAGGGTTAATTATGACTATTTATCTCATGATTATCCATCTAGGATAGAATTGTAGGATTGAATCTCGTGAACCAAACACATTATATATTTAATCTCATATACAATCTTGCAAACTTAACACTGCTTTATTATTGATGGAATTCACCCTATCCTTTTTTCCTATATATGTATATATGCATAGTATGAAAATTCT